>NC_140951.1:80599620-81229620 GCF_014529385.1 Adiantum capillus-veneris
CGACATGACCTCGATGCAGGACGACATGACCTCGATGTGATAGAGGAGGAAAACAACTTCTATTGTCGTGCGTGCACACACATTGTGACACACAGGCACTCTCTCTCTCTCTCTCTCTCTCTCTCTCTCTCTCTCTCTCTCTCTCTCTCACACACACACACACACACACACACACACACACACACACACGCGCGCGCCTCTCTCTCTCTCTCCCAGAAACCGGACGGCCTGCACCTTCTTGCATCGGTCTGGTCTACAGCTTGCCCCCTTTCACCCATTATAACTTGGTCGTCAAATCCTCCTAATTCGAAGACTTCAGGATCGTAGCGTCGATGCAGCTTCTCCAGCTTTGCTTGACTAGTGTCGATTTAAACCGTTCAAGTGCCAAGGTCAAGCTTGCTACAAGCTATGTAGCAGGCAATGTTGTTTCTTGAGCATCTTTCGCATGTCGACCTGCAGATATCACAGTACATCTAGGGGGTGTTGATTATTAATGGGGACTTCTGTCAACAACTGGCTTTCCTTCTTGTTGTCTCCTTACTTGGCTATAGAGGAAAGATCCCCTGCGGAGGAAGCTGCATCTGTCGCTCATCATAATGCTATGCATGGCACATGAGGAGGTGTGTACAGAGGCGCTCACCTCAACCTTTATCAAAGCAGCGATCATGATCATCATCAACACCAACCGCCAGCTCAGTTGCATGCGGAAAGTTTGAGCTCTCCTTTGAGTTCTGCCTGCTACAGTAGCGGCTGCACATCCGCTTCCTTATGCTTTGCTTCTTTACCTGCAGAAAATCACGGCTCCTTCACCTCTCAGATGCTTGATATTGCTCGCATCAGGCCACATTCAGCAGGCACCATCAGTCTTTTCCCAACTCGTCCTCTTCATCTAGTAAGCATTCATGGTCGTTTAGCAATTTCTGCTCCTCATTTATCTGCGTCAATGTAAGTGGCGACTCCCTGAAGTAAGTGTAATTAGTCACTCCTTGATCATGCTTCTTTGAGCCTTAATTATTCCTGCCTCTTAAATGAAGACATTGAACATCCACAGCACCTACCAACAATGTGTATGCAGTTTTCTTGCTTCCGAAAATCGATTATTACCTTTGCACGTTGCTTCGCGAAGCTCCTTCACTCTCACCATGTTTTCTCTTCTGGCCTTCTGTAGTTATCTCTCGCATACACAAATCTGTCCTTATGCCGGCTAAGCTAGTTTACCTCTTGGCTGTCTTGCACCTAAGGTTCGAGGCGACTCGTGAATTAAAGGGACTTAGCAAGTATTTGTACATGCAGAATGGCCTCACTTTAAAGCTTTGGAGCAGTTTGCACCTGTACAGCCGCACTACCTGATGAACACAGGTTTGGTAAATATGGTAGGAGGCAACGACGATGCAGGATGCGATTTAGAAGATCTTCACGATCCTCGTCAACACTATTTCCAGGCAGAGGCAACAAGTCATCCGAGTAATATATTGGCTCTACAGAACTTTGGTGTGCGAGTGAAGATAGAAGATGGGCCTAAGTTGGAAGACTTCCTAGGATCTGGAGGGCCAGATTATAACCATGCGGGAAATTTAAGCATGTACTATCATCACCCTCATGACCATTCCACACTGGAGGTTGGGATCAACATCAACTCCACGCCCTTCCCCACATCATCATCTTCATCACCGTCATACAAGCAGATACCCCCCTCCATCCATGTTGTCGGAGCTTCTGGACCACTCTATAACCACAATGCAGACAGTCTACCCCAGACAAGAGCAGTTCCACTCCTTGATCATTACGATGTACAGTCAAGCAAGTTTCCTCACTTACATGGCCATCAGCCCAATCCCACGGCTAACTTTCTTCATTTTCCACCATCGCTGCATCCTCAAGCTCCTTTTGTGGTTGACAATTTGTTGAGGACAAGCACTGTTGCAACGAGACATGGCTCCATGGTTATGGAGAGTTGAGGAGTGCATTAACGTTGTGGAGAAGGCGTGCGAGTTTACGTTGCTGTCACCTGACGCTTCCGCTAGCTCGTGTGTGGTTGTAGCTCGTCTCTCTTTCAATCTCTGACAGGAAGCCCACAGTGCAAGCTCTCTCTTCGCTACACACACGCGCGCGCGCATATATCCACACGCCCTTTCTCTCGACCATGCACCCGTCTAGAGGTAAGCACAATTTCATCAGATCAGGCAAGCATATTGGCATTTTATCCCCACGCAAATCCTTATACATTCTTGCTGAGTTAAATCTTTTCAAGCTTTAGACTACCTCTCTATCCAAAACTTGTACCTTATTTATATGTCTTTGAGCTGCTCAGCTTAGCTCAATCTTCTTTTTGATCCTTGTAGACCAAGATCATCATCATCATACAAAGCCAATTCTGTATTGTACGCTTTCCAATTCAGCTGTATGACAAATTATGGATCCTTAATTTCAACTCAAACCAATTGAAACATAAATTCTAGTGGCCACGGGGGGCTTCTTGGGGCTTAATCAATGCTAATTTGAACATTCTAGAGAGATATATTGGGATCTCTTGTTAAGAAGGGCTCTTGATTTAAAGATGATGGAGATGGACACAGAGATGGAGATGGAGATGGAGGAGGTGCGATCAGAGGAAAGAGCTAAGTATGGGCAAGGAGGTGGTGCAAGTGAGGAAGGGGTGCTGTGCTCAGGGGGTGCGAGGGACGAGGGCTTTGATGACGAGCTGTCTATGCTATCGCGCCACACCAAGGTCATCGTGATAGGCAATAATCGAAAAAAATCTGTTCCAGTTGGCTTGCAAGGAGTCGTGAAGAAGGCGGTTGGCCTTGGAGGATGGCATTGGCTGGTACAATGTCATGACATTATATCTCATTGCATTATCTTGGGAAGGTCTGCTTCTGCTTATCTGCTTTGTTGTGTTGCATTGTCTTGACAGAAAAACAAACATCCCCCATACCACCTCTGTCAATCTTTGAAGGCCTCTCTCTCGCATCTGAATTCCACATTTTAATTTTCATGTTTAGGGTTAGATTTTATTCTGCCTTTGAAGTAAGCATTCTCTCAGCTGCATTTATCTTTAAACAAAAAATTATTAATCATCTCTGCAGGCCATCGTGACTCCTCACCTTGTTTCTTTTATAATGTAAGTGTCTCTTTTCATCATTGTAATTTGGTCCCTTTATTTAATGCTCACTTGAGTTTTTTTTAATCTTTGTTTAGTTTATATAAGGGTCTCTTCATTTAAGGATCTAATTACTTTCTTGTCAGCTTTTTTATTTTAAACATATTTTTTTCTTATAAATTTTCTTTTCATTTACAAAAAATTTCTAACTAAAAATTATAAATTGTCCTTAAATGAAAGAATTTTTTTACCACTAAGATTTTTTTTCAGCTTTTGGTTTTGATATGCAAATGTCTCCTTATTACTTCAGTGCATGTATTATTATTAAGGATTAGCTTTTTTAAAAAAAATCACAACTAAGATTTTTTTTCAACCTTTTGTTTTGATATGTAAATGTCACCTTGTTACTTTAGTGCATGTATTACTATTAGGGATTAAGGTTTAGACATTTTCAATATTAGTTTCTATCCTAAAGACATTATGTATTTATTTCATTAATAGCATGCAACATTTTATTGTGTAATTTGTTTTGTTGATATATTTATACAGAATTAGATCAATTCATAAACTCTTACTAATATTTTATATGCTTTATGTTTTCATGAGGTCAATTAATATAACACTCATTCATAAGGGCATAAGGAAAAGCGAAGATTTTTGGTGCAATTCCTCTATCATTGAATTGAAATATTGTTGGATGTTCTCCATGTGACATTTGGACGTTTTTGGATTTCAATGTGTGGGAGTGCCCCCCCACTCTCTCACTTCGTTGGAGTCGAGGTATCTCTCTCTCTCTCTCTCTCTCTCTCTCTCTCTCCCTCCATAAATCTTTACTTTGTTTGAAGTAGCAGAAGCGAACAATTCGAGTGTAGATTAGGATGGCTTGGTTCTTCCACATCTACACTTATTCCATAACAGCAAAAGGAGTTCCCTTTACACTTTCCAAAACTGCCACAATGTTGGAACAAGTCAAAAAAATAAAGTCACCGCTTACTCTATGCTTTTCAAATCTCCAATTGAGAGTTGATGTGGGTCCCTAGCCCAGCTCCTTTTAGATCCTTCATTTCTAGGCTATAACCCTCCCTACATCTACCTCGTATAGTTGTCTACATAATGCATAGAGAGAGGGAGAGGGAGGGGGGGGGGGGGGAGGGGGGAGAGAGAGAGAGAGAGAGAGAGAGAGAGAGAGAGAGAGAGAGAGAGAGAGAGAGAGAGAGAGAGGAGGAGGAGGAGGAGGAGGAGGAGGAGGAGGGGGCGGGGGGGACGAGGCAACCTCGACAATTCCACATGTTGCACCATCCTCATGTGAGTGTCCATGAGCAGCCATAGAGAGAGAGAGAGAGAGAGAGAGAGAGAGAGAGAGAGAGAGAGCACGCATGTTCATGCACACCTGCAAAATAAGTGAAAGAGCATGCTGGATGCGTGCCTGCAAGGTATATAGACAACACATCGCATCCTTGGGACCAACGATGGCACACTTGCTATTGTGTTGCATACGATTGGACCTTGCCCACCCGTCTACAAGTGGCACCTATGAGGCCAACATTGTCGCCCTTGCTATGGTACTATGGTGATGAGCATGTCACCTACATGTTTTAGCATTGTAGCTCTATACCCAACATAACCACCCTTGCCTTGGTGCTGCAAGACATTGGGGACCTCCCACACACATTGCTATTGCAGGGTGATGCATTTTTTCACAGATACTTACATTTGTGATGACGTCTCATTAATGTTTCAGTGAGTCTAGTGGAGAGAACTAGCGCCAATTGCATCCCAAATTTATTGTCAACTCATCATGAGACTTAAGGAGATCACAAAATTTGGTAGGGAGCATCAATGATGACACTAAGAGGGAACCACTATAGTGGTCATCAAAGCCAACCAACGATCAAGGCAAGCTAGTTGGTCTTCAAGGTAAGTTGGCACAGTTGTGAAGAGAGGGGGTGGCTATAACTCACTATTTTATATAGTCATGTCCTACAAATAGATCCATTGCCACTCCCCCCCCTTCTCTCTCTCTCTCTCTCTCTCTCTCTCTCTCTCTCTCTCTCTCTCTCTCTCTCTCTCTCTCTCTCTCTCTCTCTCTCTCTCTCTCTCTCTCTCTCTCTCCCATGAGTTGGGGCCCGCATGCATAAGAGTTATCATTGATTTGGGTATGTGTAGCAATTCAAAAACTTGAAAGCCCACATGCGAAAATTCTAAAAGGGTTGTTTAAGTATATTTGATGTTTTAATGCCAGATATTTTCAACTTTTCAAACTGAAACTTAGAAATAATTTAATTATTTGCATGCGAGATTACATGAAGCCTTGGTTTTTTTTAGGAATGTGATGCACAAAGATAAGCTTTTTGCTCTCTAGCTTACATAAGTGTCTCCAATGAGTTATCACTGATCACATGCATGTGTGCAGGTTCTTGATGTCACTTCCTCACCTACTCGCAAAGTATGTCAATACCCTATGTACACAAGAGAGACCTCCCCAAACCTTGCCATGCTCTTAAAGATGTCATCTTGAGGAGAAAACACAAATATTCTTCTCTTTCACTTGCTAGGCCCATGGCAATTTTTGAAAAATCCCAATGCCCCCTTTGTGCTCCATACATGTGTCACTTAGGCTTGGGTGCACTAGATGAGGGCCAAGCATCTAAACTTGTCATATAATGGCAAAGAGAATCATATGACACGAGGTGGTATGTAAAATCTTGTGTAGCTAGGCTCTCTTAATATGCTATTCATCCATGGTGATAGTCAGTCTCTCTCTCTCTCTCTCTCTCTCTCTCTCTCTCTCTCTCTCTCTCTCTCTCTCTCTCTCTCTCTCTCTCTCTCTCTCTCTCTCTCTCTCTTCCCCCAAACAATTTCAAGATTTGAGAATTGACTTTTTCTTTTTTTTTTCTTGCACCCAAAAAATGGCTCACAAAATTGTGAATGTTTCCACATGTATACGACTCTTATTCTTAAAGTCTTTATAGAATATTTGCTATCTGCTGAGGGAAGATGGGCATGGGCATGTGAATTCCTTGAAGAAAAATACACTAGATACAAAAGACGCATTGCATGATCAACATTTCTTGCCAACATTTCTCTCACTCGCTTATTTGGCCTAGATGGAGCAAGACTCAAGAGAGGCATGGCGATTCTTTCATGAGCACTCCCCTCCCCCAGCGATTACTTCTCCTGATGTGTGGGGCCAGTATGAGACATCGTTATATAAAGTTCCTGGACAGAACCCCCTTCTAGATCCTACAGAGCCACCATTGAGATGGTAAAGAGAGCCATTGACAGGATGAGGACTAGCAGGGCATATGATCATGATGGTCTAGTAGCAGAGCACTTTACACATGCTAAAGATATGCTAGTAGAGGTTCTTGCAGTGTTGTTCAATCGTGCCATGTCTGAGGGGTTACCTGAGACTTGGAGGTTGTCTGCTATTGTGCCTATCTTCAAGGCAAGTGATCCTATAGAATCTGAGAATTACCGCACTTTTATGGTTGGGCACACATTGGCACGGTTGTATGCATCCATTCTTGAGCAGTAGTTGAGTAATTGGGCAGAGGGTGAGGGTGTACGAGCAAAGGGCCAAGCCAGTTTTAGGAGGGGTTTCTCACTCTTGATCATATTCTGACACTCAGAGCCATCATTGAGGAGGGCAGGTCACATGGGAGACGGATTTATTGTAGCTTTGTGGATTCTCGCAAAACATTTGACATGGTACCGAGAGCTCTATTGATGCAAAGATTGCAGGAGATGGAGTGATGATATTGTGTTATATGCTGATGATATTGTGTTGATCTCTGACTCACTAGAGGATAGTGGATTGTCTGTAAACCAACCAAGGTTATGGTGTTTAACACCACACCACAGTGGATCAGGAGATTAGCACCAACTTTCACATATGGTCAAGAGATTGTAGAGTATACAGATGCGTACACTTACCTTGTGGTTGTCTTCACTGGGCTAAGGTTTTCTTTGAGGAGAGCAGCAGAGACTAGACTGACTAGAGCTTATGCAGCCTTGGGAGGCTTGGAGAGGATGTGTTTGCAGGTTAAGCTTCGGGAACCTTGGATAAAGTTATGGCTCTTTGAGACTTTAGTAGCCTCAGCTATGTTGTATGCGGTGCAGATATGGGGACCTTATGTAGGCCAAGATGGTTGGAGACGTATGGAGAGGCCCTTGGTATCTATGATCTCTCGACTAATTAGAGCCAAGGCCTTCGTACCCCATGCTATCATTCGAGCAGAGCTAGTTGCCCCTCCTATGGAGATTGAGGCGCTTACCAGATAAGTCTCCTTTGTACACAGCTTGTGGGATACTACTAGAGACAGATATACTAGACTGGTCCTTGAGTCTTCCAAACAATTAGCTCTTCAGGGTGACACTTCATGCTGGTATGCACAAATGACATCATGGTTTCAGATGCATGGGTTCACCCTCAAGTGCTCTTTTGAGGGGGATATTTCCAAGCGAGCACTTTTTGGTGAGCGCTTTTTAGGAATCAGGTGAGAAGATTCCTAAAAAGATTCTCTCTTCCTCCTTGTGGACTATCTCTATCTCTCTCTTTGAGAGAGAGAGAGTTGAGACATAGTCAAAGATATGGAAGCTAAACAAATTGTTTCAATAACAATATAGACAAGGGTACTTAAAACAAGAACTCCCATTAATAATAAAACAGTTACATTTTATTAAACTTGCATTACATAAGCAAGAAGTGTTCATCTTCTGGAAGGCCCAGTTTTAGGAGTTGATGTGCTCCCTTCGATTGGCATATTAAGATTCACCATGTTGCTTAGCTGCTGCCTCATTTCCTCCTCATCCTCCTCTGTGATGAGCCCAATCTTCTTCCAGTAAGAGAAAGCAAATTGTCCCATCTCGTTCAAATTGATTAAGCTCCGCATATTGAGTTCCTTCCGGCATTGATAGAGGCGATACACGTTGATGGTTGCCTTTAGAGCCTGACGAAACCAGTCGGCTCCATACAATGCCTCTCCATTTGGAATGGCTTCCATGGCATCCCACGTAGACTTTATTTTACTCTCAAGATCGTTAGACATCGTGAAAGAAAGAGAGGTGTGCTAGGAAGCTAGTGGACGCTTTCACAAAAATAACTCAAGCTATGGCAATTTATAGCCACTGTGGTAATATTATATTATTTTTTACACAATTTGACACATAAACAACCAGTACTCAAATATGAAAAATAATTGCAAATAAATGTATCCAAATGTGGCCATCCTAAGATAAAATTAGAAAGTAGTACAGTTGTCTAGGTAAAGCATACTAAGAAAAAGTGAGCATTGACAAATGCTATGCATCCATGCCTGGATAACTCCGGCTTCGACTCAGTGCCCTGAAGATATCAACATCTGCAAGGATTGGTTGATGGATAAACATGTTCTCATTTTGGCTTAGCCCTAGCACACGCAGATAAATAAAATACAAATGTTTACATGCAAGATATGGTTTTCGCTTTGACACCCGTTCTATGAAGTTTGGACATGTGCACAATGGCTAGTTGCTAATACAAACTTTGTACATCCCGACATGACCATCTTCACTTTTCGTCTCTACTTTGAAGACCTCACTAACACCATCTGCAGCACATATCTCTTCTATGACCTTCGCTCTCAGAGCTAGTGCTAGACTAATCTTGCAAGAAACATCCTCGAAAATGGAAGTCCGATACCATACACGCGGACCATCTCGCAATGTGGCTCTTGCACTGCCTTCAGGAGTGGATGTATCTTTTGACTTGAAAGGAGAGTTTGTCATATTTTGTTCTTGAGCAATTGGCGTTACATTAGATTCTCCTTCTTTGCTTAGCTCCACTTGATACTCCCCTTCATGCAATATTTGCACCTCATCCTCCGATAGGTTGGTGCCCACATGCACAGGCCAAGTGTGTGGTGGATGCCGAGGCTGCGGCTCAATGTTCTGGTCTATTGTATGGCAATGCAAGACATGATCCGGACAAAACCAAAACCATTGACGCACCACACCATTTGGATGTTTTTGATATCCTTCAAACAATGGGGCTGGTATACCAAGGCTAGAGCCTGCTATACTGCATCCACACCTACGTCCTCCTCTTGGTGTGCTGCTACATGTGACCCTACTACCTTGTGGAGTTCGGCATATGGCCCACATTGCCTCATTGACCTTGCGCTCAACTACATACTGCCCACCAGAACCTATACTTTGTTTTGGGGTTTATGATATCCCTTGTTCTGCAAAGTTGATCTTACGTGGTCTTCCACACTTCTTGCGATCTTTGGTGACCGAGTTGTACTCAGGTCTATGTGATGCATCATCTTCCACGTTGATAACCTCATTTGGCTTCCGTTTTTGCCTTGATGTCTCCTTATCTCCTATTTATGGAGTTGGTTGTTTATACATTGGAGTGCCCTCAGTAGCTGCATTCACTGCTCTTATCACTTGGCTAGGACGTTTTTCATGGCGTTCCGTAAGCTTTTGTATTGATGGACCCTTCCCAATGTGTTTTCCATGGCTGTATGAAATGGCCTTTGTGCTCTGTAAGATGCAATTCGCAAGGTCGGTTGTACATGCATCATATAATGAAATGCGTTTACAGAAACCCTCCCCTGCTAGCCGGCAGCCATGCTTGCTCTCCGCAAGGTTAGTGCGTGGAGTGTTTGGTCCATCATAGCTACTTTCTACGCATTTCATAATGCCACCCCAATGTGCAATACGAATTTCCCACCAACTAAGCCATGAATCCATGTATGGAATGTTATGGTCTATGCAATGACCGTTATGCCACCATTGGCGTATCATAAGAGCCTCTGCTGCTGCTGCCTCTTTTGTTGGTGCTTGCCTCCACTTCTCACACATTTCTTTGTGTGTGTGTTTAGAAGCTTGCACCACATACTTCATTGTGTGTTGATTCAAGCTTTGCTTCCAATGGAAAAGACAAGAACGCTCTTAACCGCTCATTGTATTGGTCTTGTCACCACGATTGAAAACAATTCGAACTGCATTCCAATTTGCTTGAGCTTCATCAGCCATGTAGTCAAAGAAATTTTCTTTGTCACACCCACATGATATCATTACATCATTGAGGCACTCCCAAAACAAACATTGCGTTTCCATGTCTTCCTATTTCATTTCACAAGTTGCAATAGTCAAAAGGTCCTGCATGCTGCAAACAAATTGTTTTAGAGAGAGTAGATGGAAAGACACAAATCTCTTAAGGTGCGCCATATACCTTGGATCATAGACACGATAGGCCATAGTCACCCAATCGTTAACACGTCTGGTGTGATCAAACTGGATCCACGCACGTCAAAGATCGCCGTCCCAATCTTGTCTCATTCGGTGCACTAGGTCCACACCGGATGCTGGACCAATTGTGGACATTTAGAAGACATAACATTTCTCCCCCTCCATACCTTGACCAGGAAACCGGCTTCCATGGAAAAACTCATATGTGCAGTCTCGCTTGAGTTTTAGGAGTGCATCAATGCCAAAAGATTCTTTGTCAACCCCTCTACGTAAAATAGATACTGACCTCCGAAACCTGTCAATGTTAAAAGTGTTTAGATCCTTCAAAGCATTCAAGTCCACAAGAGAGCGTTTACATTCCTTGACTTCCTCTTCAAGTTGCATCAAACGTGTTGTTTGCATCTCAAGTGTCCTCTTGAGATTCTCATTCTCAACCACAAGTACCCTTAGTGTGCCATTCTCCATTGCAAGTGCTCGTAAGTCTTCGCCTTGTTTGTTTACGGTCTCTTGCAATGATACCAAGTACGCCATGATCATGGTTTCCGATGTCATTGCTTGGGTGGTTGTGTTGCTATCTCCACACTTAGGAGATTTTGGATCATTTTCCACAATGGTTGTGGACCTTGTTGAAGAAGAAGAACCCTTGCGAGTGCCGGAAGACATTGTATGTAAAATAGGAGATGAGAATCAATTTTGTTGAACCTGTTCACTTCGGAAATGCTGCTACAGAAACGCCTTCCATAACTCTGAAAATTTTTGTCTTTACATCAATGCGTAGAGGACTTCGTGCTCTTTGATTGAGGCTATAGATCACCCAAATCGGAGTTCGGATGAAGAAGTTATGATCAAAAGAGTGGACTGCTGTCTACTAGGTCTTCTTTTTGGCTCTGGGCTTTGAGAGAGAGAGAGAGAGAGAGAGAGAGAGAGAGAGAGAGAGAGAGAGAGAGAGAGAGAGAGAGAGAGAGAGCTATTTAGTCCTCAAATTAAAAGAATTGAGAAAGGGAGAAAAGGTGGAAAAAGAGATAGCAGAGATCTACTCGATGAATCTTGATCTCAAGATCTAATATGAGAGAGAGAAAGAGAAAAGGCAGCTATGCATTGTTATCTTGCTAGAGCGATTCCAAGGACTATAGTTCCATTTTCCTCACATGTGGATGAACACACACACACACACACACACACACACCTATATGTGTGTGTGTGTGTGTGTGTGTGTGTGTGTGTGTGAGAGAGAGAGAGAGAGAGAGAGAGAGATGTCTTCGTGTGTGTGTGTTTGTATGTGTGCGTTTGTGTGTGTGTGTTTGAGAGAGAGAGAGAGAGAGAGCACACCTACCTATATATATGTATTCATGTGTGTGTGTGTGTGTGTGTGTGAGAGAGAGAGAGAGAGAGAGAGAGAGAGAGAGAGATAGAGATCTCCAATTTCCATGATTTTTTTGGCCGCGCAACGCGCGGGTCACATACTAGTGTACCCTAAGGGATGTGGATTAAAAGCTTACCCCCCACACACACACACACAGGGCTAGAAAAATACATTTTTCCTAGCTGAAGAAAATAAGGCCAAAATTTGAAGCTTTTGCCGGTAATTACATTAAAGCTTGTAAAAGTTTCTCGATTTTCTTCAAGGTAAGATCAAAATCTAATCGGAATTTTAGAATTTTAGCCGGTAAAAATACACTGGACCCCGATTTTTTTTAACAATGACACACACACACACTTTTTTTTTCCAAACTTACAATATTGAGTGTTTATGTATATTAAGAAACCAAAAAAGATTACAAAGGTAGCCATGCTACTTTTGAGCCATGGCATCATTCAACAGCTTAGTCATAGTGCACAGATACATCGGCTAAGAAAGGGTGCCACCTTGAGACCGTTTGAGGCAAAAAAGAAATTACATCGGCTTGGGGTTGTCATCAAGAAGCGAGTACTACCACAACCCACCCCTTGACCATCAAGTCAAAGCTAGAACATCAAACTGCCAACAAGAGAACCATCAAACATCACTTTTTCTTCTTCTTTCTTCTTAACAAACTAACAGTGCTAGCTGAAGGTCCTGCCACATTAATCACATGGCCAATGAGATCTAACTTCTGGACTTGCACTTCAATTGCATTATCACAGGCGGAGAGGATCCATTGGGTGCCATATTCTCCATGGTTGCATCAATAGTCGACTCTGGCTTATCTTGGCATTCAGGTATATCTTGCATCTCTTCTGAAGAGCTCTCTGACTCTTTGCTAACCCCATCCTGCTTCATTTTGCTACCACCATCTCTCCCCGCATGCTTGTAGGAGGTTTTTCACAAAATTTGCAATACTATATTGCAATTGTACAGCATAGTTTACCTATATCCCCTCAGCTACAAGGCACTCTCTCCTCCACAAAAGACACAATCCCAGAGGTGAGGATTATCTCCCCATTCTCACCCTTTTTTTTAACACTAGCCACCAACAAAAATTGTCCTACGGATTTGAGCAGAGCAGTCAGCAAGCATAGAGCGTCAAAACATTGGAGAGCTATTGAAGGTTAGTTGCGGGCGGGGGGGGGAGAGAGAGAGAGAGAGAGAGAGAGAGAGAGAGAGAGAGAGAGAGATTGAAAGTGAAAACACTTGAGGAGAGAGAAAGAGAAAGGGAGAGAATGTCTCGTGACTTGAGCTTTCCCAAATCTTAGATGACCATTCTTCATTTTTTATTAGCACGATTTTGAGTGGCCACAACTTATGTACAAATCAATAACTTAAGATGCCAGTCACCCTTTTTTCCATACCAGAGAAACTAGATCTGCAACCAATGAAGTTTTTTCTCAATCTACTAAAAACCAATCCAAATCACGACACTTCATCATTTTCTTGGCAATCTTCTACAACAATTAGTGCCCACTAATTTATCTACCAATCAATTTTTTTTGTTCCAACAAAAATTAGTCCTATTTTTAGCCAACCAAAAAGAGAAGTCTTCTCTATGGCCTTTTCCCTTTGGGCATGCCAAAAAGATATTCACCAAAAGCAGGGCTTTTCTTGCACCACCACCCTCTCTCTCTCTCTCTCTCTCTCTCTCTCTCTCTCTCTCTCTCTCTCTCTCTCTCTCACACACACACACACACACACACACACACACACACACACACACACACACACACAAAACGTACAATTCTCTTTTAAAGAAAATTATTATGTGTCAAGAAAAAATTATAATCTTAACTCACTCTATAAGTAAACAACAACATTAACAAAGAGCATATGTTTGGGGTTCCAATCTCCCATAAACCCCAATAATAAATGCTCATCTTGAAATCTTTACTATGCGAAATGGCTTGGAATAAACAATTCTCCTTAATTGTGGAAACCATAGCTACTTCAGTCCAACCACTGAGAACCAGTATGGGCCAGGTGAGCAGGTTCCCTTTTGTAGGAAGGCGGGCAGCCACCAAGCCCTGCAAGAAAAAATATGCCGTATCCCGAGCCCCAAACAACACCCGGGAGAGCGTGGGCAGCCAAGACCACCCTCCAAGAGGTACCCTATCCGCACATAAGCAACATCCCTTCCCTTCCAACAGCAGCAGAGCCTACGGGCTACTCTGTGCCCAATCCGACAGAGGCAAGGAACCCCCAAATCGACCACCACAATGGCCCCCAACCCAATGTGCATCGACTAAGGCTGTCCCCTACATCTCCCGCTTTAGGGTTTGAGGCATGCGTCATGCAGGCAGCGCGACGCATTTTTTTCTTCTTAATTACTTAGAGTTGATTATCTTTTGAAAGAAAGTGAGTGATATTTCTTATAAGATCTTGTTTACTTTGTACGTAAGAAAGTTTTTCTTCTTTTGGAAGTGGCGAGGGAAGTTTGAATCTTTTGTGCAACAGTCTATGAGGCAAAATATCATGGAGGCTCAAGGTCCTTTATGATAGGGCTCGTGACAGGTTGCAGGCTTGGAGAAACATGGCTGCTTGGTGGAGTGCTCCCTAAGGGGCTATAGGCGAAGCGTTGAGTGGAGTTGAGTAGTGCGATTGTGTGTGCCTCACTCCTATTGTGCTTTCCACTTCTAGTTTTGTCCATTGGGAGCTGCCCTCCCTCCCACTGCTCGTTGTAGGGGACATAAGAGGGCTTGTTGCTGTGGTTCCGCCCTTTGGGAGGTGACTGTTTTGGTGGCAACTAGGGCTCACCTTGGTGGCAACGAAGGGTGGTTCTAGATGGGGTATCACTTTCGGGTTAGTTTGGCCTTTGTATGCTTGCCAATTCATTTTAATGGCTACTCACCGCTACTACTCAAGATCATCATGGTGGATAATCTTTATTCAACATTTGGCCTCTCGGTTCTTGGTTAGAGAGAGAGAGAGGGGGGGGGGGGGGGGGGGGTGGGTTTGAGTGGCAGTCAAAAGCTCCTCTGGTGGCATCTCCATTCATGCATGTCTCCTTCTTGATGGCTTATGCTTCCAGTTTGTTTTGGTTTTGTACAATTGTCGTGGCTTGTTGTAAGCTAGACTTCTTATGTTATGTTGATGATGGGACTCATGGCAAGTTATCTCATGAGGTTATGGTTGTACTTAGGTCTTTTTTAATTTAACCTCTCACATAATGTGAGAATTGCTAGGAACAAAAAAAGAAGTTTCTTTTTTTTTAGATTTAGGTTTCTACAAAAATTATCAGTCTTTCATTTGTTCATGAGTTGCCTTTTTTGTGTGTGTGTGTGTGTGTGTGTGTGTGAGAGAGAGAGAGAGAGAGAGAGAGAGAGGTTATTTGCTTTGATTTTATGTTTTTTTTTTAAAACCATAAAAGATGAGAACAGATTTATATTAAAGAAAAATTTGCCCACCTGCACGAGTTTCTGATTAACTTGACAGAGTAGAATATAATTTTGAACACCAAGATTTTGTATCTATTGACCAAACTATACCCTTTGTGGTAGTCTTTTGATTTTATGTTTACCTTGTTTTACATAGCCGAGGCAATGAAGGAATGCAATCCAAATAATTCATTCCAACAAAGTAAGCATAAATGTTACATGCCAAATATATATTTGCCAACCAGGTAAGCACTGGACAATTATAGTCCAAATACATCATGCCAAGGCATGCAACACAAACACCAACATCTTCACAGATATGCACAATATTTCATGGGGGAGGTGTGGGGGGGGGGGGGCTTGGGGCGGGGGGGGGGGGGGGGATATTGAGCAACTTTTAGATAAAAGTCGGATTCGACGAGAGATATCAATGCAAAAAGATAACACTCGACGGTGCGTATCTATCTTATTTAGATGTAGATCATGCACAATAACCAACATTTCTAAGCTTGGGTAGTGTCTAACTCCCAAAGTCTTTTGCCATCCTTCTTTTTGTTATGAAACACATCCATAAAGGGGGCACGAACCTTGGTTTCAGTGCCTCCCTTTCTAAAGATTGCAAGCGTATGTGGCATCATGTGGAAGTAGTGGAAGGTAAAATAAGCAATGGTAGCCTCCTAAACAAAGTTACTAGCTTTTCTTATGTCTTTTTCACACAGATGCCTCTCCCTCTCATCGCTTTTTTTTGCAGATTGGAATACACAGCCTTCCAACAAAAGATTGACTTTAAGGTTGATTTCATGTATGTTTTGGTTTGAGAGTTAAAAAGGTGGCCCTAGCAAAATATATCCCAAATTTGCCAAGGTCCACATGAGGTTGACTCTAGATTGTTTGCATGTGAGGAGGGTTTCCACCAATGTTCGGGAAAAATGTGTCTCAACATAATATCGTGCCGTTTTTAATCTACTAACATATAACATAATATGGTTGAAGGGGGAGCCTTTTACACGTGTCGCAATCTGTGACATGAAGATTAAAATCCAAAACAAAAACAAGCCCCTCCTTTGCACGCGATAAAGAGGGAGAGAGGGGAGAGAGAAAGGTCGCCGAAGGCGATCGATCGTACTAGTTTCAAAAATGCGGGTTGAAGGAAGGGGGAAAAGAACAAATTCCAACCCAAAATAGAGAAAATTAGTGTAAAAATCCCAAAAATAAACCTAATTTTATAAGAATTTCTCTTGGAAAATTCAAAAAATGGAATTTTGTATGTTTGAAAAAATGATTATTTGATTTCCACAAGCACTCTTTCTGTTTTTAATTTAGTCCAAACGCTCTAGACCAAGAGTGTAAATGTGTTTCATCAAAACGGCACCTCAAATACGTTAGCCGTTACAAAAAAAAAAGGCAAAATACCTAACAATGGATAAAATGCTTGTCAAAAATTCACCTTGCATGTAAATATTGGTTGCATTGTTGACAACAAGGTGGCCTTAGCAAAATATACCCCAAAATTGCTCAAAGTCTACAACAGATCTTAGATTGTGTGAGGAGTGCCGGTCTTGGAAAGAATTGTTGTGATCGGATCATGACATTAAGTGATCCTATTCAAGAAACCTATTTGTGTATATTTCTTGGATTTGCCTCTCTTTTATCTAATGTGCAAAATTTCTTTGACATCATAGAGTCACTAAGTTTTCTTTTGTGCTAAGGCTATTTCACGCACGAACTCGTGCCCATTCGTAATCATCTATGAACTTAAAGGTCGATATCTCCACACAATAAAAACTACTCCAACGATGTGATTTTAAATTTGTTAAATGCTCTCTCTCTCTCTCTCTCTCTCTCTCTCTCTCTCACACACACACACACACACACACACACACACACACACACACACACACACACACACACACACACGCACGCGCATACGCATCGTTTGTATATTGCCCTCAAGAGTGCGGGTCTAGGCGACACTAGAGCTATTTAGATTGATACTAGCTAGAGAGGCAATGCGATCATTCTCTCTAAATATATCATTCTCTCTAAATATAATAGATCACAAAACTAAAACACATTGTTGAATTGAATGATGTGTGTTATAGAGTGCTGGCACACACATCACTCAAGAGCCATACATTGCTCATTGATACGCAAATCGTGAGGTATTGCTACTTTAAACACATTTGGAAGACAAGAAACTATTGAGAACTCCCTCAAAGTAGCGAAGTTCGCGTAGATAGTCCAAGAAAGCAAGATAACGATCATCGCCATTGGAAAACAAAAAAACTTGGAGAAGTGGAACAGGACCCTGGGGGCCACAATAACGAACGTGGCAACGTGGGCTCATCTATGGTCAAGAGGTGGCTTCCCATCAGTCAATGTATCTAAGATCCGTTAAAGCTGTCATAGCTCGTCACGAACATGACATGAATATATAATTTTTTTAGTTCTGTTAATATAATCCACCCACCATTGTGAGTTTTGAAAAAAAAAAAGGAGTGATGTGTGTTGGGTTGTCCTTATTGCCACATATCAGTAACCAAGTATGTGGCCGCAATTTTGGCAGCACGTCAATTCAGAGGGTATCTGTCGAGATGCCCTCCAAAAACTATATCAGGTGCCTCCAAAGATCTATACATTCGATAGTTGGTGATGACACGGATGAATTATTTCTAGAAGATGATCAACCTATTAGCACTTTTTGGAACTGTATGAATCAATATTTCTTAGCTATTCAATGAGTGATTATTCACACAAAAATAGGTTATAAGTCCTTCACAAACACAATGGCTCAGGTTGTACATTGGATGCCAAGAGATTAAAGATGGGGAAATTTTCAGGTCATTGAAATTCCCATGGGCTTCAAGTTTACTTATGCTAAAAGGTGGTAAAGGGTATTTGAAAAATTCGACAGTAAGGTCTTTGAGTTGCAAAATTACCAAGCTTTCTTACCTGCTAGAACTCTTGTGCTTAACAATTATATCTTGTCTTTTTTATGTCATACTAGAAACATGCTAAGTACTAGTTGTAGAAAGTGAATTATTTGGCAAGAATATTCTTCTGGGGAGTAGAACTTGAACATAGCAAGACACTTAAAGTTTCATGGCACCTATGCACTAAGCCAAAATTCAAAGGTGGCTTGGGCATCATGGACATTAACTGGATGGCTAGCAAAATGTCTGCAGAACGGATGCTCAGATCAATGGACTCTCAGAACTATTAGTGTATCCTTATCAAGAGGAAAATCCATCAGCTCTCTCTTGGGAAGTATAGAGCATGGAAGAACATGCCAATCAAAGAAATCGTTCTTTCCCAATGGATTTTAAATTAGTGGGTATCACCCTTACTTATAGATTTTGGGATGCTTGGAATCTTGGTAAGAAGGAATATAAAGCTTCACAGGCTATCATCTATGATCCTTCCTTTTTTATGGATGACTCAATTTGGTTTGGCATGCATGCTACAAAGTTAGAATTGCATTTATGTAGGAACACTCATAGCTACATCAAACACGGATTTAAACAATGAGAGAGAGAGAGAGAGAGAGAGAGAGAGAGAGAGAGGCCAACATGAAGCAGTAGAGTTCCATTTCTAAATGCACTAGTCCCAAATCCTAATGCCCCTTTGAATATTTATTTTTTGATTGATGATTGCAAAGAGCTTGCTCTGCAATTTGCACAAATGAGATTTCCAAGGAGGTTCCCCAAGGCTCATATATAAAGGTCCTAGGCCATAAAAGTATCAGATAAAAAAGATAGCATTCAAAAAAGATTTCAAACTTTTAGGGATTTTGTATAGTTTTGCAATTCACGTTGCAATTTTTGGAATGTTCATACCATGCCAGATCATCCATTTCTTGTTAAAAATTAGTATTCTTTGAGTTTGCCCCCTTTGGGCACTTAAAACGGGTCCTTTTTAGTTGGTCTTCCACGTCATCATATTTGTGCGGTGTCTACAAGGACCATGCTTGGTGAACTACTGCCTAGCTTGTGGAAATTGTACTATTTCTCTTGCTTGTTCTAATTGGCTAATGTGCAAGATCAAACTTGATCAAGAGAAAGGAAAGGCTTGCATGCAAGAGTAGCCATGGTCTATCTGATACTCCAAAAGTAGCTAAATTAATTTACAATGACTTTGCTCAAACATGATATGTGGAAAGCTCTCTAAAGATAAAGTTGATGGTCCTATAAATTCAAAACACTATGGGCCTTTCACCAAGCAATCAAGCACAATTATTTGGAGAAGGTAGTGGATCTTTCCCAAATGCAGGAGAGAGATGGAAACAATTCAACACTTATTCTTCTACTATCCCTACAAGAAACAAGTTTTGGAGAAACTTCAACAAGCATGTCAAGATGTCCATCCTAAACATTGTCAGCATGTGACATTTTTCTAGTTGATTGTAAGGGAATGGACACATTGCTATGTAATATTTGGAGAGGAATGCATTGATGGCATGTCTAGACTCACAAGAAAGCTTTTATTTTTCAAAATCTTGTACAAAATTACGTGTATCTTTTTGCCCATGACCTTCAAAGGCTAGTCATTTTTTGTACCTCCAATATCAAGACTCCGACCATACTATCACTACGCTAATCCAAAAGGTTACTAGACTGCAACAATGGTATAGAGTTCTTTCTACCTAATACACTACTCATAGGATAAGGATTCTTTGTAATGTCTTATGAGGATGATGTGTTTCCTTGTCCCATTAGAACCACCTCTAGACAATATTCCCTGAGAGATATGGGGTTGGCCTCCCCTTCCTTGGAGGCCCTTGATTGTATTTTTTTTTGTTATTATAAAGCTCATACCATTTCACAAAAAAACAAAAAAAATTGGTGAGGTCATTGACACTGCTGCAAATGTTGTGTGCACTCGTTATTTTCATTGCGTTAAAGCAGTGCCACCCTACCGTAAAAGGTGTTCAAGGACTCACTCACCAAAATTATGGAAAGGGTTATGTGAGAGCCCTATCCCACCCAAGATGTACAAGGGCTTGAGGCACTACCTTCACCTAGTCAAGTGGTCACGTCTATTGTTTACAAGGTTGTGAGGGCAATGCACAACCTAGCCACTACAAGAAGGTACCCCAAAACAAATAAAAAATTGTGCAAGGACTCCAAAAGTGGAGATCATAGGTCATTGCACCCCAAAAAAAAAAATTGTTGTGATGGGATCATGACATTAAGTGCTCCTATTCAAGAAACCTATTTGTGTATATTTCTTGGATTTGCCTCTCTTTTATCTAATGTGCAAAATTTCTTTGACATCATAGAGTCACTAAGTTTTCTTTTGTGCTAAGGCTATTTCACGCACGAACTCGTGCCCATTCGTAATCATCTATGAACTTAAAGGTCGATATCTCCACACAATAAAAACTACTCCAACGATGTGATTTTAAATTTGTTAAATGATCTCTCTCTCTCTCTCTCTCTCACACACACACACACACACACACACACACACACACACACACAACACGCATACGCATCGCTTGAATATTGCCCTCAAGAGTGCGGGTCTAGGCGACACTAGAGCTATTTTGATTGATACTAGCTAGAGAGGCAATGCGATCATTCTCTCTAAATATAATAGATCACAAAACTAAAACACATTGTTGAATTGAATGATGTGTGTTATAGAGTGCTGGCACACACATCACTCAAGAGCCATACACTGCTCATTGATACGCAAATCGTGAGGTATTGCTACTTTAAACACATTTGGAAGACAAGAAACTATTGAGAACTCCCTCAAAGTAGCGAAGTTCGCGTAGATAGTCCAAGAAAGCAAGATAACGATCATCGCCATTGGAAAACAAAAAAACTTGGAGAAGTGGAACAGGACCCTGGGGGCCACAATAACGAACGTGGCAACGTGGGCTCCCATCAGTCAATGTATCTAAGATCCGTTAAAGCTGTCATAGCTCGTCACGAACATGACATGAATATATAATTTTTTTAGTTCTGTTAATATAATCCACCCACCATTGTAAGTTTTGAAAAAAAAAAAGGAGTGATGTGTGTTGGGTTGTCCTTATTGCCACATATCAGTAACCAAGTATGTGGCCGCAATTTTGGCAGCACGTCAATTCAGAGGGTATCTGTCGAGATGCCCTCCAAAAACTAAAGCAAAAGGAAGAGAGAGAGAGAGAGAGAGAGAGAGAGAGGGACGGAGGCCGCATGTCCGCATATCCTTGAGAGCCACCGATTTTTTATTTTTGCAGGTATCGCGCAGGCGGTGAGTGCAATCGAGCCAGAAGTGGGCCGGGCGTGTGTCGTATTGCAGCGGTCAGACCTGCATGCAAGGGAGGAGACGAAGGCCTCCCCGCATCCCTTTTGCTGCAGCATCTTCTGGCAGAGATTGAGATGCTGGCCTGCATGGCGATCGACTGCAGCTCTTTGGTGTGGACGCTTGCGAGGTAATGTAGTGATGGCAGAGGGTGAGCCAAGGAGAAGGACGAGAGATGCTGCTTGTGTAGGCAATGCAGGCACATCTGTCTCTCTTTCCCTCTCTCTCTCAGGCGAAATCAATGTCGCCAGGCGAGGGTTTCGAGGAGGGTTGTGTAGCGAGCAGATGAAGCAGGGACGCTGTTCGCAAAGATGGCGATGAGAGAGGGCGCAGGAACCTACGTCATAGGAGACGGCTTAGTTTCGGAACCATAGCAAAACGAATCTTGGCTTCTAATTAATCAACGGATCGTGCACAGACCAGTAACCAATTTCTCAGACTTTGAGTTGTTCAATTTTTATTCTACACACACACATTTTTATAATCCATCTTTCTCCTTTTTTTTTTTTTCCCTCTTGTTACTTGTAGATCTATACCATCTGTCTTTTGTTTCTCTCTATCTCTCTAGTAGTCTTTGTCAAAAAGGTCAATTTTTTAGTCAATTGAAACTATTCCCTATACGCTACATTTCTCCTTCCTCTCTCTTTCATACACACACGTGTACTATACCCGTTAGTCTTGTCACGCTAAAAGTTCTCTCTCTCTCTCTCTCTCTCTCTCTCTCTCCCCACCCCTCGCAGGTTGTTTGGGAAAGTTTTTTCTTAGATGGTTGGGTTTCCTCCTTGCCAAGATGCAAATCGGAAACACTATGAGAATTTTCTAAATTTGCAAGATTTTTGAATGTTTTCTTGTATATTTTATCGATTTTTCTTCCCTTTACCTTGGTTTACGACCAACTAATCTGGATTTTCAACCTGTTCAAGGCTAAGTTCCCCCCCCCCCCCAAACCCGCCAAACCACAAAAAACCAATGGGATCCACAATGAAGAACTCCGAACGGGAATCACTGGAGCCGCAACGTCGTCAAATTTTCGAGAAGTAAACAAGGACAAATTTTGTAAACTAAGCTAGGGCCACTGGACATCCAAGTTTATATATCAATTTTATGTTTACCTTTCAAAGCACATGATTCGCGTAGGCGACCTGGTTACGCCATCAACCTCCCAAGGCGAGGGTTTCGAGATCGAGACGTCTAGCTACAATTCAGGGTGCATTTCTTTTCGATCGCCTATTCGCCTCGAGATTACCATCGACGACCCACACCGTAAATCCCACCACTTAGACCCCGTGTTAAATAGTTGTTGAGTCCCCCCCCCCCCCCCCCCCCCCCCCCACACACACACACACACACACACACACACACACACACACAAAAGTCATATCTTAATAATGTGAAAACAAAAAGAGATAGCCCATGTGCCTCGAGATTCCCATCGACGACCCACACTATAGATCCCACCACTCAGACCCCGTGTTAGATAGTGCTGAGAGCGCGCCCCCTCCCCCAGCCACACACACATGAGTCATATCTTAGTAATGAGAGAAGTAAGTGAGAACAAAAAAAAAACAGACTTTTATATAATACCCTATCCTGCTGGTGCTTGGGGGGTTGGAAGCTCTACAAGTGCTAGTAGAAGGGGTCACAATGATGAGTAAAAGTGCATTTGGTGCAACCAGAGACTACTCCAACCCCTACACAATTTTGCTCCAAACCAAATTTTTGTAGATCATTTTAAGCGTTGAAACCCAAAAATCAAATCAAACGTTGCCAACATAAAAGCAACCCGTCTTATTGTGAAGAGGATCAGGTCATGCAGGGTTTAGTTATAAGTTGTTTGAAAAAATAACTAAGCCTCATTCTTGGTCACATGCAAAAATGCAAAAAGGAACATTATAAATGAGTTACTATGCCTGCCCTTTGTAACTATGCCGATTTTGGCATAGTTGTGAAGTTCAAGACATAGTTGGGAGGATCAAGACATAGTTAGCCTCGCATGATCATGAAACATGCTTAATTGTCTTCTATACTATATTAAAAGGGGGAGGGTCCCCCCCCCCCCCCCCCCCCCAGACACTTTGTGGAAGCAGCTTAATCCGGCATGTGTGCCTGTAGCTCCTGACGAGAGAGAGAGAGAGAGAGAGAGGCGACAGAAGGCCGTCGGCCAGACTAGTTCATTTAATGTTTTGTTTTGGGCATAGTTGGCATGTTTATCAACAACTAATAATAACTAAGCCTCACGTGACCATAGCCTTACTCTTCTTGATCGCAATGGTGGTCTTGGAGACAGCTTGCGGTGCTTGAGTTAAACTTTCTCTAGCCCCGGATTGCGTTGGGGATAGGGCCAGTGCTCTAAAAAAACTTTTTCCAAAAGCTTGGCAATCCTACATATGTGAAACAACAGAGAGAAATTGACAAAATTCAAAGGTTTTTACACCAAATTACACTAATTTTTTCAAAATTTTGTAGGTTTTCTCACCTTCAAATATAAATTTTAGAGCTGAATTTCGAAGTTTGTAGGTGGGATTACACTAAACCTAGGTTTTTTTTGAGCACTGGATAGGGCTCTAAGTGTAGTAAAGTTTCCTCTTGAATAGCAGCCTGCAGGCGTTGAGTTGAAGAAGTCTCTGAATTGTACCTAGGCCTACATTAAAATCTCAATCTCTCTCTCTCTCTCTCTCTCTCTCTCTCTCTCTTGTCATTGTTTGTTCCTGGTAACTTCCTCTCTCTCTCTCTCTCTCTCTCCAATTGTAGTCTCCTAGTGACCAGTCGCACTAGTGAGTACGAGGGCGTGGTCAATTGTGACAATTGGAGCTCTTCTGTTGGGCGATCCTTCTTTGTCGAGATCGTGCAGAAGAAAAGCACATGAATGGCTACAGAAGCTTGAACATTCTTCTTGCGGGCAATCAAATCCCTTCACTCCCTCTGCCGGCCAGCTGTCCGCGTACAGATACTGCCTTGCAAGCAGCCGATGCGCTCCTCCTTTCTGTAAGCACTCGCCACCCACACACACACACTTTCGTTTTTGATAAATCTCACACACACACACACACACACACACACACACACATGCACGCTGTAGGATTGCATCATTGCGCCTTTCTTTCCTGAAAGTTTACTTTTTTGGGTTGAGTTCGAACTGCTGTCTCGATGTGTACGAGTGCGAAGATTGCCAATTTTGTATGGGTATGTTATTGTTGGGTTAGAGTGCAGCAGAGGAGAGAGGAAAAAAAAGACGCTCTGCTGAGACTACGCGTTCCCATTTTATAGTTGGCATCGTGCAATTGTGTGCAATTGAGTATAGATGTGTGTGTGTGTGTGTGTGTGTGTGAGAGAGAGAGAGAGAGAGAGAGAGAGTGAGTTTGAGTTTTCTGTGATTTATTCTACAGAATTGGAAAGAGATTATTATACCTTCTAGTTATCAAGGAGAGTGCTCAAGAGTTTCTTCACAGCAGGCACATGTTCTCTTGTACTCCTGTGCTCAGATCTTTTTATACGTATCAAGTAGTAGAGGATTGCAGAAAACAGATAAAGGACAAAACGACATTATTTTTCATAGATTCAGGTTGGCATTTTCTCATGCATCCCTGCAAAGAGGGGTGCATGTGTGTTCGGGCGAGTCTCAATGTTGTCTAGATTGCTGAAGCCTCCTTCAAAAGAGAGCAAGAGAAAGGGTGATGTTAAGGAGGCATCATCACTACATGAACAACTGAGCCGGGTGAGGCACGAGGACTTAACGACCCCTTGTACGCCACGCACACCTCGTCTAGAGAGGGCTCGTAATCTGCGTTGGCACTTGGTAGAGCTCGACAAGTTTGAAGAGATACCCCGATTGTCTGTGTCTAGCTACAGTGTAGCCTCGGATGCTTCTCGTCAAGAGTTCTCGTCACCACCTGTGTCAGAGCGCATCTCTCCCCTTGATGCTGAAAATAAAGTAGACAACAAGGTAGATAATAAAAGTATTGTACCCATTCCTGGGAGCAGCTCTGAAACCACATCAAAGGGCTCAATTTCTTCTCAAATCCAACAACAGCATGCGTTTGAGGATTATGATGACGGTGATAGAACTTCTTCCGAGTATAGTGCTGGTTCAAGCGATGGTTCACCACCTACTACAAGGGCAGAAGCCGTAGGTGTAGTGTGGGAAGCGCCTGGCTTGTGTCCAAAGGCAGGGTCCACCTTTACACCAAGAGCAAGGAGGAAAGTTAGCACAACAAAGCGTTTGCAAGCAAATGAGCTAGAGTAAGCATAATCCCTCCAGAACATTATAACATGTGGCCCATCATCTGCTTGGCTTGTGTGCGTGTCAGTATCTTGTCGAGGTTTTATGCAGATGCTTGCTTGCTTGTCCTGATGCCATACGTGAGCAACCCATGTGTGCATGCATCATGGGGCAATTTTAAGTTATTTGAACAGATTGCAAGCAATTTCTTGTTTGGGAGGAGGGTGGGGGGCAAGTTTGAGCTTGTTGGAGTGAATTTAAATTTTGGCAGTAATTCTCATTACTTTAACTTGAACTGCAGCAAGGTTATAACTGTGTCATTTCCTCCCCCTCCTCAAGAGAAGGTCAAAGCAGTGAGGCCACCGAGCCCGCTTCCTGTTCCTTCTCGTTTAATACAAGTGGCTTCTAAAGAGGACTTGTCTACTTGCTCACCGGAGGTGGTAAGAGGGGTTCCCCAGACCAGCAAAAGCATTCACAACAATTATTCTGGTCCTCTATGTGTACGTCAAAAAAGGGACCAATCTCCCAATCTATGCTCTCAGAATCCTTCAGTCAGTTTGCAGAGGTCAGATGTGGCAAGGCCCATTTCACATGGAAGAAAGGGAGCTCGCAACAATCTCTCTGGTCCATTATTTGTGCAGAAGAAGAGGGACATCAGTCCTTTTCCAAGTCCTCCAAGAAGCCCTTTGCAAAGTCCAGGAAGAAGCCCTTTGTGCAGCCCTAAAGTAACAGGTGCAGCATTTCCTTTCCAACATGGGCTCCAAGTTGATACACAGATTGCACATCCACTACCCTTGCCATGGCCAGTTAATACAGCTCCCATTTCCCCTCGTTCGAATACCTCATCAGCAGACCGCTCAGAGGATTCCTGTAAAGTTGATACCCCTTTGGTGTCAGCAAGATGGTCTCGCAGTCCTGGACCTGGCCCAGCTCCATCTGGTGGAAGGTGGATAAAAGGTGCATTACTTGGGAGCGGATCATTTGGGAAAGTTTACAGGGGGCATCATAGGTAAGACTTAAGTTTTTTATGACCAAAATCGTGACAGTTGTTGTTATAACCCAAAATAACTTTTTTGTTTTGTAGTGAGACCGGAGATATGTGTGCAATTAAAGAGGTGGAAATTGTTTCAGATGATCCTAGATCACAGGAGTGTGCCAAGCAGCTTGCTCAGGTTCTTACATACCTTATGGTTCTAATTCTTCTTGTTGTATTGCACACTCATCATTGTTTAAAACAAGTTAGTGGAATTAAATTGTAGAATCAGATAGCCTAGTTCTTGTGGAGGGTAATTATATGAAGTACGTGGACCTTTCATGTCAAGACTTGCAGGTTGAAACAAGGACCTTTCACGCAAACAAGCAAAGGCTTAGGTGCATTTTGAGACCAAACTTGACCACTAGCATGACCTGATTAAAGTTATAGCGAGAGTTGCATTGGTATTGGTTCGTGGAAAGAGTAAAAAGTCTTTAGAGACCTTAGTTGCTCTTTAGTTTCGAGATTGGATTTGGGTGGCAACTTATATAATCCAACAATTTTCAAAGCAACTGTCCTGAAATACTTGGTGTAAGCCTTCATGCAAGACAATCTAAGTGCCAGGTTCTCACCTTTCAAAATTCCCATGCTGCAAAACTTTTTACTAACAAATATCAAGATGAGGGCTGGAAACACTGTTTTTTTTTTCCGGGGCCCACAGGGGGAAACGGTTTTTCTTTGTGCATTACAGAGTGAAGTGGAGACTTTTTCAGAAGCAGGTTATGTGTTGGGTTGTCTGAGGTTTGGATTTCTATAATGGGCCCAAAGCTATATGATGCTCTCGTATGATCCTACCTCAATATAGACACCTTAGTGAAGAAGGCAGTTAGGCATATATTTGATGTCTAGTATTGAGTCTTGACCTATTGAAACTTTCTTTGATATTTTAGTTTAAAATGATCCTTTCATTGAAGAGCCTTATATGGGTCTATTTCGTTAACTTGTTTTAGAATGCCAGCGTGACCCTTCACCTTGTTTGGTCATGCTATGCCATAGATTGAGGGTGGAAAAACTCAATTAAAGAGAGAACCGAGAGAGAATTGATGTGCATTGCACAGAGTCTGGGTATAACACTTAGGTGGCACAAGGCCAAGTGGGAAACTAATAATGAAGTTTGTAAGGAGAAGTTGTGTATGTCACAAGCCACCAAAGACGATAATGCATGTCAATAGGAAGTGGATGGCAGCCTGCTGGAAATGACAGCATGTGACCAGAACCTTTGAGGATAAACTGCACATAATGCTGCAAAAGGAATAGTCTTGCCAATATTTTTTTAGAGCAAGTAGCTCAGCAAATAGCACTCCAGTGTATGTTTCCTAAGCGGCCACTATCGCTTTATGTGCTAGTTTAAAAGAAAGAATTTATTGTATTATTTACTCCTGTACAAATGGACTTTGTCAAGGTTGTCAGAATGGATGAGTGGCACTTGGTTTCAACATTTATTGCCTCCTTTGACCCAGGCTTTGGCCATTTGTGCCATAGTTCAAAGCCAGAATAATTGTGGCCTGGGAAAAAATTGAGATAGTAGGAGCAAGGCTTTCTGAAAGGCTGTTTAGGTAAATGCTTAGTTTTATTCTCGTTGTAAAACAAATAAGCTTTTCAGTGGTTTGTTCTTTTTTTGATTTTGTGTTTTGTGCAAGTGTTTCAGCCGTTCTTATAATTAGGCTTAGCATCCAACTTTTCTGGCCTTATGAAGGTATATATATGCCAATGTTATGTATTTTTGTGGATTCAAGGTCGATTAACAAAGATGAGTAAGAGCTATGTCAAAAATCGACAGCTTCTCTCCCAAGAGTAGTGACTGCTTGAAACATCTGTTAGTAAATGCAGGGGCCATTTAGAAGGTCCTGCTGTAAGAAAAACTTAAGAGTTTCTGATTTAACATTATCTGGAAATATGTAAAATCTCTTACATTGTGCATGCAGGAAATAGCATTGTTGAGCATGCTGAGGCATCCCAATATTCTACATTACAAAGGAAGTGAAATGGTTAGTACAGTTTTTTCAAACTTTGGTTGATTCAAAAGCAACTTCTTGTGATTGGTGGTAGTTTTGCACCTACATTATTGAGGTTGTTTGTTATCGAGTGCCATGATGGTTTCAGTATGGAGCTTCTTCATTGATGTCTTTAATCCAATCAATGATGCTGCCTTTCTTTTCATTGTAGTCAGATGGTTTGGGATAGAATCAATCTGCTGAATGCAGAATAAGAAAAACTATAGATTTTTAACTGTTGTTGTTGCCATGTACCCCAGACTCTGACAGCATTTTTCTTTTGCAGGTTGATGGGGAGAGTCTGTATATATATCTAGAGCTTGTTTCAGGGGGGTCCATCTATAGATTGCTTCAAGAGTTCAATACCTTCGCAGAGCCTGTTATCAGGCGCTATACAAGGCAAATATTATTGGGGCTACAATTTCTGCATAACAAGAGTACAGTTCACAGGTAATGTGTAATTTCCTACCTGGTTGCAGTACTAGAAGAAGATTAGGCCCAAGCAAGGTGAATTTTTGTATCTGGTGTAGCTCTATGAACAAAATGTATAGGCAGTATGAGTTAGTTAGAAGTGATTCTCAAACGTCTAGGCATTATGAATTAGTTAAAAATGATTCTCCTGAGTGCTTAAGGCTAAATTGCTTGCTAGTTGGCTATCATATGTCTTTAACGATACATTAATTCTAGCTTTGTGTTTGAGCCATTCAAGTGGCTTGACACCTCATTCTATAAAATTGGCTTTTAAAACTGACTATTTTTCAAAAACATGAACATAGAATATTATTGAGGTTCTATCTCATGGAGGAACATTTTAAGGTATTATTTATCTGAAAAAAGTGGGGAATTTTTTAAAAAATAAAAAAATAGCCAAAAGCCACAAAATTGGCTTTTAAATATGATGGCATACACGAAACAAGTTGACAGTCTTGTTCCTAAAAATAGTATATGCATGGATTCTCATCGTATACATATCCAAGTATTTCTAAAAAAGTTTATGTGTTTTGAAGATTTTTAAAGGGTCTTCATGGGATATCAAAACATCTGAGCAGATTTTGTTTTGTTGTACCTAAAAGATGACGCTTGAAAAATGGTGTTTCATTTGAAATTATTTATTTCTTTTTTAAAAAAAAATCAACTCCCCACATGCCTTGAGAACAAGTACCTGAAACATTTTGACGAGGTTTTTTGTGGTTCATGAGCACAAGAATTCACACAAAAGCTGCGTATGCTTGTGCTTACACAACCCTAGTGGTAAACATGGTCTCAGCTTCTTTTGAAACTCGCTCATCTATGCAATGGCTTTGCCCATGATTAGTTTATTTACAACAAGTTTTTTGTTGTGTTTTCAATATACATACAGTTGCTTGCATGCCTTTTCACATTACTAGACCTCAAATAACGATAACATGGAACATTGACCACAAGGTTGTCCTCAAACTTATTTGGTTAGTGTTGGAGTCATACAAGATGTCACCTATGTGATTAACAAATACTCTATTCAAACAAGACCTAACAAGCTTTTTGCAATTCCGCTCTTACCAATTTAATCTCCGAAGTGGGGATATGGTCGAAAATCCTCTCTGTATTTCATTCTGAGCAATATTGGTTCATATGCTGACATATATCTAGTGTGGTAGTTTACCCTCTTATCCAATATAACCCACTGAAGCTGTGTTGGGTGTGAGCTTTGTTGCACGCTTTATGTGTTAGTGTGAGTGTGTGTGTGTGTGTGTGTGTGTGTGTGAGAGAGAGAGAGAGAGAGAGAGAGAGAGAGAGAGAGAGAGAGAGAGAGAGAGAGAGAGAGAGAGAGATGAAATGAAATGAAATGTTATATTAACGTCTTCAAAAGGCCAAAGTGACCTATGAGACCAGAAAGTTACAATGTGGTGGATCTGATACAAAGTCACAGTAACAAGATGACAAAATGACAAAATAAAATATTATGGAATCCTAGACTGTTGGGTGTGGACTAAGCAGCTAAAATAGCTAGCTGGGATAGGTAGATCATAGGAGATCCAGCATCGGTTGCTGGCGGATCTCATCAATCTCCTCCATGGTCAGTAGTCTGACTGGGCGTTGTGCATGTTGAGCCAAAGTGACCTGGATCCTTTGATGGAGAGAGAGAGAGAGAGAGAGAGAGAGAGAGAGAGAGAGAGAGAGAGAGAGAGATGAAATGAAATGTTATATTAACGTCTTCGAAAGGCCAAAATGACCTATGAGACCAAAAAGGTACTATTGGTGAATCTGATACCATGTCTTGAGTACGGAAAGTACAAAGAACTAAAACTAAAACACTAAGGAAATGAATCTGAAGCTGATCCGGAACTGAAACGAGATAGAGGGAGGGGGGTGGGGGTGGGTTCAAATGAAATCTCTCATCGGTCGCTGTCGAATCTCATCAATATCCTCCATGGTCAATACTCTAACTTGGCGTCTTGCATGTCGAGCTAGAGTGATCTGGATCTGCCTAGCTCAATGGCTCGATCAATCAACGTACCTCTAGTGTGGGTGGGCTCTGAGATCTACTCTGATGATTGCTCCTCTGGCTCTCCCCTGGCTGGTGTAAAGAAATCTGTGATCTGTCTCTGAGACTGTCTCTCCCCTGATGTCCTCAGCAAGCTCTCCCTAAGTCTCCACAGCTCTAGTAGAAACAATCCGAGACATCTCTGATCCTCGTATCTCCTGAATCTAGAAAATGGTCCCAGACCCTCTCTGAACAGACAGTGTAAGTGGCCTTGTATCTCATAGTACGCCGGACAATGACGTGTGTAGTGCAGCTTCGTCTCTGGCTCTAAGCGACGTAAGTGACATATCCTGGCCCCTGTTGGTACTCCTCGAAATCGGCCAGTCTCAATTTGGAGCTGATGTGAGGATGTGCGTATCTGCCCAATAGTGCATTGTATCCCATGAGATAAGTGCGTATCCATGTATGCAGGCCTAGTCACAAAACTGTCCTCCGTGAGTTGGAGAAGATGCTCTGTGTAGAAGTCTGCGTGCCCAACTCCTGTGTCGGCTGTATCCATGTGCTCCTGGTATCTAGCTGAATCAGATCTTGACGTACGAGTCTGGTGATCTCTGTCCGTGTGAGAGATAGGGAGGGTGCATCCAGGGAGTATTGAAACGGAGGCAATCTATCCATGCTGAAATCATGTGACTGAAACCATGCTGTTATCTGTCCATACCAACATGTGTATCGCCTTGTAGCGCTAGTTGTCGAGATGACTCCAGGGCAAGCCAAGCATAGAGAGAGAGAGAGAGAGAGAGAGAGAGAGAGAGAGAGAGAGAGAGAAAAGAAAGAAAGAAAGAAAGATTTTTAACGTCTATGTCAGGCCGAAATCGGCCTATGAGACAAATCAAATGTACATGGTGTGTATGTCATCCGTCTATCAGAAAGACAAATGAAACAAAAACTGATACAAAACTGAACTGAGTGTAGGTAGTGGGGTATCTGAGGAGGGATGGAGCTCTATCTCTAGGGGTATATGCATGTCTATATGCTCAAGGTAGTACAATCATGAGAATGCATCAAGCTATCTAGCTCCATCCTGTACTAATGGGGGGATGTAAGATGTGGTACATGGGCGGGTCTGGTGCCAAGGCTGCCCGGATGAAAGCTGTCGGGTCGGCCCTCATCCGGGCCACTCGCTCCTCAGTGGCACGGCGCTCCCGGGCTCGGATCTCCTCGATCTGTCGGTGGTGGGAGCTCGCGCCCCTGTAGCCTGTGACTCGTGGTCGTCGTCTAGCTCGGCTCACCTCCGCCTGTGGGAGTGTCACTCCCCTCTGAGTGTCTGGTGGGGGAGGGGCGGTAATCCTCTGAAAGAAGTCTGTGAGCTGCGACTGTCTCCCCTCTGTCTGTGTAGCTGTGTGTGGCTGTAGTAGTGTGTCCCGATGGCTCTGTATCTCTAGTAAGAACCGTCCGAGCTATCTCTGATCTCGAGAGTCCATGATCTCTCGGAGAGTGGGCTGTCCTCTGAATAGGGCCTCATACCTGCCTCTGATCTCAGTGTATGCTCTGCATCTACATACAAAGTGCTCCTCACTCTCCACCTCCTCTGTGCAGGCTCTGCAGACGCGCTCCTCCCTGGGAACACCAGTATGTCTCCCGATCTCAATCTCTAACCTGTGTGAAGCCACTCTCAGCTGACCAATCGCCACCCGTGAGCTATGTGGCATATATGTGTCCATGTAGCGTGGTCTCTGTATGAACCCCCCGGACAATATGGTGAGAAACTGGTCTCTGTAATCTGACATCCTCGTCCCCAAGCCAGGTGACTCCCAGACTCTCCTAGTGTATAGCTGCCACAGATCCTGTCTCAGTACCAAGTTCCTCTCACTGCGAGAGAGGTGAACATATGGTGAGTGGGGGTCGTACTGGAATGGTGGTAGGCTCTCCATGTCAAGACCGTGTCCCTCAAACCATGCTCTGACCTGTGAGTACCATGCTCTCTCATGCCCACTCTCTGATAGCTGTATAGCTGCCTCAAATGCTCTACGAGTAAGTCTGTCAGGAGGTAGCTCTCTCATCCTCTGGATGAAGCAGGCTGTCTGGAATAGTGCCTCTACCACCATGGGTGGTGTGGCGAGCTCGGCTCTAATAATGTCATGTGGCACTGTCTTCTTGCTGCGGAGCAAGCGTGAGATCATACATACCTGTGGCCTCTCAAGCTGTGTCCACTGGTCAGCTGTCAATCCTGGTGCCCATACTGCCGCCGAGTACATCAAGGCCGGGGTGACTAAGGTGTCGAAAAGCCACCCCTTCGTGCGGGGTTCCTGAAAGTGTGCCTGGTGGCATCTCCGCTCTAGCATGGCCAGAGCTGCATATCCTCGGGTGAGCCTGTCAGCAGCAGCCTGCCTCATAGTGAAGGGTCCTGGTAGGCTGGTGAATGTGATGCCAAGGTAGACATAGGAGGTGACTACATCAACCTTTCCTCCTGCTGCTGTGAAGGTGGCAGCGCTCCTCACTGCACTGGATGTGTGAAAGATCATAACCTTGGTTTTGCCAAGGTTCACAGTCAACCCCCTGTGTGTGCTGAATTCGTCCAAGGCCTCAAGATGGCGTTGCAAGCCCTCGGGTGACTCTGAAATCAACACAATATCATCAGCATATAACATGATGTGGACCGGAGTACCTGCCAAGTCGCTCCCCTCTCCCCCTGCTCGCAGTATGTAGTCGGAGATCTCGTCGATGTAGAGCCCAAAGAGTGTCGGGGAGAGTGGGCATCCTTGCTTAACACCAATGGTGCTAGCAATGGTCTCTGAAAAACCGCCTGGGCAACGAACTCGACCCGTCACCTTCTCGTAGAGAGCATATATGGCCCAAATCATCTCTGTTGGTACCCCAATGCTGTGAAGGCGCTGGAAGAGTCTCTCGCGTGGGACTGTGTCAAAGGCCTTGCGGAAATCCACAAAGCAGCAGTAAAGCCTCTTCTTCCGCGCCTTTGCCCCATCAATGAGGCAGCGCAGAACGAAAATGCGATCAGTGGTGGAGAAAGCTCGTCTGAAACCTGCCTGGCCTGGAGCTCGTAAACCCTCGATCTCTGCGTAGCAGCTGAGCTGTGCCTCAAGTACTGCTCCATATAGCTTGGCCATCGTGTGGCCAATCATGATAGTCCTGTAGTTCCCTGGATCCAGGGTGTCGCCAAATTTGTGGATAGGCACTATGGTGTGCTGTGTCCACTCCTCTGGGAAGCCCTCCCCTATAGCCCGGTTGAAGACATGTGCAATCAACGGGGCTATAGTGGAGGCCGCATAAATGATGTGCTCACTCTGTAATCCAGTATGGTCAGCAGATCGTCTGTGCTGCATGCGGCGTATGGCCCTCTCTACCATCTGTGCTGTAAAGAAGGAGGAGCACGTGGGGCGTGGCTCGTGTGGCTGTGGGATAGGAGGCTGTCCTGGCACCTCGTAAAGTCGCTCTGCATAATCATGCCATATCTGTGGATCCTCAATAGCTGTAGTCGGGCGTGGCTCGCGCAGGGTGCGCCATGCTGTCGCGCTATCCATGCTCATGAATAGGCGGTATAGCTCAAGCTCCTGTGCCTCTTCGAATGCTCGCCGCTTTTGGCGTGTCAGCGTCTTCATATGCCGTCTGGCCTCTCTCTGTGTGATCTCTCCTAAGGCTCGCTGTGCGCGGAGGCGTCGGTATAGCTCTCTGCACTCATCATCATACCAGCGGTTCTGAGGCATAGTCCCGGGGGGGGGAGTGCGTCCTGTGTGAGTGGTGTGTGGAAAGGAGCTAATAGCTGAAGTGTGGAGAACGGAAGAGATATGTGATGTGAGAACTGAGAGTGGTGTGGATGGGTGGAGGAGGCATAGGCCATGCTCGACCTCGGCCGAGTAAAGAGAGGCTAGCTCATGTGTGAAATGGATGGTGGTGTGTGGAGTGTGTGCTGTGGAGCTGTGTGGGATGGTATCTCCGGTGATGGAGAAAGAGAGGTATGTGTGGTCGGCTCCGATGGGTATGGGTGGAATGGTGAAGGATGTGATAAGGTGTGTAGCCTCCCTGGGTCCCAGAATATAGTCGACTGTACTCCCCCCTCCCTCTGCAACTCCATGTGGCATACAAGTCAGGCCCCCTGAGGTGGGCCACTGGACCATCCCGTTATAAATAACGAGACGGTGCTGGGAGCCAAGTCGAAGTAGATGTCGTCGGTAGGCTGTGACTGGAGCTCTGTCTGCTGTATCTCTCATAGTAGCCTCCTCATCTAGAGTGTGTAGTGCCTCTGGGTCCTCGTGGTCATATGCCTCACACTGCTCACTGCGCGTACGAGCATTGAAGTCTCCCATAAGGAAGACTTCACCCAGTGTGGAGTACTCCATAATCTCCTCCGTGAGGCATGCGTACGGTGACTCCTTGCTCAATAGGGGCGAATCTGGAGCCTGTGGGAGCAAAGTAGCAAAGGGCAATGTAGACGATCCTGTCTCGTGAGAGCTCGAGGCGAATCCACATGTAGCGGGCCTGTGGGTCCCGGGCAACAATCTGTAGTCTACTGTGAAGCCCCTGTCTAAAGAGTATGGCCACTCCTCCTGAGCCACGAGTGGTGTGCTGGCGCATACACCCCCGATGTAGAGACTCCCACTGGAATCCATGTATCCGTGGTAGCCCTCTCTCTGGGCTCTCGTGTGTCTCTGTAAGTAGAATGATGTCTCGACCTCTCATCACCTCCTCAAGTCTCTCTGGGTGTGTCCATAGGTCTCCATTGCAATTCCAAACCGTGACATGAATCTCCTCGTGTGTCCCACAGGCCGCGAGTCCCTATGCGATGGTCTTGCCATCAATGATAACCCTACCATCTCGATATACTGCCTTCTTCCCTTCTTTGCGGGCTTGGTGGACTCTAGGCATGCACGCGCGATGGTGATCTTGTTGCATCTTTGTGAGGTCATCATCAAGATAAATCGGGGGGCCTTCTAGCCCTCTCAAGATGACCCTCTTTCGGAGGAAAGAAGTTCGAGACTCCTCGGAGGCGAATTGGAGGATGAGAGCTCTCTTCTTTGGATCTTTGCCGGCTCTCCAAACTTTGGAGAAAGGGATCTCTTCTTCCTTGTATCCCACTTTCTTGCATAAAGCTTTCCCATCGCTCTCGGGTGTAGACCCTTCTTCTTCTTTGATGCCGGTCACTCGCACATTGAGACGGCGAGCTTGTCGCATCTTCTCCTCCTCGATGGTTGTGTGTACGATGAGTACCTCATCTTTTTGGGCTTCCTCTCTTGCAACCTTCTTGATGTTCTTTTTGACCACTTCGACCCATCCTTCTTTGGTGGCCTCTAATTTGTCCTCAATGCTTGCGGTGAGGGCTTTGGTGATCTCCTCCTTGAGGGCTTCCTTAGCCTCCTCTTTAATCTCTCCTTCTTCGGGGGTGAGGGATGTGATGGAAGCATGAAGGAGATCGATTTGTGCCTTCATCTCTTCTTGCTCTTTCCTCCATCTCTCCCTCTCCTTCCCGTTCTCCCGTTCCCTTCTCTCCTTCTCCTCTTTGAGATTTTGGATTTCCGCTCTCATGTCCTTCTCTTCGTTCCATAGCTTGATGAGGGTGGCTTTCTCCTCCTCCCATATCTCTCTCTCCATCCGCCATTCTTTCATGTCCTTCTCCAATTGTGCAAGCCTCTTGTTCGTGAGCATGAACGTTGTCTTCATTGTCAATGCCGGCGTCTTGATGATGGGGGAAGACATGGCTGTCTTCGTAACTACCCTCTCTTCATATTGTGAAGAAGAGGGGAGAAGGGGAAGAGAGGGAGTACTTGTGTGTATGCGTGTATGTGTGTAGTGTGTGTGTGGGTATGTATCCGTGTGTGAGAGATTGGGGGCAGCGGGCCTGGTGCACTTGGTAATGCTGCCACAGTGAGGCAGCGGCAAGTGCTACAGCCTTGGCAGCGTGCAGTCGCAACAGGTCAGCTACAACAGGTTCAGCAGCAGCAGCAGTGGCGCGCGCAGGGGGTGAAACAGCAGCAGCAGTGGCGCGCACAGGGGGCAGCAGCAGTGGCGCGCGCAGGAGCAGCAGCAGTGGCGCGCGCAGGAGCAGCAGCAAGAGAGAGAGAGAGAGAGAGAGAGAGAGAGAGAGAGAGAGAGAGAGAGAGAGAGAGAGAGAGAGAGAGAGAGAGAGAGAGAGAGAGAGAGAGAGCACCCTCTACCTATGTGAAAGCTTATGTAGACATTGCTGTTGTGTGAACTTCCTCCTACATGTAGACAGACATGTCTAAAGCATAGCCTTTGAAGAGTGCATGAGAAGCCACATGCATGCCCTGTTGTAAGCCTATGTGTCAAGAGGATGTCTCTATCTCTATTTTATGCAGCTAGTGTAATCAAGCTCACCTTCTATTACGAATGCTTCTAACAAGATGAGGCTGCCTATGTGATGCCTGCTTCTGAAATAGATCTGTGTTGCACATTACAGTGCAGGAAAGACTTCTCAATCTGAGCCAGAGATTATTGAATTTTGCTCTGTCATTTCACATATGTAAAGACATGCAGACTTAGTCTTGTGATGATCTGTTGTTCTAGAGAGAGTTTTTTAGTATGCAGTATCATCCAAGATGTGTTAAATCTTGCTCGGTGGTGCCTGAAGAGGCAATGAAAGGCTTTAGAGTTCTGCAAACAGACATTTCACTTTTTGGCAACATCGACCAATTTACATTGATAAGAGCCTCTTTTTGCTACCATGTCTTATGCTTTCTGCCTCCACTGTACATATGAGAGAAAGAATGAATTGTTTGTTTAATTCACAAGCAACTTTGTATGGTTTTGCATTGAATGGTATGGTGAAACTAGAACTGTAGACTGATGTCATTAATTTCTGAGGGCTATATTAATGCCTGTTTGAAGTACGCCAAATGTCTGATCTGCGGTAGTATTATCTATGTGCCTGATTGATGGATATTGTTGCAGAGATATAAAATGCGCCAATATTCTTGTGGATCAAGATGGAAGAGTGAAGCTGGCGGATTTTGGCATGGCAAAGCTTGTAATGCAATCACTTTGATCTTCACTACTTGAAGTTAACGAAGATGGTGCATTGATTTATTGATATTTAAGCTTTTTGTTTTGGGGTTGTGTTTTTCGTTTTGTGGTGTGAGACCGATTGTTCAGCAATTAGAAGTACTCAAAACTCTTAGTTGCATGTCTGCAAGTTAAGCATTTAAGCACTCTTCAACCCGGCACGGTGAAGGGGTCCCCTACCTTTTTAATCACACATTGGCACACATCTCCACTCTTGGCTTTGATTCCCTCTCCACTCTTGGCTTTGATTCCGCGGCTAGATTCTCGCTGGCCCCCTTCAACTAACTCTTGGTTGCTAAGTCCGGTTTTACACACACCAAACTCAAGCCCGCCATTCTTGAAATCACTGAGCAAGATTTTTGTTCCTCTTCACATTTCTCACTTATGGTTGGAGACTTCTGTAATATCTACTCCTCAAAAAACTCCAGAGACTTTGTATATTGCTGCAGGCACAGCATACATAAGGGCAAAGCTATTGCATATGTTTTTCGACATTATGCCCGATTGCATTCATTTATGTACTCTTTAAAATGGTGCAATGAGAGCTTTTGCATATCACCAGACCTCATTTTGTATTGGGCAAAAAATATTCATCCTTTTTCTTTGCAATAAAGATGCCTGCCTATCATCCTGAAAGAATTTGTCATCACATTTTTTGAGTAAAAGAATTGCTGTTAGTTGCTTATTGACTTTCTCCAAAACAATTTAGATAAGTTATTTATTTGTTTAACCTGTGTCATCATGCAGATTGGTAAAGAAACGGCTCCGCTTTCCTTTAAAGGAAGCCCTTATTGGATGGCACCAGAGGTAATTTTCATTCACTGCACTATTTTGTTTGACTTGATCATTTTTTGAGAGTTCGTTCTTCTTAATTTTTCAACATGAGGTTTCAAAAACGATATGCATGCACCTGCTTAGGTGGCAGGGTATCTCTATTAAATGTGTTGTTTGTGTGATCTTTGCTCAACTGCACTGCCCTAAAAATTTTGTGAAATAATTCAGGTTATTCTTCAAAACAACACAGGCTATGAATCTGCCGTAGACATCTGGAGCCTTGGTTGCACAGTCATTGAGATGGCGACTGGAAAACCTCCTTGGCATCAATATGAAGGGGTGAGTTTGTAGTTGGTTTTTGGATAAGCACATAACATTAATGAAAAGGAATTTATGCTTTGTACAATGAGCCCATTTGTTTAAGCATCTTGGCTTTATTGTTTGTAGCATATGCAGGCTATTAGGTCCTCACAATTTCAAAAGAATAAAAATCCTTTCAAAACATCTAAAATGTAAAAGTGAAGGGTAAGAGAATAGGAGATAAAAAGCCTCATGACAATGGAAAGTCAAAAGACATTTTGCCCTTTTCATAAAGAAGGGGCCTCGCTTGCATACAATCTTAGAGTTTTCATTGTCTTCCCTAGCGTTTTCTTCTTCTTGGAGTTTCCATTGTCTCTACCTTTTCTTATCCTGAAGAATCTCCTTGAGTGTTTTAAGTAGGAATTTATTTTTCTCGAAGCCATTAGGTCTCTTAGGTCTCCCCAATTTCAAAAAAATGAAAAGCCTTCCAAAACATCTTAAGTGCAGAAGTGAAGGGAGAGTTTAGGAAATGAGAAGACCCATGAAAATAAATAGTCAAAAAACTTTTTGTGTCCATGTAAAGAGATGGTCATTGATACATATGTGTTTTTCTTTTGCTTATTTTCCCTTTAGTGTATTCTTCTCTTTAGAGTGTCCTTGCACTATAGAGGTGGTGAATATATATTTTTTGAAGCCATTAGGAGTATTACATTATTGTTTTGTTTGTAGCATATGCAGGCCAATAACTATTCTAGTAATATTTTCACCAAAATATTCAGAGCTGAAAAGGATGTCAAGGTGTTGCCTCTTAGCTCAGGAAACAGCTGGCGTACTTTGATCTAATTGCAATGTAAGAAGGTTAAGTCTGATACATGTAATTGCGTACAAGAGGAGGATAGTTGTAAGGTACTCTACAAGGGAATGAGTTATCAAGTCTTCAGTAGTATGTTGTCGTACCCATCACCAACTAATATACCTTGTTTAGCCTTTTCTTGTGGAACTATCCCCTTAAAACTCAAGCGCTAGGTACCAACCGCTTCTCTTCTCACCAAAATTCAAAGATGATTATTCGCATTTGCGCACACTTTAATCATTAACTCATTGCTTCTCAGAGTGCTTATGCTTGCTACCAAGGCCCCACTAGCTTACCACCTGAGGTTCAGTGCAGAAAAATCCTAGACACTTGTGCCAAAAGTCTCCAGTGACAACGAAAAAGTAGTTTCTTATTCTGTATGTTTTTGTGCAGTACGCAGCTATGTTCAAGGTGATGAACTCCCATGAAGTTCCGATTCCGAAGTCATTGTCGCCAATGGCACACAACTTTGTGAGTCTTTGTCTGCAAAGAGATCCTGCCAGGCGGCCCTCTGCGACAATGCTGCTAGAACATCCTTTCGTCCAATTAGACGGAGAAGCTAGTTATCCTTCACAAGCTGTCAATGATAATCTATTTCAGGTACTCATGAAGCATATCAAATGGCCTTCTATTGAGCTGTCAAGATAGTGTCATAATGTAAGGGAGCCCTTGTTGTCCTTGTAGGGCATGCTGAAGAGGAATGGGCATAAGGATTCGATGTGCCCTTCAGGCACACGGTCTCAAGCGGGATCAAGGTATTAAACATAGAAGCTTGTAGTTTGATTGCGTTGCCAGCATGGCGATCTACTTGAAAATGCTGAACATGATTTTAAGATTATGACCTGATTGCAGAGATTCAGCCTATCGCTTTACAAATGGTGCTCGCTCCCCGCGACCATCCCATCAAGCACACCTACCTACCTCAAGGTCTGCTATTCAGCTATCAGATTATGCGAAGCCTCGGCCTGCTGGCCGAGCCTTAAGAAGACTTGGCCGTCTAACGGACACAGAAGACGATGCAAATCAGTACGAGGGTCCACGGATAGCTCGTGTGGATCTCTCTAATAGAAATCATTATGGCATACAGGGAATTCAGCAACAGAGAAGTGGATTGGATCTACGCCCACCAGGATTACAGAGTCCTAGGATTTAGTTGTAAAGGAAACAGGTTTGCTTTATTGGGATTCAGAATGTTTCTCCAAGGCAACAACAAGCACTGACAATGTGGAAAGATCGAAGGGGTTTCTCTATCAAAGTTGCTATGATACACCCACGAATTTTTTGTCCTATGCACCAACCCATGTTCAATCAGAGTGTGTGGCATATACTGGTAGAATGCTGTAAATGCTGCAAAGCTATCACATCGGCCCTTTCTTTGACTGTGTGCAACATTGTGAGGCTTCATACAAGCGCCCAACTACTAGCATGAGATATTGGCATGATGTATTGACAACCTCTGAAGATGAGGTGCATTTTTAATGCAGCTCCTCTTCTTGATCAAGATGGAGTGAAGCACAGCCCACATTGTGAACGAAAAATGTAGTTGAGACATCTTGCAACCCTCACTCTTATCAGGTAAGCAGATTGGAGGCAGATTTCAGCACAAAATACCCATTATATCACTATATGCTGTAAAAAGAGGTTTTAGCAGCACATTGTTTTGTATACGCAAATCCTGCACTTTAAACTTGAGTGCAATATGTAATCAAATACATGATAGTTATCATGGATGAAAAAAGGTTGCCAAAAAACTATGGGGCCTAGTTTCAGCAGCAGCAAGCAAGTAGGTTGCTTGTACACACATATAGAGCAACTTGATTACCAAAGAGTGAGTTTTCAGTGGGATTAGAAAACCTAAAGGTCCTAGGCTGGAAGACTCAATTAGATACAACCTGGGAGTCCAGTTACCTCATTTTACTTTAGAATTGCTTACAAAATGTAGCAGTTGGAGCAAGTAGCAAAATGGTGGAACCCCTTATGTAGTAGACATACATTTTTGTATTCATTTGAACTCAATGGAGTATATTGTTTTATTTTACTATTTAAAGTGCACTTTGGAAAGGTGTTTTGGAATGTGTCTAGTTTTTCAGACATGCTTGCAAAGAATGTGTTCTCTACAAAATCATAGTTCAGTCATCTTGATGAGCAATTTTTAAAGCCAATAGTTGTTCAGAATTTTGTAAAAATACAAACTCCTTCCATAACATCCACAATGCAATAGAGAAGGGTAAGAGTGAGGAAATGAAAAGACTCTTGAAAGTGGAAAGTCAGAAGACTTGGTATTCTACATTTAAAGAGACGGCCTTGCGTGCATGCAATGTTCATGTCCTTTTAGTATCGTCAGCTTTTTCTTTCACCGAGCATTTTCTTCCGAGTTTGTCTTGAATTTATGAAGCCATTATGAGATACATTTATTAGGGCTATTATGATGGAGTGAGTCAGTGGTCATCAAATTTGGCCTTGTGAACATTCTCTCCTAATAAGAGAAAAAGCTTCAGGAACTTAGCTCAAGCAATAGAGCTAGAGAAAACATATCCAGGAGTGAAACACGAGAGCGACTCAATCATATACGAGTATAGCGACAAAAATGCTCACTTTTTTTTTTCCCGAGAAAAAGATCCTTTTATTAGTTACTGAAACTGTCCATAGGGCTACAACCACCTCTTCAAGAGAGGGCTACAACAACCATGGTGGGAGAGACTCCCAATGAAAAAACCAGCATATGTACAATGGGCTAAATCAAGAAATGGGGGGGAGGGAAAAGCCACACAGGTGGTCGGTAGTGCCATCAGAGTACACCCTGGACCATGGTGTAGAAAGGCCTAGGACGCCAGAGTCGAAGGAAAGACTCTCTGCACTACTGCATGCGGTCGGAGCTGCCCTGTAGTCCCTCGAGCTGTCCTCTGAGAGTGTGGATCAGCTCTAGCCAAAAATCGCGAATAGTCTCTCTGCTGGTGGCCCGGGGCGAGCCTCAAAGATGCGAAAGCAGCGGGCCCGCCAGATGAACCAGAGTGTCAGGTCACTGATGAGCTCCCTCTCACTCCACCACTCCTGTGGAGTAAGCTCTGTAGAGTAGGCTGGAGTGTAGATCTCCCCTCCTGCATCACTATCATCTTGCTGGTGGAAGATAGTTCAAACTGAAGTGCCTGGCCTGAGAGGGTGGACCAAGCCGCTGCTCCCCAAGTGTACTGTCGAGCCTTGGAGAGAGCAGGCATGAGCCGAAGAACTCGTAGCCACATCTGCTGGGCCGAGGGACAGTCCCAAAGACAGTGACGCTGACTCTCCACAAGGTGGTCACAAGCTGCACATGCGGCCGAGAGACCACTATGCACTAGCCAGCTCCCGACTGCTGTAGCTCTGTGTGTGACCAGCCATGAAACAAGGTGACTCGCCTCGGCTGTCTAGAGTCCCACAACCTCTCCCAAAAAAACTGCCAAGAACTCAGCTGTGAGACCCTCCTCCTGTCAATGAGGTGCTGCAGTGGGTCGGGCCTCTCTCTGTGCTGCTAGTATATGACGTCCCAATCGAATAGTGTATTGAAAGAACGGGACTCCTGGGTGGCCTGCAGAAGAGAAGGGATCCCTCCATAGCCACTCACTAGGATCCCACTGTACTCGTGCCAGTGGACAACACTCCCAAGCCCACATCCTCCAGTGTCCAGTCTCAAGAGCTGTTGGGTCAGGGTCTATGACACAAGTCTTCCCACAGATGCCCACGACTCGGATCCTCTGAAAACAGCACTCTGCTACCTGCGGGGCCTCTACTGCAACTCGTTGAAGGCGTCCCCCACCCTGAAGCTCGAAGAAAAGGGCTGGGACAGTCTCCGAGCAGGCCCTGACTGAGATGAGAACCTCCAGTCGTGTGAAGGCTCCCATCCACCGGGGTGCTACTGGCTCGAGGGGCGTGAGCCACTCAGGTGGAATAGACTCTGAGATGTCCTGGCACATGCTCTGCACCCCTCTCATGCCCTGTAGCTGAAGGCCCTGTACCTCCTCTGACAAACCTGTGAACTCTAGCCAGTCACCTAAAGAGCGCATTGGACCTGCTGCCATGGGACCCTAGGAAACATGAGGCCGACTACCAACCAAGTGGCCTCTCTGAGTCCTAACCATGGGGTTCCATACGAGGGGCTGCCGTAGGCGCTCCTCCGTGCACGTAGGCTGTCTCTGCTCCAGGCCACGCCGCAAGTGCTCCCAAGAGCGAAGCAAACTCACAGCGAAGCGGTCCTCCAGTCTCCTGCTCAGACCAACTCTGCGCATCTCTGTAAAGATCCATCTGGTCGAAGGCTGCCAAGGGCCTCCTGCCTGAGGCACACTAGCACGAAGCCGCTGTAGCAAGAACTCCTTCCAGGGCTCCTCACCTGGAAGAAGTCCTCTAACGATGAACTTCCCAAGAAGGGCTCTGCTCTGCTGTGCTGGATCAATGATCCCAAGCCCTCCTTGTGAACAAGGAAGAGTAATGACCTGCCAAGCCACCTTGGCTCGGGCTATCTGAGTGTCACGTCCTGACCAAAGGAAGTTCCTGATCAGCCTCTCTACCTGGCTGATACAAGAACTCGAGAAGATCCAATAGGAAGTGATGTACCACATAGTCGCCAACAACACCTGGTTGGCAACTACTACTCTGCCAGCCAAAGAAAGACGTGCTGAGCTCCAATGTAACAACTTTCTCCTGATAGACAGGAGAAGGGGAGCAATCTGCTGCTCGGGAGACAAGTCCAAACCAACCTGACAGCCCAAGTACCGAGCTGCAGTCCCTGGGGGAATCCACCTGAAACCCTCTCCTGGCATCCAGTTTGGCATATGAGCACTACCAACTGAGAAAGCCACTATCTTTCTCCAGTTGATCAGTGCGCCCGATGCACAACAGAAGGTCTCCAGAGCCTGCTCACACCTGTGGAGGTTGGCCTCCTGGCCATCTAAGTACAAGGCTGAGTCGTCGGCAAACTCAATGTCCAGTAGCTCATCTCCCCGAATAGGGAGTGCTAAGCCCCGTAGACCAACCTGCTACGACACCAAAAACCTGCTCATCGCCTTCGCATAGAACAGAAAGAGGAAAGGGGCAAGAGGACAACCCTGTCTGACCGAGCATGTAAACATGAAGCGATCACCTCTCCCTCCTGCCAAGAGTACCTGACTATGAGCTTGTCTGTACAAAGCTGACACCCCTCTGATCCAAGCATCTGAGAATCCCATCCTGCGTAGAGTGTCCTCTAGAAAGTCCCAGTCAACTTTGTCGTATGCCTTCTCAAAATCAAGAAGAAGGATCACGAGGTCCTCACCACGGAGCCGTGCCAGGGCAGAGGCCTCCCAAAAGGTAAAGATGTTGTCAAGGATACTTCGTTCCTTGACAAAACTTGTCTGAGTCCCATGTATAAGGCTCTCTAGAAGTGGCTGAATCCTCAAACTCAAAGCCTTGGCAAGAATTTTGTAGGTTGAGTTGAGGATGGTGATGGGGCGCCACTGTCGAATCTCATCCAAGGAGCCACCCTCCTTGGGAATGAGGTAGATCAGGCCCTCACTCATGCTGTCAGGCATCACTTCTGTGTGCAAAATGTATTGAAAAGCACTACAGAGATCTGGGCCAAGCAAGTCCCAGTACTCCAAGAAAAAACTGGGAGTCGGCCCATCCTCACCTGGACAACTACCACGGGGGAGGGCCCTAAGAGCCGTGTGCAGCTCCTCAAGCTGAAGTGGCAGCTCAAGCCTTTGACGCATCTCCTCAGTCACAAGACAAGGCATCTGTGCCCAAACCTGCTTCCTGCATGCATCCTGAGGCTCTGACTAGGAGTCTGCAGACAGTAACTCACGGTAAAAGTCAGTAGCAATTGCACGCATATCCTCGGGCTCAGAAGCAACTAACCCATCGGGCCTCCTCAACTGACTGACCTTGGCATGCGAGTACCGAGGTCCCACTACCTCAAAGAAAGCACCAGTCACTCTGTCGCCTACCTGGGTCCACTGAGATGCCTGTCGGTGGAAAGCAAACTCATATCGCCTCTTCTCTATGCTAGCAAGCTCCTGTCGAGCCTGCTGTAACTGCTCCTCCAACCAAGGACTGTCTAGATGTTGCTCCTGCATCCTCTGTAACGAAGCAATGCCCCGTATGAGACGTTGATCCTCCTCTCTCACTGCTGCCCGGCGAGCCAGAGACTCTTGGAGGAAAAAACGACTAATCTATGCTAGGCCTGCGGCCACTCTGTCAGCAGGAGAGTCCTGCCTGTCCAAGCCCTCTGTCCAGAGAGCCTCTACCCTCTCTCTGAGTGCTAAGTCCAACAAGACCCTCTCTGGGATGCGAAGCATCGTGCTCCCACTCCTCTGCTTGTCTGCTACTGTGAGGATCACTGATGCATGGTCCGAGAAGGAGGTCCCTGCCAGGATGCCCACTGTCCCTCCCAAGTCACTGAAGTGGTCACTAGTGTAGAAGCGATCTATCCACGATAGATTCACTCCTCTCACTCTGCGGTCCGATCAAGACAAGGCAAGGCTGTCTGAGGGCCTCACAAAACCAGAGTGCTGCCAAGCATCCGAGACCCTCAAAGTCATACAAAGCCTCTCCCAAGCTGCCAATTCAACTCCATGCACAGTAGCATGGCTACCATCAATCCTGTTAGAAGGGTCCTCCAGCATGTTGAAGTCCCCCCCTATGCACCAATGCTCTGCCTGCGGCAGAGACTTAACTATCTGTGACCAAAACGCTGCACGAGCACTCGCCACATTGGACACATAGATGTTCAGAAAACCCACCAGGCCACCCTGAACCTGCATAGTAATCCACTGAGCCCTGCCTGGCACAATAATCCCTCTGCCCACAATGGCCTGCTGCAAAGAGTCCGCAATAGTCATACATACCCCACCCTGGATGCCTCCAGGTTCAAAAGCAGCTGACCAAAAAGTATCATAATGTCCACGCAAGAGCAAACCACAACGTCTAATGTATCTCTCACACAGATGGTGCTCCTGAAGCATAGGGAGATCAATCTCTCCTCCCATAAGACAACGTTGAAGCTCCTGACGCAGTCGGCCCCGCTGACGCTGAAACTGGGGTCCACCTAGTCCCTGCACGTTCCATGAGACGATCCTCATGGGGAGCGAGAGAGAACAGATGCTGCCGCAGGAGCTAGATGGGCTATCTTCGAGGCTGGCTTGGATGAGGGGTAATCCGTATCCGAGCGTCCTCTAAATAGGCGTGACTGCAACGAGTGCTTGGTCCAAGCCTAAGCAGAGCGAGCCATACGTAAAGCAACCTCCTCTGTACAGGAGTCCTCATGAATGTATACATAGCATGGCAAGTACTGTGTATTGGCAAAGAAGTAAACCACAATGTGTCTACATCCGGCTGAGTCTGGAGGTGTCACCGCAAACTTGGCTAATGGCCACAAAGTCTGGAGCATATCTGTAACTCCTAGTTTTCCTATGTGGTGAGAGAACTCTAGGACCTGTGTGTGCAACCATCCCAACACTGAGTCGAGAGTCCACTCTGTCTGGTCTTTGCCGCAGAGGGGGAAGGAGAAGCCAATCGCTGAGTCCAAGGCCTCTGTCCCCCTAGCGGCAAGGAACAGAACATGGATCTTGAAATAGGTTGCCTCATGGTCTACTGAGGGGTCGCCGAGAAAACGAGTAAAGCCGTAGTTGAAGAAGTCCCATCAGCGCCGGATGTCAATGCTCGTCAGACCATGAGGGATAGCTGCAAGGGAAGATGTTTGTACCTACAGAGGGGGCCGCAGGAAAGGCTGTCCCTCTCTCGCTAAGCGACTCGTGGCAAAGGCGCTGCCAAGAGATATCCTAGCCGCAGGAGAAGGCCCTGCCCCTTGGATCGACTGTGGAACTGAAGCAGGAGGGGGGGGGGGAGAGGGAGATGGGGGGAGCGGCGGAGAAGAGGGGCGGGAGGGAGCGACAACGGTAAAGGGGCGGGGGGAAGAGGCGACTGGAGCAGGAGGCGGGGGGGAGGATGAGGAAGAGGAAAGGAACTCTAGGGGGGGAGGGGCTGTCGAGGGTGAAGCTGGGGAAGGGGCTGGGGCACGGACCTCATCCTGCTCTAAAGGACCAAAACGGTTCCCCATGGGAACCCACTGCTGCTGAGTAGGTGCCTGAGGACCACTCTGAGTGACAGGCTGACGCTGTGGCCCCTGTCGTCGTCTACCACGGACCTGCTGTCATCCCTTCTCCGTTGGAGCCCCAGGCTCAGAGGGTGGCTCTGCCTGTGTGCGCTATGTCTCTGGTTGTGTCTGCTGGCCAGTCCTTGCAGGCTGGGGTTGAGGCTGTGGTGTAGGTCGAGGCCTCCTCCGTGGATAGGCCTTCGCTATATGGCCCATCTGTCGACAAATGAAGCATTGGTTCGGGAGGCCCGAATACTCCACACTTTGTCTGAACCAACCCCCACTCACCCGAGGCAGAAGAATAACCTTCGGGAGCGTGTGAGTGTCTCTGACCAAAACGCGAACTGAGGGAATGCTAGTCGCCTTGGCAGCTACTGAGGCTGCCGTGCGAGGTGTCTCCAAGACAGTCCCAATGGTTGAGCCTATGGACAGAAGTGGTAAGTACTCCCTCCGCAAACCCGAAAAGCAGACAGAGATGGGGATGTCTGCCTCCTCCACTAGAACATCCGAAGTAGGGTCGAAACTATGTCTCCACTGTCGAAAGTGGGCACATGCTGCTCGGATGGTCAGTGGATTCATGGCAATGACCTTGGACGCCATTTCGGAGGTCTCAAACTCGATCTGATAGTAATCGCGTCCGAGTATCTGTACGTCCAAGATCTTGCCCACCTCTACGAGAAAGCGATCTTGGAAAAGGTCGTGTAGCTCTCCTCTGCTAAGACGAGTGCCGAAAATATTGCAGATGACAGAAGTCGCGTGTAATCAAAAAATGCTCACATTTGATAAAGTATGATGCCAAAAAAGCATCATGTGCACAATGATCATTGTGAAAACATAAAGAGTTCAAAACCTTCTACAAACTTGTCTTTTCAAAACTAATATGAGGAAAATTCTCATTTTTTCTAAAACTCGCTTAGCTTCCATTGTCATTGGCACAAGATTCTCAAAGTTCGCGAAAAGCTTGACAAGTTCTGGGGACTCCCAACTCATGAGGCACACGACTCTCAAAATATTGTTGTGATGGAGGAAAATATTATGAATGGCTAGACAAATCTGACCTTGCGAATTGCAAGATTCTCAAAATGTTTCTAGCTGGATTGGAGAAAATGTCTTGAATGACTTAGACAATTGTGAACAGTTTGATGAGCTTCCTTCTTGTAATGGGGTCTCTTGGAATGCCCTTATTTCAGCGTATGCTTTGCACAAATATGGCGAAGTAGCTTTCAATTGCTTCCAAAAAATGCTACCCATAGCATAGGTTGTACCTTGTCCTCAGCCGGTAGCAAGGAGGTTCTTAAATCTTAAAGAAAGAGCCAAGAAAATTCAAAAGTAACCTTGGGAGGAAACAAAACTATGTAGCCTTTCCTGTAAAGGCCTTGGGGACTTCACTAGTAGTAATAGGGAGACGTCACCTGCATAGACCCGCATTGCCTTATTTACCCCTATATACTGTTCCTCCCTTGTAAGATCCTTTGCGCTTGCCTTACCAAAAGCAAACCCCAAACCCCCCCCCCCCCCCCCCCCCCCCGCCCCTTCTTTTCTCAAACCCCCACAAAAAAAATAATTTATAGACAAGTTCTGATTTGGCTCACACCTTGTAGAGCACTTACCCCTTAGTCTTTACCCCGGGGTATTGGGCAAGGTTAGGTTAAGAAAGCACATAAATGCGCGGACAAAACGTAAAAATCTGTCCTCTTTGCCATTAGAGAGGAAAAAATTTACTCAACAAGATTCAAGAAAAATAGCAAATTTACAAACCCCCCCCCCCCCCCCCCCAAAAAAAATAAAAAAAAAATATAAATATAAATAAAAATCTCCTCTTTTTACTTATCTTTGGTTTTATAAGCAAAAAAAAGGTAAATCAAAGCCCATGCAAGAATGCTGCCATGGGCACCAATACCAAGACACAAAGTTCATAACCCGTCACCAAAACCAACAGTTCTCTGGGCTTTACAAGGTCTTTACTTGATACAAAAGACCAATACCAAGACACAGAGTTCATAATCCATCACTATAATCAACAGTTCTCTCCGCTTTAAAAGGCCTCTTACTTGATACCGAACACATATAGCTCACAAGGGAGCCACCCTACATAACTAACAATCAATAAATAGAGATAAGGCCATACCCATGGATAACCAGACACAAGTTTGTGTTTGGAGCCACCCTACATAACTAACCATCAATAAACAAAGATAAAGCCATACCCATGGTTATTGGATAACCACACACAAGATTATGTTTTTCCTAGACGTCATTTTAAGGTTTTGAGAGCACGAACTTTCCTCTTATCACTTACATCGGTGCTTTGAAACTAAGACAAATTGTGATGACGTTGACTGATATCACTATTGCGTTTCAAATGCTTAAAAGGGAGGACTTTAAAGCCAAAAGCACTTGCCACTAGTTATGCATCTATCTAACTATTATAATGGAGAGATGGTTTCGGAGAAAGTGCCATGTGGCTACTTTAGGTGAAATCATCACAAACATTCAAATTTAATTAAGCAATAACAGTTACGATGGCAACTATCGCATCGATGTAAAGATTCACAGGAGCAAGAGCTGCAGGACGTTTTGCAAAGCATGTGTGTGTGAGGGATCGAAGAGGAGGCTCATCAAGTAAGTCTCTCTCTCTCTCTCTCTCTCTCTTTATGGAGTAGAAGTGTGGGGCGGGAGAATCTCAAAGTCTACTTGGAAAGAGTTTGAGAATGTCCAAAAGCGTTTTCTTATAAACTTTCTCCAAGTTAAGACACAAACACCATATATGCTCCTACTTCTTGAGTAGGGATCCCTTCCAATTGAGGTTATGGGCATGGAAAGGGTTGTGGAGTACATGATAAAGATGCGTCAAAACCCCTCACATCGACTTCCTACAATTGCATGGGAAGCAAGCAAAAAAGTTCAAAAGATGCATAAAAGCAAGATCTTGAGCACGGAATGGATGCAAGACATAAAGAAGTGGTTTGGGAGATGGGATGCATTACACTTGCTACATGATGCTTCAATTGACTCCCAAGTGAATGAAGCTTTTCTACAATGCCAATGTATTACGGCTTGGGAGAAATCCGGTGGGTCACGCTTCATAGATTACACCACCCATATTGCCCCCAACACAAAACCATGTTCTTCGTTGAAAGAGGAAACCGTACTTACGCTTACATGCTTGAGCCTATCCCCTTGTCGGCGATACGCACTATCGCAGCCATTTGGCTCAGCTCCCATTTCCTTCGATGAGAAATATGGCGCTGGGGCAATGGAGAAGAGTCATATTGATTGTGCACATTATGCTCACTGCAAGTTCGAGAGTCTAAGTATCACACACTACTAGAGTGCTCAGCTTTTGGTCACATCCAAACTTGCTTCTCTCACATTTTCAGCCATAACTTAGACCTACACACTTTCCTCTCACAGCCATAGTGTGGGCTCTCTATTGCGACTCTCATTACCACAATTTTGGAGCATCGAGAGTCACACATCAGCCATACACATACTACATCACATGTAACTTTGGTCCAATAGATCATATTTGACCTTCGAGGACGATAATAAAATCTATCTATCTCTCTCTCTCTCTCTATACACACATTAATGTTTGTGTGCGCTGCCCCTCCTTCATGCACGTGCTCTGCGCTTTAATTTCACGACGACCACTGCTTGCAAACACATCCTTGCTGCATGCACTCGCATGGAGGAATTGAAGAATCCTTTGCTCTGATCCCCATCTGCATACCTAAGTCCATTGTCATTTGAGCGAACACGATGTTCCCTTCGCTCTCTTCTACATGCTGCTCGCAACCCCTTCCGTAGAGCGTCACAAGAGAACACGTGCATTGTGCCGTGAGAATATATTGCATGCCATTTGCAGGCCTTTCTCTCTCTCTGATCTCTCTCTGCAGGCCATTTTGTAGGATGAAGGCTCTCTCTCTCTCTCTCTCTCTCTCTCTCTCTCTCTCTCTCTCTCTCCCCCCTGACGGTTGTGTTGCCTAACGCACAGTTTTGTTGGCCATTTGCAAGCCCAAGGTTCTCCTCTCTCTCCCTTCCCCCCCCCCCCCCCCCCCCCCCCCCCCCCCCCTCTCTCTCTCTCTCTCTCTCTCTCTCTCTCTCTCTCTCTCTCTCTCTCTCTCTCTCTCATCCAACGGCTATGTTTGCAGGCCATTTGCAGGACGAGGTCTCTCTCTCTCTCCTCTCTAATGTGATGAAGCCATGTGCACTCTTGGACGTCACTATGCACCTCAACCTGTTGTTATGCCCAATCTCCTCAAACATTGTTGTTGTAAGCATAATGTCGTTTGATGCCAAGGAGCTAGGTTTGTATATGAATCTCTATATAGGCATGAGGGAACATGACAAAGAGTCCTTCTTTGGTTTATTCATGCTCTTTTGACTTCCATGATGCAAAAAACATGATTGACATTAGTAGATTGAGAAGAGAAAATATGAAGTTTTCATAATGGACCAAATCCATACAGGTTGTAATAGTGAGAAACCTATGCTTGCAGTCATGTATTGCATGATAGAATGGCAAAAAAATCTTAGTGGGAACCACCAAAACAAAAGGAATCCCTCTTTGATTATCAAAAGCATGAAATTCATTGTCATAGTTGTATCCTTATACATGTTAGAAATTGATAGAGTTCTAAGAAGGCATGCACCAATGCAGGGCAAAATGCAAGTCATCAATGAGGGTCATATTGGCATCTTGGGAGGACATTTTCTATTATATCACTTATAATAAGACTTTGCAAGCAAGGTTATGGTGGTAGAGCATGATGTCAACTATCACAACTCTTTGTAAGAGAATGGGCAAACCCACTGTATAGCAGACATGATATCTCTGACCACAATACAACCATTAGAAATCTTCATGAAATGGGGTCTAGATTTTATGGGACCAAAAAGACGTCACTCCCAAAAAGAACAAGTATATAGTCATGTGTACATGTTATGTGAGCAACAATATTGCCAAGACCACAGTCTAGTTTTTGTATGAAGACATCATATGTCAGTATGGTTGTTCGATTGAGATAGTTCAGATCAAGGGACCCATTTCATTGATGACACTATTCAGATTATGTTTGAAATCTTCTCAATCACGCATCAAAAATCCATATTATCCTAGATGCAATCGACAAGTGTATAGTCATGGGTACATGATATGTGAGAAAATGGGTGGAAGCTAAAGCATTACTCAACAATATTGCCAAGTCCACATCCAGTTTTTGTATGAAGACATCATATGACAATATGGTTGTTTGATTGAGATAGTTCAGATCAAGGGACCCATTTCATTAATGACACTATTCAGATTCTGACTGAAATCTTCTCAATCAAGCATCGAAAATCTACACCGTATTATCCTAGATACAATTGACATGTTGAAAATAGCAATAAGACCATTAAGACAATTCTTAAGAATCCTTACACCTAGGATGACAAGATTTATATGCATACTGAGCATCTCACAAGATTACAACATGTATGATACCATTCAGAATGGTATATGGAACTAAAGCAATGGTACCCATAGAATTTGTTGTTCCCAGTCTCAAGTGGCTAGCATGATATGGACTACATATTGACTACAATTCATTATTGAAGAGTATATTGGATGAGCTACTGAAGCTAGATGAGATCAAACAAAGAGCAATGTTGGAACAGAAAGTAGTACAACAACGAAGGGAATGCTGGCATGATAGCAAGTTGAAGGTAAAGGAGTTCAAAAAGTGTGATTTGGTATTTCTATATCAGTCAAAATTAGGCCCAAAGAAAGTCAATATGAAGATACCATGGTCTTTTATATGAGGTGGAATGGGTTTTCTCTAATGGCACATTTAGATTGAAGGATTTGTCTGGGTTGATGCTAACCATGGTTTATAATGGGGCAAAGATTAAGTTGTACTATTCCAGACTAGAAGAACCTCCAACACCAGATACACAGATAATGAGGCACCGATTCTAAAGACCCCTCCACTTCATCTGTTTTGTATCAGACTAGAAGGGGTCAAAATTGTTGAGGAAATGCATTTAGAAATGAGCTAAGGGTCACCAAATTACAAACTCAGATATCATATAATAAAAAGGCATTTAAAGTCCATAATAGCCATTGGCAATGCATTAAAGAGAATATATTTTTTGGTATCCAATTGGTAATGATTATAAGGTCCGACAAATGCATGAACGCCACATCAATAACGATTGCTATACTCCCGAGGCGTGCAAAGAGTGGAGCATTCATGGCTCAAATTAGAATAACTATAAGGAGGGTGCATACTCCATGAGCATTCTTTCATCCCCTACGCTCACCGAGCTCGCTGCTAACAGACATTCCTACTTTGACTTCTTCACCTCTAGCTACTACATGCATCAACACGCCCAAACACTCATGGTTCCCTTCACCATGTTCATCAAGTTAGTTTTCAATTTCTACCCAAACAATTTCATAGGGATCACACGTGGTGAAGCACCGTGCAATTTCTGCACAAGCTATGCAAGTAGTTATTGATGAGCAAAATGAGGCCATAGCCGACCTCAAGCAGGGGTTGGTACCTATAGAACCACAACTTACAGTACCCCACCAACCAATTGGAAAATATATGTTTTATGAACGAAAAAGCTTCCAAGCTAAACATCGACTCCAACATCATCAAACAGGTCATGAAACATTTGATCTTGACACAAGCATAGTAGTGGTCAATGGAAAAGATCTTTAGATCACGGCTACAACCATTTTTCGTATTTTTTCATAGTTTCATACTGTCATTTGACAAGAAGGCACAACCTTGAACAGTGCAGACACAATCAACATTTTTCTGAATGAGACAGTCCAAGTCCAAACCAAGAAAAAAAGGAAAGCGGGTGGCGAGGGAATTCCAACGTTGGCCCTGAAGAACAAAGCCTCATATAAGTTTGTTGGGAAGGCCATTGGTTTGGAAAACAATCCCACTTATCTTTGTGAAAATTATTCAGTATATAGCTAGCATGGGCAGTGAACATCAAGGCACCGATGAACCTCAGTTCTATTCTATTCGGTAGTGTAGTAACTCAGATTGCTAAAGTTAAAACTGAAAATTGTTTCAAAGCATCGTATGTCTGGCAATATCTCTATTGGGCAACAAGTCTTCCACCACATGTGAATGTGCAAAACATCTTACTGAAGCTGAGTGGGGTTTTAAGTTCCCAAAGGTCAGAAGACGGGTCTAAAGACCCAAATAGAGCAGATAGCTCTAGTTTCATCAGAGGAAAAAGAGATCTGGAAAAGATTGTAGTAGGGATATCTAAGCCCCTAACCAAAAAGCACAAAGTCATTAGGATTAACTCAATGTGCAAACCAAGAACTCAGCAACCACAACTATCGAGAAGAAGTCATGAGGGTGACCCCTACAAGTTACATATCGTTTAACGTATAAACACTTCAGTTTACTTTGTAGAATTTGGAGTGTGGTGCATTTTCAACTAGATTGTATGACTAAAACAAACATGTGAATACACGGAGCAAAACAAGCTAAAATAGGATACAATGAGAAGAAATTATAGAAGATAGCATAAGGATTGAGAGATTGATAGAGTAGATTAGGGGGATGGGGAGTGATTATCGCTGAAAGGGTCTCTTTTGATGACAAGTGGCAGAGTCCACATCAAAGGTGCAACATTTTACAAAAAGCCAAATTGAAAAGTTGGCATTAAAGTGTATATTAGCAATAAGCAACACAGACGTCTCCATGCTATATTTTTTGGTGGAGTTTTGCCCAAAAAAAAAAAAAAAACTACAAATCGTTCATGCATAGCCCAATATTAACACTCTCTCATGCTTATTGATGGTGATGATAAATATCAGTAAAGGACTCGTCACGTATGCCACAATCTGATAGGAGCATCAAACATTTATGCATAAATAGTGCCTAATGCATGGGCAAAGTGTGACCAAGAGAAGGGCACGAATACATTTAGCTCTATATTAAATTGGTTGGTGGAAGAGCATTGGCCAAAGAGTGTTAATTCCATTTGGGAGATTAAATGGCCAAATACATGAAGGTATTCATCTGCAAGGTGCTTTGGGGAGCCATGCCTATTGGCATTAAGGTTCGTGCTAGAGGGGTTGGCACTGACACTTGCAACGAGGCTGGTTGCAAGTCGGCTTCTAAGGATCCCCTTCATATGTTCAGTAAGTGCCCTACCTCATGAGGGCTCATCCCCGCTGAAGTTTGCAAATGGATACGGAAGACTTGGAAGATTATTTTCTTTATTGATGACTTGATCCTGGGAGGGCGTAGATTCCAAAGCCATGCCATTTTGGTGTGCACCCAAATCACTAGATTCTGCTACTTGAATGAGGTCTAAAAGTCTAGGAACCTTCGAGTATTTGAGACAAAACTGATTGTGGCTCCATTTGATGATATTGTGCGTGTGAGCACCGAGCTCGCCCATGGTGTAGGAGCAAAAGTAAAGGATGAAGAATGGAATCATGCATTGAGTTGCTTAGAACACTCAAGAGGGTTTTCACGGCGTCTTTGCTTTGGTTTCTTTTTTGTTTGTGTACAAGCCCTTGTTGGATTTTCATAGCACCCCTTTTTTGGTTTCTCTTTTATTTGTGTGCAAGCCCCTCTTGGAACCCTTGCCCCTTCAAGGCACATGTAGTGCTTGAGAGAAATTGCCTTTTTTTCGACTTAATATAAACTAGTATCGCCGGCCTTTGTGTGTGTGTGTGTGCGCACGCGCATGCGTGCACAAACAATCATTGTGTCATTGGGATTGCAGTGAGCACCGTCGAAGGATGCTCCTTCGGCCACATGGTTGGAATGAGAACTAAAATTTCTCCTCGTTTTATATATAGTATAGCTTAGCATTAGCATAGAACAACACAATTACTTTTTCGTGAAATTACATCAACTTAAAAAGTATACAATCGCCCTAAAGCACAATTACTTTAAAGATAAAACTTAAAAGGTAAACTGAAGTATTTCAAGTAACTCATGGGCCAAGGCACGTTCAAACCTACACTTTCATTTGCAATGAAGCGCTTCACATCTTTCATGAATGCTGCATCTATACGAACTCATGCAAATTCAAATGGGTGAAACATGTACGCAAACTTTGGATTGATGCTCATAAATAGATCATGTGACATGATCCCATTGATTCCTTTGAAGCGGCATGAAGTTTATTGGTAAAATTGCTTATTTTCTTGCATTAAAATAATAGCCATATTTAATTTACTATCAATATAATGCTCAAAGAGAAAAACTTAGAGAAACTGAGAGAGAGAGAGAGAGAGAGAGGGGGGGAGAGAGAGCTGTCGTGTTCAATTGAAAGTGAGAGGGCTTCATCATTCTCATCAAGCTCTTGCAGGCCTCCTCTTAGATTGGTATTAAACACAAAAAAGAAGAAAAAACCCACCTAGAGGCTGAAACACTTCAACATCACACATAGTAATTAGTGTCTCTCTCTCTCTCTCTCTCTCTCTCTCTCTCTCTCTCTCTCTCTCTCTCTCTCTCTCTCTCTCTCTCGCGCGCGCGCTGGTGGAGGGCGAGGAAAAAGAACATCCTCGAGGTTGACAATGAATTAGCGCCACAACAATCCCCCAATTTGAGTCTTTCTTGGCACTGCTCCACGACCCGTGTAACCATATGTTGAGGTGGCCACTTGGCTGCCCATTCAACCTACTCCCACTACACCCGCAACCCAATGGAGGAAGCCACGTTGCCAGAGATGATCGAAAGAAAAAGGAGCGAGCCCCTGGCTGCATGGATTTGCAGCCACGTGGAGCATATACTAGTCTGGCCGGCGGTCTTCGGCCACCTCTCTCTCTCTATCTCTCTCTCTCTCTCTCTCTCTCTCTCTCTCTCTCTCTCACACACACACACACACACACACACACACACACACATTGTCGTGCACTGTGCAGCCGAGAGACGCAAAGCACACAAGCCGGTTCAAGCTGCTTTCGGCAAGTGGGGGGCGGGGGGGGGGGAGATACACTTAGCTCCATATTAAAAGGGATGCTGTGTATTACAACATTAAAGGGACTAGTGCCCTGGCAGCAAAATAATATTATATCTCTTGTGTCCTCTCCCTCTCCCTCTCTTTTGCTATCTCTAAGCTTGCACTTCAAGCCTTGATCTTATGCATCAGAATGCGTACTTGCATAGCTCGGTCTTGCAGTGCACGATGATGTATATAGTATGTGATTCATCCTTCAGAGGGAGAAGAGAAGCATAGTAGCTCTTTTCAAGCCACACTTGGCCTAAATGTAGATGAAAGATTCACTAAGCTAGATGTTACCTTTTAACTATACCCGCATATTAATCTCATCATGAAATTTTTTCCCCGTCTCAACTTCTTTTATTATGTCACATGCCTCCAAAATGCAAGTGAAGGTGATCACATGTGGGGAGGATCATGGCTCTGTGTACACCAAAAACATCCCAAATGTGCCTACCTTTAAATATAACTTGCAATAACTACCCTCCAAGAGGTGCCTTCGTATAGGGAAAGAAAGATCCTTTTGTTATAAATTTGAGGCACCTCCCCCCCCCCCCCCCCCCCCCCCCTTCTCTCTCTCTCTCTCTCTCTCTCTCTCATTGTCTTGAGATGAGTTGTTGTACACCTTGAGCCTCTTCCACATGTACCCCCACTCCTCCCGTGAATTGATGTGCTTATGTATATGATAATAGTCTCTAGTTTTCATCTCCCCTACCCTGTTCAACATGTTTTCTTTGTTACTCCTCCCACTTGCCCATTGATGTATGACAAACCTAGATTTTAGATTTTCTCTTTATTTTCTATGCTGAACATAGCTATAGAAAGGAACCTTTGGTTGTTTTAACCGAATGTGAAGGTAAGGATTTTCACTAAATGCAATCACGTAGGCTTGCACTGTGAACGGATATGGCCTTATGCAAGACTTTACACATTGGTGAATGGATGTGGCAAGGAAGCTATGGGTTGTTTTAACAGAATGCAAAGGGAAGGCTTTTTGCTAAATGCAATCACCTCGGCTTGCTGCACCTTGAAAGAATGTGGACTTATGCAAGACTTTACACATGGGTGAATGGTTGTGGCAAGGAAGCTCTGTACTGTTTTAACAGAATGCAAAGGGAATGCTTTTCATTGCATGCAATCCCTTATGCTTCTACCATGTACGCATGTGGCCTTGTGCAAGACCTACACATAGGGGAAAAATTCATAATGAGATCACGGAAAAGACCTTCCACATGAGTGAAAAAAATCATAATGAGATCAGGGGCAGTTGGACAAACATACCATGCATGGCGATGCTTCGGTCGATATGTACATCAAATGTGGCACCCTTACGAAAGCACATGAAGATCTTGATGAGCTTTTTGTTCAAAATGTTACATGTCAATTCGGGCCAATTTGTCATCTGATGAGCTTTTTGTTCAAAATGAGGTCTCTAGCTTGGAACCTGTTCTATTTTCAACGATGCAAAGGAAGGATTCTTTCTAGCTATGAACACTTACGCTTGCATTTCAAGATATATGCCCAACATGGTTGCCGCAAGAAAGCTCTATGACGTTTTAGGTGAATGTGCGCATCGATTGTAGGATAGTCGCAACATGGCTATGTCAAGGAAGCTCTAGGCTGTTGCATTTTCAACTAACGCCAAGGAAGCTCTAGGCTATTTCAACCAAATTCCAAGGAAGCTCTAGGCTATTTTAACCGAATGCATGATTCTTTCTAGCTGTGACCACCTATGTTTGCATTTCAAGATATACCCAGCATGATTGTGGCAAGGAGGCTATTGGATTTTGTATTTTTAGCAAATACAAAGTGAGGGATTCTTTCTAGCTACGAACGCCTATGCTTGCATTTCCAGACATGCTCAACATGGCTGCTTGCATTTCACGATATATATCCAACATGGTTGTTCCAAGGAAGCTCTAGCTGTTGTATTTTCAACGAATGCGAATGGAAATGCAAATTGAGGAATTATTTCTTACTGCAAACACCTATGCTTGTTGGTCAATGCTATGCTGCATTATGCTCTAGCAACAAGGAAGCTCTAGGTTGCTTTAACCGAATGCGAAGGGAAGCCATTTCACCAAAAGAAATCACCAATGCTTGCAGCTTGAAGGCTCGTCGTCTTAGGCAAGACCTTCACAATATGTCCAACATGGCTGTGGTGGTAAGGAAGCTCTTGGATGTTTTGACTAAATATGCACGTTGATTGCAGGATATGCTCGACATGATGGGGGTGGTGGGATGTTTTAACTGAATGTGCACATCGATTGCAAGATATGTCTGACATGGCTATAACAATTAAGCTATGGGCTATTGTATAGTAGTAAAAGCTTGGTGGTCTTGCCCATTTGAGGATGTAAACAATGTCGCAAAGTGGAAACCACAACCACTAAACAAAAATTATTCATTTTCATTCATTAAAAACAGCCCATTATTACTTCATTACTTGGAGACAAATGCTCACTTTCTATTCATAGAAATAGACCTTTCTCCCTAGAATTGTTGTTGTTGGGCGTATCCTTCAACCTGTACACACATGCACACCTACTTTCTTGAATTGTCTGAGAAAGTCCAATATCCATTGGGTCATCCCTTAATGATGTAGTTGAAATTCCCTCAATTCTTCTGGACAAGAAGTGATGAGAAAAAGTTCAACATCCATTGGTTCGTCTCTTAAATGATGTAGCTGAAATTCCAATCAATACCATAATGATTTTTTTCCTGGCTTATGGAAAACCTTAAATTCAAATTGCAATAGAACCATCATCCATCTGATTAGTCATCCTTGAATCACCACTTTGTTCATCAAAAAGACTAATGCTTGATGGTCTATGTAAAAGTGAAACAATTTTTCTACCATATAATGTCTAAATTTTGTTGCACTAAACACCATTTTGAGTGACTCTCTCTCAGTTGTGGAATACCCTTGTTCTGATATACTGAATCTTTGATTGACAAAGTGAACTGGGTTATCCATCTTCTCATCAGGTTGTGCCAAAAAAGCCCCCATCACCATGCTAACCAAACAAATCTACATGAACATGGAATATAACCTCCCAATCTGGCTGGTGATGAATCAACTTCATACTAATGGCCTCCTTGAGACATTGAAAACTTGCTTCACATTCTGTGGTCCATAAGAGTTTCTGTCCCTTCTGGGTTAATTCATATAATGGAATGGCCTTTCTTGCAAATATATGAATAAAACCTTCTGTAAAAGTTAATGTACCCCAAGAATGAACTCAACTCAGATACATTTGTTGGTGATTTGGCTTACTGGACATATCGAATTTTGTCTTCAATCATTTCAATTTCATTTTTGGATACAATATGTCCCTTCCAAACCATGAATACTGATCGGAAGGGATTTAGAAAAATCCTTTTCTTTTTGTATCTCTCAAGTACCATTTCCAAAAATAGAAGATGCATGTCTTCAGTTGAGAACACTGTGAAGTCGCCCATGACTATCGCCAAAAACTTTTGTAGAAACTCACTAAAGATCTCACTGAAAGGTTGCTAGAGCATTACATAACCCAAATTTCATTACTAAGAACATGAAAGCTCCCCACTCAGTGATGATGAATGTCATTTTTGCCCGATCTTTTGGTGCTATCTTTAGATAATTCTACCTACTATACCCATCCATGAAGCTATACATGTCAAGGCTTGCTAACTCATCCATTATTGTATCTACAAATGGAAGGGAGAACGGGTCCTTGATGGCCTATTCATTCATCTTTCTATAGTCGACATAGATTCTTACTTTCCCATTTTTCCTCAAGACAACCATGTGCTACTTGCCACTTCAGTAATGAATCCTACCTTTCTTCCTTAATCTTCTTGGGATAGTTTGAATTTTATTCTATATCTCTAAACCCATGATGGTCGTGCATGTGGTTGCAATGGGTTCCGATGTTGGAATACCTCTAGATCTACTCCCTTCATATTCGTATGCTCCCAGGCAAATACATCCTTATATTTTTGGAACAATTGCTTGGCGTTCTTTTTTATGTCCGATTTCAGATGCTTGTTGATTTTGACCATCTTAGGATTTTCTTCTAAACCAAGATTCCATTCCTCAATTTCTTGGCCGTGTGGTAGCAACTAGTTTGATCCACCTCCTTTTCTTTTTGCCAAAGATGCGGCTTCCTTCATTATTCGTATGTCCGCTGCGCATGCCTTGGCTAGATCTAGTTCTTGATCAGATTATGCTCTATTTTGACCAGGTGTATTTGCATTTTGTTGTCAATTATCCTTGTGTTCCTCAACTGGTCTGGCATCCCCCGCATTCTGGCTCCTTGGTTCTTTTGAAGGCCTACCATGCAGATACACTAGTTTTTCTGTCATAAAAACTAATATCTAATACTCCCAAATGATTTTCTCATGTTAAAAAGATCATTTAGTATCACTACAAGAGGTTGTGTGCACTTGTGACGCTGTTAGCGACGAAAATACATTGGGTTTTTATACTCCCCGGCGTCGCTAAGATCGTCGCTAACAGCATCGATACGGGAACGTCGCTATATGCGTCGCTATAGCCGTCGTTATATAACGACGCCTATAACGACGATCATAGAGACATTTATAGGCTACCTATAGCGACGTTTATAGCGATGCTGTGGAGCTTTATACAGCGACGGTCATAGCGATGCTCGAGAGAATTTTTTTTGGTGGCATGGCATTCAATGCCCTACCACCCATCAACCATATTGAATGTTTCAATAATTGAGTAAACCTAAATGAATCCAAGATAAGCTCAGATTCATCTTTGAAAGAAAGTGCAAGCTTAGATATAGACCCAAAGTAGTCACCCACAAGACAATATAACCATTACCTCCCTCATCCATAGTATTGTTTGCAGAATAAAGATACAAAACTGACAAAAGTAAATTGATGAAAGTAAATCAATGACAATTCTACACATCATAGGCAAAATCACTTGATTGCTAAAATTTGCAAATGTAATAGTTATAACACCATTGTCATTATTGAAAAAATACACATGGTTTTCAAAAAGACATATAAACGTCATCTCATGATACATATGTTATGACAAAAGGAAACTAATGCTATCTAGCTACGACTAAACTGACATCGTCAAATCAGACATCTCATCGCGTCCAAACAGAGTATCTGTCGGATTCTGCAAAAAAAAAAACAATAAGACAGCTTTCTGTAAGTATAAACATATAATTTATAAAACAATGCAACAAATAGAAAGGAGTAAACCGTAATACTAACCATGCCGCTGCGAGAACTCAGAATGTCCATCAGGGCGTTTAAGCCCTTCTTGCCTGCATACTCGTGCTCGTACGGTGTGAATCTTTGAGCCTACAAATCTTTTCAATCTTCAAGTGTCAGCCTTTGAAGTTAAATAAAAAGAACTCACTAATATATATATATATATATGTGTGTATATATATAAATATATACACACACAAACACATTTATATATACACACACACATATATGTATAGAGAGAGAGAGAGAGATTTATGCAAGGTGAAGCTTCACTTTAGCATTCTAAAACAATAGAATGCAAGAAAAGTCCCAACATGTCATGATGTGAAATGAAAGGTAAAATAAAAAGGTCCATTTAATATCTTTAATATCTTAAAACCAGAATAACATTTAAGATAAGTCTCAATCAATTATACAAGAAAGTGTCATCGACCATTGTCAAAACATACAAAGAATCCATTATGTTAGAATTTAAAAACCCCTAAACCCTAAACTATCAAACTTAAAGAGCAATGCGAAAACAATCACAAAATCGGCCTTAAATGATGCCCACCCACTGCTCCCCAAGTGGTGTAAGCTCCTTGCCTCTACTCGCGCTCTGGCTGCTTCCTTTTGTTGCTTCCACTTGTCGGGATTCTCACGCGCTACCTTCTTCGCATTCTTCCAATCTTCTTTGGCCAGCCAATCTGGTCTGTTCCACCCATGCTTAATTGATTTTTGCACTTTGGAACGCTTGTGCTTGCAGTATTCGTGCATTCGAACCTTCATCAGGTCTTCATTGAAGCGGTCATCCTGTGTTGAAACGGGAAACTCATCATGCAGCGTGGTGATGACACTATCTTTTAAATCACTTGGTACTTCACTCCAGGTGTTTAGTATGTAGTGTCTAAACACCTGAGAGCAAAGACCGCGCATGCGCGAGATCACCTTCTTGCCATCATCATCCAAGATGATGCCGCCGCTGAAGTCGACGGAGTAAGGCAAGCCCTCTCGCCGGTGGCGCGTGAACCTGGGTGTCCCGGCAGGGGTCTCTAACGGTGTGTCGACGAGGGTACGGACGTCAGGTGCCTCCACTGGAGTCTGGGCCCCGAAGCGAGGAGTGTCGACTAGAGTGACTCCTGGAGGAGTAGCTAGTGGTGTGTAGCTGCTAGGAACGACTGTTAGCCGCGCAAAACCTGGCGTAGATGGCGATGTCGTGGCTGGTGTGGGGGCGGGAAAAGAAGGGGAGGGTAAAGAGCCTTGTCGAACAAGAGGCGGTGTTGAGGCATCGACGGCGGCATCCCCACAACAACCGCCGCCGCCACCACTAGAGCGCCGGTGCCTAGACGAGTGTGAAGATCGTCTCGTCGACATCGAAGCTTTGGAGTGCGCTGAATGCTCCGAAACAGAGGGAGATGCTAAAGGAGTAGTAACGCGTGATGGTGCTCCAGAGTGATGCGCTCCACGTACCACTGCCTCTAGTGGGGTGACAAAGAAGAAAGAAACTCCTCATCATCTACACCTGCATTAAACACACGAACATTTAATCTTAATATTGAATGAATGGAGAAGAAAACATGGACAAGTAGAGAGAGAGAGAGAGAGAGAGAGAGAGAGAGAGAGAGAGAGAGAGAGAGAGAGAGAGAGAGAATGTAAGATCTGCGACCCCGAGCTAAAAGAACACCATTGTACCATGAAACAATCATAATGAAAAAAATTACTATTTTTAGCAGTTTTCCAAAATCTGTCGATTCATGATGTTTAGAATGTCATAAAGCTTCCAAAAGTGAATTAAAATAATTTTTGTGGAAATTTTCCAGAAATAGTAAGTTTTTGGTCACCAGACCCGTCTAGTTTTAACCGTCTCGAAAAACTACACCCGTACCCCGAATTTGAAAAAATGCATTTTCGGACACCCGGGGGGGAGGGGCTGCTAAATTTGGCAGGTACTCGGACATGTACACGTTATTTAGAGCTTAGTATAGAAATTTATTTAAATTCCGATTCGTATCGCCCGTTTTAGCCTAAAGTCAAAATTTCCTAAGGCTGTGCTGAGAGCACTAGGGCTCTGGGGCTGTGTGGGAACAGGTCCCAGGCCACTGAAAGCTTGCTTTGGCAGCTAGGGGGCGCCCTCACACCTCTAGGGGCTTGTGGGAGACTTGCCATGCTTGAGAGAGAGAGTGAGAGTTAGTTAGACCAAGTTAACTGGACACTTGGTAAGCATGTAACTAAGTTACCTTGCATGAGGTGAGTACTCCCTCAGATGTATTTAGCAGCATGGTTCGATTTTAAGCTTGGGAGAGCCTATATAAGAGTGTTCACACACACACACACACACACACACACACTTATCTAGCTGACAAGTTGTTGAATAACCATTGGCTGACAGCTTCCTCTTTTGGTGTGCTAACATAGAGCTGCTAATCTCTAAAAATGTTTCACCGAGTATCTAGAGAAGACCACATGGAATTGCTCATAATACCAAATATGTACCAGATGTATACCACACCCACACACACACCCTTTCTTATTAAATATAGATACTATTCGCTATTTCGGCCCCTCTCCAGTCAAGAATTTTGCCTCACTCTATGAGCTGACAGTGTTTATTTCTATATTTATGCTAAGACGGTATTTTGGAAGTCCTTGTGGGATCCCAGGCATTGGCTTGGCTTGGCTTGATCCTAACAATGAGGTCACATCAAGTTTGTTACTATTTTGGCTCATCCCTAATTGGGATTCTAATCGACCATGTGCACATCTGGTTTTAACCTAAATAGAGATTGGACAGGAATAGATTTGAACTATAACTCTCCGAGTCAATTCACATAGGGTGGATGCTCATAATGGAGTCAATAAAGGTGGGTGCTTCATGATGAACCCTCTATTTTGGCGTACTGTACCTCTATTTTGGCATACTATAGCCAAAACCCAAACATTAATTCCCCGTTTCCATTCATAAACTTCATGTTGCGGGTCTGGAGTATGTGCTAATTGGAATGGTAATTCTTACACGTTTTTGCTTTCCATTTCAAATAGCGGTGAATAGTACCCACATCTAACAAACTGGTACATCTGAAAATCGGAGTTAATACCTTATCCTTTGCAAATCTCCATCCAATGGGTGTAGCTACACATGCTCCTTGTAATTGAAGTATATCTATCCAATTATAGCTATATGTTCTCGTGTCACATACAACACATTTATTAGCAACTGCACCAAACCAGTACGAGTGGTAATCCAAGTCTTTTAACACAAACCCACGCTCCTCTTTAGAAATGTTTATCCCTCCATCTAGATCTAATGTGTATAGGAGGGTTTCCTGCATTATACGGTTCATAAAGCTTTTGTGTATACAAATAAGTATGCCCAGATTATTTGTATGCCTAGATTCAGTGGTTTAAAAATGTACACTTTATTTCTCCACCTCCTCATGTTTGGTACCTAAAGATGCAACTATATATAGGCTCTCTTTAAAGCAATTCACACACACACACAACTATTTATAGCCTTGATATTGAATACTCACGATCCACTCAGTCGGTGCTACCAAACTACACACTTACATAAACGTAGGGCGCTTCAACCTTTGATCATCCTCCTCTGGCTCACTCACGGATTTCTACATACAAGTTTACACATGGCGGTTTACTCTGACAAAGATCATCGTGGGCCATGTCTTCCTTCATCATGGGCTACCTATCTCTATAGCACGGTGCCTCGTGCGTCTGCTCTGTTTTTTCCTAATAGCGTTCTCCTCCCTGGTTTTCTGATTTTCATATGGTACGCTCTTTACCTCCCTTGTTTCTTCTCCCTCACTTTATGTTCTCCCCTGTTTTTGCTCTCTTTCATCGTCAACACCTATGACAGAGGTTGCCATCACAACTCAAGGCTTTCCTGTGTTTTTCTTCCCTTCTTTTCCGTTTGCAGACATCTTCTTCATGCTTTCACCTCTGAGCTAGTAGCTCAAATGGGCTCCAATAGAATAAGATCAGAGGCTTCATACAAGAGGTTGGAAACTCAATTGTCAGAGAAACAGTGGGTTGTGCACAACGACAACATAACCCTAGCTGTACGGAAGCAGATTTGCTGAGAGCCTGAGCGCGCGCGCACACACAGACACACACCTTCAACTTCTTTTGCGCCAACAAGCAAGGAAAAGGACAACATCCTTATGTAGGTAGGTGCATCGGCACCTACTCAATATGTTTAACATTAGAACTTGTTGTAGATTCTATTATGTCTTTTAAATAAATCTAAGGTTTTGTTTGGAAAAATGGTCAAATGTTGGCAATGTTCATGCTCAGCTGATACTTAATAAAATTTGTTTTATACATAATAGCTTTGGAATGATAGAGCTGGCATCAGATTTACGAACCTCTCAGTGGAAACGCTTTAAAAGTGCTAAAAACTGACAGGCTGCTTGGACTGGGTTGATGTCATGCATATGATTTTAAGACAAACATCCTTAGTGATTTTCACAAGACAACTCAGCATGGTTGTGTCCTGTGTGCTCGCGGGTCAAGCTGACAATTCAGAGGGTTTGTATTGATGGTTTTCCAAAGAGGTAATAGCATCACAATGATCTATCGAAAGAACAAATATTTGTACAATATAATGACAAGATCACTCACTTAAGAGTCAAGAATCATAGGTTGCTAACCATTGCTAACAACCCCTCTTAGTGACCTAGCAAAAAACTATATATTGATACATCTTTTTGAAACATATTACTATGTAGCATGCATAAAACAATCACAATTGTTGTAGCATGGACCAGAGGTCTATCATTGAATAATAGTTTGGAAATTTAGGATCCGTTTAGTAAGGATAATCTGCTGGCTTTTTTTGAAGGATTGCTGGTCCCTTTTTGATGACCAGTGGACCAAATTGGTTGATCATTTGGAAGGCTACTCTTGGAAGCATAATGTCTCTTGTTTTTTTAGAATCTAACACATATTTTTTGGCGTAAGAGTGATGTTAATCATAATGATAAGTGAGGTGGCATGCTTGTTATGAGAAATTACAGGACTATGTTTTGAGTTTGGAAGTTATGGTTTTTTGTGTTTGTCGCCGATCCTTTTTACATTCATTGTGGCAGGAATATGACGCATACTTAATCTTGGTTTAGTGGTGAATTCATTAATAAGTGTTGATACAAATAACAAGAGAAAGGGATTATTGACACCTATCCTTTTATGTAATGCTAGAGCTTTGGGTATATTCACCTTGTAAATATAGTAATGGAAACTGCTTTTCAACATTTTTTTCCTTGTTTAAAAGATGCATAACTTTTGAAATTAGTGTTAGTACTTTACTTTGAACGTACTACAATGTTTTTGAATAAAGCCTTAATCCTCACGTGAGGGTCTCGGATGAGATGGCAGTGGACTGGACTTTTGAAAATTAGTTCAAAATAAAAAAGAGATGCTGTCCGATTTTTTCTGGAATTAAAAGATGAAAAATTTATCATTAATTAAGGAATCATTCTTTAAACTTAATATTGGATCTATGCTATGGTGTTAGTTTCTGGTGTAATTTTTGACACCAATAACAAGGGGAGGGAGTCGTTGACACTTGTCTTCCCAAGTAATGCCAGTTCTGACAGGCTTGTGTTTCTTGGATGGTGACATGTAAGAGATTCTTTCCTTGGGATTACAACAAAAACTGCAGCAGTAACGGAAGATCGTCCAATGTACCAACAAATGTACCAGTTGGATCCTTCTACATGTAGATGTAGTGGAAGCTCATCCCAAAGGATGGGCACATACGATACAGATATTATATTGTAGTGATCAAAGATAAAATTTTTGATCTAAATGATTGTATTATCCATTAGATACAGAATTTTGTATTGGTGTATATGAAATGATTTATGACATCTTGTTTTAAATTATTGTTATTTAATATATTATCTAACTCAATTGTCTAAGTATGGTTCAATTATGAGGGGATTTTTCATACTTAAACACACACATACACACACACCTTGGGGAGGTGCTACCGGCACACATAACCTTTGGAGAAGGAGCAAAAGACGGAAGTGCTGCCCAATTCTCGCCACAAGAAGCTCCTTTGGATCAGCAAATTGATTCAAATTCAGCCCAAACTATGGTAAAATAAAGTTAATTTCACGTTATGTTATAATCCCTTCTATGGTTCTCATAATTCCGTTGCTAGTATGCATAATCAGAGTTAAATTTCTCATAAGACACTCTCTAAATTGCTATATGATTATTCCATTGCACATTCTTAATTCTAATTGTCAATTATGCAAACAATTAACCTCTCCTAATCATAGATTAATGTATGATTAGCAATAAGAGAATTATCCACTAAGTCATTATAGTTAATGAATGATAGAATCAAGCCAACAATGTGATAAGGTTAGTCTATTTCATTCTATTACCACACAATGTTTATATAGCTATGTGTAGATTCAATTTGTTCAAATATTAGGATGTAATTAGCGTAATTAATTCCACAATTAATCCACTAGGAAAAAGGAATCCTCTCACCTATGCATGCGGTAAATCTGCAAATCTCTACTTGCATTAGGAAGTGATTAAGCATGCCTAATTCATCTCTAGTAAATAGATCAAGTAGAAATCTGAAATTCTTAATTACCTAGGCCAAATAATTAACCTTAGGGCCAATTCCCATAGAACAAGTAAGGGCCTATTAGAAATCTCTATGTCTTGTAGTAATCAAACCTCTCGTATAAAGGAGTTTGCTTATTGAAACTAATCCGTCATTTTGATCGTATGTGCTCTCGAATATTAGCTCTCTTTTTCCAAGTTGTCAATTTAAGTAGTGAGTATAATATGGCCTCGGTAAAGAGAACTCGTTTCGGTGGTTCCCACGACCGCGAGGCTGGGACAAGCAACACACATGGGAAGGGAAAAGCTCCCATGGTTGACCAAGTACTGGCCAACTCACGAAGCAATGACGAGGAAATTGTGGAGGTAGGTCACATTTTTAATTCAAGTTTTTCTCAATTTAACATTGCATTCGATAAGTTAGGAAAGAACATATCCCTAAACCTGTTGGCGAAATCCAACGGAGATCACGGCATTTGAATCGAAATATATTTTAATTTCCAAGTAGGAAAGAATGATTGTTGGATATACTGTTTGAGATAGGAAAGAATGTTTGCTAGGGAAAATTTAGCTCGGCCTGTTCATTCCTATTTCCAATGTTGATACTAGTCCGAACCCCCTCCTGATCATAGGGGACAGAGTTCCTAGTTAAGGGCTCTTGAATCCACGTATGCTGGTTAAGCGGTGGGAACCCACGTCTTGCGTTCTATGCAGTGGGAATGTCCACATCTGCTGGTTAAGTGGTGGACATACCTAGTTGAATGGGCAGCTAGGCGACAACGGGAGGAGTAAACTCTCGCTGGAGGGGGGATGTTGTACCTCCAGAATATGGAAATTTTAATGAATAAGTTTTGAGTAAAATTTTTACTAGAGTTACTGGCTTGGTGTCACTTTTCAATACTGGTTGAAGGGTTGTCTTAATGAACCTTGTGAATCGGAACCTAATCAAGGAACTTATATGTTGAACAACCATTGTGGTAGTAATTAGGACACACAAAGAAGTGTGAGTGTGGAGGTGGAAAGTGGGGGCTTTGCTCGGGTTGCCAATGCCTATGAGAAGGGTGGTCCCGATTGGTCGGGAAATCTTCGTTCCCATAGTGTTATAAATCAACGCTAGTATTACTCATTGCCCCAAGAGCGGCGAAGCCTCAAGTGTACATGCCTCTGAAACATGGGGAAAAAGGCACTCGGGACTTCTCTCCTCTTGGAAGGTGGGTCTTAGGATCGCTAGATAAGTTAATCACACTTTCCCTGCGGGGTGGAACTAGATCTCGATGCTAGTAGGCTCGAACTCGACTTACTTTGTGATGAGAGATCGTACGCTAGATGAACCATGAACCACTCTGTTTGCTGCCGCTGTAGATCTAGTGGCCACCAGGTTTACCATCAAATCCATCGTTTGAGACGATGGGGTGGGGACCTCACACCTGGTATCAGAGCTATAGGTTTACAAACTGGAAAATGATGTTGTTTGAAATTTTAAAAAATAAGGGATAGTAGGATAGCTCGTACTCAAAGCTTGAGCATGATGTTTCCCAGAATAACGACATTGGATTTGTCTAGTGAATTGTCTCCTGAGTGATGTTAAAGAGTTTTACTCGTTGAGCTTGTTGGAATTCAGTGGGTTCCACATGATGTTTTTTGAGAAGTCGTTGGTGCGACTAGTGCTGCGGGCAGGTAGCCTGTTGTTGCACATAAAGTTATAAGTATGGATCAAAACTCTCGAGTAAAGTTTTTACCATTATTTATCGGACAAATTTGGATGTATTCAAGGGAATTTAAACTAATGGTGGGATGGTTAAATCCTTTGTGATAGCTGTACAGATTAAGTAGGCTGGTTAAGTCCAAAAAGTTAAATTTCTTCTTGAGTATGGAAAAGCCTAGGTTCGTTTGAGAAGAGTGCTATAGTAATGAGTTTTATACCATTGGATAGGTACCGTCTACTACGCTATATACTGCCGTTCATGAGAAAAAGCTTCTCCTTAAGCAAGCTCAGCCTCCAACCTTTAAAGGCGAAGGGGTTAATGTGGAGAGAGATGTGGAAGTATGGATGGAAGCAATGGACGACTATTTCGAAGCTGTGGGAACTCAACCCAAGAACCAAACCATGCTTGCGATGTTCTGCTTTTGTGGAGATGCCAAGATCTGGTGGAAACAACATTGTAGGGACTTGGATATCAAGGGATCTTCCCAGTCATGGGAAGACATCAAGGCTGCTATGATGGAGCGATACTTACCACCCGCTCACAAAGCCTTGAAGATGAATGAGTTTTTCTCACTTTGACAACTGACTTCTTCCGTCGAAGAATACTACTCAAAGTTCGTCACACTTCAGAGATATGCTCTTAGGATGACATTGGAACAGCAAGTAGCACGATTCTGCCAAGGACTCATGGACCCCTTGAACAACTGACTAGAAGCTCTCAGGCCAGCAACTTTCCAAGATGCCTTGCTAAGGGCCAAACCATTAGCTAAAGAGATTCAGAGGACTACCCAAGATAGTTAATACTATTTGTCAAAGAGGGCCAGGCCAGACAACTGGAGTAACAGACCAATCAACCCTGCATACGACCATCGTCCGGTTGTAGCTACTACGGCAGCTATGGAGTTTCCCAATATAAGATGCTTTGAGTGCCAGGAGTATGGACATTACAAAAGCCGACGTCCATAAAGGATTTCCCAAACATCCGGTGCTAATAATGTACCTCTGAACGTCAACGGGCGAGGTCAACCAAATGAAAGAGGAGGCCGAGGAAGAGGAAACATAGGACAAGGAAGCGGAGCTTTCGCTAATGCCGCAGTGAGACAACCAACTGTGGGTGACGAAGCTGATGAGAGAGCAGCTCTGTATGTTGTAACTGCTAATCCTAGTGACCAATAATTCAAGCACCAGGATCTCATCAAAGTTCAACAGAATAAGACGCATAAAGCTAAAGACTATTCTATTATCAAAGGATGTCTTTACTTTAGACAAAGGATATATGTACCTAAGTAGTTAGCATAGAGTTTATCCAGACGTATTCTTGAGATGAGGACATCTCAAAATTTTCACTTTGGGGAGGATGTAAGGTCTCCGACCCCGAGCTAAAAGAACACCATTGTACCATGAAACAATCATAATGGAAAAAGTTACTATGTTTAGCAGTTTTCCAAAATCTGTCAATGCCATGATGCTTAGAATGTCATAAATCTTCCAAAAGTGAATTAAAATAAATTTTGTGGGAACTTTTCAAAAATAGTAAGTTTTTGGTCACCCGATCCGTCTAGTTTTAACCGTCTTGAAAAATGCACCCGTACCCCGAATTTGAAAAAATGCATTTTCGGACACCCGACGAGGGGGGGCCTGCTAAATTTGGTAGGTACTCGAACAAGTACACCTTAGTTAGAGCTTAGTATATCAATTTACAACATTAAATTCCGATTTGTATCGCCCGTTTTAGCCTAAAGTCAAAATTTCCTAAGGCTGTGCGAGGAGCACCGGGGCTCTGGGGCTGTGTGGGAACAGGTCCCAGGCCACTGGAAGCTTGCTTTGGCAGCTAGGGGGTGCCCTCACACCTCTAGGGGCTTGTGGGAGACTTGCCATGCTTGAGAGAGAGAGAGAGAGAGAGAGTTAAAGAGTTAATTAGACTAAGTTAACTGGACACTTGGTAAGCATGTAACTAAGTTACCTTGCCTGAGGTGACTACTCCCTCAGATGTATTTAGTAGCATGGTTCGATTTTCAGCTTGGGAGAGCCTATATAAGAGTGTGCTCACACACACACACACACACACACACACACACACACACACATATGCTCACACACACATTCAACACACACATATGCTCACACACACATTCAATATACACACACACACTTACACACACCTTGGGGAGGTGCTGCCAGCACACATATGCTCACACACACATTCAATACACACATACACACACCTTGGGGAGGTGCTGCCAGCACACATAGCCTTTGGAGAAGGAGCAAAAGACGGAAGTGCTGCCCAATTCTCGCCACAAGAAGCTCCTTTGGATCAGCAAATTGATTCAAATTCAGCCCAAACTACGGTAACATAAAGTTAATTTCACGTTATGTTATAATTCCTTCTATGGTTCTCATAATTCCGCTGCTAGTATGCATAATCACAGTTAAATTTCTCATAAGACACTCTCTAAATTGCTATATAATTATTCCATTGCACATTCTTAATTCTAATTGTCAATTATGCAAACAATTAACCTCTCCTAATCATAGATTAATGTATGATTAGCAATAAGAGAATTATCCACTAAGTCATTATAGTTAATGAATGATAGAATCAAGCCAACAATGTGATAAGGTTAGTCTATTTCATTCTATTACCACACAACGTTTATATAGCTATGTGTAGATTCAATTTGTTCAAATATTAGGATGTAATTAGTGTAATTAACTCCACAATTAATCCACTAGGAAAAAGGAATCCTCTCACATATGCATGCGGTAAATCTGCAAATCTCTACTTGCATTAGGAAGTGATTAAGCATGCCTAATTCATCTCTAGTAAATAGATCAAGTAGAAATCTGAAATTCTTAATTACCTAGGACAAATAATTAACCTTAAGGCTAATTCCCATAGAACAAGTAAGGGCCTATCAGAAATCTCTATGTCTTGAAGTAATGAAACCTCTCGTATAAAGGAGTTTGCTTATTGAAACTAATCCGTCATTTTGGTCGTATGTGCTCTCGAATATTAGCTCTCTTTTTCCAAGTTGTCAATTTAAGTAGTGAGTATAATATGGCCCTGGTAAAGAGAACTCGTTTCGGTGGTTCCCACGACCGCGAGGCTGGGACAAGCAACACACATGGGAAGGGAAAGGTCCCATGGTCGACCAAGTACAGGCCAACTCACGGAGCAATGACGAGGAAATTGTGGAGGTAGGTCACATTTTTAATTCAAGTTTTGCTCAATTTAACATTGCATTTGATAAGTTAAGAAAGAAAATATCCCTAAACATGTTGAAGAAATCCAACGGAGATCACGGCATTTGAATCGAAATATATTTTAATTTCCAAGTAGGAAAGAATGATTGTTGGAGATACTGTTTGAGATAGGGAAGAATGTTTGCTAGGGAAAATTTAGCTCGGCCTGTTCATTTCTATTTCCAATGTTGATACTAGTCCGAACCCCCTCCTGATCACAGGGGACAGAGTTCCTGGTTAAGGGCTCTTGAATCCACGTCTGCTGGTTAAGCGGTGGACATACCTAGTTGTATGGGCAGCTAGGCGACAACGGGAGGAGTAAACTCTCGTTGGAGGGGGGATGTTGTACCTCCAAAACATTGGAATTTTAATGAATAAGTTTTGAGTAAAATTTCTACTAGAGTTACTGTCATGGTGCCGCTTTGCAATACTGGTTGAAGGGCTGTCTTAATGAACCTTGTGAATCGGGACCTAATCAAAGAACTTTTATGTTGAACAACCATTGTTGTAGTAGTTAGGACACACAAAGAAGTGTGAGTGTGGGGGTGGAAAGTGGGGGCTTGGCTCGGGTTGCCAATGCCTATGAGAAGGGTGGTCCTGATTGGTCGGGAAATCTCCATCCCCATAGTGTTATAAATCATCGCTAGTATTACTCATTGCCCCAAGAGATGCGAAGCCTCAAGTGTAGGTGCCTCTGAAACATGGGGAAAAAGGCACTCGGGACTTCTCTCCTCTTGGAAGGTGGGGCTTAGGATCGGTAGATAAGTTAATCACGCTTTCCCTGCGGGGTGGAACTAGATCTCGTCTCTAGTAGGGTCGAACTCGACTCACTTTGTGATGAGAGATCGTCCGCTAGATGAACCATAAACCACTTTGTTTGCTTCCGCTGTAGAAGTAGTGGCCACCAGGTTTACCATTAGATCCGTCGTTTGAGACGATGGGTTGGGGACCTCACAGAGAAAGAGAGAGAGAGGACTCATAAAGGGAAAGGGATTCCTATGTAGAGAGATTTCGTTGAATTTCTTTGCATTTGTAAAAGCACTGTGTTCCGGGTGCGATGGAGACTGAAGCTGCATCGTGAAGGTCTGCTCATAGAAGTTTCTTGCCCCACCACTATATCTGATTGATCGGGCGAAAGAGACGCTGAGAAGCAGTAGTAGTGCTTCTTAGCGTCTCTTTCACCCGATCAACGAGATCTAGCGGTGGGACGATCAGCATCTATATTGAGCAAACCTTCGTGATTGCAGCTCCAATCTCCATCCCACTCGGAGCACAGTGCTTGTCGTCCCTGCTTGTGAGAACATACCTAGAGCATACGTACCTGGAGTGGACGCAAACATGGTAGTAGGAAAGTGTTTCTCAAACAAGCACACAACCTCCAGAGCGTTTAGTTTGGCGAATGGTATGGAGTCTACGTTGATCTCCTTTTGTGAGATCCATTGCACCAACTTCGCAAGTTTGTAGATTGTGTTACGAATGTCAAGCGACAAATATCCCTCAATGGCCACCGGTAAAATAAACTGCAAAACACGTGCAACAATGATATTAAAGTCCACACACAAATTTGTTACACAATTCCCACTATGATATATTCCACTATGAACATACCTGACACATTTTATGCCAGTCGTGTAACTTCAAACCGGTAAGCTTTCCTTCTTTAGTAAAACACGTTCGAAGCGAGTGCATTACGCCAGTGGGGGTCCGCAAAGATTGAATGGTCTCTTTTACTTTGCGTTCTTGGGCTCCTGTGAAAATCCATGGCGCTTTAGGGAGTTTTATCGATCCATCGGATGCTGTCTGCGGCCAATATTGCTCCATATGATCCACATTTCTAAGGTCAACCCTGGCTCTCAAAGTATGTTTCTTGTCGGTCAGATGGTCCCATAGCAGATTACCCACATTCTTGAATATGTGCATTGCATCGAGCAAGTGATTGATCATGAGTCGGGGCCAATATGGTAACTCGTACCATAGAGAGAGTCTCTTCATCCCTGGGGGCAAACCGTCATCACACATCTTCTTCTGCTCTAACCATGCTTGTGCAGACATCCTCAGTGGCTCTCTTCCCAAAAGGCCGTCGCGTAACACATGATTTTCTGGAAGATACGCTTGATGACCTTCATAGATTTGCTTCTTCAATGAGGGCGCCCGACGTGCATTCAGTCTAGGTCCACATGTGACACATGCTCTGTATCCGCTTGTTTGAAGCCCTGCATGTATACACATGATAATAGACAAGCTTGAGAAAAACCAAGATTTACAGTGTTTAAGTTTAAGTGTAAATCACCTGAGCATTCTGTTAGTCCGGGATAGTCATGCATGGTCCACATTAGAATGCCTCTAATCAAAGCATTCCGTGGACCTACGTGTCAGCTCATATCCACCACTTCTATGCCAATCCACAATTGTTGTAGCTCTTCTCCCAATAGTGGACGAAGATACACATCCATATTCTTCACTTTATACCGCCCCGACATAATCAAGCTTAGCCATAGGTGCCCCTTCTTCATAGTCAACCACGGGGGAATGTTGTAGTTGACGATGACAATGGGCCATACACTGTAAGATGTTGAATGACCAAATGTATTTACGCCATCCATAGCCAGGCCTAGGCGCAAATTTTGAGATTCCCTTGCAAAATCCGACCATGTTTCATCTATATGTTTCCAGGCTATGCAATCTGCAGGAATCCGTAGCACACCATCCAAAGATTTATTCTCCTCATGCCATGATGCTAGGACGGCCGTGGACTTACATTCGAAGAAATGCTTGATGCAAGGAAGCAGAGAAAAATGTCGGAAAAACTTTTGTGGAATTTTTGTTTCGTGGAGATCTACTCGATATCTCTCGGAATCACATTTCCATGTCTATGTATTTTCCTCTGAAAAGAATCCAGTCGTTAGGACAAGCGTGGATCAAATTGTAATCCATCCCCAAGTTTCACAAAATCTTTCTTGCTTCCTCTCTGGAATCTGGCATCACATTATCAGCTGGCAGTATGTGCTCTTTGAGCAATCTACACAACGGAAAAAATACGGTACAATTGTGTAAAAGTCTATCAGATCATTATACATCACACGTTTATTGGGTTGCAAGATTGCTGCCTGTTGGCCAGCGTTAGAGTCCGACGAGTTATAATTGGCAACAACTTGATCTATAATAGGTGGATCAAACTCGCCAAATTCGCGAACGTGCTGCAAAGAAACGCGTCTTGTCCGTCGCACAGCATGCTTGCAATGATTACAAGGACATAAGATCCTCGTTGAAAGATAGGTGTTTCGGTTGGACGGCACCACATCCTCGTCACTACTCATAATGAGGGTAAAAAACTTATAACCTGGACAACACATTTAATCTTCTATTGGCATTCTTCGTCTTTTATCTCTCTCTCTCTCTGTTCACACTGTAAACTACCTCACATTCTCTAGTCATGTCCAATCCCCACACAGCTCGGTCTAGAGGTGCACGAAGATCAGAACCACTGGGTTATAATCTTGTCTTTATTGGTCAATGACTATATTTGTGGGTACAAGAAATCTACACACCCACGTCTACATGATAGTGCATGTAGTGGACAAAACCCCTTTGTCTCTTCTCTAGCTGTAGCATTTCACAGCATCTTAACATCTTTTCACAATAGATCTTTTCACCATTCGTTTAACTCTAATTTTTTTCCGGTAATCTCAAAGGTAGACTCTAATATAAAAACTCAATCCAAAATCTAATCTTAAATCTAACCTAATTGAACATGTGGTGATTCGCTCCATTGAAGGATAAAAGATGCTCCCATGGGGCTAGCTGCGTAGATGTGAATGGGCCTCACATATACAAATACTTCAATGTGAGAGTTTAATAATCTTACCTCTGCACCCCATCGTTCCATGACCGAGGTGATGGGACAAAATCCTCCTCAAAGCTGGCCCAGCCGCCACTCCCCAGGTGATCAGATAATCCCGTCTTGATGCGAACTCTTGCTGCGTCCCTCTGCTGCCACCACCTGTCTGGATTGGTCGTCCTCTCCTCCCTGATACCCCTCCACTCCTCTCTTTCAAGCGAGTCAGGTCTGGCATCTATGCATCTGACCTCCGATGCTTCATGTAGTCGCGCACGCATCTCCTCATCCAAGCATCCTCATCCAAGCGACACCATTCTCAAACGCGTAGGCAGTATAATCCTTCGGTGTATTTTGAGCAGTCTCACAAGCAGGGACACTCCTCGGTGTGTCCTAGGACTCTGCAACACATGAGCTCCAGAAATGACGTGCTCCTCGCCACAACCACCACCACCACTAGATTGTCGTGGAATTGCTGGTCCGCATGGTCCATCGAACATAAATCTAGATCTAATTTAATCTTAAACTCAAAATAAACCTAAATTTAATCTAATCTAACGTAAATCTAAATCTAACGCGCGTAGATAAACCTAAACTAATCTAACGTAAATCTAACTCAAAATAAACCTAAATCTAAACTAATCTAACCTAAATAAACCTAAATCTAGTCTAACGTAAATCTAAATCTAACCTTATCTTAAACGATAAAAAGAGGAAAATGGTATAACCTTTCTATCACCCAAGTGTGGTAGATTGGTTATGCCATTTTCCTCTTGAATAACAGGTCTTGAGTTCAACTCCTTATTAACTAGATCTTTAAGGTCTCTTGGGATAGTTTCCTATGACGTTAAAACTTTCTTCTTCTCAGGTGTGTGTGTGTGGGTGTGCCAATAAAAAAAGGAAAATGGTATAGCCTTTCTATCACCCAAGTGTGGTAGATTGGTTATGCCATTTCCCTCTTGAATAATAGGTCTTGAGTTCAACTCCTCGTCGGCTAGATCTTTAAGGTCTCTTGGGATAATTTCCTACGATGTTGTGAGCGGAATGGAAACACACACAATGCCTCTATAATGACCCGACACACACTCTTGGGATGATACACACACACACTCCATGGGATGCCACTCGGCTTACACAACCCACCTGGCCGAGACAGGGAACACATCGATAGAGTGAGAGGAGAGAGACTACCCATTTGCCCACTCCACACAGAGACACACACACACACATACACCCAAAAAACTCAGCTCAAAAGAGGATAATTTCTGATGTTTAGATACAATTGAGCGTGGGCCAACACCAATGGGGAAAATAGCTCACACATGATGGGTAAAATATGCCAGATACAATCACAAATTGGAGCAGAGGCTTCGCTCATAGGAGAAACTTACACAACCAAAACGACAGAAAAATAGTGAGGAATTTGGCAAAATGGACAGTGTCATCGTGTTTGGAACGGCTAAAAACCCTAGTCTACAATGTCAAAGTGCTCAAATACGACCTCGGATGAGCAGTTTATGGCCAAAACAGACTCCAAAAACAACAAAAACTCACTTGCGGTTGTTCCTCCTCTTCTCTCCATGTTTTTTCTGGTGTTCTCTCAGGTTTTTCAGTTCCCACACTTAGCTTTATTACTTGGGCACTTTTGGCCTTTTAGTTGACCTCAAACGGACCCCGAACATGCCAAAAAGTGGCCTCGCAGTGCATAGTTGTCGCCCTGCTGCATCCATTCGCACACCTGGCACTCAACTTTTTCCAATAAGGGCATAGATTTGGTCCCGCAACCACATGAAGTAGCCCCAAAAGATGGTCCTCGTGATGAACTTTTGCATAATTATCACAAGAAAACACCCACGTTGTGTCCGTACTTATCCTCGTGCAAGTATTGACCCTATTCGACCTCCTGACGCCACTAGATTCCATTTGATGCACCTGCTTACCTCATGTCGTCCGCCTGTGGATAGCTTCCTCAAGAATTTTTATGTGCTACCAACTCCTCATTATTATAGAAAAAACACATTGGTATTGGTGATAGTGAAAATCGATGCACTATGTACATGTTGTCCTACCTGTACGCATGTGGGCCCCACATAACCACCTGGATCTGAAGAATGGGCAATTCTTTATTTTATGCACCATGCATGTGTATATACATATGCGCAATCCATTGCTCCAAAAAACTCCTCACATAGTTTGCCCATCCCCTAGCCTGCTAGATCATTCATGATCAACAACAACAAAAAGAGATATGAGACTCGTCGCGTCACAAGTCTCCTCATCCCTCACCAACATTACTTGCTCCACAAACAACTCATCTTGCTCCACCATCATTAACCTAGCATGATATAATTTAAGACGCAATCCATTTACCCTTGACTTATGTAGGATTCCATCCAGGTTAGCCAGCTGATATGTACCATTTGGAAAACACTCCACTACCTTGAAAGGCCTTCCCACTTAATTTGAAACTTCTTTTGGAAGGTGTTGTCCAGCTTACTGTTGTAGCACAAAACCAAGTCATGCTTCTTGATACCCTTACTTTTGACCTTTTCATTTATCTTTGCCAAAGCCTTATCCTGCATCTGCCCATAATGTTCCAATGCGCTCACCCTATCCAACTAAACTTCTTGTAATTGTAAGAGCCTCTCTTTGAATGCATCACTAGGCGGCCCAAGCAGCTTCTCTAACATCTTGACCGCGGGCAACTCTACTTCCGTAGGCAATAGTGCTTCCTTTCCATATACCAAATGAAATGGAGTAAACCCTGTATCTGTCTTTACCGAAGTACGATAAGCCCATAATGCACTAGGCAACTCCAAATCCCAATTCTTTCCTTGGTGCTCTGTCACTTTCAAAAGAATCTGTACCAACTCACCATTGAATCTTTCATTTAAGCCATTACATTGTGGGTAATAAGGAGTGGTATGCTGGTGCCTAATCTTCATCTTCGCGCATAAGAAGTTCAACAGTTTAGCTCTAAATCCCGGCCCTTTATCTGAAAGTAGATCCAATGGCACCCAAAACTTGCAACATATTTCATCATACACAAATTTTTCCACATTCTTTGCAGTGATTTGTTTTACTGCTATAGCCTCTGCCCATCTAGAGAGATAGTCCACTGCAGTCAAAATATTGTTAAGTATGGAGCCTGATTTACCCTTGTAATTTTCTGTGGTAAAAGCGCACATTTGTAAGGCCCCCATTATGAGGAGAAGCCATCGTGCGTGAAGGAAAATCACTCACCGGAAACCAAAAAGTTCACGGACCAGAATCAGGGGCAACTTTAAAGGCCTCGGGGGCGGAGGCCCCCGAGACTTTTTTTTTTGCCGGAATATTATGGCCGGACGGCGGCCGGAAAGTGGTCGGAAAACAACCGGTCCGTTGGCCGGTGGTCGGAAGTCAATGGCCGATGGCCGGTGACCGAATTCAAAAGCGGACTTGTCTTCTCAAGGGCGGCCACACATGGGTGGATTGGAGGGTCCGATTTGGACTTATTCGCACAAGAGCGGCTACACATGGCTGTCTCTCATAAGAGAGGGCAGCCCTTTTGGCCTATAAAAGGAGTCCATTTCTACACACATTTCATAGTGTGAAGTTGATGCAACAAGGTGAGTGTGAGGTGGTGAGAGTGAAGCAAGGCGGGAGCTCCATTAAGGGTATAATCCCTTTGTAAACTACTTCTTGTTTTGAAGTACTAAAGCCATTGAGTGGTTGCTTTCCCGTGGACGTAGCCCACATTGGGTGAACCACGTATATCGTGTGTACTCTCTGTCTCTCTCTCTCTCTCTACTCTATAATCTTGTGTATATAAATCTGTCTCTCTCCATTAAGTAATCTACTCAATTATCTATTTAGCTACGTCTTATTTCCTAACAACTGGTATCAGAGCAAGGTTTGCTCGTAGCTAAATTATCTCAAGGAAAGGATTCCTTGAATTGAGTGGGAGTTATGGTGGAGGAAGGGAAGCTCAAGATTGAGAAGTTCAACGGCAAAATATACCAACATTGGAAGATGCAGATTGAAGACTATCTCTACCAGAAGGACCTCTATTTGCCACTAGGTGGTCTTGCGAAGAAGCCCGCAACAATGGCAGATGAAGCATGGATTGTCCTTGATCGAAAGAAACTGGAAACAATCCGATTAAGCTTGGCGTCAACGGTGGCCTTCAATGTTTCGGAGATGAAGACCACGGAGGACTTGATGAAGTCACTTGACGACTTCTACGAGAAACCATCGGCATCCAATAAGGTATTTCTTATGAAGCGCTTGTTCAATCTAAAGATGGCAGAGAATGGTTCAGTTGAAGAACACCTAAATGAATTTAACACAAACATAAGTCAACTTCGATCAGTGAAAATCAATTTCAATGACGAAGTGCAAGCTCTCCTTATACTATCATCTCTACCGGATAGTTGGGATAGCCTTGTGATGGCTGTAAGTAATTCTATCTCTGGCACAAATACTCTTAAGTTTGATGATGTTGTGGGTGTTCTCCTAAGAGAGGAAATGCGAAGGAGAAGCACAGGAGAATCATCAATTGTTGCACTATCAGTGGAAACAAGAGGAAGGCTTAAGGAGAGGTTCAAAAACCAAAAGGGTCGTGATCGCTCAAGGCGGAGCAAGTCACGCACAAAGTCAGTTCTTGAATGTTGGAACTACGGCAAGAAGGGCCACGTCAAGAAGGATTGCTAGTCCAAGAAGAAGAAGGAGACAGAGTCTCAAGACAACATGACAACATTGGAGGCCAATGTGGCAGGTAAAGTAGAGAAAGATGCTCTAATTCTCTCATTAGACAATGTGTCTAATTCTTGGATAGTAGATTCCGGGGCTTCACTCCATGCGACACCACACAAGAGACATTTCCAAGACTACACCAAAGGTAATTTTGGGTATGTATACTTGGGAGATGATGAAGCTTGTGAGATTTTCGGCAAAGGTACAGTTTCTGTCAAAACTGCTAACGGAAATGAATGGAAGCTTAAAGATGTTAGCATGTTCCTTCTCTTCGCAAAAATTTGATCTCTACAGGACAATTGGACGATGAAGGTCACAACATTGCATTCGGAAACAAACGGTGGAAGATCTCAAAGGGATCTTTGGTGGTTGCTAAGGGTGAAAAAGTCGGTACACTTTACTTGTGTACTGTTAGCATGCAACCTTCAGCTTGTGCAACAACTACAGAAGTTGACAGTGCGGTGTGGCACTATCGACTTGGGCATATGAGTGCCAAAGGAATGCAAATCCTTCAAACAAAGAAGCTTCTACCAGGTTTGAAAGAAGTGGACTTAGAGTTCTGTGAAGATTGTGTTTATGGTAAACAAAAGAGGGTAAAATTTCAAAAATCAGGAAATGAAAGAAAAAATAAAAAACTTGAGTTGGTTCATTCTGATGTTTGGGGTCCTGCAAGTACACCATCCCTTGGTGGCTCATTGTACTATGTTACATTCATAGACGATGCGACTAGAAAAACATGGGTTTATGTCATGAAGAATAAATCCGATGTATTTTCCATATTTCAAAGGTGGAAAGCCTTTGTGGAGAATGAAATAGGTACCAAGGTTAAATGCCTCAGATCCGACAATGGAGGCGAATATTGCAGCCAAGCTTTTGAAAGCTTTTGTGCTAGCAATGGCATTCGGAGGCAAAGGACAACCCCAAGGACACCTCAACAAAATGGGATTTCGGAAAGGATGAACAGGACAATCATGGAACGAGCATGAAGCATGCGGCTACATGCAGGCCTACCTCTTGAGCTTTGGGTGGAAGCTGTAAGTACGTCTGTGTACTTAATCAATCGGTCACCCTCAACGGCATTGGATGGGGGAGTTCCAGAAGAGGCATGGACAGGTAAATCAGTGAATTATGCATTTCTCAAAGTGTTTGGGTGTGAGGTTTTCATGCACATAGATAGAAGCCTAAGATCAAAGTTAGATGCAAAGTCCAAAAAGTGTTTCTTCATTGGCTATGGAGAAGGAGACTTTGGGTATCGCCTATGGAATCCTGAAGATGGTAAAATCTTAAGGAGTAGGGATGTAATTTTTAACGAACAAAATATGTACAAAGATTACTTGGAAAGAAAACAAACAAAAGAAACAGGTGATGAGTACATGGAGCTTGAGGACGGTGAAGACTCAAGGAGTGCAAATGGTGACAATGTGCAACAACGTCAACCAAATGAGGAGCCTCAACCTATTCCCCGAAGATCTACAAGAGCAAGTAGACCTCCAGAAAGGTTTGTTCCTTCCTTCAACCATCTCTTGATCTCAGATTCTGGAGAGCCGGAATCATATGAAGAAGCTATGCAACATGAATCCAAAGAAGAATGGACGAAGAGCATGCAAGTGGAGATGGACTCACTACATCGCAACCAAACATGGGAGTTGGTTGAGTTGCCTAAAGGTAAACGGGCACTTCAAAACAAATGGGTGTACAAGCTAAAGGAAGAAGAAGGTGGGAAGAAAAGGTACATGTCTAGGCTTGTGGTAAAAGGTTTTTCTCAAAAGAAAGGTATTGACTTCAATGAAATATTTTCTCCTGTTGTAAAAATGAACTCAATTAGGCTTGTCTTAAGCCTTGTGGCTGCTCATGATCTAAATCTCGAGCAAATGGATGTAAATACGGCATTCCCTCACGGTGACTTAGAGGAGGAAATCTACATGCTTTAACCATAGGGGTATGAAGTAAAAGGTAAGGAGAAAATGGTTTGCAGATTAAAGAAGAGCTTGTATGGTTTAAAGCAAGCATCAAGACAATGGTACTTGAAGTTTGATCGATGGATGTTGGATCATGGATTCACAAGATGCAACTCGGATCACTGCGTCTACACGGAGAATTTGGGAGATGGGAAATTCATCATCCTAATGTTGTATGTTGATGACATGTTGATTGCAAGTGCTAACATGCAGGACATCAAAGACCTAAAAGAGGAGCTGTCCAAATCTTTTTCAATGAAAGATTTAGGTGCTGCAAAGAGGATACTTGGTATGAAAATATCAAGGGACAGGACGAAGAAGACAATAAAGCTATCTCAAGAAGATTACATTAAGAAGGTACTAGAAAGGTTTGCAATGCAAAATGCAAAACCAGTTTCTACACCTTTGGCTGGTCATTTTAAACTAACGAAGGATATGTGTCCAAAGACACAAGAGGAGATAGCCTATATGTCTAAAGTTCCATATGCTGTAGCGGTAGGTTCTCTAATGTATGCTATGGTCTGGACAAGGCCAGACATTGCACATGCAGTGGGAGTTGTGAGTAGGTTCATGGACAACCCAGGTAAAGAGCATTGGCAAGCTGTGAAGTGGATACTTAGGTATCTAAAAGGGACAACAACAAATGCTTTGTATTTTGGAGGAACTGATATTTTTCTAGAAGGGTATGCTGATGCAGATATGGCAGCTGACAAAGATACTCGAAGGAGCACTACTGGCTATGTGTTCACGGTTGGAGGCACAACAGTAAGCTGGGCTTCAAAGCTGCAGAAAGTGGTTTCACTTTCTACCACGGAAGCAGAGTATGTAGCAATGACGGAGGCAAGCAAAGAAATTTTGTGGCTTCACAGATTCTTAGAGGAGCTTGGATTCAAACAAGACAATTGTGTCTTGTACAGTGATAGCCAAAGCGCTATCCATCTTGCGAATAACTCAGTCTTTCATTCAAGGACAAAGCACATTGAGGTGAGATATCACTTCATACGCACTCTTTTGGAAGAGGAACAACTAAAGCTAGGAAAGGTGTATACAAGTGAAAATCCTGCAGACATGTTTACAAAGGTGGTCAACAAGGAGAAGTTGAGCTTTTGCTCATCTTCAATCGGAATTCAAGGATAAGACGCCAGAATGGAAAATAGTCACAGGTTTGGTTTGGAGATCAGTCTCCAAGTGGGAGATTGTTAAGTATGGAGCCTGATTTACCCTTGTAATTTTCTGTGGTAAAAGCGCACATTTGTAAGGCCCCCATTCTGAGGAGAAGCCATCGTGTGTGAAGGAAAATCACTCACCGGAAACCAAAAATTTCACGGACCAGAATCAGGGGCAACTTTAAAGGCCTCGGGGGCGGAGGCCCCCGAGACTTTTTTTTTTGTCGGAATATTATGGCCGGACGGCGGCCGAAAAGTGGTCGGAAAACAACCGGTCGGTTGGCCGGTGGCCTGTAGTCAATGGCCGATGGCCGGTGATCGGAAGTCAATGGCCGGTGGCCGGTGGTCGGAAGTCAATAGCCGGTGGCCGAATTCAAAAGCAGACTTGTCTTCTCAAGGGCGGCCACACATGGGTGGATTGGAGGGTCCGATTTGGACTTATTCGCACAAGGGCGGCTACACATGGCTGTCTCTCATAAGAGAGGGCAGGCCTTTTGGCCTATAAAAGGAGGCCATTTCTACACACATTTCATAGTGTGAAGTTGATGCAACAAGGTGAGTGTGAGGTGGTGAGAGTGAAGCAAGGCGGGAGCTCCATTAAGGGTATAATCCCTTTGTAAACTACTTCTTGTTTTGAAGTACTAAAGCCATTGAGTGGTTGCTTTCCCGTGGACGTAGCCCACATTGGGTGAACCACATATATTGTGTGTACTCTCTCTCTCTCTCTCTACTCTATAATCTCGTGTATATAAATCTGTCTCTCTCCATTAAGTAATCTACTCAATTATCTATTTAGCTACGTCTTATTTCCTAACAAATATAGCTTTTGCCCCTGCTTGTGATAGGTAACGGGCCTATTGCATCAATCCCCCACTTTTCAAACACATCAAACGCCATAATGGTTTTTCGTAGCTATGGCTTCAACACTCTCTTCCCAAATGATTGACACCTATTGCAAGACCTACACCAATGGTGAACATCCTTGTGAAAACTAAGCCATACATACCCCTCTTGCAAGATCTTATGCAAGGCGATCTTTAGAGAAAAATGTATGCCACATGCACTTTCATGATTCTCTTTGAACACTCTACAAATCTCCTCTTGCCAAGGTATACATCTCAACACTAGATGAACCCCTTTCATGTATAAGACATCACCAATCAATTTGTACCTGTATGCTCTATGCACAAAACCATACTTCTTAGACTTATGAATGTCCTTCAGAATGATTCCTGTTAGCAAAAACTCCTCTTCTTGAGCCAAACTTTCCTTGCCATGATAAAGAGGTAAATGGGTCCTCAACACAAATAGCTCCCCAATCATGCTTTGAGTTGCTTCATGTGCTTCTCCATTTAGAGCAAGTTCAATGTGTTTGATGCTCCATGCTTCAAACTTTTAACAGGCCTTTAATTCTAAAACACATTTCCTTCAATGAGGTGTTCTTGCTCTTCCACACACCCAACACTTGCTTCACAACTAACAAGGCATCACCTTTTATGCTCAACCTTCTAATTCCATGCTTCAAACAAATGTGTAATCCAGCTTCTAAAGTAGCATATTCAGCCTCATTGTTACTATGTGCATCCAATTTGAACCCTCTCTTGCATACTAGGTTCCCCTCTAGATCATAAAGTGCTATACCCCTTGAAGCCGCATCATGGCTCTTTCTGTATGAGCCATCAGAGAACAAAACATGTGCATTACTAATCTATGGAACTTCTTCAACTACCTTTCTCACCACCTCTTCCTTAACAATGAGGGGATTCTCCTTGTAAGTCAACAAATCGGCTAGGGTAGCTCTTGTACTGTCTTAAACTAGAAAAGAGAACTCAAACTCTTGCAACTCAATTACCCATTTCTTGGCCACATTTGACATGTTATGCCATTAATTAATTGTGGCAAAAAAGCATAGCTCATCAAGAAAACAAAAGGTTGTGGTAGCAAGTAATGACAAAATCATCGACAAGCAAATATTACAATGGCCATCACTAGCTCTACTTCTGAGAATTTTCTCTCTGCTACCAACTTCACTCGGCTTGCACAATACACTGGCCTCATATAATGGCTGCCCTTCCCCTTTTGTATTAGCATGGCTCCAATGGAATCATCCCCTACTGATGGATTTACATAAAAAACTTTCTCCCAATCAGGAGCTTGCATGGCTGACAACCCCCCTAGCACCTCTTTCACCTCTTGAAACACTTCTTCACACTTTTCATCCCATTGCAATGGATCATGCTTTTCCACTTGTTGTAATGGATAAAGGAGCTGAGAAGACAATGGAATAAACCACGCCATGTACTTCACTTTGTGTATAAAGGTTTCCAATTGCTTCGTACTCGTAGGTGATGGAAGAAGAATAATAGACTTAACCTTGTCTCGATCAGCCTCAATGCCATTTTCTGACACCATATGGCCCAATAACTTCACCCTTGGCTGTGCTAGATGACATTTCTTTGGATTTAGTTGTCCTCCACATTCATCATATCAAGCCAATACCATCTGCAACTTTTCATGGCGTTCAGTCCTACTGCTGTAGACACAGAAGTCATCCATAAAAGCTTTAACACAACTACCAATGAATGGTGCCAATACCCAATTTGCTCCCTCTTGATAGAAAGATGGTCCATTTGACAACCCAAATGGCAATACCGTGTAGCAATAGTAGCCCCATGGCATAATGAAAGTTGTCTTTGTTCGGTCTTTAAGAGCAATCTTCAATTGAAAATAGCCTGAAAAACCATCACACACACTGTACCTCTCATAACCTGCCATTGAATCCAAGATCTGATCGATAAATGGAAGAGGATATGGGTTCTTTTTAGTGGCTACATTTAAGGGTTTAAAATCTACACAAATCCTCCACTTTCCATTCTTGTTTGGATTGACTACTACTGGACTCACCCATTCTGTGGTTTCCACTGGGACTATGAACCCTGCCTTCAATAACTTGTCCACCTCTTCCCGCAAGGCTTCCATCTGCTCTTGACCCATCCTTCTTAGCCTTTGCCGCACTGGCGTAGCACCTTCTTTTAGCTCTATATGCATCTCTTTACCCTTGAACCCTCTGATCTCTTCATATGAATTAATGAACAAATCAGGAAAACTAGCCAACATGTGCAAATATATCTCCTTCCCGTAGCTGAGAGGTCTCCACTGATCATTTGTGTCATCAATTCCTGCTTCTTTGACAATTCAACCTTGGTTTGCATCAGCCCTTCAATCACTTCATAAGGCCCTTCACTTTCATCTTCAACCTCATTTGAAAATGCGACTAAACCAACCTCATGGATTTCTTTTTCCATCAAAAGAAATGCAACATCAACATCCTCATCACTGCTGGTAGTACTATCACTGTCCTCATCAGTCACGGTGGAATAGTCTTCATCACTAGAGTCGTCCTCATCTTCATAAAGCTCTTCCAATACTTTCCTTGTGTCCATATTATAAAGCTTCTTGGCACTTGTCTTTCCATAGAGGCTAATTGTACCACGTCGCCAATCTTGAACAGCTCCCACTGCACGTAACCATGGTCTACCCAGTATAATAGGATATGCTCCCAACCCCACTGGCATCACATGAAAATCAACCACTGCCTTTGCATCATACGCCTCCACTTCTAAGCTCTTTACAACACCCAAATATTTTACTTTCTGATGGTTTTCCAATCTGATCGGAAACCCTGACACCCCAGTCACTGTAAGACCCATCTTCTCAACGCATGAGTGTGCTATGACACATATTTGGGTTCCACCATCAACATAACCTTGTCCCATATTTTTTCTTTTGTGCCACACATCTACTATTGGGAAAATTTTTGGTAGCTCATCCATTGCCAACACCTTTATTGAACCTCTCTCTGGCTCTTTCTCCATTGGGTTAACCATCCTCTTCCACTGTCGCTTTAGCTTAGGCACCATTTCTATAAGCTGCCCAAAAGTAACGTCGGCTTTCCTACTCGTCAAATCCTCCTTCAAGTCATAGCTTAATTGCCCATCCCCTAGTGGAAAATCTAAAACATGAAACTTGCGATGAGCCCTCCTTCTCCTCTTGGCCTTGACATCCTCGCCTTCATGGCTCTTTCCCTTCTTCTTACTAGGACTTGGGGCACTTCTTCCTTGTCCTCTGTGGTCCTCTTTCCAATAGGCATCACTAATGTATCCTCTAGCTTTGATGCCTTCTCCAAGGTGACTACACTTATCACTTTTGTCTTTCCCTTTTCCTCTTGGGTTAATCCAGTGGTTCCTTCTTCTCCCTTAATTTTAATGCCATAATCATTTGACCTAGTTAGCACCTGTCTTGGCAATGGATACATGTCTCCCGCCATCCTTGGTGGCTTATCACATTGCGGGCTGATGTGGCCCAACTCTCCGCAATTATAACACGTGGGCGTCTACCTCCAGAATCTACCATTGCTTTGTCCAACACCATTCCTGGGTTTTTTTTCACCTCCTGGCTGATTTGCAAACCCCCCACGACCTCGATTATTTCCCACATTACCTAGCATGTTTAGGCTGAGATTCTTCATTAAATCTACCACTTGCCTCATGTCTTGCCTTAGCCCATCATCTTGCACTGTTGTAGTGACCACTATTGGCATAACTTGAGGGGTAATAGAAACCACTGGTTCATGATGAACCCCTGGCATGCGACCTTGTAAAGAGTCCATAGGCTGAAACTCAGACCTCCTGGGTGAAGACTCCACCCCTAGCTGGCTCATTTTCCTCAGCTTCCACTCTTTGTTCCTTGCCACCTACAATGCATCTTCATATGTTCTAGGCTTCTTTAGCTCCACTCTCCAACGTATATTCTCCCAAAGACCAGCCAAGAACCTGTCCTTCTTCATCATGTCAGGTGGGGGTACTTGTGGTGCTAAGGCCTTGGACACATCCGCTCCCATGCCAATGAAAACTTATGTATGTACGCATCTACTGGCTCACCTTCTTTTTGCACCAAACCCTGTACTTCTTGCCACAATTTGTCAGGATCTTCTGTCTTCACAAACTCCACTTCCAATCCATGCCTTAGATTGTCCCAACTCAATCTTACAGGTGGATTAGCCACACGAAACTCCTCTTCAAATGCTTTGGACCAAACTCGTGCATCACTCTTCAAACAAATCTGGAGAAGATGTAACATTTGTGCCGGGTCATGAATCTGGTTGCTAATGCAGGCAACCTCCATCTTTTCCAAAAAGTCTTCCACATCTTCATCACTTCTTCCATGAAATTCCGGATAAGAGAAAGCCATGGATACCCAAGTTACAATGCTTTGAGAACCCCTTCGAACACACGTGCAAGAATCCAAAACTTTTGACTATCTCAATCCTTAGAAACTTCAATGGAGTTTGTCTTTAGACAAGGAAAAACACATGCACATCAAATGAGTTTCCATAGTTAATCATAGGAATTACAACAGGCAAAGGGGATTCCAATATCTCTCTTAATCTTCTTGGCCCGAACATAAAGGCTATGTGTTGCTGGAAAAAAATCTTCCTGGACACATTAACATTTATCTGGATTCTTTGTGTTAAATGAAAAGGAGTGAATTGAGGTCCATTTTGATCATCCATTAAAGCCAACCATGCAGCTTCCAAGAAGGCACATCTGACTTATCCTTTGATTTTGCAAGAATTTCAACAACATAACAACATAAATGGCTCAAAATACCAAAAAACCAGCCATCACAACTTGGAAAAATTTTGGCAAAGTTTTCCCAGAAGTAGAGCAGTAAGAACCCAAAATATAGACTGTATATGTATACATAACCTGCCAACAATAGAACCCGAGCATCAAGTAGGAATCACTAGTACATAGCCTATGGCGAGGTCACAAAAAGGGTGCTCCACCCACCTTTATCACCGAAAGCATCTCACATTTGAGAATCCCCCGCTCAATAAAACCTCACGCTATCGACCCTCTCACGAAAGCTTATGCAAATCTCGTATAGTCAAGTCTCAGAAATGACTATCTTCCAGAACAAGTCTCAGAAATGGTTGGGACTGCTAAAAACAACCAAGTATGGATCCACAAAGGCGTACAATGGCAGTATCCACAAGTAACGTACAATACCAGGCAATGCGCTCAAACAGGCGCCAAATGATACATACCCATGACAACTGCAAGTGACTTCCACTTGCCAATGCATCACTCTACTCCAACTACCTGTACCTGTGTGAATCACTTGTACTTGTACCTGTACCTGTCCCTATAACCTGTAACCTATAACCTGTAACCTGTAACCTGTAATCTGTAATTTGCAATCTTTACTCTGTACTCCCGAAGCTGAAGGTACTCGAAGAAGATCCTTCGTGGGGGCGCCAAAAGAATGTGAGCGAAATGGAAGCACACACAATGCCTCTATAATGACCCGATACACACTCTTGGGATGACACACACACACACACACACACACACACACACACACACACACACACACACACACACACACACACACACACACACACACACACACACACACACACACACACTATGGGGCACCACTCGGCTTACACAACCCACCTGGCTGAGACAGGGAACACACCGATGGAGTGAGAGGAGATAGACTACCCATTTTCCCACTCCAGAGAGAGAGAGAGAGAGACACACACATACACACCCAAAAAACTCAGCTCAAAAGAAGATATTTTCTGATGTTTAGATACAATTGAGCTTGGCCCAACACCAATGGGGCAAATAGCTCGCACAATATGGGTAAAATATACCAGATATAATCACAAATTGGAGTAGAGACTTCGCTCACATAGGAGAAACTTACACATCCAAAACAACAGAAAAATAGTGAGGAATTTGGAAAAATGGACAGTTCCATCGCGTCCGAAACGGTCCAAAACCCGAGTCTACAATGTCAAAGTGCTCAAATCTGACCTCGGATGAGCAGTTTATAGCCAAAACAGGCTCCAAAAACAACAAAAACTCACTTGCGGCTGTTCCTCCTCTTCTCTCCACGTTTTTTCTGGTCTTCTCTCAGGTTTTTGAGTTCCCACACTTATCTTTATTACTTGGGCACCTTTGGCCTTTTAGTTGACCTCAAACGGACCCCGAATAGGCCAAAAAGTGGCCTCGCAGTGCATAGTTGTCACATTGCTGCATCCATCCGCACACCTGGCACTCAACTTTTTCCAATAATGCCATAGCTTTGGTCCCACAACAACGTGAAGTAGCCCCAAAAGATGTTCCTCATGATGATCTTTTGCAATTATCACAAGAAAACACCCACGTTGTGTCCGTACTTATCCTCGTGCAAGTATTGACCCCATTCGACCTCCTGACGCCACTAGATGCCATCTGACGCACCTGCTTACCTTATGTCGTCGTCCCGTGGATAGATTCCCTCGAGAATTTTTACGCGCTATCAACTCCTCATTACTATAGAAAAAACACACTGGTACTGGTGATAGTGAAAATTGATGCACCATCTACATGCTGTTGACGGGAGCAAAGCGAACCCCGAACCCCGATGGCCTCTAAAACACCGGGGACCGAATGGCGCGCCTCGAGCGTGTCATGGTAAAGCAAACAGGGGCACCACCTAGCTTCAACGGCTAGAACGCAAACAACACACCACCATAACAAAGTTTTCATCCAAGAGAGATGGATGCTTGGGAGTAATGATGAAGAGGAAAGGGAATGAGATCAAGTGTGTGTGTGTGTGAGAGAGAGAGAGAGAGAGAGAGAGAGAGAGAGAGAGAGTGAGGGAGGGGGTATAGCGGCTTAGTACTTAGGCACCACAAAAGGATGGCAAATTCGCACACCCTTCACATATACACAAGCTCACTCCAAACACAAGACTAGGTGGCGATTCCGCACACCTCACATGGGCAAAACATTGCAAGAAAACATACTCACAAAACCTCAAGCTTTATTTAGAGAATAAGGCGATGAAATGGGGAGCATAGGGTAGGGGAATGAGAAGGGAGAGAGTGGTAGAGCACATGGCGGATAGGTGGGAGTTGATGGCGAAGACTCGCACGAGGGTTATGGCCATCATCCTTCATTTGGTTGCCCTTCATCTTCCATAGCCAAGGGTGTGGAGGTCATGCTCAAGACAAGCATGGTGATTGCGGTGATGGTGATGGTGTGGGTGTGTGTGTGTGCACTAGGCACACACAGTGCATAGTGTGTTCTTTGGTGATGTTGTGTGTGTATTTAGTGTGATGGTGACCCCTCTTTATATAGGGGAGGAGGGGGGAGGAATTCTTGAATTTAGAAATGAAGAAATCATTATCTACATAGGCCATGTGACTGTGGGCCCCACTTGTCTGGCTGTGTGTATATGTGCCAGAACAGCAGTCTCATGAGAGAGAGACTAAGAGAGAGAGATGGGTTGATGAAAAAAAGTGAGAGGTGACATGGAGAATAAAGTAATTACAAGAGGGGATAGAGGGGAGTGTGTTCAGAGGTGAATCTGTGTGCAGATGTGTGTGAACACAAGAAAAATCAGGTAACCACCGGGTGGGGATGGGTTTGTGGGCACCTTTTTCAGTGAAACTGAGTGTGTGTGAGTGTGGGGGAGGTTATTTAGCTACAAGACAAGAGACATGGCTCCCTTTAGAGAGAGAGGGGGGTATTTGGGTCATGGGATACGATAGGAGAGAGAAAGAGGGGGTGGGGTATACTATTTTGGAAGATAGGGTAAGTTGCATGTGAGTTAGGGTGCATTATTGATGAGTTATAATGCATTATTGGTGAGAGGTGGGGTAGCTTGAGGGGAGAGAGAAAGGAGAAAGGACAAGGGGAAGAGAGAGGGGGTTGACCTTTTGAGTGGAGGAGAGGAAAAGGGACACACGGCAGGGCAACAGTGAAGAAAAAGGAGGCAAGGTGGGGATGGGCTACCCCGCAGGCATGAGGTGGCCTATTTTACCTTTCTTATATATTTACATAATCATACTTTATTTTTTTCTTACTTTTTCCAATGCTTTTTATCACTTCTTCCCTAAGAGGGGGTTTTCATGGGGTGGGGACGAGAGAAGAGGGGTATGGGAGCTTGGCTTGTGAAAAGCCCCCATCATTAGCCCTCCCCTTTTGGCTAGAGGCATTCATGTCTCTAGCTCATCTGTTTGATCATTATCGTCGGAGGTGGTGGCTGATGGTGTGTCCTCATCTGGAATATCAATAGGTGGAGCCTGGTCAAATCGAAGAAAATAAGGTTTAAGTCGCCAACCATTTACCCTGGTTTTATGAAGTTTTCCATCAGCCTCCATAAGCTGGTAGCTTCCATTGGCATACTTTTTCCTGACGATGAAAGGACCTTCCCATCGGAGTAGGAGTTTCTTATCCTTGCGCGTGTCGAAGCGATTGTCGTAGCGGAGCACCAACATTCCTTTCTTCAATTCTTTTTTCCGGAGATGCTCGTTAAAGCTAAGCCGTCTATGCTCTGCTTGTGCTGCATAATAATTTATTGCTTCTTCTCTGTCTAGTTGCAGTCTTTCCAAGTTGATGATGTGATCTCTCAAATGCACGTTGGGCTGTTGAAGCTGGCTTGCCATTACTCTTAGACTTTGTAGTTGCACTTCAATGGGCAAGATTGCTTCCTTACCAAATACTAGATGATACGGTGTGAATCCCAAGGATGTACGAAATGAAGTTTTGTAGGCCCATAAAGCTGGTAGTAGATACTTATCCTAGTCTCCAGGATGATTGTTTACCTGCTTGGTAATAATTTTAGAAACCATTCCATTTACCTTTTCAAATAGGCCATTACATTGAGGGTAATATGGTGAAGAGTGCCTCCTTGTAATGCCCAGTTTCTGCATTAATTCTCCTACCAAGTCTGCTTTGAAACCTGGCCCTCTATCAGAGATGATCTCTAAAGGTGTGCCAAACCTACAACATATGTGTAATGCCCAGTTTCTGCATTAATTCTCCTACCAAGTCTGCTTTCAAACCTGGCCCTCTATCAGAGATGATCTCTAAAGGTGTGCCAAACCTACAACATATGTGCTCGTAGATAAATTTAGCTACCTCTACCGCTGTGATTCTAGTGGTGGCTGTAGCCTCTGCCCATCTAGTCATGTAGTCGACCCCCATGATAATGTAGAATTTTCCTGAGTTGGCCCTAGGTAATGGCCCAATGGCATCGATACCCCATTTTTCAAATGGGCCATATGAGAGAATAGGTGTCTGTGGTTCAGGCATAAGTGACCTAGTGCCGGCGTTTTGACACAACTTACATGTTTTGCACCAGTGGTGTACATCACGGTTGAGGCTTCGCCATATGAAGCCTGCCTGCAAGATTTTCCTACTTGTTATGTCTAGGGCAAAGTGACCACCACAAACCCCGTCATGACAGCTAGCAATTACTCCCGTGATTTCCTGAGAGAGAGGGACGTTCCTGAGTATTTTGTCCTTACCCTTACAGTACAAACCGTCATTGATGAGTCGATACCTTGTGGCCTTCCGCGTCAGCCATTGCTTCTATCCCTTTGTTAAATCTGATGGGCATTCCCCTGTTTCCAAAAAATGCATGATGTCAGGCAAGGCATCACTTCCTTGAAATAGAAGGAGCTTTAGTTTTATTGCTCCAACCACCACTTCCTGTAGTCTTTCACTTGCTAGGGCATCTGCTTCTTGGTTTTGAGCCCTTGGGATATGGTGTATTTGAACTTCTTCAAACTTACCCAACAAGGTTTTTACACCACTGAAGTGAGTCCTTAAACTAGGATTCTTGCATTTCCATGCTCCATTTACTTGCCTTACCAGAAGTAGAGCATCCCCAAATACATTAAGGCATTGTACACCTTGCGAGACGCACCATTGTAGACCCTTGGTTAGTGCTGCATACTCAGCTTCATTGTTAGAATGTGAATCTAACAATTGGCCCAACGAAAATACCTTTGTCCCTTTGTCATCAAAGACCACTATGCCTGCAGCTACTTTGTCGGACGCTCGCTTGTAGGCTCCATCAAAGTAGAGAGAGTATGCTCCTTCTATCATCGGTGGTACTGGAGGTAATCGGACTTCTCCTTCCTTAGATTGCTTCTCCTTCCTTTCAAAGACTTGGTAGGTCATGAGTCCCCCCAAACTTGCCCTTGTCGTGCTTTCTACCTATACCGTGTAGTCAAACTCTTGCAGACGAACTAGCCATTTAGTAATTCTAGCAGACACATCCATGTGTTGTACAACATAGGGAAATATTACATCCGTGGTTAGAATCACAAATTGCTTAGGCAACAAATATGACCTAAACTTTGTAGTTGCAAATCTAAGAGCTAGGACTAAGTGTTCCACATGGGTGAAATCTTTCTCTCCTGCTGTCATCATTCGACCAGAGAAGTAGATTGGCCTCATGAAAGATGTCGTCGTATCCTTTTGGAGTAGCACAGCCCCCAATGAGTCATCACCAACACTTGAGGTGACATAGAATTTTTCATCCCACTTAGGTGGTGAGATAGTTGGCAGAGTGGCTAAGACCTCCTTTACCTTGTTGTAGTGATGTTTGCTTTCCTCGTCCCAAGTGAAAGTTGATCTTTGAGTGAGTTGTTGCAGTGGTAGAACAAGTTGTGATAGTAGATGTATGAATCTACTTAAGTACCTCACCTTCTGTAGAAAAGAGACTAGTTGACGTGAGGTCGTTGGTGAAGGTAGGGCTATGAGTGCGGACACCTTACTTGGGTCGGCGTTGATACCTTTTGCTGAAATTTCATGGCCTAGTAGAATGACTTTACTCTCCCCAATGTGGCATTTATCCACATTTAATTGCCCACCTAGGCTCTGCAACCTGGCCAAACCTTCAGTTACCTTTTCTAAATGTGAAATACGAGAGCTATATATACAAAAATCATCAATGAACACTCTTATGGATGTTCCAAAGAACGGTTGAAAAACATATGTGACATATCTTTGGAATGTGGCAAGTGCATTTGTGAGAACAAATGGCATAACCTTGTATGCAAAACAACCCCATGGCATGATAAGAGTGGTTTTTAGCTGATCTTCCAAGGCTATGCGTATTTGAAAGTATCCAGAATAACTATCACAGACGGTATAGCATTCAAAACCCGCTACTTCATTCAGAATTTCATCCAAGAAAGGGAGAGGAAAGTGGTCTCTCTTTGTAGCTGCATTTAATGGTTTGTAGTCAACAAAGACCCTCCACTTACCATTCTTTTTAGGCGTCACCACTACCGGTGACACCCATTCTGAGTTTTCTACAGGATAGATGAATCCCGCCTCCAGCAGTTTCCTTACCTCGGCCAAGAGTGCCTTTTCTTGTATGACCCCCAGTCGTCGTGGCTTTTGCACAACTGGTTTTACCCCTTCCTTCAGCTTAATATGATGTTCCACCACTGTAATGCCTGTGATTCTTTCATAATTGTCAATGAACAGGTTAGGAAATCCCATCAACATTTGCACAAAACTATCTTTCTCCTCAAGTGTTAATTCCGTAGACAACATACCCTTCAACCTACTTCCTCCTAGGCCAGGTGATTTGCTCTCCTCTTCATTGGGTTGCCCTTTTGGTGATGGATCACCAGTTGTGCTTACCCTTTGTGGATCCTTCATAATGATACCCATCACATCAATGGAACTGTCACTTTCGTCGGTGGATGTGGTCTCCTCCTCAGAACTGGAAGATTCGCTAGTGGTTTCATCTGCCGATGTTTCCAGATTCATTTGCTTCTGCTTGCCAATCCTCATGTCATAGTAGATTGTCTCCCGTTTCTTACCGGTCATGCGTAGAAGGCCAGTACCCCAGTCCTGTTTTGCCTTCATGGCCATCAACCATGGCCTTCCCAAAATTAGTGGATAGCCCTCCCCCTTAGTAGGCATTACAAAAACATCTACCTCTACCTCAGTGTTGAAAGCTTTGATTTTCACGGCACTTACCACACCCACACACTTTACTTTTGCGTTGTTTGCCATCTTTGCCTTGCATGGAGAAGGCCTGTCAACCTCGAGCCCTAATTGAAGCATCATAGCTTCGCTCATTACACAGATTTGTGCACCTCCATCAATGTAGGTGTTTCCAACCCTCTTTCCTTTTATGTTTACGTCGACAATTGGAAGGATGTCATCCATGTTGCATCCCGAAATTGCTCCGGCTACCTTTGTTTTGGAGCGTCTTGTACTTACCATTTTAGACCATTGTCGCCTTACTTTTGGTGCAAGATGTAGCAGCTGTGGCCATGTAATCTTCGGTCCTTGCTCTGCCACATCCAATGTTAGATCATAGGGCTTATAACTTTCCCCTAGCTGGAAGTCGGTGATGCCCAATTTCCGTCGTGGCCTGGATGGCCTCTTGCTAGTTTCTCCTCTCATGCTTCTCTCATCATCTGATTGTGTAGCTTTCTCCCTCCTAGCTCTTTTCACAGTCATGGCTTCAAGTAGTTCTAAAATGGTTACCTTCTCCTTACCCTTGTCCCTCTCCTTTGCTCTGGGTGGATCCACTACTACGGCTTTTCCTTTCTCTTCTAGTCTTATGATGTTTACAGGGCGATCAGGTGGTGGGGCTGGTGGAAGAGGTGGGATGGATGCTTGTAGTGGTGTCTGGGGTGGACGTAGAATTTGTGTTGGTGGGGGTGGTGCTCGGGGTGGGGGTGTTCTTTCTCTAGGGGGTGACAATTGGTTCCTCCTACCTCCTCTATTATAGTTTTGTCGTGGTTTGGGATAGTAGTACATACCGTGACCGTCTTCTCCGCAGTTGTAGCAATGATACTCCCTGTTTTGTCATCGTGCTCTTCCAGGGTCTTGATCTCTTTCTTGACTCCTCCCTTGCTGTATTAAGTGGACAGACAAATTCTGCAGTTGGTCAGTAATATGGGCCAACATATCTTGTTGGTCATCTCTTACCCCAAGAGCCGGTGGTGGTGGTATGGTGGTTGTCGTAGTTGCTGGTCGACGCGATGTTCCTGCTTCTGTTGACTCGGTTTCTTTGGCTTTCATTCGCAGCTTCTTGTCCTTAAGGCGAGCAATCTCAACAGCTAACTCGTACGTAGCCGGGAATCTACCTTTCACCTTCTCCTTGAGAAGCGGCCATAAGCCATGCGTGAACCGATCTTTTTTTAGGAAATCGGGTGCAGCTTCCCCCCTTGCCAGTGACTCAACCCACCGTTCCCACAAATCCACAAATTTGGACTCATAGGTGGCATATTCTAAAAGACCTTCCTGCTTCAAGTCTCTCAACTTGTCCCATAACTTTTCTGAAGTGGTACCTCCCCCAAAGCGCCTCTTAAAAGCGGTTTTTAAGGGTTCCCAGTCATCCTTGGTTGCTTGTGGAAGTGCATTGTACCATGATCTAGCTTCTAGCTTCATGAGATGCTTAAAGATTCTAACCCGGGATTCATCCGTATCTTTGTTGCTCACTACACATGCTACTTCAAAGTCATCTAGGAAGTCTGCTACCAAATCCTCCCCCTTCTTTCCTTTAAATGTTGGAAATGCTACACTTGCCATGATTACTGAGAGAGAGCTAGAAAGACACACTGCTTAACTTGCAAATTTTTTTTTCTTCTTTACAAGGAGGCATGTATACCCTCTTATACTAGGACATAGATTAAAACTTCAAACGGTACATTTCCTTGTACCAAAGGTAAGACAAATGGTTGATCTGATGCCAGAACCTCAAAAAATCGCTCCCCACCCGGCATGGTGTCAATGACGTGCTGGTAGTGAGCCTTCAAATCCAGTATTACCTTGATTGAGCGTACACGTGTTGGTATGTGTGATCTGTCTTGAGGTAGGTTGTACTGATTCATGTGAAGCTTAGAGGTGCTTAGTCACTGTCCAAGCTTGTGGGAGAGGGTGGTGTTCTTTCCTAAAACAAACTCAGTAGATCCCTAGTTTCTCTAGTGAGAGTGTGAGCCAATGCTTCCGTTATCTGTGTTGCAGCATCAGGTGCGACTTGAAAACTGACTGTGATAATTACCTCGGTGACTTGAGTTACCCGATTCTCAAAGTAGAATAGTGTTGATTCTCTATTGTGTAGAGCTCCTTCCATTTTATTGTTGTGGGTTGGTTGTAGGTTGCGGACATGGTTTCGACCTTCTCTTTCTTCTTCTTGGCACTTGGCCTATGTATATCCACTGGGTTTGGCGTGTTGGTTGACTCTCCCACTGCAAATCGATTACCGTTACGCCTGGCACTCGAGTTTCGATGGAGATGCCGAGTTCGTCTAGTTGTGCTTGGAGCTCTTTTTCTTCTGTCGTCCAATTAGCAAATCCTGCTAGCCATTCATCCATTCACAATAGTTTAAGGGTTTCAGTCTTGTAAACTGAAGGGTTTCATGAAAAGATCCTCAATGGGGACACCAAATGACGGGAGCAAAGCGAACCCCGAACCCCGACGGCCTCTAAAACACCAGGGACCGAATGGCGCGCCTCCAGCCTGTCATGGTAAAGCAAACAGGGGCACCACCTAGCTTCAACGGCTAGGACGCAAACAACACACCACCATAACAAAGTTTTCATCCAAGAGAGATGGATGCTTGGGAGTAATGATGAAGAGGAAAGGGAATGAGATGAAGTGAGAGAGAGAGAGAGAGAGAGAGAGAGAGAGAGAGAGAGAGAGAGAGAGAGTGAGAGTGAGGGAGGGGATATAGCGGCTTAGTACTTAGGCACCACAAAAGGATGGCAAATTCGCACACCCTTCACATATACACAAGCTCACTCCAAACACAAGACTAGGTGGCGATTCCGCACACCTCACATGGGCAAAACATTGCAAGAAAACATACTCACAAAACCTCAAGCTTTATTTAGAGAATAAGGCGATGAAATGGGGAGCATAGGGTAGGGGAATGAGAAGGGAGAGAGTGGTAGAGCACATGGCGGATAGGTGGGAGTTGATGGCGAAGACTCGCACGAGGGTTATGGCCATCATCCTTCATTTGGTTGCCCTTCATCTTCCATAGCCAAGGGTGTGGAGGTCATGCTCAAGACAAGCATGGTGATTGCGGTGATGGTGATGGTGTGGGTGTGTGTGTGTGCACTAGGCACACACAGTGCATAGTGTGTTCTTTGGTGATGTTGTGTGTGTATTTAGTGTGATGGTGACCCCTCTTTATATAGGGGAGGAGGGGGGAGGAATTCTTGAATTTAGAAATGAAGAAATCATTATCTACATAGGCCATGTGACTGTGGGCCCCACTTGTCTGGCTGTGTGTATATGTGCCAGAACAGCAGTCTCATGAGAGAGAGACTAAGAGAGAGAGATGGGTTGATGAAAAAAAGTGAGAGGTGACATGGAGAATAAAGTAATTACAAGAGGGGATAGAGGGGAGTGTGTTCAGAGGTGAATCTGTGTGCAGATGTGTGTGAACACAAGAAAAATCAGGTAACCACCGGGTGGGGATGGGTCTGTGGGCACCTTTTTCAGTGAAACTGAGTGTGTGTGAGTGTGGGGGAGGTTATTTAGCTACAAGACAAGAGACATGGCGCCCTTAAGAGAGAGAGGAGGGTATTTGGGTCATGGGATATGATAGGAGAGAGAACGAGGGGGTGGGGTATACTATTTTGGAAGATAGGGTAAGTTGCATGTGAGTTAGGGTGCATTATTGGTGAGAGGTGGGGTAGCTTGAGGGGAGAGAGAAAGGAGAAAGGACAAGGGGAAGAGAGAGGGGGTTGACCTTTTGAGTGGAGGAGAGGAAAAGGGACACACGGCGGGGCAATAGTGAAGAAAAAGGAGGCAAGGTGGGGATGGGCTACCCCGCAGGCATGAGGTGGCCTATTTTACCTTTCTTATATATTTACATAATCATACTTTATTTTTTTCTTACTTTTTCCAATGCTTTTTATCAATCCCTCCCTAAGAGGGGGTTTTCATGGGGTGGGGACGAGAGAAGAGGGGTATGGGAGCTTGGCTTGTGAAAAGCCCCCATCACTGTCCTACTTGTACACATGTGGGCCCCACGTAACCACCTGGCTCTGAAGAATGGGCAATTATTTATTTTATGCACCATGCATGTGTATATACATATGTGCAATCCCTTGCTCCAGAAAACTCCTAACAATGTTAAAACTCTCTTCTTCTCGGGTGTGTGTGTGTGTGGGTGTGTGTGCACCAATAAAAAGAGGAAAATGGTATAACCTTTCTATCACCCAAGTGTGGTCGGGTGTGTGTGTGTGCACTCTCTTCTTCTCGGGTGTGTGTATGTGCACCAATAAAAAGAGGAAAATGGTATAACCTTTCTATCACTCAAGTGTGGTCGATTGGTTATGCCATTTCCCTCTTGAATAATAGGTCTTGAGTTCAACTCCTTGAATAATAGGTCTTGAGTTCAACTCCTTGGGATAGTTTCCTACGACGTTAAAACTCTCCTCTTCTTCTTCTCTCTCTCTCTCTCTCTCTTTGTTTTATATATCTCTCTCTCTCTCTCTCTCTCAAAAGCACAATGTGTGTGTGCGTGTGAGTGGGAGAGAGAGAGAAAGAGGGGAAGGGAACATGAGAGAGAGGAGAGGGAAGGAGCATACCTGGCTCTCCTTCCTCTCCTCGTGTATGTGTGTGTGTGTGGAGAAGAAAGAGAGAGACAGGGAGAGGGAAGGAGCATACCTGGCTCTCCTTCCTCTTCTCGTGTATGTGTGTGTGTGTGTGTGTGGAGAAGAAAGAGAGAGAGAGGGAGAGCAAGGGTTACCTTTGCTTGCTTGAGTACTGAAAACTCATATCTGAGATCCGAGTTTTTGGACGCTCTCAATTATTTTTTTATGCCTGTTTCGGCGTCGCTAAGTTACAAGTAAACTAGCGACGCTCAAAGCGACGCCGTGGGTTTTCACTTTTGAGCGTCGCACTGCGAGCGTCGCTAATGTGAAGTACCTCTTGTGGTGTATGGGGAAGTACCAGGGGAGTAAAAGCTAGAATATTGGTAAGGCTGCCAGACCGGTCTTCGTCAGGCATCCAAAGGAGGGAAAATAGGGATCCAAAGGGGGACAATCTGCAAAAGAGCAATGTGCTTCAATGGGGCTTAAAAGACCTAAGGTTCAACCCCATTAAAACTTACATAGGCTAAAGTTCCTAATTTTAATTATATTGTCCAAAGGGCAAAGTAGGGGAAATATTGGATGGCCCTCGGAAGACTAAAAAGTCTTCCCACATCCATAGGAAGGAGGGGGCAAGCCCTTATTGTAGGGGATGAGAGAGAAACACACACACACATTTCAAGGCTCCACCTTTACACAGAGGGAATATTGGATACATGTCAAGCTCCTAGACCAGTTGCCCCCAATCTCCCCTCAAATCCTATTGGATGGCCATAGAGGTGGACCAATGAGAATTAGGCTAGAGTAAATTTAGTCTAATCAATTTAAAAATGCTTCATAAAAGAACCAATAGAATTTAAGCTCCCTACTATTGGAAAGTCTACCGGGGTCCAATGAGCATTCAGCAGCCCAATGGCTTGCTTGATTCCTATTGTCTAGAAGACTAAGAGGTCCAATGAGAGTTTGGTTGAATTATTTAATTACCTAAAGCTCCCACAAAAGGGTAAAGGGGGACACTTGTCAAAAGGCTATCGTGACTATACTTCTAATTTGTGATTGGCTAAGTTTTACAAGGGCCAATGGGAGGCCAACATGAGCAATTAGCAACATGGGTTGACCAAGATGAGAGAGAGAGGGCCGCATTTTTCTCTAACACATTGCCACACACACACACACAACTCATGTGTGAAAGAATAACTCCATCTCCTTCTCCAAGCATTGAGATGTAGAGGCCTACATCAACAACTCTTGGCTATGGAATACAAATTCAACCAAGATCCAAGCTTCAATGGCATGGTCATCTCCTCTACCATGCTAATTACTAAGCTAAGTTATGCTATTAGAGTGATTATGTGAGGAGAATATTTATTTCTTGTAAGATACCTCTTCTTCCTCTCAATTTATCCTCATTCCCCGCTAGCTCTTACCATTTTTGAAGGTGTATGTGAGGTCTTGGGACTGAGGCTAGGGACACTAGGTATGTTTTTCAAGCACTAAAAGCCAAGCAAGGTGATAGAGTGCGTGTGTGTGGGTGTGAGGAAGCGGCACATCAAAAGCAGCCCCCTCTACCCTTAGATATCAATTATTTCATTTCTTAGCCTTTTGAGTTTTTTTAATGAAGATTTTTAATTTTTTTATGAGTACCATTTTTTTGTCCCTCTCCCTATTCTATTTATAGTGTGTGTGTATGACTTTCTCTCACTTTCCCTTCCCCTAATTTACATTGTAGTTCATTTTTCCGGTGAGTATGTGTATATGTCGGGACAAGCAAGTCAGGGATGCTATTTTCAAACTTGGAGAGCTAGTAAGGTACACCACAAGACTCCACTCTACTACACTTTTTTAATGTACACAATAATCTCAACTAGCACTTCTTGTATCCTTGTGTGTTTTCTTGCAAATTTGTGGGCTCCAAGGAAATTGAAATAGATACTATCCCTGCTGCTTAAACACTTGCAGCAAAACTGTGTGTGCCATTGAGGATGCATTTCCTTGATCGATCCTTCTTAGTCAAATCCACCTTTTGGTTCACGTGGTGGAGGAGATTCCTATATGTGGAGTAGTGCATGCACGATGGACGTTCTTCTTAGAGAGGTTTTTAAAGACTCTCAAATATTTTGTGTGGCTACGGTCTCAACCAGAGGCATGTATGGATGAAGGGTGGATCGTGCAAGAGGCATTTGTTTACATCTCTGAGTATTTGGCACAAGTTGATCCTTCAATGCCTCGCATGTGGTCAGACGAGGAAGATGCAAGGATGACTTCACACTTTCCAAGTGGAAAGGGAAAACTACTTAACATGGATTTGAATCTATCCCGAGTGGTCAATAACTTTTGTATTCTCAATGCAAAGATTATGACCAAGTGGGTGGACTTGTGGACAGTGGCAAAGGCGTTTCCAAGAGAGAGAAGCATGGAAACAAGCACTTGGAGGAAGGAGGGCACCCCCAGTGCCTAGACACTTTGCATGTTTCCCAGATCTCATTAGTGCGGAGTGGATTCATGGGAGAATGACTGAAGCAAAAGCACGTAAAGAAGACATCACCAACAAAGAATGGGAGTATGTATGAGGATACCAAAGGTAGAGTACTCATATACCTAAACCATATTGTAAATTTTTGTCTTGATTTTATCTTTGTATTTGATAAAAATACATTTTCCTATTTTGTAGTGCCTTTCTTTTAACTCTATGTGGTCAAAGGGTCTTCTTTTTTGTATGCGCCACATTGACGAGCATAGAACCACCATGGATTGTGCCATCATGAGCAACTTTGGCACAAACAGTGATGAAGCCAGGTACTGTGGAACTATTGAAAGGATAGTAAAGGTTGATTTTAGAACCTTTCATACCTTCATCTTTAGGTGCAAGTGGTTTGCAAATGTGTCTATACGACATGAGAATATCCTCTACATGGTGGACTTTAGTGTGCATCACACAGGGAGGTATGACAATTTTAGTTTTACCACACAATTGTGAGCAAGTGAGTGAGAGCTACCTCATTTATTCTTATTTTCTTGTAGCATTAAATATACCAATGTTACTCACTTTGAGCTTCTCTTTTATAGGTCATCTATATCCCAGCAATCCACAACCAAAACATTGGTTCGTAATTCCCGTAACACTTCGGGGGAGAACCATTTTTCCCACTAATGAAGTGGAGACCATCTTCAACCCTTTTCCACCTCCAACTTGGGATGAGGTGGAGACAGAGGAGAGGGAGGTTGGTGAATCAAGTCCAGCGGCAATTCTTAGCGAGGATGATTGTAATGATGATGAAGATGATGAAATGGAGGATGACGAATTTGAAGATGGTAAAGCCAACACATCCACAAATGATAATTTCATTTCTCTCTTTATTGATTTAGGAGCCATGGGCTTAGAATTGGATGATGCTTTATGTAGGGATCTTTTGGAAGAGGAATCATAAACATTTTGCACTTCAAGTTATGAAGACTTTTGGTCTTGTAATCCATTCATCTCTCTCCCCCTCTTCCTCTCTATAATTTTGTGAATATCCTTGATTATGTTAATCAAGTGACAATGATTCTTTTAGCTGTAACCAAGTGTAATCTTATTATTCCCCCCCTCTCTCTATCCCTCTCTCCCTCTTTCTCTTTCTCTCTCTTTTCTCTTTTAAATTTGAAAATTTCATACAATATTCTTTGAATTTTATTGAGAGGAGGGAAACACCAAAATTTTGGGGGGGGGGGGGGGGGGGGGGGGGGGGGGGGGGGGGGGGGGGATGTTTAAGCCAAAATCTGAATGTTTAGGCGCTAAATTTCCCCTAAAAAATAAGCCTGGTAATATTAGTGATAATAATTGAGGTAATAAACGCGGTAATAGTCGTAGTAATACTTTAAATACAACCCCCCCCTCCTCTCTCTTCCCTTTCCAGTTGAGTTTGAACCTTCTCTCTACAAAACACGGTAAAAGACCACGGTAAACAACTAGAGATTTTCACAATGACAAGGACTATCCTTGCCAAACAATGACTAGTTTTTAGGGAAGCTATTTCTGGATGACTCTTTGCTATTCCTCAAAGCTTTCTCTCAGTAGGTAGGAAGGCTCTGGATATTGTGCAAACATTCATCTTAGACTCTGGGTCAAAATGCAACATTGAAAAATCAAGATTGATCTTGTTATAAAAAAAAAGACTCTTTTGATTCATCTCTCTAGACTAAAGGGACAGTTACAAAAGCTAAGATTTTTCGACAAGATGAGAAGATGGGAGTATGTGTTGATTCCCTTCTAGAGCAAGGTGAAAGTAATTAATTCATTGATGATCCGGTACATAGCCTTCAATAGTTTGCCTCTCATGCTTGCCACTATAATTGGAAGGATTTCTTCAAATCGGTGAACGAAAAATTAACACAAGTGGTATGACGCGCTGTAGTGGGCTCGATGGGAATTTATCGCGAGACCAATGGAGCAAGGATACATAGGGATTTTCAACCCTACTATACATGCACATGCACAATGTGCCAGATTCTTTATGGCAATCATAGAGAAAGAGCAATTATGGGCTATTATGACAAGGGACATGATTGGCAAGGGAAAATTATTCTCCCAATGTGGCTAGCGGAAAGGCCTCAAGGTACACAACAAGATGCTCAACCCTCAGTGGTCTAAACTTAGACTTGGAGGAACAATGGGTGAGTTAGTGCGGAAGTGTACTAGAGCATTGAAAGCACTAGAGTGGGGAGAGCTAACAAGATATTTCCAAAATTCCATCAATCACTGGTCCCCTTGCTCTTTAAAGCTGGAAACATACTTTGAACAATTTTTGGAGAGATATAGCTAGAAAGTTGAACAACAAAGGACTAAAAAATTTGGCTCATTTCTGGGACAATAATAACAGGAGATGTAAAGTGGTAGACCAACTAGTTTCCCAATTCAATCTCAGTGGGACAGAAAGACTGCTGGCCATCAGAGGTCTAGAAGGACTAGACCTCGGGGGGTGCACTATGTGATCATGTTAATGTATGAAGTGAGTTCGAAAGGACGGGTTTTAAAATGAAAAAAATTTAGGCAATTTAACAGAGATACATTAAAATAAAAGGTTTTTATATTCATTTTGAGGAAAATTTCCTAAAATAAGGGGTCATTTTGTTCATTTAGGCATGTTAAAAGAGGGGTTTTTTAATACCCCGCAAACGCACGTTATATACGGCGATACTGAATGGTGAACCCCCCGAGGACTAGACAACCATTTTATGCCAGTGTGTGAGTCCAAGTTTGAGTGGAAAGCATGGCAGTGGCCCTAGAGATGACAACTTTAGTAAACCCAAAACCAAGGGTGTGTACCTCATTCTTATGGTCTTGTTTGATCGATTCACCCCCCTAACAAGTAATGGGGAAAAAAATGGTTGGAGGCAAGTTGGGTGGTAATTGTGAAAGACGCTAGTAGTGATGAAGATCTTTATATGGAAGGCATTTTGGAGGGACTTTGCCTATAGGAGTAAAGATTCATGCTAGAGGGATTGTCTCAGATAGATGTTTGGGCTGCAAAATGGCTAGTGAGGACCTCCCTCACCTGCTCAAGGAGTTCCCGTCAATAGGCCTCCTTGCAAGGAAAATCTGCAAATGGGTTCAAAGGGCCTGGGGAATAGGGTTCTTCAAAAATGATTTTCTCCTTGGAGGGATGGTGATGAACAACCAAGTTCTTCTAGTATCCACACAAATAGCTAGATTTTTCTACTCTAAGCAAAACTGGAAGTCCACAAATTATGGTAAGTTTCACAATACTCTTGTAACTGTTAACTTCATGAAGATCATCCAAGATTGTGAGGAATTATGGTAAAAGGAAGGACTCGAACAAGCGGTACAGGGCCATCACTACCATACTCACGGGTTAGAGTTGATAAAAAAATGGATTGTTGGTTGCCTCTGTGCGAAGCTATTACCTTATCATTGTAATTTAATATCTCTCAAGGCTCATCCCAAGCTTGAGGTCTCTTTGTACATTTGTTTTGGGAATACAATACATCCACTCACTATTGTGATTTTGGAAAAAAAAACATAGTTCACGACAAAATCAACGAAATAGAAACTTAACAAAATTAAGCAATATATTCAAACATTTACAAAGTAAGGCATTTTGCTTTACATTTGTACAAAGCAAAACATTTTGTTGTTTCAACTTCATGAGAAATCCACAAAAAATTCACAAAGTAATTCATTGCCAACACAAAAGTACAACTTTTCTCAGCCTCGAAATCAAAGTTTTTTTGTTTTGCAAATCTCACATGGAGTGAGAAAATATATTATAGTAAAAAAAACTACAGCTGCACCATGCTCAATTCGAGCTCTGGCCAAAAAAAAAAACCAACCAATTCACAGCCTTTTACAAGGAGCCTCAAAATCTTTTTAATGGGATTCTCTTTTTTGTTTTCAAAGTTTGGGAGTTTTGACACCAGATTGTAATGAATATATGCTCTTTTCCTTTTTTTCTGGGCCAAACTCACAATAGTGAGTGAAGATATGAATTAAGAAACCAAGAAAAGTTGCATTGGACGTCAAGCGCGTGCGCGCGCACACACACACACACACACACACACACACACACACACACACCATATTTCTCAAATCTAGTCATGGCGATGATTCCGTAAACATACAAACAACAACAATAACTCGATTTGAGAGAAATAAAATTAGCCAGCTATAGATATCTAAGCAAGAAATCTTCAATGCTCATTATATTTGAGTAGATTACATAGTTTGGGTTAATCTGTTCCACATCAAAAATTGATGTGGATATCGATTATCCACTTCATGCTAACTTACACCATCTCTACATTGTGGGTGTTGCTTCCACCAATCATGATGATTGAGCATCTTGCACTGCAATAACTCATATTAGAAAGACTCAATACTTGCATTCCAATAGCTCATATTAGAAAGACTCAAAGACTCAAATATTAGAAAGATCCAAGACTTTAGACAGACTCTATCACCATGAATCCCAAGTACACATTTGGACTTGTACTTGCACATATGTACATAGATCTAAACTAAAAATGCTCCTACTTGCACATGTATACATAGATCTGAAAAAAAATGCATGTGTGCATGTGTGCGCACGCGCATGGGCGCATGCATGTGGTGTGTGCTACCTTGTGATGCATGCAACTAGAGAGAGAGAGAGAGAGAGAGAGAGAGAGAGAGAGAGAGAGAGAGAGAATGCATAACTTGGAGTGATTGGACCTGATTATCAAAGCAAGTATCTGGGGGGTACCTTACTTTGCTTATGCAATGCCATCATGGCCCGTCCAGATGAAGACTTTATGAATTACTACCCAAAGTGGGTCGCGCTTAAGAGCCTTCCTCTCTAGCTTCGAGGCCAGGTGGACATGATTGCCAATTTGATAGGCTAGGTACTGTTTTGTCTGAAGATGTGAAAGTGTGCATTTTGTGGGACATGTGCAGGCCCATTCCCAAGTATCTGGATCTCAATATGATAGATTTTGGTGCCTATCGACAAGGGGTGGCTTTTTACTCCTTTCCACATTGCTTGTTATAAATGTCAAAGAATTGGACACTATGTGAAGAACTTCCTTGAGGCGGACATGGTATCCACAACACATTGAGAGGAGGCTAGTTTCAAGTTAGAAATCTGTCCATTACATCCTTCAATAGCCAACGATGGTGTTACTGCTATTGATGCATTTCTCCCATGCTCTTTCATCATTCTGTTTTGGTGGTCTAGAGTTGTCCTTGAATTCAATGCATTGAACAATGTTACATTGCTGCGTGGCATACCATCATGACATAAATCTCCTAGCCCATGGTTTTCTATTCTTTCCAAATTCTGTAAGCATAATGCAAGGGAACCAATAGTAGCATTTGGATCTGAAGGCCATAGACCATTCAATGAGAAATGACCATACATCCCATGCCCATGCCCATGTGTTATTATACCTGTTAATGATACTTGCAACTGATATGCATTCGCATAGTCTTTTGAGTTCACTTGCAATCTAGGTATTGCTGTCTTTTTTTGGTCCATTTTATAAAGTATAATGCATAAGTACTTATCCTTTTGCATTTGCGAGAACTTACGCCAGGTGTAGTACACATTTCTACAGCTTTGTTGTTGCATCATGTGAATTTTACGTTCATCCTTCAAACGTGAAATCAGCGCATCATCCTTTGTTGACTCTAGTTGAGACTTTATCCGACTACACACAACACATTTTGAGAACTCGCTTGCTTTTGACAAGGTTACTTTAGCAAACTCTGTATTCCAAAACCTATTGAATGTAGTGCTAGACATTGGCATGAGACACATACTCTCGAGTGTTTTATTGACATCATGTAAGATGTCTATTTGCTTGTACGTGTTTGGTATTGCAAGCAAGGTTTCTCTGGTACCATCTTCCATAGTTCTACTCTTATGTGGCATTTTCTCTAAGTTTTTATCTACAAAAGAGTGCATCAATGCCCTTCCCATTTTTGTATGGTCTCTTCCTTTTCTTATGACACCATCATTACCATGCACTGAGCGTCGAACCCCATTTTCAAACTGTTCACGATAACGATAAAATGAAGTTTGTGGAATGCCATGAATTTCGTACCAAGCTCTACTACAGACCTCATTGCCATAAAAGAAAATACATAGCAAGTCTTTGTAGTTGTTTTTTTCTCACGCCAAGCAGTCAACATTGTATCATACACATAGTTGGTTCTATTTTGCAAACTTTGTCCCCAAAATTCATTGCGCATAGCCATGACCTTATCTCTATTGGCATATTGACAACACCATATAGAATAACAATCTATGGTTAAAACAAGTTGGACAGATGATAGGGATGCTTGATTGGATCTCTTAGAAGGTTTCACAGACATTTTTGGCTTCCTATTCATAAAGCAATTTTTTTTTTTTGAAATAGGCTCTACCAAACGAGCTGATTCAATGCATGTATCTTGTAATGTGTCATTAGCATGTAAATCCTCATATTGTAACAACGCTTTTCCATCCATAGTTGTCACTCTCTTGATAGGCCAACAAACCAGATTGATGCTGCATACATCAGATTGTGCAGAAATAGTAGCCTTACAAACATAGGATGTTTCAATACCAATACCGATGTTATCTTCACCTAGCTCACCAAAGTTCACGGAATCAAATGGACACACATACATGACAACCCCTTTGGCTACTACATGTGTTTTGGTTTCATCCCAAAGTTGAGCCCTCTTATCCTTCAAAACCTCCCTATAGCTCATTCCTCAGACTCTGCCTCGAATGCTCCCATTCCTTTCTGAGTCTCAGACATAGAGACCCCTTCGTAGTGTATCTCATCCATATGTTGTAGCAACCCAATACTCCATTTCACAATATTGTGAAAAGCATCTCCCACTGTCAATGCATCCATTGTTGGAAATGGAATAAGTGCTTTCTTTTGAAAACACAAATCAACTGACATCGATACGTTTCCTTCCCCAATAAGCATGCCTGAGCAATATTCGTTTGGGTTTGTCTCACAGACACTCCCAAGGGCAACTTTTTGTGTGGCTACAAACATGTATACTCTATCACCTTGATTAAAATACATACTTGCAAGAAGGTTTCAATAAATATTTGTTAAGAAAACCATCACAAAGTCATTTCATTGTGAGTATATATGTAGGTGTTTCATTATGATTATATACATAGAGGGCACTATATGTGGTTGTTTCATGATGGCTATATAGAATCCTATGGACTTAGTGGACTTAGGGCCATAGGATTCTATATGTAAGTGGTTCATACTGAGTATGTACAAATCATATGGCCTTTAGTCCATATGATGTTTTATGTAGGTGTTTTTTGTTGATTAAATATACATCCTGTGGCCTTAGGGTCATAGGGCACTATATGTAGTTGTCTTACGATGGGTATATAACATCCTGTGGCCTTAAGGCCATAGGATGCTATATGTAGGTGTTTTGAGATGCAACTGTACACATCCTATGGCCTGAGGGCCATAGGGCACTATATGTAGTTGTCTCACGATGGGTATATAACATCCAGTGCCCTTAGGGCCATAGGATTCTCTATGTAGGTGTTTTGCGATGCAGCTGCACACATCCTATAGCCTGAGGGCCATATGGAACTATATTTAGTTGTCTCACAATGGGTATACAACATTCTATGGCCTTAGGGCCAATATAGAGCTATATGTAGGTGTTTCGCGATGCATCTGTACACATCCCATGGCCTAAGGGCCATAGGGCACTATATGTAGTTGTCTCATTATGGGTATATAACATCCTGCGGCCTTAGGGCCAATATAGAGCTATATGTAGGTGTTTTGTGATGCAACTATACACATCCTATGCCCTGAGGGCCATAGGGCACTATATGTAGTTATCTCACGATGGGTATATAACATTCTGTGGCCTTAGTGACAATATAGAGCTATATGTAGGTTTTTAGCGATGCAACTGTACACATCCTATGGCCTAAGGGCCATAGGACACTATATATAGTTGTCTCATGATGGGTATATAACATCCTGTGGCCTTACGGCCATAGGATAATATATGTAGGTGTTTTGCGATGCATATGTACACATCTTATGGTCTAAGGGGCATAGGGCACTATATGTAGTTGTCTCATGATGGGTATATAACATTCTATGGCCTTAGGGCCATAGGGCACTATATGTAGGTGTTTTGTGTTGAGTATATATAGATCATATGGCCTTTAGTCTATATGATGTTTTATCAAGGCGTTTTGTATTGAGGGCCATAGGGCGCTATATGTAGTTATCTCATGGGTATATAACATCATGTGGCCTTAGGGACACAATGAGTTTGTATACATCCTTTGGACTAAGGTCCATAGGATGCTATATGTAGGTGTATTGATATGATTATATATATACATCCTATGGCCTTAGGTCCATAGGGCCCTATATATAGGTGTTTCATGATGACTATATGAACATCCTAAGGCCATAGGATGCTATAGTTGATGTTTCTAGCTAAGGATATATAGATTTTGTGGATTTATGACCACACGGTACTATCTATTTGTGTTTGGTGGTGAGCTATATATGCATCCTATGGACTTTGGGCCATAGGGTGCTATATATAGTGATTTCAGAAAGCTAGAGCCTGCCAAGATATAAGGGGGTATACGTATGAGCCGCACGATATTCCACATGGTGCATCCACATTCATTGATCATATGCCATGTGGTGTATCCACAATCATTGATTATATCTAGAGACCGTGTCTCAAGTAGTCCCGTGGATGTACATCCATATGATATGTTTACGTCTTTGAAGGGACATAAAAAACAACGGTGTGCACGTATCGCATGATCAAATGTGTGATCAAATTGCGTATGTGCACCTTTACAAGCCTCTTCCCAAATGCGTACCAACACCTTTGCAACCCATTCTAGTATATGGCCTCCTCGTTTAAATACTATTTGTATAAATATATGTATGTTGCGTGTATACTCACACTTTCAAAACACGTGCAATTAGTCTACAATTGCACGTGCAGAAAAAAAGGCAAAAAATTTTGATTTTTTTTTGCTTACCCCAAATTTTTTCAAAATGTGTTTTCAAGTCTCCCAATCAATACTGCACAAAAAAATATCGCACTTTTTTTGAGGGAAAATTCTCTAATTTTGAATGTTTTTGAGTGTATTTTTCAGTATCCGATTTTTGGTCCCAGGACGGTGATTTCGACCATGGGTGTCATTCCACTCGTAGAGAGACGACACAGGCATTGACAAAGTCTCACGCTAATTTTTTGAAAAAAATATATACTCGTTTTTTATTTTTTTGCGGAAAGCTCTTTTAGTTTCCAATCGTTTGGTATGACTCTCCCCCTAAGAAAACGATTTTAAACTCTTCAAAATTCAAAATAAAAGAGAGCGGGAAGTTTAGGTTTAAAATTTGAAATTTGAATTAACAAAATTGATTAACCTTATCTCTATCTCTCTCTTTCTTCCTCTCTCTCTCTCTCTTTCTTTTCGAAACCCTACTTTGCTCTCTCGAACACAGCTCTCTGCGCGCTCCCTTCTCCTCTCCTAAACGCCCTCCATGCACGCTCCCTACGCCTCTCCCAAACGCCCTCCCTCCCTACGTCTCTCCCAAACGCCTCTTTTGCGCCGCCTTTGCTGTGTGCTCTCTCTACGCCTCGAAGCGCCTCGAACAAAGAGCGCCCCTCTGTCGCCCTTGATGCGCCTCTTCTCCCAAACAAACAGCTCCTCACGCTGCCCTTTGATGAACGAAGAGCTGCCCTTTGCCGCCCTTTGCCGCCCTCCGTGCGCCTCTCAAGCGTGCAACATCTCACGACATCGAATACCTCCCTGAACCTCTCTCTCAAACGTGCAACATCCTATGGTGCCGCCTCTTTCTCCTTCTCTCCCCTCTCTGTGCCTCTCTCCCAAACACAACAGTACCTCATGACACCGCTCGTCGAGGTAAGCTCAATCTTTCTTTTTAAAACCTTTCTTTACCGCTCTCCATAAAAACATAGTAAAATAGTAAAACAAAAAAACAAAAGAGAACTAACCTTTGTATTGTACACTTTTTGTTGGTGTGAGAGAGGTCCTAGAAAGAGGAGATGTGGTAGGGGGTGCCTGAATGACGATGCTACACGTAAACCAGTAGATATTGAGGCCCAAAATTCCCAAGGGACTGCCTGCTATATGAATGGGGAGAGATGAGAAGAGGGAGAAAAATAGTTATTTGGAGTGAGAGAGAAAGGAGAGTAAGAGAGACAAACAGAGCAGATGAAGCTTAGAGAGAGGGAGGACTGATAATAAGGCCAAATAAACAATTTAAATCAGAGAGAGAGAGAGAGAGAGAGAGAGAGAGAGAGAGAGAGAGAGAGAGAGAGAGAGAGAGAGAGAGAGAGAGAGAGAGGGCACCTTGTGGCCCTGGGGCCGTAGGGTGTCAATGTAGAGTAAAGAGGGGTTTAGGGTAGCATAGAGCACACCTGGGCCCCAGTCCATCGGGTGTCAATGTAGAGCATTTAGGTTTTTTTAAATTATTGCCATGGAGCATGACACCTTGTTGCCGTAAAGCAATAGGAGACAAACCTAGAGAAATGGTGGTTTCTTATTAGCATATGGCACAACCTCCATAAGATGCCAAGATAGAGAATGGAGAGTTTTCCTTAGTATACAACAACCCTATGGCCATATAGAGAGCACCCTATGGCCTTGGGGCCATAGGTTGCCAAAAAACCCTCATAGTGGTTTCTAGCATACAGGGTGCCATATAGAGCATAGATCGGTTCTTACTAGCATAGAGCGGACCCTGTGTACTGATAGCCGTTTTTCGGCTTTCCATAATTGCCATAGTAAGCTACCTCACCCTACCAAATCCACCCAAACACTATGGCTATCCCTACCATTTCACTGTACATAGGCGTGTGTGAGTTTGGGGGCTTTTCCCATATCTTCTTAAAATCCTCATCTAGCTAGTCACTGGGCTAGTTAAGTCAAAAAAATAAATAAAATCAAAAAAATAAAATATATTATGGCCCATTTGTGTGTAAATATTGCATTGTATATATGGCCTAAATATAGATATTTTTTATAATTATTTTGGTATATTTATTTAAATATTTCTACTTAGGTGTGTGTTTTATTAAACCTATGTACACCTTCTTTCATCCTCTTACACCATAAGTATATTTTTTGCCAATATGTACATACTCTAACCTTATATTTTTCCTTTATACAAATCACTCCCACATTTTCACCCTCACCCTCACCCTCGTGAAAACAAAAATTTGATTTCTATTCATTGGTCACGTTTATTATATTATTTACTTGCATACCTTTTCCTCTTTCACCCAAAATAATTCAAAGAGGGACCATATCATATGATTCCAATATCTTTCCATATCCATAACTCCTCCATATTTTTATTATTATTTTTACTCATTATTCTAACACCATGTGCTCATTGAGCTAAAGTCCATGAATAGTCCATACACTAGTCCCACCATGTATATATTTCTTTATTCACCAATAATCCTCCTCCATGCATGGGTCAAGGGCAACTTGGATGCTTTGTATTATGATATGACAAAGGAGGGGCTCACTCTTGGATGCATTGTACAAATTCAACAAAGGAGGGGGCCACTAAAAGAATTTTGCAAGCATAAAAACAGGCTTTTCGGTGAGAATTTTGGCACCTATCTCCACTCTGAATTTGGAGCGGTGGTCAAAAGAGAAAATGTAGTCCACGCTTTGAATAATCACCTCAAAGTTTTTCATGATTTTTGGAGTAACCACCGGTGAGCTATGATTTTTTGAGTGGACCCCAGTCTGCCCACTTTTCTCACAAGTAGCCCATAGTCTTCTCTCACCTCTTTCCACACTTCTACACACACACACACACACATTCCTCTCAATCCATCACTCAAACCTGCACCTTCAATGGTTTCTCTCACCTTCTTCACCATTAAACTCCCCTCTTACTCCCATAGCTCTCATATGAGCTCTCCATGTACATACACCATCTCTATGCCTTTCTCTATTATCTCCAAAGTATAATTCCATCTTAACCCTTATATATATATATACATAAATTCATCATGTGTACCATGCTTAACCTCTGCAAATCAAGAGATCTCATCAACGGAATTACCATTTTCATCACGATAATCAACCTTGGCGGCGGTGGCGTAAAGAAGGGAAGACGAAGAAGAAGATCGATAGTCATTTTGAGAACCTACACAAGTAAGTCCAAAACTTCTTCAAGCTTCACCATCACAAGGATTTTCTCACTTCATTCAACCATCTTACTTCAACCATCCACCTCATTCTACCCATTGTAAATGTAACATTAACTTTTTAGTGATTACTAACGACTAGCATACTAACACAAAATAGCATTGACCTAACCATAAAAGACACCTCACCTCAAGACATGTGCATAGTAACTCTCTCTCTCTCTCTCTCTCCTTACTTAAAACTTTACTTTCACCTTATCTACCATCAATAATGCTCTCTTTTGAGCCCACATCCATGACTCAAGCAGACAAAGAAGGCCCGCAATGTTTTGATATTCAAAAAAATCATAATCCTGATTTGTTAGCTTGTAAATTAGGATTTCTAATAATCTTAATGAGGGGTCTCCAACCTATAAATAGGCCCCTCTCCTTCTTGTAAAACAACCTCCAACATCTCACATAGCACCCCAACACTCTATGCGTGAGGAGAGACTTAGGTGTAGCAACCACTTGTGAGCTTCACTCTTGGTGTGAGAGAAGCCTTCAAGTTACACATTGCAAGTGAGAGAGCGTGAGTTCCTCAAATCTCAAAACCACTATTGTATATGCTCCTTCATCATCAATAAATTGAGGTTTGGTGCATCAAAGGCGTGATTCGACGTTCAAATCTTCGTCCTTCCATTTGTGCAATACGGTTTGGTGAATTCAAGGTGACTTGTGTATTTTGAGTTTCTATCGGTTGATCTTGATTTTAGAAAGTGTTTTAGTGTGTTTTTCATTGCCAATTTTGTGTCCATTGTAAGAGGGTATTGTGGTGAGAGGTCTCCCACACCCTAAGACAGTGTGTGTGTGTTTTGGCAATGATTAGCAATCACTAAGCATTGAGTGAGTTTTTGTACAAGCTCTACGATAGCATCATAACAAACCATCTCCATTTGCAAGTCACAAATAATGTATTACGCAAGATCCTTTTCTCTCTCTCTTCCCTTTGCTCTAGCTCTCTCTGGTCCATTTTGTGTGTGTCTTGGTGTGAGGTTGCTTGTGTGTGTTGTGTGGTGCATATTCTTGGTTGTACCAAAATCTCTCTTGCGTCCTAGTTCGCATACCATAACTAGGTGGTGCCCCTATCTTGTTTGGGTTTGGCTGTGGGTTTGCTGTTTTGTTGTGCTTATGGTTGCCCCAGCCCTAATTGAGCAGCACGGGAGCCTTGAGGGGTGTTTAGAGGTCGCCTCTCTTGTTGCCCGCCCCGGACCGCCTCAGTACTTTAGGCAAAAGGGTGCCAATATAGAGCATGGCGAGGCTCTTACTAGAATAGAGGGGACCCTATGGACTTCAAGCCACGTGGTGCCAATATAGAGCAAATAGTGTTTTTTATTGACAAATATAGCTCCCTATGGCCCTAGGGCCATTGGTTGTCAAAAATCCATCATGAAGGGTTTCTTCAAATTGAAAACATAGAGGGAACCTTGTGGCCTTTGGAGCCATAGGATGTCATTATAGAGCATCGAGAGCTTCTTACTAACATAGAGAGGACCCTATGGCCTTCAAGCCTTAGGGTGTCAATATAGACAAAATAGTTCTTTATACCGGCATAGAGAGCACTCTATGGCCATTGGGCCATAGGTTGCCAAAACAATGAGGGTTTTTTGAAACAATGAGAGCACCTTGTGGCCTTGGGGACAAAGGATGTCAATATAGAGCATAGAGCATAGAGAGATTCTTACCAGCATAGAGGGAACCCTATGCCCTTCTAGCCACAGGGTGTCATTATAGAGAAAACAAAGGTTCTTACTAGCATAGAGGGGACCCTATGGCCGCTCGTCCACAAGGTCTCCTCAATATAGAGCAAATAGTGTTTTTTACTGGCATAGAGAGTACCCTATGGCCCTTGGCCCATAGGTTGCCAAAAAACCCTTATGACGGGTTTCTTTAAAACATACAGGTCACCTTGTGCCCTTAGGGTCATAAGATGTATAGAGCATAGAGAAGTTCTTACTAGCATACAGGGGACCCTATGGCCTGAAGGCCATAGGGTCCCAATATAGAGCATAGATTGGTTCTTACTAGCATAGAGAGAACAAAGAGTGCTTTATACCTGGGTCCATAGGGTGCCAAAACAATGAGGGTTTTTTCAAAACAATGAGGGAACCTTGTGGCCTTGGGGCCATAGGATGTCAATATAGAGCATAGAGCATAGAGCATAGAGAGATTCTTACTAGCATAGAGGAAACCCTATGGCCTTCTGACGGTGTCAATATAGAGAAAACAGAGGTTCTTACTAGCATAGAGGGGACCCTATGGCCACCAGTCCAAAAGGTCTCCTCAATGGCATAGAGAGAACCCTATCGCCCTAGGTCCATAGGTTGGAAAAAAACCCTCATGAAGGGTTTCTTCAAAACATAGAGGGAAGCTTGTGGCCTTGGGATCATAGGATGTGTAGAGCATAGAGAGTTACTTACTAGCATACAGGGGACCCTATGGCCTTCAGGTCATAGGGTGCCAATATAGAGGATAGATCGGTTCTTACTAGCATAGAGACACCAAATAGTGGTTTATACCTGTGGCCATAGGGTGCCAAAACAATGAGGGTTTTATTGAAACAATGAGGGCACCTTGTGGCCATAAGATCTCAATATAGAGCATAGAGCATAGAGCATAGAGCATAGAGAGATTCTTACTACCATAGAGGGCACCCTATGGCCTTCAAGCCACAAGGTGTCAATATAGAGAAAATAGAGGTTCTTACTAGCATAGAGGGGACCCTATGGCCTTCAAACCACAAGGTCTCCTCAATATAGAGAAAATAGTGTTTTTTAATGGCATAGAGAGCACCATATGGCCCTTGGTCCATAGGTTGCCAAAAAACCCTCATGAAGGGTTTCTTCAAAACATAGAGGGCACCTTGTGCCCTTGGGGTCATAGGATGTGTAGAGAGTTTCTTACTAGCATACAGGGGACCCTATGGTCTTCAAGCCATAGGGTGCCAATATAGAGCATAGATCGGTTCTTACTAGCATAGAGAGACCAAATAGTGCTTTATACTTGGGGCCATAGGGTGCCAAAACAATGAGGGTTTTTTCAAAACAATGAGGGCACCTTGTGGCCTTGGGGCCATAGGATGTCAATATAGAGCATAAAGCATAGAGAGCTTCTTACTAGCATAGAGGGAACCCTATGGCCTTCAGGCCACAGGGTGTCAATGTAGAGAAAACAGAGGTTCTTATTAGCATAGAGGGGAACCTATGGCCTTCAGCCCACAAGGTCTCCTCAATGGCATAGAGAGCACCCTATGGCCCTGGGTCCATAGGTTGCCAAAAAACCCTCATGAAGGGTTTCTTCAAAACATAGAGGGAAACTTGTAGCCTCGGGGTCATAGGATGTGTAGAGGATAGAGAGTACTTACTAGCATATAGGGGACCGTATGGCCTTCATGTCATAGGGTGCCAATATAAAGGATAGATCTGTTCTTACTAGCATAGAGACACCAAATAGTGCTTTATACCTGTGGCCATAGGATGCCCAAAACAATGAGGGCACCTTGTGGCCCTGGGGCCATAGGATCTCAATATAGAGCATAGAGCATAGAGCATAGAGCATAGAGCATATAGAGCTTCTTACTACCATAGAGGGAAACCTATGGCCTTCAGGCCACAGGGTGTCAATATAGAGAAAATAGAGTTTCTTACTAGCATAGAGGGGACCCTATGGCCTTCAGCCCACAAGGTCTCCTCAATATAGAGAAAATAGTGTTTTGTACTGGCATAGAGAGCACCCTATGGCCCTCGGTCCATAGGTTTCCAAAAAACCCTCATGAAGGGTTTCTTCAAAACATAGAGGGTACCTTGTGCCCTTGGGGTAATAGGGTGTGTAGAGCATACAAAGATTCTTACTAGCATACAGGAGACCCTATGGCCTTCAGGCCATAGGGTGCCAATATAGAGCATAGATCGGTTCTTGCTAGCATAGAGAGACCAAATAGTGCTTTATACCTGGGGCCATAGGGTGCCAAACAAATGAGGGTTTTTTCAAAACAATGAGGGCACCTTGTGGCCTTGGGGCCATAGGATGTCAATATAGAGCATAGAGCATAGAGCATAGAGATCTTCTTACTAGCATAGAGGGAACCCTATGGCCTTTAGGCCACACGGTGTCAACGTAGAGAAAGCATGGTTTCTTACTAGCATAGAGGGGACCCTATGGCCTTCAACCCACAAAGTGTCCTCAATATAGATCAAATAGTGTTTTTACTGGCATAGAGAGCACCCTATGGCCTTGGGTCCATAGGTTGCCACAAAACCCTCATGAAGGGTTTCTTCAAAACATGGAGGGCACCTTGTGCCCTTGGGGTAATAGGATGTGTAGAGCATAGAGAGGTTCTTACTAGCATACAGGGGGCCCTATGGACTTCAGGCCATAGGGTGCCAATATAGAGAATAGATTGGTTCTTACTAGAAGAGAGCGGACCCTATGGCCTTCAGGCCAAAGGATGCCAATATAGAGCAAAGATCGGTTCTTACTAGTATAGAGAGACCAAATAGTTCTGTATACCTGGGGCCATAAGGTACCAAAACAATGAGGGTTTTTCAATGGCATAGAGAGCACCCTATGGCCCTGGGTCCATAGGTTGCCAAAAAACCCTCATGAAGGGTTTCTTCAAAACATAGAGGGCAACTTGTGGCCTTGGGGTCATCAGATGTGTAGAGCATAGAGAGGTTCTTACTAACATGCAGGGGACCCTATGGCCTTCAGGCCATAGGGTCCCAATATAGAGCATAGATCGGATCTTACTAGAAAAGATCAGAATGTATGGCCTTCAGGCCAAAGGGTGCCAATATAGAGCATGGATAGGCTCTTACTAGAATAGAGGGGACCATATGGCTTTCAAGTCACATGGTGCCAATATAGAGCAAATAGTGTTTTTACTGGCATATAGAGCATCCTATGGACCTAGGGCCATTGGTTGTCAAAAATACATCGTGAAGGGTTTATTCAAATTGAAAAGAGAGAGGGAAACTTGTGTAACATGGAGGGGTCCCTATGGTCTTCAGGCCTGAGGGTGCCAATATAGAGCAAATAGTGCTTTATACTGGCATAGAGAGTACTCTATGGCCCTGGGGATATAGGTTGCCAAAACAATGAGGGTCTTTTGGAAACAATGAGGGCACCTTGTGGCCTTGGGACCATGGGATGTTAATATAGAGCATAGAGCATAGAGCATAGAGCATAGAGCATAGAGCATAGAGCATAGAGCATAGAGCATAGAGCATAGAGAGCTTCTCACTAGCATAGAGGGAACCCTATGGCCTTCTAGCCACAAGGTGCCAGTATAGAGTAAACAGAGGTTCTTACTAGCATGGAGGGGACCCTATGGCCTTTAGCCCACAAGGTCTTCTCAATATAGAGAAAATAGTATTTTTCATTGGCATACAGAGCACCCTTGGGGCCCTTGAGGCCAACCCTATGGCCTTCAGGCCTTAGGGTGCCAATATAGAGCAAATAGTGCTTTATATTGGCATAGAGAGCTATGGACCTGGGTCCATAGCAAAACAATGAGGGTTTTTTGGAAACAATGAGGGCACCTTGTGGCCTTGTGTCCATAGGAAGTCAATATAGAGCATAGAGCATACATGATAGAGCATAGAGCACAAAGAGATTCTTAGTATCATAGAGGGAACCCTATGGCCTTCAGGCCACATGGTGCCATTATAGAAGATACATAGGTTCTTACTAGCATAGAGGGGACCCTATGGACTTCAGCCCACAAGGTCTCCTCAATATAAATCAAATAGTGTTTTTTACTTGCATGGAGAGCACGATATGGCCCTGGGGCCATAGGTTGCCAGAAAACCCTCATGAAGCGTTTCTTCAAAACATTGAGGCCACCTTGTGGCCTTGGGGCCATAGGATGCCAATGTAGAGCATAGAGAGGTTCTTACTAGCATGCAGGGGACCTTATGGCCTTCAGGCCACATGATGCCATATGGTGTTGGTGTAGAGGCTCTAAAGGGGTATTTAGGCCATTCAAGGGATACTACTTTGAGGTTCCTCTATTGTCATGAGAGAACATGTGATCACACTACCATAGAGTGGCCTAGGTACACTTGTAGAACCATTTTTTTGGCACCCTTTGGACCTAGGACCACATGGTTTAACATAGAGGGGACTCTATGGCCCTAAGTCCATATGGATGTATTGATATCCATCTTGTCTAAATATATGTCAATCTTTTTACAGAAAATGTCTCAAACGAGAAAGTCAAAGTCAATTGATGCAACATGCTCAACACTAAGTTCTTGGTATCTAGATTTTCACTTACCAAATGGTGGAAGTGATAAGAAAGTCGACTTGTTCTTTCAAGATAAAGAGAAATTGCCCTTCAAGGACTGTGGTATTGTCAAGGAGATAAAGAAAGATTGTTTAGATCTTGAAATGTCTCCATGCCTTGGAGTAAAACTACTCAACGGTGACTCCTACTTGTTGGAGCATGTGGCCTTTGCTAAAAAATTGGTGAAGGTCTATTATGACGGAGTGACAATGACAAAAGCAGGGTGGGTGGAGCTTCAAGACGACACTCCAAGTGAGAACTTTATAGACTTATATATTGAGGGCTTTAAGAAAGTCAATCAATAATTAGGTAAATTGAGTAGCACAAAGAAGAATAAGAAGCAAAAGAATGAAGACAGAGGTAAAGCAAATCAATCTAAGAATCTCAAGGAGAGTCAGACTCCCTCACTTGGAGACAATAGTGGAAATGTGGCCGAAGAAAATGTTTCAGTTATACCCTTATAGACTCAAGAAGCAGGATATTCTAGTGGACTTGCAACCCTCACACTTGAAACCCCTTCAGTGACAGTGGTTGTGGACTCAGTATCCTTAGCTGTGTTGGACTCTATTATACAACCCAAAGAAAAAGATCTTGATAAAGAAGTTGCCAAAACTTCTAAGAGTGGGCTAGATGGATACGTTGGAATTGCACACTATTTTAACTTTGGTGTACAATGTACCCAATTGATCCCAGTTGAGCAATGCAACCTTGCACTAGATGGCTATAAATGCAGACCGTTGTCAGATGTGTATGTGAAATATCTCTTGAAGCAATTTTGCAGGGCACTCTAGCCCAGTCTCCAGTGTAGCAGACTTGATGCCGTATAACCCAATTACAAAAATGCCTTTATAAACATCTGAAGTGCATGGAGACAAGCTATCAACATACCACTACTGAATTCTAGCTGGTCAGCATTCCATCATAGAGGCTAGAGATTTTTTGCGTAACAATAGCACTAAGTATGCTTTTAGAAAAGAGTTCTACAAGTTTAGAACTGCAAGGATAGTTGTAGACGCTCTCAAAGAGGTTGCTGTTTGAATTTCCAAAATGGAGAACATAGAGAGAATAACAACAATGAAAAACCAGCCTTATGTGGAGGTCTTGAAGCATGGCCGTAGTCAATGGCTTGCATATTCTAAACCAACAAAACCCAAGGTAGGTGTTTTTGTCGATCATCCCAGTCGAGCACCTTGGGATGTAAGTTCCACTTCCCTATGCTTGTTTTTGTTACAAATATGTCTTGAAATAAAGTTAGTTTTCTTTTCTTTATTTTGAAGTCCTTTGTAAATGTGGCAAGCATCGTGTTCAACCATAAATCATTTTCCAACAAAGAAGCACACATGGTCATGTACAATGATGAAATCTATGATCAGTGGATAAACATCTTGGAGAAGCATTAGACATCAACTGCTCATGGGCGAAAACCAAGCATAACAACCTTTAGATGCCTAAATGGTTTAGAAGATAATGATGTCAAAATACTACAATAGGAGCTGATAGATGAGAAGATCTGCTTAGTGAAGCAACCACATCAAGCAGGCATGCTCGACCTCACTGCACGTGCAGCGAACTTAAAGCAGACCAAGGTTTTTGAGCCTCAAATGTTGATGGAATTTAAAGAGATAGATCCATCAGCAATCACAATTAGTTCATGGGATGAATGTAAGTCTCATTATAACATTACAAATGAGATTTACAAATCTCTCTTCACGAGCTGTACGCAATGGCTAAATCTCCTACTACAAAAAGGAAAGGAGAAAGAGCCAATTCTTGAGATCACTAGGGGATATGTGCAGTGGATCATTGCACAAAAGAATTGCACTTCTAGCTTGCAACTCATTTTACCATGGACAATCAAGTGTGTTGAAAAGAATTTGGAAGGCATTGAGTTTCTCTGCAGTGAGAATAGCTCTACAATTTGTGTTGGTGTTTGCATCATAGATACAACACACAAAAGTCTTACATCTAGTGGTTGGAGTGCTACCGAATTTGGTAAATTAATTGATGGAGTATGTGGGGTAGCACATCAACCATCAGAGTTTTTAATTGCCGGCTTAGTCAAGTATCAACATGCTGCTTCCCTAGAGAAGGCAATTTCTGAAAAAGCTAAATGGTATGAAATGCATGTTCTACCTTTGAGATCCTTAATGGGATCAGAGACCATCCAAACATGTGCTCTTCGCAAAGTAATTTTTGGAGTTTGGGCATTTTTCAGTCAAGTAGAGCAGTACACCAACTACTCTAGTGTTAAAGAGTCACTGTTGGAGCCAATGCATACTCTTTGCATCAACGACGACGAGTATGATGCTGTGACCACGGCCAAAGCCTTTTTGTGTGTGTTGTGCAATCAAATGCATCTGTCTCAAAGAATATGATCAAGTAATAGACATCTTTTCATTAGGCTATGGGACTAAAGAGGCATTACAACAACAGAGAAAGGTGATATCAGCTGCATGTAGTAGTGATCAAATGACGCAATTGGAATCTCTTTGCCATTCCAAGTGGAAGAAGACCTTGATCTTAGAAGGTGGGCAGGTGTGGATAACAGAGAGAAATTCAATGCCAAGGATTCAGAGGAAGAAGAAATTGAAGAACCATTGGATGCAAGTGATGAGGCCATTCTAGAAATTCTACAGGAAACAGGTTAAGCTAGCCACCCATAATATTACATTACTGATATTTAGATTATTATTGTTGTCATTTTATTTTATTTGTCCCATCTCAAATCTTCCCATGATGTTAAAAACATTGATGTTTGGTTTGTTATTTTTCTCAATTTATTTTCTTTGAAAAAATGTGAACTTGTGAGTTTGAGTTTTTTCACAATAAATGAATTAGACTTAAGTGTATGATATTATATGGACATGTTGTGGTAAATAGAATTCTACATTTATATATGGTCATAAGATATATTATGTAATACTTTAAAGTTAAGTGATCATATGAGGTTTGGGAAGAACACCCTATGACTTGAGGATCATAGAGTTCTTTGTAGACATGACACCCTATGGCCCTAGGGCCATAGAATCCCCCAAAAGAAAATAGGATACCCTACAACCTTATGGACGTAGGGTGATTATACCGAGTCTCTAAAAGGGCACATAAGCATCTGGGTTACTCTATAGCCTTAGATCCATAGAGTGTCAACATAGAATCCCCCAAAAGCATTTGGCCTACCCTACAATCTTACAGATATAGGGTGATTACATAGAGTCTTTAAAAGGGAACATAAGTATGTGGGCTATTCTACTGCCTTAAGGCCATAGGGTGTCAACATAGAATCCCCCAAAAGCATTTGGGCTGCCCTACAATCTTATGGATATAGGGTGATTACATAAAGTCTCTAAAAGGGCACATAAGTATTTGGGCTATTCTAGAAGGAAACATAAGTTATCCAAGAGAATTTGGGATACCCTAAGGCCTTAGGTTCATAGAGTGGTGACATAGAATCTCCACAGGGGCACTTAAACCACCCCATGGACGAAAATCACTTAGCTCTCTATGGACACATCTTATAAAATATCACATGACACCCTATGGCCTTTAGACCATAGGTTGGTTATTCTAGGTCTCTAAAGACTCTTTAAGTGTTTCAAAAACATTTTTCTTTGTCCTTACATCTTGCGTCCATATAAATTAGGGACATATATTTCTTATCTTGTGATTAAGGTTTAATATTCTATTGAGAATAAAATAAGCTAGAAAAAACTAAAAAGTATTTAGTCATCAAAATTTCAAAATGAAAGTTTGAACAATTGATGTATGATCATTTTTTGTTGGGTGTAAGTTCTTGTATTGTGAATTGATGGTGTAAGCGTTTGAAATAATTATCTTTGTATTACAAATAGCTATATTAAACATATATTCAACATTTGTTGTAAATGCCAATTATTTGCTTAGATAGTAAACATTGAGTATCAAGGTGAAAATGGTTATTGAAGTGATTTTCCTTTCGATTATGTGAAGATCTAGTTATTTAATTGTAACAAGATTTTACTCAAAGATATAAAGTGCAAGTATTTTGTTCTAAACTATGATTTTGTTTCTCTTCTAGATGATGCACAGAATTGGAATTTATATCTTGAATTTTTTTCAATAGAGGGAAGCTAGGACTAGTACAATTTTTTAGCTTGTCATGTAGCAATCGAAACATTGAATCAAGGTTTATTGCAAATAAATGATTGTATAATTTATAACCATTGTTTAAGTTTGTAAATTGGAAGTAGAAGGCAATGCAAGTTCTAGAACATGTGCAATGCCATAAGGAGAATCCAAGACAAATATTTTTGCCCCCCAGGATTTGAAAATCGAAGTGCATGGTGAGCCGGACCTTCCATCCACCAACAGATCAATGCATTTGTGAATTAAAGTACTTGCAAATTTGATTTAAATGTTCGAATGATATGATGATATTTGAATGCAAAGACCCCTTCAACTGTGTGGCAAAGCAATAGATGTATGATGTATGATAATGATTTAATTTTGTATATTGGATTGCATATTTACCGTAGTATTAACTTACACATTTTAATAAGAATATAAATACATTGAGATTTTATAAAAAATTTAACACTTTGATTTTTTCATGACTATATTGTCTAATTAAGTTGATATATACCACCTATAATTATTTTAATGTGTATATACACTTGGATTTTTTCATGACTATTTTATTATGAAAACTTTTAATATATATTCATCCTTGAAAATTATGTCAAAAAGTATATCACCTATATAAATGGTATTTAAGATCACTAAAACAACTTTACTTTTTCTATTGAAATTACTAATATTAGAAAGAATGCTATGTGCTCTAATGACATTGTAATCAAGATCCATTTGTGAATGTACCGTGGATGCCTTGGCCACCCTTTGTCCCTTGGGCCATAGGATACGAACTTAGAGCATATAGTGTTTCTTACTAGCATTGAAGACACCCTTTGGCCCTTGGGTCATACACCAACTTAGAGCATGGAGGATTTCCTTTTAGCATAGAAGCATAGAGGGCACCTTGTGGCCCTAGGGCCCTAGGGTGCTAACATAAAGCATGTAGAATTTCTTGCTAACATGAAAGGTACCATATGGCCTCAAGAGTGCCAGCAAAGATCATATAGGGTCTGTTAGTAGCATAGAGAGCACTCTATGACCCTAGTGCCATAGGGCTCTAACAAAGAGTTTATGAAGAGGCACGTAAGTCACTCAATGTCCAGAGGGTATAAATATAGAGTCTCTAAAGGGGCACTTAGGTCACTCAATGGTCTTGGGGCCATAAAGTATTCTGTATGTATGTAGTAAGGAATTCTCTTCAAGGACACCTTGGCCACCCTATGGCCTTAGGTCCCCCTATGGCCCCTAAGGCCATAGGGTCTCAACCTAGACAATAGATGGTTTCTTATGATAGCACCCTATGGCCCTAGGGACATAGGGTTTCAACATAGAGTATATGGTGTTTCTTAGTAGCATATAGGGCACCCTAGGGCCATAGGGTGTGAACACAGAGCACACAAGGTTTCTTCCTAGCATAGACAACACCTTGTGGTACTAGCACCATAGGGTGCAAACATGAAACATTATGGGTTTATATTAGCCTTGAGGGCACCTTGTGGCCCTAGGGCCATAGGCCAGGATAAACCATATTGAGGTTCTTCTTATCATAGAATGACCCTATGGCCCTGGGGCCATAGGGTGCCTATATAGAGCATGGAGGGATACCTTGTGACCCTGGGGTTATAGGGTATTAGCATTAGGCATAGAGGGTTTGCTAGCATAGAGGACACCCTATGGCCCTAGGATCATAGGATGCCAGCATAGACCATGTATGATTTCTCTTTTACCATAGAGGACATATTATGGATCTAGGGTCATAAGATGCCAACATAGTGCATAAATGGCTTCTTATAAGTATACACGTAAACATAGTGCATAGAGGAATTTTACTAGCATAAAGGTCGCCCTATGGCCTTGGGGCCATAGGGTGCAACATAGAGCATAGAGTGCTTTTTATTATCACCTTGTTTCCCTTGATACGCCATAGTGCCATAAAGTGGTTTTTGTATATGTAGTAGAGAATTCTCTCACACATGACACCTTGGTCATCATCTGGCCCTTGGACCATATGATAGTAGCATAGAGGACATCCTATAGCCCTAGGGTTTCCTTCTAGCCCTAGGGCCATACACTTCCAACATATAGTATACATGGTTTCTTCATAGAGCACCTTTTAGTTCTACGCAATAGAGTGGAAATCTAGACCATATAATGTATCTCACTAGCATAGAAGGAACCCTATGATCGTGAGGACAAAGAGTACCAATTTAGGGCATAAAGGGTCTCTTCCTAGGATGAAGGGCACCTTGTGGCCCTAGGGCCATAGGGTGCCACATAGAGAATAGAGGGTTTATTGCTAACATAGAGGTCTCTTTATAGGATAATGGGCACCCTATGGCTGTAGGTCATAGGGTGCCAATATAGAGTCTCTACGACGGCACCTAGGCTAAGGTGGTCTTTGCAAACATGGTAAGGAATACTCTCCAAGGTAACATTTTCTACCCCATGGCCCTTGGGACCATAGAGTGCCAATAGTGAGCATATAGGGTTTCTTACTAGCATAGAGAGCACCCTATGGCCCTGGGGCCAAAGGGTGTCGACATAGTCAAATGGGGTGCAAACATAGAGCATAGAGGGTTTCTTACTATCATGGAGGACACCTTGCGTCCTTGGTTCCATAGGGTGCAAACATATAGCATGGAGGGTTTCGTGCTAGCGTAGAGAGCACCCTATGGCCTTGGGGCCATACAATTCCAACAAAGAGCATGAAGGGTTTTTTGATAGCATAGAGGATAGACTATTTCCCTGGGGCCATATGATACCAAAATAGAAGAGTCTTAAGAAGGGCACCTAGGCCACTAAATCACCATGGGGCCATAAGTTGGTTTTTGTGGGGAATGCTCCTAAAGGGTTCCTTGGCCACCCTATGGCCTTTGGGCCATAGGTTACCAACATAGAGTTTAGATGGTTTCTTACTAGCATAGAGTGCACGTTGTGGCCTACGGTCTTTAGATGCTAATATAGAGTTTCAATGGTTTCTTACTAGGCGTAGAGGGCACCCTATGGACCTGGGGCCATAGGGTATCAATGTAGAGCGCAGAGGTCTTCTTTCTAGCATAGAGGGCACCTTGTGGCCTAGGAGCCATTTGATGCACCCTATGGCCAGAGGGCTGTATGTTGCCAATGTAGAGCATAGAGGTTTTCTTTCTAGCATAGAGGGAACCTTGTGGCCTAGGGGCTATTTGGTGCTCCCCTAGAGCATACAAGTTTCTTAGTAGCATTATAAAGGGTACCTTGTGGCCCTCAAGTCCCCATAGGGTGCCAAAATAGAGCGTAGAGTGTTTTTCTTACTACCATAGAGGACATCCTATGGCCCTCGGGCCATAGAGTTTCAATATTGAGCATAGAGGATTTCTTACTAGCATAAAGGGTACCTTGTGGCCCTAGGTCCATAGGGTGCAAACATAGAGAATAGAGTATTTCTTACTATCATAGAGGGTATCTTGTGGCCCTAGGTCCAGAGGGTGCAAACATAGAGCAAAGAGGATTTGTTACTAGCACAGAGGCATCCGATGGCCCAAGGGCCATAGAGTGACAATATGTAGCATAAAGGGTTTCTTACTAGCGTAAGAAGCACACCTTGTGGCCCTCGGGCCATAGGGTGCCAACATAAAGCATAGATGGTTTACTAGTGCTCATAGAGGGCATCTCGTGGCCCTATGACAACCCATGTCCTTAGGGACATAGGGTGACACATAAATAAAATACCATATGGCTTTTAAGCCATAGATCTATTTATATGTTGAGACCTACTAACAATCCTAACCCTATGGCCTTGAAGCCATAAAGAGACATATTTTGGATTATCTTAAAGTCATGGGGATGTCTACAAAGAGAACTCTATGGCCTGAAGGCCATAAGAAACTTAGTCAAGGAAATCATCCAATGAAAGAAGATCATGGCAATAGAAAATGAGACTTGTGCTCTAGATCTTAAAGGCGTAAATGCTTCTCCAAGTATACTTCTAGGCGCCACCATCATGGACAGAGAACTAATGTAGCTAGATAAAGATTAGGAATCTCTAGACAATGAGGATCATAAAAATAAATTCATTGTAGATGTGTTGTCAGTTAGTAAATTTGCTATTTGCGATCAGTTTTTTTCTAAGATTGTGACAAAAAAGTTTTATCAAAATGTAGATACTTTGGAATCTAAAATTAGGTGTTCTTTAAACTTGCAGTCATTGGTATAGAGGATGCTCATGCCATTGACCCTACCGAGAAAGATTCTATCAATCTCCATGTCAACCAAAGAGTTTCTGAAGAAGATGACAAGAATCTACAAGTTTTTGAAGGTCAACTGCTACAAAAACTGGAGATAAATTTAAAGAGTAATCCAATGGAAGAAGACAGTGAAAGTTCCAGAACATGTGCAAGGCAAGAAGAAGAATCCAATGAAAACATTCTAGTAGCCCAAGATTTGGGAATTGGATTGCATGACACTACAATGGAAGCAGAAGGCAATGCAAGTTCCAGAACATGTGCAACGCCAGAAGGAGAATCCAACACAAATATTCTAGCACCCCAGGATTTGGAAATCAAAGTGCATGGTGAGTCAGACCTTCCATCCACCAACAAACCAATGCTGACTATAATAGTGAGCTTGTGTGGATTGTTCCCAAGGAGATGCTGGCAAAAGTCCAAGAAAATGAAGAGCTTAAAGTTTGGACATGAGCATATTGTTCTTCATCCAGGATGCATTGAGTTTTTAAAGGCTCTAATTAGCAATTTCAATGCAGGGATATGGTCAGTTGCTAATGACATGCATGTTGTGGACATCATCAAGATTTTAGAAAAGGAAACTAATTTTTTTTTTCCATTCTTTATGATCTGGGGGAAAAGTCAATGTCAACCATGCGTAGAATCAAGGATCACTTGCTTAGATAATCCAGGAGTTGAAGCACTTTTCAAACCGTTGGCTATTGCATCATCAAAATTTGGGCTTGATGCAAGAAGATTGCTTCTTGTAGATGATGAACCATTAAAGGGATGCGTGAATCCTCCATTGAATTGTATTTTTCCATCATTATTTAATGTTAATCCTGCATTGAGATGCTACCATATATCAAAGCTCTCAATCATGTTAATGACATTCGCACAGTTATAGGGTCTCATTTATATGGACAAGCACCCATTGCTCAAGGTCATGAGCTTTATAACCGTATACACAAGGTTGTTGCCGAGTGGGAGGAGAGAAATCTAATTTTTCTAGGAAAAACCTACTCCACAGTAAGGCTACCAAACGTTTCTCGTCCTCTTCACGATGAGAAAGTTGCAACATCTAGCACTAGTGGAATGTCCACTCGAAGTCAAGACAAGAAACTTTCAGCACGTGATCGATAAAAAGTAAGGGTCTTAAAGAATATCAAATCGTTATCAGCCTTGAAAGGTACAGAAGAAATCATGATTGCCCAGAAATTGGGATACAAGGAGCCTGTGATCAAAGTACATGAAGCCAGGAATTATATAAAGCATGTAAAAATTTAGTATTATCTCAAATAGCCCTATATCAAGAAATGATGGAGCAATGTTTTGTAACATTTTGTCATTTACAAAGATCTTTATGTACTCAGAGACTTTGTTAGAGTGCTTAGGGTTTCAAGATATATGAAGATGTAAATGATTATTAGTTTTTGAATTTGTCTTTCAATACTATAAGTAGCTTTTGAGTTTTGTGTACCAAATAATCTTTTTTTTAAAAGGTTTTATAGTTGTTTGCTTTGAAATTTGAGTTCATTGTGCCTTCAAGGACAATCTACATGCTCATAAGGTCAAATATTGGTCTATTACCTTGGGGGAATTGCACTTTATGGTCTCAACACCCTATGACTGTAAGGCCATAGGGTCATAGTTTGGCATATGTTCTTGCATAAGACTTACTAAGTGTAACCACAAATTAGCACCGTATGTCCCTAAGGTCTTCAACACACTTAAGATCTCTATATTAATTTTTTTTAAAAAAATCATTTCAGGGCTTCTAAGAAAAAATGTTTTGCTATTAGATTATCACAAAATAGGGGAGCTCTCTTTCATATTACATCAAATATCACATTCAAACCAAGAGAAATGGTTTCATTATCTACCAGCATCTTTCAAACAGGAGAAAATTATCTTGGATTTAGAGGGTGTGCTTCTTGCAACATTTGAGCTTGAATCAAGGCCAACGTGGACCAAGTACATGTGCATTGTAGAAGATAGCAATGAGGTGTATGCGGTGCATCTAGATGTAGAGTATTTCTAAAGATTTTGCTTTGAGTTCTTTGAGGTTTGGATTTGGAGCTGCCATCATTTACAAAAATCTCAACACATAATCAAGACCTGTTTTCCTACACAAAGTCACAAATTCAAGATGATTATGGATAACAGGTGCTGCCGAAATTTAAATTTCACGATTGGTTGAAAAAGAGCCTATCACAAAAATCTTTCGACCATATGGAAGCTATTTGATTATTTAGATGGAGGCAACACTATAATATTTGATGATAGTCCATACTGAGTGATGTGGAATATGCAAGGAACTTATATGATTTTTCCAAAGTTTTGAAACCAACCTACTCAATTGCTTCAAAGTTTTTTAAAACATGAAATTTTTCCATGGTTATGTGGATGGATATATGCTAAAGACAAGAGAGACTATACCATAAGAAATTTTGTAATGCTCCATCCTGATCGTGAGACTCACTATGTAATGCAATGCTACATGTCTCAAAGGACTCAAAATCTCAAGAGAAGGAGGCCACCTTAAGTGTACTAGTTAAGTAATCTAAATAGCATCTACCAAGTATTTGGCATTGTGTACTTTTCAAATTTTAAACTTGATGGAATGTTGTGGGATAGCTTGAAAAATCTTTAAACTATTTTTTTAATGAAGTGCATCCTATTGTGAGGAGACTTCTCTCATTCAAGATCTTTGGTTTCATTGTTTGATGCTTCTATGGTATTGTTAACTTTTTCTTCTTAGTAATTGTCTTTATTAAGTGATGCAAAATTAGAATGTTCTTGACATTTGGTAGTGTTACAAAATGGTGTTTTTTTAACACCCTCAATCTTGGAGATATCATACTCTTTCTAGTTAGTACTTTGTTGTACATGCGATGAAGACCATCATTTTTATGAAACTGTCAAGTTGTTGGTGGTAATATTTGTGTCTATACTTTATACTATATTGACATAATCAATGTATAAAGTTCGTATTATTCACATCAAATGGTGTTTTTAAACACCTCCCTTTTTTGAGACACCATCTCTAAAACATTTGAGTGAAGTTTTAAAGCATGTACTTGATGTAGAAAATCTTCATCTTAACATAGATTTTTTGGAACAAACTTATATTAAGAGTTTTTATATTGTAGTTTTATGTTAAGAAACAAATTCAAAGTCAGAATTATGATAGTTTATCTAAGTAAGTGCCTCATTTAACTTTGTATAGTTAAATAAAATACCAACTGGAATTATAGGTGCAATAGATGACATCTTATGGTCTTAGGGCCATAGGATACTCTATATTATTGTTTAGATTTTTTAATTATTTGTGAACATAGAGCATAGAGCATTTTTCTCACTACCATAGAGGATATAGTATGGCTTTGGGGCCACATGGTCTCAATATTGAGCGTAAAGGATTTCTTACTAGCATAGAGGGTACCTTGTGGCCCTAGGTCCATAGGGTGCAAACAAAGAGTATAGACGATTTCTTACTAGCACAAAGGGCACCCTATGGTCTAAGGCCATATGGTGACAACATATAGAATAAAGGGTTTCTAACTAGCATATGCGGCACACCTTGTACGCCTGGGGACATAGAGTGCCAACATAGAGCATAGAAGGGTTTCTTATTGGCATAAACAACATCTTGTGGCCCTAAGACAACCTACAGCCTTAGGGACATAGGGTGGCACATAAATAAAGTCCCATATGGCTTTGAAGCACTAGATATCTTTATACGTTGAGACCAGCTAACAATCCTAACCCTATGGCCTTGAGGTCATGAAGAGACATATTTTGGATTATCTTAAATTCATAGATATATCTACAAAGAGCACTATATGGTCTTAAGGCCATAGGTGCAATAGATGGCATCTCAGGTCTTATAGCCATAGGATACTCTATATTATTGTTTTTACTTTTTAAGTGTGAAATATTAGTTTGAATGTTGTTTAAATTATCGTGTATTTAAAACTTGATAGCATGCTACCAAACCATGACCAAGTATCGTGTTATACATGGATTAAGGTCACCAAATTTATGAGAAGAGTGTTAAATAGTATTTGTCTTTACATATTATCTTTTTAATTGCTATAATCAATCTATATGCTGCTTTAAAATCATATCAACTGGTTTTTTTGACACCTCATTTTTTGAGAAGCTACTTCTAGAAGCATTTGTTGAATTTTGGAAAGCATTGATGTCATACAAATCCTCTTTCCAAAAACTATATTGGAGGTTTATTCTTAAATTTTATAGTAGAGAAATTAAAATAGACTAATACAATCATGATAGTTTATCTAAATTAAAGACAACTAAAGCTTAGAAATCATAAAATAACACAATCCTAGCATACACGTTTAGAATTTGGGAAACGGGATTCTCTCAAATTATCTAAAATGGTGTTCGTAGAATCTTCCCTTGTCTTACCATGAAGAAACATTTCTTTTGTTTTTAGGAAGATGTGATAGTTTTTTCACTTCTCAAAGATCTTCTTCAAATGCTCTACATGCTCATTTATCAAGAGAGAATGCACGCATAAGTCATCCATATAAATTTCTAAGAATTGTCTTAGATACTCTTAGAATTCATGACTCACTAGAATTTGAAATGTGGCAAGTACATTGGTTAAGACAAATGGAATCACTTTATAAGCAAATATGTCCCATTCTATAGAAAAGACTAGCTTATGTTGATCCTTTGCCTTTATTACAAGATGGTTATAACTTGAAAATCCATCAAGAAAGTTGTAAGCTTCCTTACTTGCAACTCGCTCTATCACATGATCGATAATTGATAGAGGATAGTTGTCTCTAATAGTAGCATCATTTACTTATTTGAGACTCACAAATACTCATAATCTTCCATGTTTCTTGGGTACTACCACAATTGGTGACACCCAATTTGTGTGCTCAATCTTGTAGATAAACTTTGCTTCTTTAAACTTGTCTATCTCCTCCTTGATCGTTTTTGAAAGGTTTTGTTATAAGTATAGGGAAATCATCTACAAGGCTTTGTATCACTCTTAGAGGATTTGTATGCTGACAAATACTTGGACCATGCAATCAAAAATCTATATTCTTTGAGTGTAGCTATTAATAGTTTCTCTTCCTCCTCCGTGAGGTCGACAACAATATATGTTGGCCTCAGTTCCTCTCTTGGTTCAACTAAGTCTATGCACGTAACTTTCTCAGGTACATTATACAATTTCCTTGGTTCTTTAAGTTCCTGCATCGACTGCTGAACCATGATATTTCGATCTTGTATCTCGAGTATTTCTTGTAATGAGAGGGTGCACCAAATTTCTCTATGTGTGAACCCTTTTCACTTTCCATTTCAATTGTCCAAAATTATTTTAAAGTTTGAAGTGAAAGAAGCTTCCGTAACCTTTTCAGTCTCCTTTCGCTTGAAAGTGTAGATTTGGGACACTTTGTTGTGCTTGATTCACTTTTAGAGAATTCCTCAAAAAACTCTCACAAAAGTTGCTCAAAGGTTGAAACCATGTTAAGACTGTTCCTTCTAATGTTTTCCCAAATCCCTCATGCTGAGTATGGAAATCCACCACTTGTTCCACTTTCAAAAACTATTTGAAGAGTGAAACATCCGCATATGGGTCTCTCAATCAATTGTACTTCTTGGCAACACACTTCACTACTTGTGATGGGCCCATCCTTTGAGTTTTGGAAAGCATCCTCACATATCCACAAGATCTTATGAGGACATCTCGAGCCTCGTAGCCCCCACTTAGAACTCTTGTTGGAGCTTGCTCTATGGCTCTCTTCGTAGGTCGCACATCTCCTACTTCCATCCAAGTTTTTGGAACTACAGTCGTATAGTTTGTGCTTAGAGCTTCATTGACCCAATAAATACTCATTGGAACCCTTGAACCCAAGGATCCCATTAGTCTAAGTACTAAAAAATTTAGTTGACTAAATGAGTCAACAATTCTCATTCTATCCGGACTCAATCTGCTTGTTTCTACTCTGGTGCTCGATATAGTAGTCTAAATGTGCTTGAATTTGATATCATATTGATGGAATGGTCCTCCAAAATAGGTGTATCTCTCAAGATCCTTATGGTCTAAACGTACTAATGGAGTGGACCTCCAAAGTATGTATATCTCTCAAGCACCTTGTGATCTACCACATAGTATTTTCACCTATGCTTATAATGCATGACTACATGGGTATCTCTGTCTTCTATGTATTTAAAGAAATACAAGCATTTTTTCTCTAAAAACTCTCCAATGTAGGTCTCATTGCATTTTTAATAGAGAATTTCCTCTTTGTTGTTGTACTTGTACAACCCCACAACAGTGTTGTACGTATTGAGTCTTGTTGTTTCATATACTCACCTACTTTTTGCATTTGGAATGTCCAACTTAGGTGGATAATCCTTAGGCTCTATGTCAACTTTTTCTTTTGTGCCTGTCATTCCCCATTCGTCCACAATGTAGGGATTTTACACAACTAGATACATTATTTCCTCATTATCAAAGTATTGACCATTGTAGTTCACATGCACTAGGTCACTGAACTCACTCAATCTCTCTTTTAGCCTTATGCACTGTAGTGATCTGTACTGATGCATGGTTTTTAGGACCCCTTCTGAAGATGCAATAAAGGCACAGTCAGTTGTTGGGGAGATGAGGATACTCTAGTCCAAGGGATCTCGAAAGAGAAGAAAAATCTACTTCACAAGCACCAAAGAGTAAAAAGTGCCATGGACAGAAGATACGTGGGAACGAGCTCTTATGCATGCCTACAACCTATATCTTACAGAATAGCCCATTCTAGGTGTGAATTTCTAGTGAAATTTACACGAGGATGTTCGTGTGGACTCACAGCACAGCATACTCCGTTTTCACTTTTTTACCGACAGTAAATATTTTTTACCTACAGTAAATATTTTTCACCTACATGGTAAATACAAATCACTTTTTACCTACAGTAACTTTTTTTACCCATGGTAAATATTTTTTACTGCACCATAAGTATTTGGTAGGTAACAGTTCACTGTTACTAGAAGCAGTGATTGGGCATCAACAATGCAGTTACAGGAGGAGAAAAGGGGAAAATCTTATGGTAAAGGTGAGTCAACAGGGATAAAGACTTTTGAGTTGAAAAGAGACATGCTGATTTTTTCAAAGAACACATGTCAAAAGAAGCCATGGTTGAGGATTTTTTGAGAATTTGATATTCAGGAGGACCCAACTGCCACCTCCCCCCCTGACATGTGCAGAACCTCCAGTTTCAACAGCCACCTTACCTGCTCTTAAATGCTGGTCAAGGCCTTATCCCCATGTGTCACAATCAGAAAAATCAGCATTTACCCTCCCCTCTCACATCACTCTAGAGAATATCTTGATGGTGACATATCAGGTGACCTCAATCTGTTGACCACCCTAAGCAAAAAGTAACCCCAATTAGCGGATTTAAGCATGTTTATCCCTAATCCTAAACCCTCTCAGAAACCTATATAAGGAGGCCTTCTCTCACTCAAAACCAACACTTCACCCACTTCACCAAGCAACGAAGCTATGACGACATTGCTCACAACGAGGAGCTATGGATGGAGCTCTACTCTCTCTCCCTCTCTCTCTCTCTCTCTCTCTCTCTCTCTCTCTCTCTCTCTAGTATGCTACATTACTAGCCCTAAAACCTAAATAAGAAGTCTTCTCTCATGCTCCATGGCCACCATGCTCGCCATCATTCTCTAAGGTATTGATGTGTTGCTAGTAGGATCATACCTACTTGCTGGGTTGATTGTTTTTGACAAGGGATTATGCCATCCTTGGCTTGCTTCTCTATATCCTTGTTATGTATGATCAGATGCCGTTGTATTGTTAAGTTGATGTCTTGTGTATATATATGCTACATAAGGTCCCTAAGCTTCGTTTCTATGTGTTTTGCCATATGTTTTGATGCCATCATAATGCCAGAAGTCTCACTTGCCTATGTGCACTATGTGTGAGGTCCCTAAACCTCTTAATTTAGGGTGGTGCCCCCTTTTTTTTGTTCTTTTCTTGTTTGCATGAGGCGTGGTTTTTGGAGTGTGCACGAGTACAGAGGCCACCCGATTGCACTGCTCTTTTCCCGTCTCACTTGCCTATGTGCACTATGTGTGAGGTCCCTAAACCTCTTAATTTAGGGTGGTGCCCCCTTTTTTTTGTTCTTTTCTTGTTTGCATGAGGCGTGGTTTTTGGAGTGTGCACGAGTAAGAGGCCACCCGATTGCACTGCTCTTTTTCCCGCTATCATTTTGGTGCCCCACGGAGGAGGGCTACACAGACCTTCAGTCCACAAGCAATGAAGATGTGCAATCTACAATATGGACGAATGGCGTGAGGAGTTTGCAAATTGGAGAACAGAAGAGGAGGAGGCTTTAGAGGCCTTAAAAAGCTTTCATCGAGGTCTTGTTACCAGGTTGCAGTGTCATTGAAATTCAAGAAGTAAGTTCTTCTACATGCCTTGTTCGTGATCGTCGCCAACGAAGGAGAGTGAGAATAAGAGCTTGATATACCTCTCCTCTCAACCTATGAGTGCTCAAAAACTCCAACGCACACGAGCTTGAAATATTCTACATCAACATACATGAAGGTACTGTGACACACATTAAGGGAAGAGAAAGCATCACCAGACCTCTCTTTCTGAGGAGCCGACTAAGAGGAGGAAGATCATCTCTACACCTAAGTGGCCAAGGCCGCAGTGCGTGCTCAAGCGTAAGGTAACATTTGGCTTAATCTCATTAATAAGGATTACATGACCACTACAGGCAAGAAAAAGGCTAGTGAGCAACAACGTCAACCTCCAACTTGCAACATGACTCTCACCCCTAAATCCTCTGAAGCAAAGAGGCGAGGCTTGCCTAAGATTGCCGCCCGTTTGCGAGTGCTCTCCAGTGCACTTTGTGAATCCAGACACCACCAATCCCAAGCCAACTCTTGTCGCGCGAGAAGATCAATTTGGTATTGTCCAAAGTGCTTTGGAGACCAGGTGAAAAGCCTCCCTGCCCCTACCTTTGCTACTAGTTTTCAAGAAGTTATCTCAATCTAAGGAAACTATCTTAGTGGATGATGTGCTGCACATTAATGGTGTCACTTTATTCGTCATGCTGTTATGGTAATAGCATCCAATTGTTGCTTGCTAAAAGCTCAGCATTGTACAAAGTGTTGCCATCACGCCTTACGACTTCACATATGCATCAGGAAGAGTCGAAGTGATCCGAGGTGCTGACCTTCTGTGGCTGATCAGGCTCATTGGTCCCAAGGTGGTGCCAACTAAGCTAGGCTCTTGTGTGTAAGTATGGATGCCAATAATGAAATGATGATCCCCACATGTTTCCTTTCCATTTTGTGTGTCTCCGTGTAAATATTTGTATTGATAGAAAAATCTTTTATCAGCAAAGAATAGGTATTGTTTAGAGCCGAGAGACTTGGGGAAATCTTGCGCTCTCCTCATCCTGTCATTCTACCCTTACTAGACTATTACCATTCCTTTGATGTGTCGATCTTCATCCTATTTGAGCTAAGTTGTGCTAAAGCTCCAAATTGTAATTACCATACTCTATTTTAAAATAAATTGGAGTTGTTTGTGTAATTGTTTACTCTCTCACTTATGGCCTTCCCTAATTTTTATGGAAAGCCTGGGGAGGTTGCTCCAGACTTTTTGGATAATTTGGAAATGGCCTTTCTGGTATCGGGAAGGGATGACGAAGCTAAGTTAAGGCCTTTCCTTTGGTCTTGAGGGAAGGTGCAAAATTATGGTATCAAACTTTGGCACCTGAAGAAAAAAGAGACTGGGGTCCTTAAAGATGGCCTTCATCGAAGAATTTCGCCGCCATGAGCCTCCAGAGGAGATATGGGAGACAGCTCTTAGAGCTACGCCAAACATCACCCAATGACTATAGAAGCTATGAAGGAAAGTTTTCCAACCTTGGAGAAATGGTGTGCATCACTAGGTGAGGAGAAAGGGCGCCAGAAATGCCTAAAGAAGGATTGTTTCCTGACAGGGCTTACCCCATCCTTCGAGAAAAGGTAAAAATTAAATTCCAGATACCTTTGATAAAGCTATGACTTATGCAAGGGAGAAGGAAGGAAGTTAAAAATCCAAGCTCAACTACAAGGGGGATGGAAGCCTCCACCGCTAGCTCAACCTACGGCAAGGGTATAGCAGGGACAGGAGCAACAGACCAAGAGTCCTCTCAACAAGAATTACTTCAACAAATACAATCAACTAGAGAGCCTGTACATCAATCTGGTTCAAGGTGTAAGGGCTCCCAGCCACGGAAATGAACGAAATAGACAAGAAGGACAAAGGCAAGCACGTGAGTACATTTGCTACAACTGTGGAGAGGTAGGTCACGGCATGTATTATTGCCCCATCCACGACGCTATTAAGGAAATGGTAATCAAAGACGGCCTCCTCGTCAGCAAATCACTCCTCCTCGAGCTAGGCCACTAAATGGACAAAATGCACACGTGCTCACCAATCCAAATATTGAGACCCCTCCTCCACCACCACAAGCACCAGCAGAGATCCCTCCATACCATCGGGAGGGAGGACAGGGCTATCTCTGTCATAAGTCTTGACAATGGTAAGGAAAGGGAAAGAAAAAATGGAGGAAGCTTTGCCATGCCAATAAAGAGAGGAGACAAAGAACTAATGAAATGGAAGCTTCAGAGCCGGATAAAGGGAATGAGGGTTCCTCCCAAGTGATAGGAGACAAGAAAAGGAAGAGTAGGTCAAGGAGGCACATAGGAGTAGAAGACTTTCCACTTGGGGTAGGATCCAATTACGACCTGGGTAGCAGATGTGAGTAAGCAAGGACCAAAGATTTCATGGCAGCAACTCCTCCACCTTCCCCAAAGATGCGTAGAACCTGGTCTAAGATGGTCAGCACCAGGAGGGCTAAGGCAAAGTCAGTTGGGTCTATTAGTGCAAGAGGCATGAAGGATATCATGCCCATCATTGATGCAGAGATTAAGAGTCAGCGAGTCTCCAATGTGTACGTAGATGGTGGAGCCGAGATTTGTGTTATGACAGAGAAATTAATGCACAGGTTGGGTTTGGAAGTAAACGAGCAAACTTCCTTACAAGCTAAGAATGCAAATAATGTAAGGGTGGCTTGTGTGGGAAAGGTTAATGGAGTGAAGGTTTCAGCTTTTGGTGTGGCAATCTCAATTGATGCTTATGTGATCCCAACTAAGGGGGAGGGCTATCCGCTAATCCTTGGAAGACCTTGGCTTATGGCTATGAAAGCTATGCAAGATTGGGAGACAGGTTCCCTTGAGTTGTGACCAAATCATAAGGTAGGTGGCAAGCAACAAAAAATTGTGTATGACATGAATCAGGGTAGACAACAAGACCTTGAGATGGAGACTTCTATGGATGAATGGAGCACAAGCAGTTGCTCTTCATCTGAGGATGAGTCATCTGAGGAGGATGCTAGCTCTTTGGAAGTCATGGGTATAATACTGCGAAACCCAAAAGGAGAAGGTGGTCAAGACTCTCTAAACAAGGAAGAAGCCACAGGCTTAGAGTAGATGCTAGCTAAGGACCTCCTAGAAGAAGAGAGAGAACCATATTTGTAGGTACTAAAGAAGCATGCTGGCCTCTTTATAACTGATTACAAGCACATTAAAGGAGTGACGGTAACCCAACACCATATCCAATTAAAGGAAGGTTCCAAACCAGTGGTGCAAAGGCTAAGGAGATTAGGGCTAGTGCAACAAGATGCACTCTTAAAAGAAGTAAAAAGATTACTCAAGGCAGGATTTATCTATCCTGAGTGGGTGTCTCCAGTTGTGGTAGCACCAAAGAAAAATGGGAAGTGGAGGGTATGTGTGGATTACAAGCCTCTAAACGCAGCCACAAAAAGGGATCATTTTCCTTTGCCTTTTCAAGATGAAATACTAAATGAAGTGGCTGGTCATGAAAGGTACACAGTGTGTGATGGGTACTCAGGCTACTTCCAAATCAGAATTGCAGATGAAGACCAAAGAAAGACTACCTTCATAACACTTGGGGGTGTTATGCTTATAGAGTTATGCCTTTTGGTTTAACTAATGCCCAGATACTTTCCAGAGGTTTATGAACTTGGTGTTTCAACCTTACTTTGGTAAGTCCATACGAGTCTTCCTTGATGATTTTTGCATTTACAGCTCTAGGGAAGTACATCTGTCCAGGTTGATGAAGGTTTCGTCTGGCCCAATTGGGTGGGCAATTGAATAAAGACAAGTGCCACATAGGTGAGAGCAAGGTCACTCTACTAGGCCATGTTGTGTCTCAAGATGGTATTGAGGCTGACCCTGAAAAGGTAAAGACATTGTTAGCTTTACCTACTCCTTCAAACGTGAAGCAACTAGTCTCCTTCATTCAAAAGGTTCGCTACATGGGACGATTCATACATCTCCTTTCTCAGGAAATCTATCCTTTGCAGCAGCTCACTAAACACACTACATTGACATGGAGTGAGGAGGGTGAAGGTGCTTTCAAGAAGTTAAAACCATTTTGAGCTCATTGCCTATCGCCCTACAACCCACATGGGGTGAATTATTCTATGTAAATCCTAGTGTAGGTCCAAAAGCTCTAGGAGCTGTCTTGATGCAAAAAGACCCAAAGACATCTCTCATGAGACCAGTCTACTTCTCTAGTAGAGTGATGACAGCTGCTGAAAAGGGTTTCAGCGCAACTGAGCAATTGGTGCTAGCTCTTAAGTTTGCAGTGGAGAAGTTTCAGGCTTACTTACTTCCGAGACAATTTGTGGTGATCACAAATGAGGAGGTTTTCCATATGCCCTACAACACATGGAATTGGAATTGTCTCAAAGAAAAAGTGGGTGGTGCAGCTTCAAGAGTTTGACTACACAACAAGTAGAGGATTCCACCCGTGCTTGTTTGGCAGATGTCCTCACAAAGGTGTTAGAGAAGGCCAAGAAAGAGGCACCTAGTAAGGTACCGTATCCCGGAGCCTGAAGTTCTACTGGGAGCACACAATCTGTATTTTGATGGGGCTTACAAGAGGACCAAAGACAAGGCATCAGCAGGCATAGTAATATTAGGTCCAGAGAAGGAGAAGATCTTTGCAAAAGGGTTTCATCTAAAAGAGGTTCATTCTAACAATGAGGTAGAGTACCATGCCCTTGTTTTAGGGTTGCAATGTTGTCTTTCTCAGGGCATCACAAAGCTAAATGTTTTTGGTTACTCCATGTTGATTGTTAAGAAAATTGTTGGTGTATGGGCTTGTAAAAATGACAAATTTTCTGTTAAGATGAGAGAAGCAAAGGCCTTGTTGAAGGGTTTTAAAGAAGTTCGAGTGCACTTTGTACCTAGAGATCAAAATCGAGAAGCAGATGCCTTAGCAGGTGAAGAACTACAAACTCTCATAGTAGGTGCTATCCTTGTGAAAAGTCCTTTATACCAGGGAAAAGGGGAGCTGCATGATTTACTTTACTTTCTTGAGCATTGTGAAGCACCCTCTGGTATGAGTAAAAGTGAACGTAGGTGGTTGGCAAAAAAGGCTACCAGTTATAGCTTAGTGAATGAGGACTTGTATTGTAGAGGGAAAGATGCTGTCTTAAGGAGAGTTCCTGCATCCCAAGAGATAAAGGATATTTTGTTTAGTTGTCATGAAGGTGTGTGTGGTGGCCACTTTGCACAAGAGATTACTAGCAGAAAGATTTTACAAGCAGGGTTCACGTGGCCAAGCCTCCATCGAGATGTACAACATTGGTGCCGCACATGTGTGGTTTGCCAAAAAGCTAGACCAAGGCGTCTTACCCATGAAAATCAGCATCCAATCAAAACCTATGGGCCATTTGAAAAATGGGGATAGATTCAATAGGGCCACTACCTTGCACTCAATCAGGGAAGGAATACATCATTATGGGGGTGGAGTATATGACCAGATGGGCAGAAGCTCGTCCCAAAGCGCATCACAGCCAAGGACGTGAGTGATTTCATTTTTGAATGCCTTTGTTGCAGTTTTGACACACCTTTGGAGATTCTCTCGGATAGGGGACCGGATATTTCGAGCTGATTTAGTCGGGCAATTGATGGCAAGTAAAAAATCAACGCAGGCACTCTACACCATACTACTCAGTGCAATGGTCTTGTGGAAAAGGTAAATGGTTTATATGTAAAATCATCACTAAGCAAGTGCATTTACATCCTAAGGCATGGGACAAACACCTAGATGCAGCACTTTGGGCCTACAGAACATCCTTTAAAACATCCTTGGGGTATACACCTTTTCACTTGGTTTACGGGCAAGAGGCACTATTGCCTATAGAAGGGAGCTAGCGAGCCTCCGAGTTCTAAAGCAAAAAAATCAACAGGATAGTCAAGAGAAGCAGGTGGAAGGAAGAATCATCGATTTGGAGAGGTTAGGGCTAGATCGAGAGTCAGCAGTGAAGTACTATGCAGCCCAGGCAGAGAAGAAACGAAAGAAGTTCAATCGCAACCTTGTCAAGAAAGGTATCAAGGAAGGTTCTTTAGTGCTCAGATACGACAATCGCTTTGATCGCAGGAAGGATGGTAAGTTCTTGCTTAAGTGGGAAGGCCCTTTTGTAGTGATACAGAGGTTCTCAAATGGTAGTTACCAACTAGGTGACCTAGATGGCAAGGTACATCAGACCCCGGTAAATGGTTGGCGATTGAAGGCCTACCAATGTCGTCTTTCACAGCCATATGCTGGTGAAATCAATGTTAAGGATGGTTCAGAGGAGAGATCATCATATTCGAGCTCCAACTAAGGTAACAATCATGTACATAGTCGTGCCATTAAAAAAAAAAAAGAAAAGAGAGAAGACAAAAAAAAGAAAAAAAAAGAGGAAAAAAAGAGAAGAAAAAAGAAAAAAGAGAATGCTACCAGTGAAAGCGGATATTGACAATGGATGGGGTATGGCTTTCAAGGGTCTAGGAGACCAGTTGTTAGTCATGGATGGATACAATTATTCATCAGAAAGGACTAACAGGGTGCATCAGCCAAGAAAGCAGTACATGGCAAATTCAATTGGTACCAGGTGGGTAAGTATTCAAGAGAACCCTATTGTAGCACAACTTATAGCTAGAGGCATCAAATACCTCTAGCTTAAGGGGGAGGGCTATATGATGCATGGTTTTTAGGACCCCTTCTGAAGATGCAATAAAGGCACAGTCAGTTGTTGGGGAGATGAGGATACTCTAGTCCAAGGGATCTCGAAAGAGAAGAAAAATCTACTTCACAAGCACTAAAGAGTAAAAAGTGCCATGGACAGAAGATACATGGGAACGAGCTCTTATGCATGCCTACAACCTATATCTTACAGAATAGCCCATTCTAGGTGTGAATTTCTAGTGAAATTTACACGAGGATGTTCGTGTGGACTCACAGCACAGCATACTCCGTTTTCACTTTTTTTACCGACAGTAAATAGTTTTTACCTACAGTAAATATTTTTCACCTACATGGTAAATACAAATCACTTTTTACCTACAGTAACTTTTTTTACCCATGGTAAATATTTTTTACTGCGCCATAAGTATTTGGTAGGTAACAGTTCACTGTTACTAGAAGCAGTGATTGGGCATCAACAATGCAGTTACAGGAGGAGAAAAGGGGAAAATCTTATGGTAAAGGTGAGTCAACAGGGATAAAGACTTTTGAGTTGAAAAGAGACATGCTGATTTTTTCAAAGAACACATGTCAAAAGAAGCCATGGTTGAGGATTTTTTGAGAATTTGATATTCAGGAGAACCCAACTGCCACCTCCCCCCCTGACATGTGCAGAACCTCCAGTTTCAACAGCCACCTTACCTGCTCTTAAATGCTGGTCAAGGCCTTATCCCCATGTGTCACAATCAGAAAAATCAGCATTTACCCTCCCCTCTCACATCACTCTAGAGAATATCTTGATGGTGACATATCAGGTGACCTCAATCTGTTGACCACCCAAAGCAAAAAGTAACCCCAATTAGCGGATTTAAGCATGCTTATCCCTAATCCTAAACCCTCTCAGAAACCTATATAAGGAGGCCTTCTCTCACTCAAAACCAACACTTCACCCACTTCACCAAGCAATGAAGCTATGACGACATTGCTCACAACGAGGAGCTATGGATGGAGCTCTACTCTCTCTCCCTCTCTCTCTCTCTCTCTCTCTCTCTCTCTCTCTCTCCTCTAGTATGCTACATTACTAGCCCTAAAACCTAAATAAGGAGTCTTCTCTCATGCTCCATGGCCACCATGCTCGCCATCATTCTCTAAGGTATTGATGTGTTGCTAGTAGGATCATACCTACTTGCTGGGTTGATTGTTTTTGACAAGGGATTATGCCATCCTTGGCTTGCTTCTCTATATCCTTGTTATGTATGATCAGATGCCGTTGTATTGTTAAGCTGATGTCTTGTGTATATATATGCTACATAAGGTCCCTAAGCTTCGTTTCTATGTGTTTTGCCATATGTTTTGATGCCATCATAATGCCAGAAGTCTCACTTGCCTATGTGCACTATGTGTGAGGTCCCTAAACCTCTTAATTTAGGGTGGTGCCCCCTTTTTTTTGTTCTTTGCTTGTTTGCATGAGGCGTGGTTTGTGGAGTGTGCACGACTACAGAGGCCACCCGATTGCACTGCTCTTTTTCCCGCTATCATGTACCAGCTTTGAAAATTTTTGCACTCTGGTCGTTCTCAAATTAGTATTTTAAGTGCAACAATTTGGGTTGGTATGATCTTAGTCCATTGTATGTTCCCTCTTTAAAACTGACACTTTTGAATCCTTTAGCCATGTAATATAAGATCTTTCTAATGATGTATTAGACCGCTTTCCTCTGCGATCAGCTCTAAGGGAGTCAATAGTTCCTGATTAACTTCAAACCATATGAAACCCTTGTTTTTCTTTGTTAGTTCAATTAAAGGACATGCAATCTTAGAAAAATCCTTAAGTATGCACCCATTCATACTATGATAACCCCATAAAACTCCTTACATCCCTCACAATTTTTTGTGGTGGCCATTCTACAATTCCCTTGAACTTATCAAGATCAATGTGAATGGCCTCTTTTCAGATTACTCTTCCCAAATATACAATATTTTTGTTAGCAAAGAAACACTTACTCTGTTTGGCATACAATTTATGTTCATGTAGTACTTCAAGAGTTTTCCCTAGATGCAATTTATGATCCTTTCATTCTTAAAATAAAGAAAAAGATCATGGAAAAATTCCAAAATAAAGTCATCATGATATGGATGAAATATATTGTTCATTAAACACATGAATGTCATGGGTGCATAAGTCAAATCAAAAGACTGTAAGCTTGGAGTGCCCATATCGTGTACAAAAATAAGTTTTTAAAATATCTCCTTCCTTAGTTTTGATATGGTGGTATCCAGATCAAAGGTCAAGCTTTGAAAACACTTGCGCATTGCTAAGTTGACTTAACAACTCACTGATATGCAAAAGGGGATATTTAACTTTAATGGTTTTCTTATTCAAACCCTTGTATTCAATGCAAAACCTATAAGTCCCATCCTTATTTCTGTAAAAAACAACATGGCTACCCTTAGGAGATATACTAGGTCTAATTAACCTTTTCTTCAACAGGTTGTCGAGTTGGAGTGTAGCTCCTTAAGCTCATATATGTTGAATCTATAGGGATCTCAAGAGTACGGTTTGGATCCTAGATATAGATCTATCCCATGGTCTAGTGATCTAGGAGGAGGCATGTCTAGTAGGTCATTAGGAAAAACATTTTTTGAACTCATCAAGAAGATTTTCCACATACTCCAAATTTTGTGCCTTTGCCTTTTCAGGTTCATCTTTTAATTCATTGCAAAAATTTTGAAGGTCTCACTGTTACCATATACATGTGGTAGTTATGTGTGTGAACGCACTTAGGACCGTGGGGTATTTTCCCTCACTAGGAGGTTTTTCCCCTTGTGCATTATATATACACCCATCACTCTAGGACTATCCACCTCTCCATTGTACACTAAGTTATATACTCTCTGTTGTGTTCCTTGAGCTTCATTCATCTTCTCCAAGTTGTGTGTGTTTTCTTGCAACCCTAATTCCAACAATTAGTATCCGAGCAGGTTACGTCCTCCCGAGCTTAGTGGCCAACAACTCCAACACATGCCTGCTCACGTTTTTTTTAATTTTTGTGAGCTTTGACAAGCGTTCGTAGTTAGACAAATATTTTGGGAGAGCTGGTAGAGCTAGGTCTGCTCAGATTTTTGATCTGGGCTCATTTCGGCCTCCGTTTCCACTACAGGCAGTACTACATAGGCTATTTTGTCATTTTGTGCAAAAATTCTATCAGTGTTGTTTTTTGCATAACAGGTCCCATATAGTATTCTATGGTTTGTGCCTTATAGAACGTGTTTTTCCCACTCTATTTCTCCTCTTTTCAAGCAGTTTTCATATCTGGTGAAACATTTTCCATGGCTGACAACAACATAGATGTGTTCAAGATGTTTGCTATTGAGGATAGGTCGGATTGGGACAATTACCTCGAGGGATGCACTATGTAATCATGTTAATGTATAACGTGAGTTCAATAAGAGGGGTTTTAAAATGCAAAAAATTTAGACAATTTAACAGATTAAAATCAATTCTGGAAAAAAATCCTAAAATATGGGGTCATTTTATTCATTTTGACATGTTAAAAAAGGGTTTTTTTTAAAACCCTGCGGATGCATGTTATACAGGGGGTATTGAATGGTGAACCCCTCAAGACAATTACCCTATGTGGGCTTACATGATGCAACATGTCCTTGTGTTAAAGGGAATTTGGAACATTGTGCAGGGCATTGGTGTACCTCTTGGTTCTGAGAATGTAGGCAATGTTGAGTTTGTTGCAGGTTTTGGTGGCAGGGTTGCTACTTCAAGAGTTGTTTTGCCTACAACTGAGCAAGCTCATTGGGATGTAAAAGATGCACATGCTCATGCACTGATTGTGTTGTCTGTGAAGCACACTATTACTCCTCACATTCATTCAGCGAAATCTGCAAAATCGGCTTGGGATATTCTAACTCGTCTTTATGCAAGTCGCAATGAGGAAAAAATTGCATTGCTACGTAAAGAGCTGCAGTCAAAGATTATGCATGAGGAAGATGACATGGAAAATTTCCTTGCTGATGTCAAGGATATCAATGAGAAACTTATTTTTGCAGGTGAAGTCATTTTAGACAGTTCCCTTGTGCAAACTATTTTTGATGCCTTGCCAGATTCTTACTAGACTTTTGCTAGTACTTGGACACTTATGAACCAAGGGAATCCTGACATTAGGAAGAGAATGGGGTCTAGGAGGGCCTCTTTATTTGGTAGTTTAAGAGATTCAAAGCTCTAGTATTAAGAAACCAATGAAAGGGTAGCTTTTGAATTCAAACACGCAAAACAACTAGTTTATATGAATTCAAATTTTCCTCCCAAAATGAAATTTAAAATCTAGCATGCAAAACCATATCATGTAACATATCTATGGAAAGAGTGTGACGTGTAGATTACAGATCTATAATCTCCGCTCAAATCGGAAATTGTATGTAGGATTTATGGAGGGCCAAAAATCATAAAGTTTTCCACCCCCTTTTTCGGAGAGAAAAGTGCATCCTTTGACCACTCTTAAACCTCTCTTACATACCCACCATTCTTGCACACATGGAATGCACCTATTCGATAGAATGTTAATCATCTCCATAATCTCATGGCAAATAAAGAGGCCTTTCTAGACTCCATCCTCTTCCTAGTGAAGTTGTCACGTTATATGCATTATGCATAATGCTAGTGCAAGAGTCACTTTAAAAAAAAAAAGAAAACTAGACAACATGCAGTTGAACATGCCTTTATTGTTGCTCAAATAAAAGGTGGTAACAACAATGTGGCCACTTCTTGTGGTTCTTCTATGAGTGGTAAATCACTTGTTTCTAATGATTCTACTGGTAGAAATTTGTATGGGAATTCTGGTGATAAGGACAAAAAGAAGATGCATTGCCATTATTGTAAAGACAATGATCATTTGATCAAGCAGTATCCTAAGTTGAAAGCCAAAGAGGCTAAGAAGAAAGAGGATGGTTGCACTACTAATGCTGGTTCCACTACAAATGCAGCTATTGTTGAATCTTTTGTGAAAGGAGACTATGATGCTGATGTTGATGCAGAATGTGCTTTTAGTGTAGAGTGCACTTATGACTCTTTTGTCCATGATGCATGTTTGTCAGTTGTTGCAGATGCTCAAGTGTGCTACTTTGATTGTGGTGGTACAAATCACATTACCTCTCATCGTGACTTGTTTACCTCTCTCGAGGATGTCTCTCATGGGAATTCATTCACTTGTGCCAACAATGCCTCTTATCCTATTAAGGGAGTTGGAAAGATTGTGCTGATTGCTAAAAATGGCAGTTCGTTCACACTTGCTAATGCACTATATGTATCTGGGATCAAGAAAAATCTCTTGTTTGTATCTGCTCTTGCTAGACTTGGTCTTGTTGTGAAATTTGTGGATGAAAAATGTATAGTTTATGATCTCAGTTATGATGATGAGATTGTTGCATGAGGCATTTTATGTTGTAGGTTGTATAAGCTCACTTTTTATGACAAGTGTGGGAAAAATTTTGCAAATGCAGTTGTGGATTCTAAGGCTATTTCAAATGCAAAACTTTGGCATGCACATTTTGGGCATCTGAATTTTTCCAGTTTGCTGCGTTTGCAGAAATCCAATATGGTTGCTTCTTTGTGACCTCTTGAAGCACCTGTCAAACATGTTTGTGAAGGCTGTATCTTGGGTAAGATGCAACATTCAAAATTTCCAAAGGATGGTTCAGTTAGGGCCACATGCAGGTTGCAGCTTGTGCATAGTGCTGTTTGTGGGCCCATGTAAACTCTGTCCTTGGGCAATTACCTTTACTTTGTGACTTTCATTGATGATTACTCCAGGCAAGCATGGGTATATACGCTTAAACCAAAGTCCAAAGTATTTATGTGCTTTAAATTTTTTTTGGCTATGGCTGAAAATCTCTCAAAATGTACTATGGGCATCCTCCATTTCGATCAATGGGGAGAGTTTATGTCTCATGAATTTAATGCATTTATGGCTAGTCATGGGATAAAAAACCAACATAAAGTGCCTTATATGCCTCAAAATAATGGTGTTGTTGAGAGGAAAAACACGTCACTTACAAAAATGGCATGCTGTATTGTCAAAAGTCAAGCTTTACTGCATTTTTTTTGGCTTGAGTCCATCATGTGTGCCACTTATGTACTGAATAGGTGTCCTATGAAAGCTTTGTAGTCTATGAATCCATATGAATCATGGTATGATAGAAAGCCTTCTATTAAGCACATGTGTGTTTTTGGCCATATGGCATATGCTTTGGTGTCACAAATGTAGTACGAGAAATTGGATGATAAGGCTGTCAAATGTATTTATTTTGGTTATAGTGCTGAAAGAAAAAGTTATAGGCTATATCATCCATAAACAAAGCTTATCTTGGTCTCATGGGATGTTGTGTTTGTGGAAGACTTTGTTCAGCCCTTGCTGTCATGTACTAGAGACAATAATGTAAGCTCATAGGACATTTATGACACTTTGTTGCCTCTTTTCAATGGTGAAAGTTCGAAAGTAAATTCCAATAAGGTAGATGTACATGATGTACTTGATGATGAAAGGACTGAGAATGAGCAAGCTAGAGGTATGCCTAAATGGCTGGTGCTTACTTTGCATCATAGTAAATTGGATGCACCTTTGTCTAGTCGTACTCGTTTAGGTTCTCACCATGCATCTTATGCATCAGATTGTTATGCTTTGTCTCTGTCTAGCTTACATGATTTTCAGGAACCTCTGTCTTTTGCTGAAGCGTAGAACTCAAAAAATTGGATGGCTGCCATGCAATCAAAATATGATGCACTTATAGAAAATGACACATGGACTTTATGTGATTTGACTCCTGGAAAAAAGGCCATTGGTACAAAGTGGTTTTACAAGTTGAAACACAAGCCAAATGATGATATTAATCGCTATAAGGCTCGACTTGTTGTAAAAGGTTATGCATAGCAAAAAGGCATAGATTATGAAGAGACTTTTTCTCACACTTTTTGTATGACTTCTGTGCGTTTTGTATGTGCATTGGCAACTCATTTTGGTTGGGATGCACAACAGTCAGACATTGTTACTGCTTTCTTGAATGGTGACATGTTTGAGGAACTTTATGTAACGTAGCCTCACGGTTTTGTCAAGAAAGGACAAGAGTAAAGAAAGATTTGTATGGGTTGAAGCAATCTCCTTGTGCTTGGTATGAGAAAGGACAAGAGTAAATAAATATTTGTATGGGTTGAAGCAATCTCCTTATGCTTGGTATGAGAAGGTTGACACTCATTTGGTCAAATGAGGCTTTTTAACTGTGGAATAAAAATCACATTGTATGTTAAGTGTGAGGCTGATGTACTTCTCATTGTGGTTCTCTATGTAGATGATTTACTAATTAGTGAACCAAATGAGAGACATATTTTTGAATTTAAGGCTGATTTGAATGCTACTCTCAAGATAAAAGATTTGGGGTTGTTGATCATTACTTGGGTATACAGTTTAAGGAGTGTGATAGTGGTATTGCCTTATGTCAGAAAAGTTACATAGAGACATTGCTATGTAAGTTTGGACTTGAGGATTTCAAACCTATTGCCACTCCCATGGAAGCAGGTTTGAAGTGGATTCTTCATGATGCTCGTGATCCTACCACCGATGTCACTCTTTACCAAACTACTATTGGCTGCCTCATTTATGTATGCAACATGAGGCCGGGTATTCAGTTTGTAGTCTCACAGGTCAACAAATTCATGCATAGCCTAGGGTCTAAGCATTGGAAGGCCATCGAGAGGATTTTTTGCTACTTGAGTGGCACTATATATCTTAGCTTGTTTTATCCCAAGGGAGATCATTGCGGCCAAACTTACATGCTTCTTTGGACTCAAATTGGGTTGGTTGTTTTGACACACGAGTGTCCACAAGTCAATTTTGTTTCATGCTTGATAGTTCATGCATATCATGGTTGAGCAAGAAGCAACCTATTGTATACACTTCCAATTGTGAGGCTAAGTACAAGGAAGTCTTCACAACTACGGTTGAGTGTGTATGGCTCAGATGCCTTATGGATGATCTGGGTGTTGGACAGGACACTGCCAACACTATCTACATTGAGAGTCAATAGTGCATCAATAGTCATGAGCAAACCAAGGTTTTCATGCTCACACAAAGCACATTGAGGTGCATTACCACTATGTTAGGGAGAGGCTCTGAGCAAGAGAGATCAACTTGGCTTATGTACCAACACAGGACAACCTTGCAGATATTTTCACAATGGCATTGTCTCGTGAGAAGTTTGAAGATTTTCGCAAAGCTTTGGGATTACTCCCCTTTGTGGACTAATCATGTCCTCAGGGCATGGCACTTTGCTATACTCTATGTGCCAGCTTTCGTTCACCGCATCACTCCTAGGGGGGATTTGTTACCATATACATGTGGTATTGATATGTGTGAACACACTTAGGACTACCGAGGAATTTTTCCTCTCACGATAAGGTTTTTCCCCCGTGCATTGTATATACACCCATCACTCTAGGGCTATGCATCTTTCCATTGCACAATAAGTAATATACTCTCTATTGTGTGCCTTGAGCTTCCTTCATCTTCTCCAAGCTGTGTGTGCTTCCTTGCAACCATAATTTCAACGCTCACAACCTTGTCTAAGTCCCTTTATCAGTTTCATGGACAAAATCAAAATGGACTTAGAATTTCTTTCTTCTGCATGAATAGTGTGACTACTTTAATTAGAAGATTTAAATGAGATTTTTCTTTCTTCACAATCAATGAGGATGTGATTTTCAATCATACAGTTTATGCCAATAATTACATCATGCACACCCATGTCTATGAAATAAAAATTTCCTTTGTGAATCTGACCATTCAAAGAAAAAGATAGATTTTCAATTAGCCCTTTTGCAAGAATTTATTGCCACTAGCTAATTCCACAGGTCTTTTAATTTCTGGGTTAATTTTAGGTTTAGTCTCTCTACCAATTTAGAGGCCAAGAAGAAATGTGTACTACTACCCAAATCAATTAAGAAATTCAATTTCAGGTTTTCGATTCTACCAAAAAATTTGATCACAGAAGCTTTTAGATGTCCCACCAAAGAAGACCACAAAGGAGGGTCAAATGACTTACCTTTATCATCAACATCGCCAATAGTCTCCAGTTTAGATCTCTTGGCACATACCACCTTCTCGATGCTTTATTCAACATTCAAATGTCATTCGAATGTATGGTGTCATTGCTCTCCACATTGAAAGCAAAATCCAAGTCTTTGAGCTCTTTCAACAAAATCCAAATCTTGTTGCCAATGCACTAGAGGCTGCATCTCTAGGTTTCTGTTTCCATTCTCATTTCCCTCATTAGGGGATGGTCCTTGTCATTCTTGTCCATTATTACCTCTCCACTAAGGGATAGAACACCATATTACTCAATTTGGGAATTTCCAAGTTCCCACTTTCAATAAGAGCTTAATATTTGACCACATGGTCAAATCTCAGTCAAAGTTTTGAGAGCATGGTTTGGAAGATCTTTTCAAGTACTACCTTGTGAAAGGATTTTTTCTTTAAAAATAGTTTAAGAGCTGTCCATAGGGACAAATCTTTGAGCCATTGGTGATTCTTAAATTGTGTCTAAAGTCTCAAACTGTCTAATGTGGTAAAGATTGATTTGATGGGTTCTAAGGATTTACAACAGCGTTGTTCAAATGATGGACCATTGAAATCATCATCCTAGTTTGGTTGAATTTGTCCCACTTCTCATCATATTTTTTTGCCTTTGCCACCACATCTAAGAAGAGCCTGCACTTTGCACTTGAAACTTGAGAACATCTTGCAAGCCTTCAATAAACTTGATCTTTAATGCATCGCCAGTCACATGTGGATCATACTTATCTAAACATAGAAATTTATCCTTGTACTCATCCATGGTCAAAGATGGTTTATTGCCTTCTTGCTGCTTGAAACCATAAAATTCCATCTCTTTCTCCATATTGTAGTGAGGAGAATAATACCTTTTCTCAACTTGTGCACCAAATTCCTTCCATGCAATCACATGTTCATTGGTACGAGCCCGCACATACAATTTCCACCATAGCATTGCAACACTACGATGTTGCTGGATTGCAATCTTTGCTTTTACTTCTTTGGAAAATTCCCGTAAGGAAAAGAAGTCTTCAAATTCTTCAATCGATGCTTCCAAATGTTTGCTCGTCTTTCCTATGCCATCAAGCTCATTAAGCTTAGCCTTCTTGAAGAATTATTTAATTGTCACTTCTTTTGCATTGTCATCCTCACCATCGGAATTGCTTCTCTTCCACTTCTTCGTATTTGATCATTTACCTCCACCTCTATCTTTTGCATCAGGTATTCCCTTTCCTTTATCACCTTCCTCACACGTGCTAAGATCTTCAATGAGCCACTAGATAAGATTATCTTGTTCCTTAAATCTTTGCTTGTATGCTTCTATCTTTGCCCGCAAAATCGAAACTACTATGATACCACTTGTGACGTGACATGAGAGAGAGAAATAGATTGATAAATAATTAATTACAGAGTATGCACAGTAGACAAATGAAATAGGAAATTTTCATTGATGTAAGATAATGAGTACATGAAGAGCCTAACTCGTGTCAAACCTTCTGATCACCCCTGAGCTATCTCACTCTTAATCTCAGTCTCAATCTTGTGCACAATATCAATCACAATTACACTCTCAATCTCAACCACACTCCCAATCACAATCACACTCTCAATTTCAATCACACTCCCAATCACAATCACACTCTCAATCTCAATCTTAATCACAATCACACTTGTACAGCCTCTACTGATTATAGAGATTGTCTCTGCCAAATAGGTAGCCGAAAAGCAACTAATTTTTGTTGTCAGCTTCCTATCATTAGCAAAATGAAAAAAAATAAGCTCAAAGAGAGGTATCCTACACACAAACATCAAAACGCCACTAAAAATATCCCACACGCGCAAATAAGTGAAAATTGAATTTTCTCACTTTTTCCTGAATCTACGTGCCAAAACGTGTATCATAACAAAGGAATATGTAAAAAATCAAAGAAGCAATATTTTTCCTCATGTTTAGGACCACGTTTGCTACATACAAAACTTTTCCAAATTTTGACCCTAGCACCCTCAAAACTGGCTCCCCAAAGGTGTCTTCGATCAAAATTTGAAACTTTATGAAAACAATCAGAAGAAAACCCTAGACTGAGGAAAAAGTTTAGAATGACCAATTTTTTGTTCTAATGAGAGAAGGGCCCATGTTACGTAGAAAAGTAGGCTAATATGAATAAAAATATGAAAAAGATATCCATCACTCATTCCATGATCAAAAGGCCCTTGAAAACGATCACCTTTTCATTAAATGTGAGTGTATTTTTCATGTGATCAGTGACGTTCATTCAAAATGGCTTTTATCATTGAAATGAAGATAAATCACAAAACTATTAACTAGTGTCAAAATTGAAGCTTTGGATAATGTTAATGCATCTAGATTGCCCAAAAATCTAAAAGTCAAATGTCTACTTGCCTTGTTCTGACACCCGAAGAGGGAGAAACTATCCAAAAACCCTAAAAAGGGGATTTTACCAAATGGGTGTCAAAACAAGGTAAGTAAAAATTCAAATTTTAGTTTTTTGGTCGTTTCGAGATGCATTGGCGATGTCAGATGCATTGGCGATGTCATAATCTTCAAATTTTGACACTAGTTAATAGTTTTGTGATTTTTTTCATTTTACTGATGAAGAAAGCCATATTGAATGAGCACCATCGACCCCATGAAAAAGACACTCGCATTAATGAAAAGATGACCATTTCCAAGGAACGTCAAAAAGTTAGGTTCGTTTTTTAGAATACTCAATTGTCCTTTTGGATCTACTCAATAAGTGCAAAGGCATTTGAAGAAAATCTATAGAGAGAGAAATAGAATTTTATAGAAGGCCCTCCAAGTGCCCTCCGAAATGTTGTAATATTGATGTGCGTCCATTGTTCCTCATAAACCCTAAGCAAAGTATGTGTGTTTTTGTCATTCCATGTTATTTTACTTTGTCTCTTTATTGCCTTTATTTTCTTCTTGAGACAAGTGCAGCGATCATTGAGTGTTTGGATTGGAAACCTAAGGTTGCTTTTTAATCAGGGTCTTGACAAAGATTATCGACTTCATATCAAGATCCAACATCCAAAAACTTTGGAAGAATCCATAAGTCATGTGTTGGAATTACGGTTGCAGAGAAACACACACAGCTTGGAGAAGACAAAGGAAGCTCAAGGCACACAATAGAGAGTGTGTTACTTAGTGTGCAATGGAAAGATAGATAGCCCTAGAGTGATGGGCGTATATACAATGCACGGGGGAAAAAACCTCCTAAAGAGGGAAAAAATGGCCCGACGGTCCTAGTGTGTTCACACACATCACTACCATATGTATATGGTAACAAATCCCCCCCGGAGTGATGCGGTGAACAAGAGCTGGCACATGAGTAAAGGGAGATGCCAAGCCCTAAGGACATGATGTATGCACTAGCAGGGATATCTCTACCTTTGACTATTTTTTCCCACTTAAAGGATGCTTAACCATAACCTCCTCCATCATACGAGGATAGGAAAACTTCTCAAGAGGTGTTGTCTCTTTGGAAAGAGGAACATATTTTGTGCATTCCTCACCCACCAATGCCGAGTTCAAATGCGTTTCCCAAGAGGGCTAAGAGAGAGAGAGAGAGAGAGAGAGAGAGAGAGAGAGAGAGAGAGAGAGAGAGAGAGAGAGAGAGAGAGAGAGAGAGAGAGAGAGAGAGAGAGAGAGAGAGAGAGAGAGAGAGGTTCTGAAGCATAGGACTTCCTTCCACCTTCCAACTCAATCCTCAAATGGTTGCTTCCTCATTTGCTTTAAGTAAATATGCCTCTGGCTTGTTTGACCATGTGACTATGGCTTCAACTCTTATCCCAGATTTAGAGATCAAAGGAGAGCATAATTTCTCCCTTGACCCCTCTCTAGTTTGTCCTTAATTGTCTACCTTCTAGGAGAGGGTAGTTGTGATCTTCTTTACTGGAAAAATCTCCCTATAGTAGACATTTCAAGTAGCATTGATGAAATTTTTTATCATGTAGCTATGGATAAATTGTTGTACCAAGATGTGGCTTTTATGAGATTCTAAAGATCAAGAAGATTTTGTCTCGACATCAACCATTTTCCTATGTGGATAGATTGTTCATGTCATTCCTTGGAATGTCATTAAGAAAATCAAGGAGGATTTACTTACAAAATTCCATGTCTGGGTTGAACTTGTTGACCTCCCTTCTTTCTTGTGGCCATGTCTCCCCAAGATTGCCAGCTCATTGGGTAAGATGATTTTTACACCAACATTGCACTACCCAAATAGGAATAAGGCTTGCATTCTCTAGAAAACAGACATTAAATTCCCATAAACCTTGGAGATTGAAATTGAGTAGGTTGGTAGACTAGTTTTCTACTTGAAATGGGGAAGCTTAACAAGTCCATGCTACCATTGTGGAAACTGGGCCACTTCTCTAAGAACTAACCAGCTATTGCCATGGTCAGGATAGGATCCCCTCCTTTCCTGGATCTAAAAACTTGGTTCCCAAAGTAGTGTTTGGTAAACCACTCGGATGTTGGCTACACAAACCTATACCCTTGCCTCATGAACCAAACCTTCTCCACAGAAAAATATTGGGTAGTCACGTGGGAATCCCAAAAAGTTGTTTCACAAATAGATATCCAATTAGGCTTCCTCGTAACCACAATTCCCTAGAAGGTATCTAAATAAAAGCTATCCAAAAGATAAAACACATAAGCAAATTTATTTGCATAATCAAGCATATATAGCTATAGAGCCACTCTCCACACTTGGAACACCTCTTTTTCTAGTACTTGTGCACATTCTATCTCTCATTTATTAAGACTCATTATATAGGTCTTCATGACCTGTTAATATTATTCCTACGATGCTTTTCTTCTTCTTCTTCTTCTTCCTCTCTCTCTCTCTCTCTCTCTCTCTCTCTCTCTCTCTCTCTCTTCCTCCCTCCCTCCATTATATCTCTCAAAGTCTATGAGAAAAGTATATTACAAAAAACTACATAGTCTACTTTCATAACATTCTACCTTCACTATGGTCCATATCAACAAAGACCATGTTGTGTGAGAAAGCAAATGATAAATGAGGTAGAAATCCATGACATTCTATGATTCAATGAGTAATACATGGACAAAAATGAAGGAGGGTGGTCCCTCCCCACCCACCCACCCACCCACACCCCCCACACACACACACACACACACACACACACACACACACACACACACACACACACACACACAAATATTTCCTTCTTTGAACTTAATGCCTATATTTCATAATCTCTATCTCCTTTTCTAAAACAACTCTAGAAGAGAAGGTTCCCAAGGAGGTAAATAGAGAGAAGACAAAGCTGTCAAAGTGGATAGTGTTTAAGAGAGGGAAGAGTTTGGCACTAACACCTTGCTTGTAATATGCAAACATTGTTGCAAGTTTGTTGAGAAGTTTCTTCCTTGCTTTTATTTCACTATTAGCTATTGATAATCATGCATATCACTACGCTTTGGCTTTTCATTTGAACTTGGAGTGGTTGTGGTGTTAGGGAAAGTACTGGTGGGCTTTTGATAGCATGCAATCGTTTGATGTTAATGCCCTATGCTTAGTCATGGGTACATTAGCGATTGGATAATGCTTACAAGCACAAAGCACAAAAATTATTGAACTTAAGATTTTATAAACAAAAGAAGGCTGAAGACAGTAGTAACAGTAAGCGGGAAGACGCTTTTGGCAAGGAGCGCCCAAGTTGCCAGCTGTCGCAAGAGTGGAGCATGCAGGGAAGAGCCTGTGGGAAAATAAAGTAGCTTGCCATGGAAGATGCTTGAGAAGGTAGCCGCCAACTATTAGAGGGGGATTGTAGATGATCTACACAATCTGTGAGAAACTGTCTTGAGTGTTCTCTTCTCTCGGCCTATAGAATATGGCCACTTAACCTGAGGATTTTATTACAAAGTAAATAAAGAAGAAATCGAGCAGGAAGAATATGTGCATAAGGATGCCTATTAGTTGAAGATTTGAAGCTTGAGGTGCCTGGCAAGCTGAAAGAGGCATGTGGTGCTACTTGTGGCTTTCACCAGCTCATGAAAAATCGCCCGCACCAGGAGGGTTGGCAAGGGGAATCACATGGGAATGAGGTTGGGTTGGTGATATGCAGCTTGGAGTTGAGACATATATGCATTTGGTGGATGAATGTAAGATACTTTGGGGTTGATCTATTATCAAGATGGAAAAGAGTACATCTGCTTGGTGTTTATGAATGATATATGCAGATGTATGCGATTCAAACTTTGTTAAGTATGGTTGGCGAGTGTTGTAGTTTCATGTCGTGCAATTGATTTTTTCCTTACTGTCGGTGTGTGCTTGTAAGCCCCCATGGCCAAGAGCTTGAGCCAACAATTTTGAGGCAGTCTTGCAAGCTGATATTGCAAGTTTTTTTTTGGTGTTTTTTGGAAGTTCAAACTGGCATAGAGGCATGGCTACATAGATTCCCAATAATGGTCTCTTTATGTCATTGTTTTGGTTCCCTCCATTGAGGATCTTCCTCTAGTACCTCCAGGTTTTGTGGATCGGATTTATGCATATGAGAATCAACTTATATAAAACTATAGAGCCACTCTCCACACTTGGAACACCTCTTTCTCTAGTACTTGTGCACATTCTATGACTCTCACTCTTTTATTTATTAAGACTCCTTGCATAGGTCTTCATGACATGTTAAGATTATTCCTATGATGATTTTCTTCTTCTTCTTCTTCTCTCTCTCTCTCTCTCTCTCTCTCCCTCCCTTATATCTCTCAAAGTCTATGAGAAAAGTATAATACAAAAAACTACATAGTCTACTCTCATAACATTCTACCGTCACCACGGTCAATATCAACAAAGAGCATGGTTTGCGAGAAACCAAATGATAAATGAGGTAGAAATCCATGACTTTCTATGATACTCTGAGTAACACATGGACAAAAATAAATGAGGGTGGTCCCCCCCCCTCTCCACACACACACACACACACAAATATATCCTTCTTTGAACTTAATGCCTATATTTCATAATCTCTATCTCGTTTTCTAAAACAACTCTCAAAGAGAAGGTTCCCAATGAGGTAATTAGAGAGAAGACAAAGCTGTCAAAGTGGAAGTGTTTAAGAGAGGGAAGAGCTTGCCACTAACAACTTGCTTGTAATATGCAAACATTGTTGCACATGTTTAGGGAAGTTTTTTTAGAGGTTTTATTTCAGGATTAGACATTGATAATCATGCATATCACTACTCTTTGGATTTTCATTTGAACTTGGAGTGGTTGCTGATGGGGAATTTCCTTCATTGTCAACTATTGACGGGATTTTGGTAGCATGCAGTCTTTTGATGTTAATTCTCTATGCTTTGTCATGGGTACATTAGCGATTGGCTAATGCTTACAAGCACAAAGCACAAAAAATAATGAACTTAAAATTTTATGAACAAAAGATGGTTGAAGACAATAGTAACGGTAAGAGGGAGGATGCTTTTGGTAAGGAGCACCCAAGCTGCGAGTTGTCGCAAGAGTGGAGCATGCAGGGAAGAGCCTTGTTGTGGACAAATGAAGTAGCTTGGCATGGAAGATGCTTGAGAAGGTAGCCGCCAATTATTAGAGGGGAATCATAGATGATCTACACAATCTGTGAGCGACTGTCCTGAGTGTTCTCTTCTCTCGGCCTATAGAATATGGCCACTTAAGTTGAGGAGACATGAGAGAGAGAAATAGATTGATGAATAAGAAATACAAAGTATGTAGAGTAGACATATAAAATATAAATTTTTTATTCATGTAAGATAACGAGTACAGGAAGAGAGTAGCTCATGTCAAACGTCCTGACCACCCTGGAGCTATCTCACTCTCACTCTCAATCTCAATCTTGGCACAATCTCAATCTCAAACACACTCGCAATCTCAATCACAATCCCAGTCATATAGACTCTTCCAATTATAGAGACTGTCTCCTCCAAATAGGTAGTTGAAAAGTGACTGTTTTTGTCGTCAACCTCTTGTCTTTAGCAAAATGGCCAAAAATAGTCTTGAAAAGAGGCATCCGACACACAAACACAAAAATGGCACTAAAGATATCCCACACGCATGAATCAACAAAAAATGGAAAACTTCCTTTTTAAGTCTTAGAATTCGTGGCCATTTTCATCGGCTCGTAGCTCCCAAATGATTCCAAATTTGACCAGAGTTGGAAATTTCTACCAAAACAATGTAAAAATATTTTCTCTTAAAATCTACGGATTGAAACGAGCATTAAAACAAAGAAATCTAGAAAGCTCAAAGAAGAAATATCTCTCCTCAATGTTAGGACTATGTTTCCTACATACAAAACTTTTCCAAATTCCAACCCCCTCAAAATTGGCTCCTAAAAGGTGTGCTGGGTCAAAATTAACAACTTTTTGGAAACAATCAGAGTAAAAGCCTATGACTATGGAAAAACTCTAAAATGGCCGAATTTTGCTCCAAACAAAAGATATGGAAAATATTTGCAAAAATAAGTACTACTACATTCTCCCTTTATCAAAATTAACTATGTCCTAAGAGTTGGAAGGAGGGGTATTCATGCAAAACATCTAAATCAACCAGGAGGAATCTTGTACAGGATACAAGTCCCACATAACAAAAACTTAAACAAGAGTTCTACTCCTAAGCTACCTAACTCTACAATCAAGAATTATTTTCGATTCTATTTTCAACGATCCATTATCTCGAAGATTGTATTTCTCCTGTAAAACATGTCGAGGATTACTCACATACTTCTTTAGTAAACTTACATGGAAAATTGGATGAACTTTCACATGCACAGGCAATTCAAGTTTATAAGCAACTTACCCAACCCTCTTCAAAACCTTAAAAGGCTCAACAAACCCTAGAGACAACCACCTATCCTTACTAAGAATAAGATTAATATGCTTAGGAAAAACCTTTAAGAAAGAAAATATCTTACATCAAAGGATAGTGGTCTCTTATGCTTGTCATAATAAATTTTTTTCTTTTTAGGGGCTTCCTTAATGTGATGTCTAATATTGGAAATCTCTTTGTCCATCTTCTTAACCATTTTCTTAGAGACTTGTACTTTGTTCTCAGGGAGTGAAAAGTTTAAAGAAGTTGAACAATTACAACCATACATGGCTTCAAAAGGTGCCATCTGAATAGATACATGCCAAGAATTGTTTTAAGCTAACTCAACCAAAGGCAAGGAGTGTACCCAATTTCTCTATTTTGGAGTACCTCACCACACCATCCGGGTATGTGTTGTGTGTCTGTATGCATTGTGTGGTAGCGTACCTTTTGTCGTATTGCACAATAGTCATGAGGTACCTTACCACACAATGGGAGTGTGTACGAAAGCTGTTCTACAGAACAATGCTTACCACGGGGGCATCACCTTGATGACGCGGGAAAGATGGTGTCCTTGTGGTAAGTATTGGCTTACTGTCTGGGTACTATATCGGTAACACGGAAAATCTAGTATCCTTATGGTAAGTCAACTTCCCTTCCCCTTTCCCAAAAAATATATGGGTATCGATCGGTAACGCGGCTATCTGATGTTCGTATGCAAACCATTATTTCTTCTTAGATTCAAGCGGCACTCGATTGGTAACGCGGCTAATAGAGTGTCGTTTGTTAGAAGCATATGTTTTTGCATAAATGTGGCAATCAGGTTATTAACCCGGCCATACAAACGTCATATAATTTGTATGTGCATGTGCAGTTAATTTTTTAAGTATTAAGTATATGAAATACTTGGTCGATAACGTGGCTGTGAAGAGTACTTCATATACAAATGTTTGAATTATTTGATTTTGTTGTTTTTAAGTACCCATATAAAATTATATACTAGCTAATCATATTCAAAAGAATGCTTTCTTCATCAATCATCGCTATTTAAAATGCTACATTTACATAAACTATATGCAAAAAGGTATTTTGCACACAATTTGCATGTTAAATATTCATTTTTATCTTTTTAAAGGAACTCAAGCATTATCGCTATTTTTAATGCTTCAGTTACATAAATCCTCTCTAAAAAAGAATTTGCACACAATTTGCATGTTAAATATTCTTTTGTATTTTTTAAAGAGCATCAATTATCATCGCTATTTTGAATGCTACATTTACATGAATTCTATGTAGAAAAGTGTGTGAACACAATTTGCATGTTAAATATTTATTTCTATCTTTTTAAAGAGCAAGACATTCTTTGCAATTTTCTAGTTCAATTTGCATACTTCCAATGTTTTAAATTTTTTTGAAGTGTTTAAGTCGGTGTGTGCTTTGTTTGAACTAATATCTACGCATGGAGAAAAATAGAAGTTAAAAATTCAGTATATGCCGAAATGTAACAGATTGTTAACATGTATTGTTTGATATGGATTAAGTTCTTATAAACCACTTGTTTGATTTGCATTTTACACATGTAATAGATTGAAATTTTAAGTGAAGATTATTTTCAATTTTTATCAATATTTCCTTGCACATTTCTTGAAGTCTTCAAGTCGTGGTTAAGGTTTTTTTCTGAAATAGTGTGAGAGTGTTAGTGTCATTCGCAACCATGAATTTGTATTTGATATATTGTTTTTTATTGTTCAGTGCAAATATGACGCCAGATCAAAAGAAAAGTATTATGCGTGCCATTTGTAAAGAATGTACTTTGGCAATCTCATCATGTGCATATGGTCTCATACAACAGATTAGTGAAAGCGGTGTCTTCGTCAAAGACCTCACTAGTGCTATATGGAAGAACACAGAGTGCATGCTGCAAGGTGAAGGCTAGTGCAAGTTGTTGATTCCATCAAGGATTTGAGAATTTGACCCCCACCATAAGGTTAGGACAATGTGGGGCAATATGAAAGTATGTTGCAGAGACTTAAAGGAAGATATCCCACATGTGTGTGACATGTCAAATTAGAGCTCTGGGATAAATTGTGGAAGGAACAGAAGGTAAAGATGAAGCGTGTGAAAGTGCAGGACCAAGCAGCCTTACCCAAGAGATTGAAGATAGCCCAAGATACGCAAGCAGCTTTGGGAGGTCAATCCGATGCCAACGGCATCGACACAATCATGCGCACGGCTTTGAATGTCAAGTGCGCTCATCTTGTCGGCATTTCTCATGAAGCCTTGATAGAAGGTATGAGGGTTGGAGCAGGATCCTTTGGTGTGTGCACATTGTACACCATCAAAGGCATCTCTTTTTTTTCAGAACACATTACATATGTGGAAAAATGTTACAAGGGAGGGAGTGAGACAAAATTTGATAGCTTTCAGACAAAGCAAGGAATGCAAACGCTTCACCCCTCCATTGTAAGATGCATTGGCTTTACTATCGAAGCTCCTTGGATCACAATATTCCCATACTACAATGGGGGTACTGTGGGCGACATGATGTGCCGCTTACCATTTGCTCATGGATTGTTCAAACAACACATGCATAGGCTACAACACGGTTGGAGGTCATTGCTTGCAGCAAATCTTCCTATACAATAGATAGACACGACACGGATCAAAGTAGTGATCGAGCAGATGTCAGTCATTTCTCACACCTTAATCGATGGGCGTTGCAGTTGCCCACTCGATCGGGATAGTGCACAACAGTGACCTGCACCCGTTCAACATAATGTTGACTTTACTCGCACAAATAAACCCCGTGTTAGTATCATTGATTGGGGGATGATGCTCAGAACGCCAGCTAAGTGCACAAAAATTAATTATCTGCATCCAAGCGCACAGTTGGACTCTATAATTTTGGAGGCACTGAGAGTAGGGTATGCAGAGATGGCTAAGCGACCGTGGATTGCTCGAAAACTATACGATTCACGGTGCACAGATGCATACACAAAAGCGAGCGACATTTATTCATTGGGCTATCTATTCGACATGCTAGAATATTTTTGGAGTGCAGCTAGAAAAGTTTCTTTTCCATAAGAAGCTTTTCACCACCCGAATGAAGATGTTATGAGGGTTATTCGGATTAAACTAGATTGTTGGATGAAATTAAAAGAGTGGGAACAAAGAAGAAATGCATCTGACGTGTTAATATTTTTCAAAGAACATTTAAAGACAGACCCTAACCCCGTCCAACGTCCCCTTGTTGAACTTGCACCATCATTTGTATCCGATCTAAACATTTTTATGATATGCATGTCTCTTGTCCAGTGTATTCTATTTTTTATTGAAGTGTATTATCTGGTTTGAAGTGGTTCACCTCCTTGAGTCAATTTTCTTTAGTCATTTCAATTTTTTCGTATTGACTATCAGTATTTCGAATTTGCCTTGTGGTTCAATTAGTCGCATTAGTTGTGGTTTGAATTAGTGGATTATGATGTCTTATGTAGTGGACGAGAAGCTGCTATCTTGTGCATCTATGAGACTGTTGAATCGTGAAAATATATATTTGACAATGATATTGAATATTTGTCTATTGCGATTGCAGCCCCAAGAGAAAATGGCCGATGAAGAACAAGATATTGGCACCCAATCAGTGCCCGATGATCAACAACAAGCGGCTGTTAATGTATTCAGTGCATGAATTCTATAGCACACGGTATGCCGGCACAGCAAGCGATGCGCACTGCTCGAAGACTCTCAAAATGGAAAAATCCAAACCACATGCAATGGAAAGAGATCAACAAAGTAGTTGACGATGGACATGATCAAAACAATATGGTCATGTGAGGACGCAGAGATCAAGAAAGGAAGGTGGAAGGTTTTGAAGTGCAACCATGATGCGATCAAAGAAAACACTGAGAGGATTTACTTGGAAGTTTATGGCCATCCCATGTGCAAGGTAGATTGTGCGTTATATTTTGCAAAAATGTTATATGTTCACTTTGTGCAATAGCAACCAGTAGACTTTTCAACACCAGATTAGAGAGGTTGAGACTTTAGAGCCAATTCGAGAAAAACCAATGTCTTGAAGATATGGCCATATGGACAAATCTTAAACTATTTTTTAAGGCCGAAGACTTCCACAAGGTAATACTTGAAAATCTAAGTTTCAAACCATGCTCTCAAAAATTTGGCTAAGATTTGGCCATGTGATGAAATTCTAAGCAGCTTTCTTTGAAAGTGGGAATTGAGAAATTCCCAAATTCACTAATATGGTACTTTTCATCAAAATTGACAACTGCTGTCACTCATGATCTAAGGGAGACTTGTGTCACTTTTACCCGAGATGAGCTTGCATTGATAGTGTAAGGAACTCACCTATAGTTAAAGAGAGAGAAGGATATTTACACGACACAGTTGGCAGAGAAAGATACAAAAACAATACGGCTTTCTATAGCCACCCAAATACCCCAACCCTCGCAAGTCCGGATGGAGAAAAGCATTCACCACTTAAGCTAGGACGTTCGAAATCTGACACAGTGAGTGAATCCAATGCCTGTACAAGGAACACACATTAGCCACCTTGTCCTGCATCCAGATTTGGTCCCCTCGTCTACTTCAGATGCATACTCATCTTCCCAATGTCTAGTTTGCTACAAGAATTTTGATGGATGGAGTGGATATTATACATTTGACACGCAGTCATTATTATCACTTCGTTTGTCTTATTCAATTAATGCAAAATAGTATCCAATGCGCAATCTGTTCACAATATATTCCACAAGGAATATATATTATGTTTGGCATGGAAAATGAGTATATATTCAAGCAAGCCCGCCAGGATACCCCTAGCACAATTAGAAATCTGTTTGGTGAACAAGATTCTACTTAAGAGCAACACAATTGAGATCGACAAACTATGTATAATTGCAAATATGAAGCATTGAAATATGATCAAACCACATTTGAATACAAGGTCGTTTACGATGGTTTTTGACACGATCTTCTTACTACTCTCAAGCTATATTGAATCTGTAAAGTTGTTATCTGGTTGTAAGTCTGAGTGTTGTGGTTCTCCTTCTATTTTCAACTTCAACATCTATTATCAAACTCTCTTCTATTTTGTCTATAGTGCATTGAGATACACCAACATTGAACTCTTCTTTGTTTTCATTTTGACAATCATACAATCAGGTTGTCATTTCCTCCTCGTAGCCAGTACTTTTGATGTGTTTCAATATCTTTTCATTGCAAAACATATACACCAATTTTTCTGCTCTGTCTGCTAATAGTCTGTTGCCAATAGTGCTGTGAACATACTTGTACATACTCCAATTTCTCTCTGAACTTGAGTTTGATGCACATTGTGCCAATACTTTCATTGCAAGGGGACGTAAGGTAGAGTAATGCTCTCCACCCAGTTCATCATCCACCACTTCCATGCAAGTTGCTCTTTTGTCATTACTTGTACAAAATCATTCGTAAAAGGACCTTCTTTTAATCTAAATGCAATCATTTCTTTGATGAAATCAATTCAGTCCTGAACGTTGGAGTAGAACGTGTTGGCCACATGATAGAAATCGTTTACCACCTCTGTATTGAATATCAGATCTAAATTCCAATACTCCAGATCGAGCATGTAAGCAATGCTATGGAGTGGACTATGAGCGCTCTTCCACCTTGCATGAAAATACTTGGCCAAACTTTTTCGTTGTTTGCCAGAGAATGGTAGTCACCACTCCTTCTCTACTACAGACTCTTTCAGCTCTTTGGGATGTTCAAGACTTTGTTGGACTGACCACCATGTCATCCACACTTTGCCCAAGTTTGGCGCCCTTTGATCAAGGTTGCGGCTCGCGAACATAACGGGCACCATTACATGGTATGCATCCATTACACTCCTGCATCAAGTAGCCTTGTTTACATTGCCACGTAGATATGTAATTTTATCTTTCACTTTTTCTTTCTGCTCAAGCTGCCATTCATCAAAGGCCGTGCAATTGAATGTGTCAATCACAGAGCATTTATTGCGAAGAAGTGATTCCAAGGTATAAAGTATGTGCATAACCAAGTTTCAGCAGGAAGTTTTAACATCACTGACATGAGCATCCTATACAAATTGGGCACTCTTTGTCGTTTCAAGATAAATTTCACAACCTGACATGCTATATCAATTATTTTGGCGAACCATGTGGTTTCTTCGCTAGTGTACCAATCATTCAGCATCAAGTCTAAGCTGTGTATATCACAACCATTGGCAAAAATGTGTCGAAAGACTTTACCAATCGCCTTTATAAACATTTTCCCTTTGGAGAAACCAGCATTACATTGATCAGCGGTCTTCTTTGAGCATTTGATCAGACATCACTCACAATCGTACATCCTGAAAGCGAAATATTCCCAAGTATTATTTTGCCAACACGCTCTTTGACTTCGATGTAACATTTGTCCAAGAAAAAATTTCGTATGGTGTGATAAGAAGGAGCTGAAAATCGTGGGCCAAACTCACCGATTTTCTTCCAAGCAGCCTTCCAATGATTGTTGTCTACCATGACCAAAGCACTTCCAGTAAAGAGTATTCCTTTGGCTAGTGTAGTTTTTGCTTCTTCTAGAGATTGCACTCGAAATCTTTGACGTAATGATTTTTGACGCATTTGACCAAGTCCACCTTCATTGTGATGCTTAAAAGGAACACTGCTTGGAATTTCCTCTCCCTGGGCAGGTTGTTCTCTGAGGTTGACGTCAATACAGGATCTACAAAGTTAATATTTGGCTCTAAGAACTCTTGACTCGAAGCCACAGAGCAATATATCTGTTGTCTCTTGCCACCCTTTTTGGCGAGCTCTTCTCTCAAACGCTTTGCAACTGCAGGTGCTTGAGGATGTTCACATTTCTTACAACTCTTTTTAACGATGTCGAGAAATTTGCGGTCTTACCAGGAAAGTGCTGGGCTTTTGGCTATGAGAGTTTGTGAGAGAACTCTAAAGACTATATAAAGGAGTTAAACCATAGATGCCATGAAGTCTAGGGTTTGGAAGGAAGTGCAATCAAAGAAGCCCCACTCTTTCTTCCTTGTACTCACACACTCAAAGAAAGAACATAGAAAAGAATATCAAAACAACACAAAGATGAAAACATCAAGGCGATGATCATATAGTATCATGGGTAATATGAAAGGGTTAATAGATGAGCTAATGGTGTTCAATCTTTGCCGTCCAAACATGCTACGAATTGTTCTTTGGAATTGTAGTTTTGTGCTTACTATAATATATATGTTTTGTCTAGTGATTGGGATTAATTGTGTGTACAATTCTCTTGGTTCATAGCAAGATAACTACACTTACGTCAAAAGTGTTGAGATGTAGAGAGAAAGAGAGAGACGAGACAAGCGACACACCATTTACGCTCCCAAAGACTGATTCATATTGAGGACAAGATACAAATATATAGGTGAGACCAAGTTGAGTAGAGTGAGCCATATATAGCTCCAACACCCCCACTCAAACAAAGGTCTCTAGCTTTGGATGAAAAAACCCTTGGGGAGTTCAAGGGAAAAACCCAAGCCCCTATACAATGTGAAAATATGAACTAGCGATGATGATGTGGAAGTGAATTGTGCATCTATGTACAAATATTCAAGTGACTCAGAGATCACAATGTGCAAATGTGGAGTGTGCATAGTGCATGGTACCTAAAAGATTACAATGTCATATGTATAAAGCTATTAAAATAGCAAAGAAGCTAATCTAGAAAGAGTGAGGCTGAAGCAACTCTAAGCTCCGAGCACAAGAGAATGAAACGTGACTCGTTGAGGCCTTTGGTCAAAATGTCTGCAATCATCTGGTCACTTGGACAGTGTTCAACCATAATGGTTCCTTTGCGTACTTCATTCCTGCCATAATGATAATGGACAGCAATGTACTTTGACTTATTATGTTGAACATGGTCTTTTGCAAGACTAACAGCACTTTGGTTGTCACACCGCAAGGGTGTGCTAGAAAGAGGAGAGTGACCAATATCAACCAACATTTGTTGAAGCCAAATCAACTCACGAGCTTCAAGTGATGCCAGAACGTATTCTGACTCAGTCATAGAAACTGCAACACAACGTTGTTTCTTGCTGGTCCAAGAAAAAATACAACCATTTATAAAGAAGCAATTTCCACTAGTAGATCGCATAGATAAATGTGAGCTTGCCCAATCTGCATCTGTGTAACCCAAAAGAGAAAGAGATTGCATAGAATCCGATGTGAGTTGTCGTCGATAGACTAAACCAAAATCTGTAGTGCCTTTCAAGTATTTCAATACACGCTTTGCAGTAGACCAATGCTTAAGAGAAGGACATGCAAAATGTTATCCAAGATAATTAGCAGCAAACAGAATATCAGGATGAGTGTTCATGCCAACAAACTGAAGACATCGAATCAAGCTAGCATAAAGTTGATTTGTGACAAGTTGACCGCCATTGTCAGAAGTGTTCTTCGTAGAGCTCGCAAGACAAGGTGTGTTGGCTGAATGTGCAGATTCCATACAAATTTTTTGAATAGTATCTGCAATAAACTTTGACTGTCGAAGGAATAAAATACTTTTTATACGGTTCCGTTGGATTTGAATGCCAAGACACGAGTGAATCTCTCCAAGATCCACCATATCAAATGCAGAAGACAATAACTTTTTCACTTGCTGAAGAAATCCCAAATCATTGGAAACAAGGATGGTATCATCCACATAAAGAGCAAGAATCACAAAACTGCTACCTTGGCGTTTTATGTATAAGTTGGGGTTTGAAGAGCAAGAGATGAATCCTTTAGAGGTGAGAAAAAGATCAAATTTTGTATACCAGGCTTGCGAAGCTTGTTTGAGACCATATAGTGCCTTATGGAGTTGAGCAACAAGGTCTTCTTTACCTGGAATAACAAACCCTTCTGGTTGTTCCATATAAATTTCCTCTTCCAAGTCACCATGAAGAAAAGCAGTTCGCACATCCATTTGATGAGCTTCTAAATCAAATTGAACAGCAAATGCCAATAAATCTCGAACACTTGTAATGCGAATAACTGGTGAAAAATTCTCTTGATAATCAACACCGGCTACTTGGGAGTAACCTTTTGCAACTAAATGTGCCTTGAACTTGTCAAAAGATCCATCTGCTTTTACTTTTGTCTTATACACCCACTTACATTTAATAGTTGTACGACTAGGAGGTAGTTCAGTTAGTATCCATGTACCTTTAGAGATAAGAGAATCGTGCTCTGCTTCCATAGCCTCTTGCCATTGATCCTTTTGTGGTGAAGAGATAGCTTCATCATAAGTGACGGGATCTTCAGAAGTAGAAAAAGCATTATCAACAATATCATCATCATAAACATGACATGAGCCATGTTCAAAATCAATATGCATATCAACAAAAATATCAATATCATCATTGACAACATTCGGAATGGATGGTTGTGAAGAGGAAAGTTGCTCTGTAGAAAGAGTTTCTTCATCTGAAAGACATGGAAAAGCTTGAAGCAATGATTTAGTATCATCAGAATCATCCATGGACCATGAGCCTCCTATAAGGTGCTCGTTAAAAGTAGCATCACGATTCACAATTACTTTCTTGGAGGAAGGGTCATAGAATTTGTAGCCTTTGGAAGTGTCAGAATATCCAATAAAAATAACTTTAAGACCAAGAGCATCAAGCTTTGTTCGTGTTTCTTTGGGAACATGAATATAAGCAATACATCCAAAGGTTCAAAAATGAGATACAGAAGGAATGTCACCTGTCCATGCTGTGATGGGTATCTTACCAAAGGGTGCAGTAGTAGGAAGATGATTCTGAATAAATATTGTTATCAAAGTAGCTTCAGTGCAAAAAACACGAGATAAGCCAGAATGAATCAGCATACATCTTACAACATTGAGAATAGTGCAATTCTTTCGTTCAGCAACGCCGTTCTGTTGAGAAGAATATGAAATAGTGTGTTCATGATGAATTCCACTGTCAGCACAGTAACTCACAAACTCTCGAGAAACATATTCGCCTCCATTGTCACTACAAAGCTTCTTAAGGCGACAACCAGTTTGAAGTTCCACAGCCTTGTGGAATTGTTTGAAAACAGATAAGGCTTCAGATTTTTGTCTAAGTAGAAATACAGTCATATACCTTGAGAAATAATCAATGAGAGTAATGAAGTAGCGATATTGTGATCTCGAAGAAGGTAGAGGTCCACATATATCAGTATGAACAAGATCCAATATGTCATGAGAATGAGTTATATTTGAAAGAGGAAAGGGTTTACAATTGTGTTTTCCAATAGCACAAAATTCACAAATTCCCATATGGGGATGGGCTTTAAGATCCATGCCATGAACAAGATCACGACGTTGAAGATCAAGGAGTTTTGAGAAATCAGCATGAACAAAAAGGTGATGCCATACTTTGCAATCATGATCACCTCGAGCAGTGACAATATTTGCTATAGCATTGTTGAGAGAGAGTTTAAACAAATTACCGTTTCGAGGAGTAGTGGCTATAGTCTGTCATATTTCTCAATTCGGCATTTGGTATGATCAAATCCAACAAACAGACCAAGATCAACAAGTCTAGCAACTGAAAGAAGATTACATTGAAGATCTAGTACATGTAATACTCCTCGCAAAATTCGAGTGGAAGAAGATAAGGTACCAAGATATAAGTCTCCAATACCCTTTACTTCACAAGTAGTATCATCAGCAAGATAAACAACACGTTAAATGGTAGTGGATGATAGTTATGGAGCCACTTAGACTGATATGTCATATTTCCTGTAGCACCAGAATCGACAATAAAAAGTGATCCATCACGTACATGAAGTATTCTGTCTGGAGCAACTGAACATAGGACGCAGCTTGTTTCTGGTACATTGTTGTTTTGATATTCAGTAGCATATGGTCTATTACCATCTGTGTCGAATCGACGCTTATAGCACATATGAGTGGGATAATTAGATCGTCCACAATATTCACAACAACAAGAAGAAGAGTCTCTAGATAAACGTGGTTGTTTTGTGGTAATATTGTTTTTTCATCATATTGACGTGCCCAACAATCATCTTCAGTATGGCCATTTCTGTTGCAATAAGAACATTGCTTATTAGGAAATTTGAGACGAGAGAAAATATTACCACGCCGACCACCTCTGCGGTTTCCTCACTGAAATGGACGCCTTCGAGCATAAAAAGCACGTTCCATCTGTTGTGACTCGGTCTCCTCTTGTAAAATCATAGCTGTATTGTGACCAACATTACGACGTTATTGACGTTGAGAGTATTCAATTAAAGACATGCAGGCTTGGTTGAAATCAAGACCATCTTTATTAGAGAGAATAGTAACAATGTTATCATAAGAAGAGTCCTTCACCGTATCAAGGAGAAGTATAATCAGTTGCTTTTGTGGAACAGGATCACCGGTAACAGCAAGTTGATTAATAATAGATTTGAAAGATTCAATATGTCTCGTCATGGCAGTACCAACTTCATATTGTAACTTGTTAAGAAACCCTCTCAAATAAAGTATTTCTATAATAGATTTCTTCTGAAAGTTTGCAATAAGGTACTTCCATACGTCGTAGGAAGTAGGAAGTTCATACATATCAAGCAAAAGGGAATCAGTAAGAGCAAAAAGAATATACCGATGAGCTGCTTTATCACATCGTTGCCAATCCGTATAGGCAACATTCCAATCTTCAAATATAGGTCCTTCAGTGATAAGCACGTTATCATTATCCGTATCAACAGGCTGAGGTGGACAAACACGATTTCCAAGAACAGTATCAGAGAGACGCAAGATTGATAGCCACAATACGAATAGCAAAAAGCTAAATTTTCTCAAAAAAGTTAATGCCAAAATTAGAAAAACGATCGCGGACGCTTCACGAAGAAGTACGACGAAGAAAGATGCGTCAAGCTGCAGTAAAAACAGCATAACTTTCTGCTACGAACTACGATTGACGCAAACCTAGAACTCAAATCGAAGAGCTCGAGGTGACGAACAAGTTTTGGATGAAAAGTGCTACATTACACTCCATTGCACTTTTCCCGTTTCTCCAAATTTTGAGCAGAAGACCCCCAAAAATTGAGATGAATTCCAGGGTGTCATCAATAAGAAAACGTAATCAACGATTAGATTGATTAGCAATAACCACCACACAAAACACTAATCATATTCTTCTTAATACAAAGCAACCACAGTTAACAAGAATCAACGCTCAAGAAATAAAATTTATAGCAATTTTGAATCTTACGTGTGAATCGCATACACATACTGTTTTGTCACCATGAATTGAATCGGCGCGTGATCGTTACCGCTCTGATACCATGTTGAGATGTAGAGAGAAAGAGAGAGAGATGAGACAAGAGACACACCATATACGCTCTCAAAGACTGATTCATATTGAGGATACGATACAAATATATAGGTGAGACCAAGTTGAGTAGAGTGAGCCATATATAGCTCCAACAAAAAGAAAAGTTATAATCTATAAGAGGTAGTATGATGGGATCCGGTGAAAGACGTATTTCATTCAGCCTTTCTGGGCCAAAGAGAAACACTATCCGTTGTTGAAAGTGTATTTTAGGGCTAATCCATATGTTAATTCTAATAGATTGCACAGAGTGAAAGCGATAGAAATTCTCATCATGTGGATTATTCATCTAAGATAGTATGTGAGTAATGTAGATATAAGAAAAGTGAAGAGATGAGAAGTTTCCCTCCCAAGCCCTATTCTTGCCCGTAGGCAATAAGGATACTGCGGGGAGAGATGTACTTGTAGCAAGGAGAACCTAGAATTTGTAGAGAGAATTAATTTCTAAGAGTGAGAGAGATAAGTTTGGTTAAGGATATGAGATTAGATATATATATGTTGGATTAGATATGAAAAAGGTGACAACAAGAAATCAACAAAATATCAATGTAGAACACATCTTATTTGTCAAACCCTTCGGCACCATTTTTGATGGAGAGATAAGAAGAGGGAAGAATTAAACTTTGATTGATACACCAAGTCCAAGATCTTCTTCGATCAGAGTTGATCTTCCAAGGATAGTTTACAAGAATGACAAGTCTTTCTCTAGGAGAAAGTGTAGGATTAGGCTTATGTTAATGGCTAAGTACAATTAGGCATTACTACTCACTCCCTCATGAATTCCTCTCATCAATGGCTTGAATGGTTTGAAGGAAGAAGAGGTCCCCTTTTATAGGTGAAGGGAATCCCCAAGGGTTTACTCAAGAAGAGAAGAGCTAGTGTGAACAAAAACTGGAAAAGATGTCCCTCCATGATGTGGGCAGACTGGGGTCCAGTATTTTGATCATGTCTCCTCAACCATGGCTCCAAATTAAAAAGTAAAAATATGGGCAAAAAATTCAGTGTATTAGCTCTCAAATACTGGGGTCCAGTATTTTGATCATATCTCCTCAACCGTGGCTCCAAATAAAAAAGTAAAAAGATGGACAAAAAATTTAGCTTATTAGCTACGACTCCCATTCTATATACTTTTTCCAATTCGGATTAGAACCTTGTGTAAAAAAATCATTAAAATAAGGTACAGTTTTGGCAACAAAAGTCTTCTTGTGGTCCCCTTAGACTAGACTTTTATTTGATTCCAATGGACACCTTGAGATAATAGGATAAGATAGAAGGTTATTATTATACTTAGATATGCATATATACATTATAGGAAATATAATTATGTATCTAAAAAATTACAAGATAACTCTTGTAGCATGCGTTCCCACTATGTACGTGTCACAATACGACATCCACCCCCTCTAAAATTGCACATCCTCCGGTATGTGCCACATTGTCTCTTTGTAAGATCAGCCCTCTTATACATCTTCCTTGCTTTCTTCTTCACTGGATGATTCCAAAGCTTCATCTTCACTTTGATCTTCACCTGTGTTTTGTTCTTCCTCCTCATCAACATCTTCTAGATCATTGTCTCCTCTTCTCTTAAACATTTTTGATCCTTTTTTTTGCAATGGGAATCTTTACCATCTAGTTCAGACAAGCTGTAAGTAGCATTTTCATGCACATCCTTTGCAACATACGATCCAAACCATATTTTTGAGAACTTACGCATGACTGTGTGTTGGTTATCAAGGCTATTATCATACAATAAAACCTAGTCACCTTTGTCAATGGCTTTGCTCCTGAGCCGATGTCGCTTATCAAAGTAGTCCTTGTTTTTCAACCTTGCATTTATGAGTTGTTCTTTTGTAACCTCAATGTCTCCATGTCTTCTCTCTAGTTGCCTTATGTGCAATGCAAGGAGATCTTCCCTGCTAAGCCCCTCTTTCCAAGGTAGTACATTCCATTTGGGAATTGTATCTTCAATCGGCATCATTGGCTTTTAACCATACATTAGCTCCGCAGGCATGTAGCCAATTACTGATTTATGGGCTATGTGTTGTATGATCAGCCCATAAATCATATGGTAACAATTGTTACCATATGATTTATGGGCTATGTGTTGTATGATCAGCCCATAAATCATATGGTAACAATTTTGGCCACTCACCAACTCTTCCTTCGCAAGCCTTGGCCAAAGCTTTGATGATAGGAGGATGCCCTCTTTCACTCTTTCCATTGCCTTCAAGGTTGTAAGTTGTAGTAAGAGAAATCTTGATTTATAATCTGGAAAAGAACTCCCTTGATTCTTCGGCATCCATTTTACCTCTGTCTGGAGTGATCTTTCCCACACAACCATAATGGAAAATCACCTCCTCAAGAAGGAATTTACACATAGCTTCTATGGTTTTAGCTCTTAATGCTCTTCCTTCAACCTGATTAGTTAGGTCCTCTTGTAAAAGAACCAAGTATCTCATCTGCCAGAGTCCTAAAGGCATTGTGACTAGATCCACAACCCATTTATAGTGCACAGCTAGTGGATATGTAGGGTGCAATCCATCACGATGTCGAACATTTGAATACATTTGACAAGTTACACATGAGTCTACAAATTGAGATACATCTTTATACATACCCTTCCACCAGTATTTTTCTTTCAACTTGGAGAAAGTTGCCCACACACCCCTGTGTCCAGCCCATATACTCTCATGAAACTGTAGAATAAGCTTTACTTGAGTCTACATATAACCCTTTGTGGTGTAGCACCCTTTTGTTTAGGATGCTTCCACAAGTAACCATCCCTCAAAAAGTAGCCATATGCTTTCCTGCATATCCTCTTGAATTCATGTTCAGACCAATCATCTTTTTTTGTTAGAGTACTCAAGTAGCTTCCAACAAGAAGCGAATCACCTTCATAAAGATCTTTCAAGAACATTTCAAGTGGATTAGTCATGCAGACATTGTTACTTTTGACACGAGAGATGGAATAGAGCTTTGTGCCCACATCATCTCCCTCATCAATCATCTGTGACTCATATTCATACCTTGCCCTTGATAGCATATCTGCCACTGTATTATTTATCTTTACCTGCAATGTGCTTAAACTCAGGATTTAAGGACTTAATGTATGCAATCCACCCAGCAACATAGCAATGTCTGGAGTTGAACAGCTTGTAATCATGAAGTGGTAGACAATCTGTTTCTATAACCACACATGCACCAATTAGGTACTCTTTTCCTGTTTTCAAGGCTGTAACCATACCCCATAACTCTCTCTTTATCTGTGGACAGTTTCTTTGGCTAGCACTTAGTACCTTTGCTCCAAATCTTACCACATATCTGTGTCCTTCTTTGTCATCTTGCCCTATTGCCCATCCAATCCCTGTAGGACTAGTGTCTACTGTCACAATTACTCGCCTTTGACACTCATAGTCTACCTTTCTCAAAGTTGATGATGATTGAAGCAAATCCTTTAGCTTTCTCATGGCTTTCACATGTGCTTCTATCCATTTAAAATTTTGATTCTTTCTAAGCAGTTGATAAAGAGGATTAGCTACATGTGCATAATGTGGAATCCAAATAACATAAAAGACACATGCTCCCAAAAACCTTCTAACCTCATGATGTTAGTGCATGTTTCTTTCATTCTTTGGATGGCATCTACCTTTGTTGGACAAGGTTTCCTACCATATGACCCGCACATGTCCCCCACAATGAGCACTTCATTGACACCAAACATAGACTTTTTCCCTGACAATGTAAGATTCACTTCTTCCAACCTAGACAAAATTTTATCACAATCATTTATGTGATTTACCACAAACCTGCGACATCCCTTGAGACCCAAAGCTTCATCTTTCTCACTTTCTTCACATCCTTTGATAGGACAATCATCAATGAAAGGCATTGTGATTTGAGGAATAAAGTTACATAAGACCTTATTCATTCCATTCATCATATGTGCAACCGAGTTGGTTGTTGCCTGCGGCAAGGTACACATCCTTACCAAACCCAAAGGTGTCCTCATGGTTGTCAAGTCTCTGCTTTTGATTGCAAGCTGAAATTGACGATACCCTGAGTAGAGATCCCCGATTGAGTAGATTGACCTCCCTGCAAACGCCTCTGCAAACTCATCCACAACTGGACATGTACCTACATTTCTAATTGTCACCTTGTTCACTGGTTGAATATCTTGGATGAAGCGTAGAGAACCATTCTTCTTTGGAACTATGAACCACCTGTTCGAGTATGGAGTATAAGAAGGCTCCAAGATTCCCATTTTGATTTTCTCATTCAGTAGCTCTACTAAATTTGACAAATGTGCCTTTGGAACCGGAATAGGCCGCAAATTCCAAGGCACATGAGGTATTGTGAAAATTACCATAGGAGCTAAAATAGAAGGATCAACACATCCTATCTCATGTGGATCAAATGCAAAAGCCTTACCATGCTTTGAAAGCATTTCTTTGGATCACTTTGTCTCCTCCCGTGTTAGAAACTCCTCGCAACCAATTTGCAACTCTTGAAAAGACTCCTTTGTGAACCCAATCTTTTTAGGATTCCCCAAACTTGGTTGCAAAGAAGCCTGCTTAATCTTTTCCCTATTGCTGGTTGGTAACCATTAGGAAGAGGATGGGGTGTAGGAGGGCCTCTTTATTTTCCATGAGTTTATGGAGGTGATTAACATTTTGACGAATAGGTGTATGCCATGTGTGCAAGAATGGTGGGTGTATAAGAGTGGTCAAAGGATGCACTTTTTCCCCCAAAAAGGAGGTGGTAATTTTATGATTTTCCGCCTTCCATAACTCCCACAAATGATATCCGATTTGAGCGAAGATCATAGATCTGCAATCTACTCGTTGAGCTCTTTCCATAGATATGTTACATGATATAGTTTTACCCGCTAGATTTTAAATTCCATTTTGGGGGGAAACTTTAAATTCAAATAAAGTAGCTGTTTTGTCGGTTTGAATTTAAAAGCTGTCCTTTGATTACTTTCTTAATACTAAAGGTTTGACTTCCTTAAACTTCCAAATAAAGAGGCCCTCCTAGACCCCATTCTCTTCCTAATGGGTGAAGCTACTGGTTTCACCTTTATTGCTACACTCTTGTATTTAGTTTCGACATGGACTTTTGGGCCAAGTGTTTGATCTTCTTTGAAGGCTCCTATGACTTGATACATTTCCATAGAGCATACTTCCACAACACTATTTTCAAGATGCAAACTCGACTCCATTATAGCGTCAAGCTCACCCATAGTATCTACAAAAGACACTTGCTCACACAAACCCAAAACATTTTTAGTAGGCTCTAGCAACCCACTCTCTTTCATGCCTATTTGTACATTATGTACATATTGCCTCTCACATCTCTTCATATCTTCAAGTTTTGTAAAACGTACTGATCCATTCCTTGTTACCAAGGAGCCCGTCGAGAAAGTTTCACATGATCCAAAAATATGCAAGACTTCAAGGATCTTTATATGCCCAGTACACTAGTACAACATATCCGACCCTTGGATATCGACTCATCATTTACATATTCTCATCTTCTAAAACCAATCACAGTCCTCATTTGGACCAATGGCTTCTTCTCAATGAGCATGACTCTCCAAGTTTTCAATTGTTTTGGTTTCGTACCTTTATGTTGATAAATGAATTAAATTTTTTTAGAAGTGGTTATCGAATTAAGAATCACGTTCGTCCCAAAAAAGGACCTATGACTCTGTAACCTTAGGTCAATTCACAAGGAGAAGACTATACCCGATACTCGGATATACTCCCCAAGGATTTGCCTAGCTAAAGGACCGTGGTTAGCACATTGTTTACTATATATCATTACTCTCATCGAGATTTTTCATTTTCCCGGCGGGCCCACCAAGAAATTACATATACCCGACGGTCTCGCCAGGAAAATGAAAAAGCCCGGTGGGCCCCGCAGGGAAAAATAAAAAACCCAGAGAGCTAACCGGCTCTATGGGTTTTTGCAGGTCATAATCAAAGTCACGTTAACAATTAACGTGATCACGTTATTTTATTGTGTAAATACTAGAGTTATTGACGTAATCACACGATCGTGATTACGTTAATGAAATCCCTGCTTGTAGTGTTTTCTACCATCTTGTCCCTTCTTCTTTGTTGTTTGACAAGCAGTGAGATAGCACCTTCAACTTCATTCCAGTCGGTCTTTAGTCCTTGCTCAACATCTTTATCTTCAAGAATAAGCTCCAAATTTTCCTAAAACTCTTTACATATAGCTTGTAGCAAAAGATCTATCTTCTTTGCATCTAGTGTGGCCTTTTTTGTCTTAGTGAGTTGTGCATAGCGACACTCAAATTCCCTAAGTAGCTCTATTATTCATATTCCTTGCTTTGGCTTGACTACCCATTCTAAGAATGTCCTTTTGGTCACTCTCTTAGAGTCCTCCATAAAATATTCCTCCTTTAAAGCTATTTTGAGTTCTTCTCAGTTTCTCCCATGCCCATCTTTAATTTCCCTAACATGTTCCTTATTTTCTGGAGCAACAACTAGCTCAAATCTTTGAATCGTCTCACCTTATGATACGTGATGCAGCTCCATCTCCTTCACATACTCGTGCAAGTACTTGGTAACATCTTTGCCATTGAATTGATCCATTTTGTTCACGATCACTAGTATGGCTTTGGTTGCTGAAATCTCCCCATGTTGCTATTTCATGAACATTGCAAATGCTTGAAACATTTTCATTGTTGTTGGGTCAAAATGCATACCATGTTTCTCCACATGATCACCCATGATTACCCACAAACTCTCACCCTCGTAGTTTTGCATTGGGCTCACCAAAAATACGTCGAGAAGTTTGTAGTCTTGCTAGGAAAGCATCAGGCTTATTGCTGTTTTGTGAGCTAACCTTAAAACTATATGAAGGAGTTATGTCATAGATGCCACGAAGCCTAGAGTTTGGTAGGAAGTGCAATCAAAGAAGCCCTATTCTCTCTCTCTTGCACTCACACACAAATAAAGAACACAAAAGAGAAAATCAAAACAACACAAAGATGAAAACATGAAGACTTTGGTCATATCTTATCATATGTAAGATAAAAGGGTTAATAGATGAGTTAATGGTATTCAACCTTTGCCGACCAAACGAGCTACGAATTGTTCTTTAGAACTATAGTTTAGTGCTTACTATGATATAAATGTTTTGTCTACTGATTGGGGATAATTTTGTGTACAAATCTTTTTGGTTCATAGCAAGAAAAGTTATAGTCTATAAGGGATAGTATGATGGGATCTGGTGAAAGAAGTATTTCATTGACCCTTTTTGGGCCAAATGTTACCATATACATGTGGTAGTGATGTGTGTGAACATACTAGGACAACCGGGGTAATTTTTCCCTCTTTAGGAGGTTTTTTCCCCCGAGCATTGTATATACGCCCATCACTCTAGGGCTATCTATCTTTCCATTGCATATTTAGGAACACACTCTCTATTGTGTTCCTTGAGCTTCCTTCATCTTCTCCAAGCTGTATGCGTTTATCTCCAACCCTAATTTCAACATTTGGTATCAGAGCAGGTTTCATCCTCTTGGGCTTAGTCGCCCAGTTGCTCCAGCATACACGCCTGCTCACTTTCTCCGATTTCAGTGAGCTTTGGTAAGCGTTCCCACGTTGAAAAAATTTTCAGGAGATCTCGTAGAGCTTAGTCTGCTCAGATTTCTTATTCGGGCTCATTTCGGCCTCCGTTTCCACTACAGGCAGGTCTGCATAGGCAATTTCGTCATTTTGTGCAGAATTTCTGTCAGTGCCGTTTTCTGCATAACTGGTACCTTTTAGTCTTCTACGGTTTGTGCTATATATCACGTGTTGTTCCCACTCCGTTTTTCCTATTTTTGGGTAGTTTTCACATCAGGTGCAACATTTACCATGGCTGACAACAACACAGATGTCTTCAAGATGTTTGCTGCTGAGGACAGGTTGGATGGGGACAATTACCCTATGTGGGCTTATATGATGCAACGTGTTCTTGTGTCAAAGGGCGTCTGGAACATTGTGCAGAGCATTGATGTACGTCCTAGTTCTAAGAATGTAGGCGATGTTGAAGATGTTGCAGGTCTTGTTGCAAGGATTGATGCTATTAGAGTTGTTTTGCCTACGGCAGAACAAGCTCGTTGGGATGTAAAGGATGCGCAGGCTCATGCATTGATTGCTTTGTCTATGAAGCGCACCATTGTTCCTCACATTCGTTTTGCAAAATCTGCAAAACAGGCTTGGGATGTTCTAGCAAGTCTTTATGAAAGCCGCAATAAGACTAAAACTGCTTTGCTGCGTAAAGAGCTGGAGTCGAAGATTATGCATGAGGAAGATGATATGGACACTTTCCTTGCTAGTGTCAAGGATATCAATGAGAAAATTATTTCAGCACGTGAAGTTATTTCAGACAGTTCCCTTGTGCAGACTGTTCTTGATGCCTTACTAGATTCTTACCAGACTTTTGCTAGTACTTGGACACCTATGACCCAAGGAAATCGAGAAGTTGTCAAGTTTGATACATTATGCGCATTTCCATTGCAAGAGTCACTTTCCAGAAAAAACAGGACTAGATAGCATGCAGCTGAACAGGCTTTTATTGCTTCTCAAAGAAAGGGTGGTAACAACAATGCAACCACTTATTATGGTTCTGCTGCGAGTTGCAAAACTTCTATTCCTAATGCTTCTGCTCGCAGCCCTTCGTCTGGCAATTCTGTTGGTAAGGGAAAAAAGAAGATGCATTGCCATTATTGTAAAGCTAATGATCACTTTATCAAATCGTGTCCTAAGTTGAAGGCCAAAGAGGCTAAGAAGAAAGAAGGTGGTTCCACTGCAAATGTTGGTTCCACTACAGATGTAGCCATTGTTGAGTCTTCTGTGAAAGGAGACTGTGTTGCTGATGTTGATGCAGAATGGGATTTTAGTGCAGAGTGCACTTACAATCCTGCTATCTATGATGCATGCTTGTCAATTGTTGTAGATTCACATGTGTGGTATTTCGACAATGGTGCTACAAAGCACATTACCTCACATCGTGAATTGTTTACCTCTCTCGAGTCTGTGCCTCATGGGAATTCAGTCACTTGTGCCAACAATGCCTCTTATCCGGTTCAGGGAGTTGGAAAGATTGTGCTTACTGCTGCACATGGCAGTTCCTTCACACTTGTTGATGTACTTTATGTACCTGGGATCAAGAAGAATCTCTTGTTTGTATCCGCACTTGCTAGACTTGGACTTATAGTCAAATTTGTGAATGACAAATGTACAGTTCATGATCTTAGTTTTGGTGATGAAATTGTTACATCTGGCCTTTTGTGTCGTGGACTGTATAAGCTCACTTTGTATGACAAGTGTGGACAAAATTTTGCAAATGCTGTTGCAGATTCAAGGGCTATTTCAAACGCAAAACTTTGGCATGCACGTTTTGGTCATCTGAATTTTTCTAGTTTGCTGCGTTTGCAGAGACTGATATGGTTGCTTCTTTGCCGCCTCTTGAAGCACCTATCAAACATGTTTGTGAAGGCTGTATTTTGGGTAAGATGCAGCGTTCTAAGTTTACAAAGGATGGTTCAGTTTGGGCCACATGCAGGTTGCAACTTGTGCATAGTAATGTTTGTGGGCCCATGCAAACTCCGTCCTTGGGAAATTACCTTTACTTTGTGCTTTCATTGATGTTACTCCAGGCATGCATGGGTATTTACGCTTAAAGCAAAGTCCGAAGTTTTTATGTGCTTCAAACAATTTCTAGGTATGGCTGAAAATGTCTCGAAATGTACTATGGGCACCCTCCATTCCGATCGAGGGGGGAGTATATGTCTCATGAATTTACTGCATTTCTTGCTAGTCATGCGATAAAACACCAATATACAGTGCCTTATACACCTAAGAAAAATGGTGTTGCTGAGAGGAAAAATAGGTCACTGACGAAAATGGCACGATGTATGGTCAAAAGTCAAGCTTTGCCGCATTCTTTCTTTTTGGCTTGAGACCATCATGTGTGCCACTTATGTACTTAACAGGTGTCCTACGATAGCTTTGCAGTCTATTGTACTCCATATGAAGCATGGCATGATAGAAAGCCTTCTATTGAGCACATGCGTGTTTTTGGCTGTTTGGCATATGCTTTGATGCCACAAACACAGCGCAGAAAATTGGATGATAAGGCTGTCAAATGTATTTTTGTTGGTTATAGTGCTGAAAGAAAAGGTTACAGGTTATATCATCTGCAAACAAATCGTATTCTGGTTTCACGGGATATAGTGTTTGTGGAAGATTCTATTCAGCCCTTGCTGTCATGTGCTAGAGACAATAATGTAAGCTCACAAGACATATGACACTTTGTTGCCTCTTTTCAGCGGTGGAAATATGAATGTAATTTCCAATGAGGCAAATGTACAGCCTATGGGGATTTCTGAAAATGTTACTAATCAGCCTATCACTGATGCAGATGTACATGATGTACTTGATGAGGAAAGGGCTGAAAATGAGCAGGCTAGAGGTATGCCAAAATGGATGGTGCACACTTTGCGTGATAGTAAATTGGATGCACCTTTGTCTAGTCGTACTCGTTCAGGCTCTCACCATGCATCTTATGCATCAGATTGTTATGCTTTGGCTGTGTCTAGCTTACATGATGTTGAGGAGCCTCTGTCTTTTGCTGAAGCACAGAATTCAAAAAATTGGATGGCTGTCATGCAGTCAGAATATGACGCACTTATAGAAAATGACACATGGACTTTATGTGATTTTCCTCCTGGCAAAAAGGCCATTGGTACGAAGTGGGTTTTTAAGTTGAAACGCAAGCCAGATGGTGAGATAGATCGCCATAAGGCTCGACTTGTTGCAAAGGGTTATGAAAAGCAAAAAGGCATAGATTATGAAGAGACTTTGTCTCCCACTTGTCGTATGACTACTTTGCGTTTTCTATGTGCATTGGCAAATCATTTTGGTTGGGATGTACATCAATCAGACATTGTTACTGCTTTCTTGAATGGTGACATATTTGAGGAAGTTTATGTAACACATCCTCGCGGTTTTTTCATAAAAGGACAAGAGGACAAAGTGTGCAGATGTAAGTAGACTTTGTATGGGTTGAAGCAATCTCCTCGTGCTTGGTATGAGAAAGTTGACACACATTTGGTTAAACGAGGCTTTCGTAACAGTCCAACAGAAAGCACATTGTATGTAAAGCGTGAGGATGATGTACTTCTCATTGTGGTTCTTTATGTCGATGATTTTCTGATCACTAAACCAAATGAGAGACATATTGCTAAATTTAAGGCTGATTTGAATGCTACTCCCAAGATGAAAGATTTAGGACTGCTGCATCATTACTTGGGTATACAGTTTAACCAGTGTGATGGTGGTATTGCCTTGTGTCAGAAAAGTTACATAGAGACATTTCTATGTAAGTTTGGACTTGAGGATTGCAAACCTATTGCCACTCCCATGGAAACAGGTTTGAAGTTGAGTCTACATGATGTTAGCGATCCTACTGATGTCACTCTTTACCAAATTGTTGTTGGCTGCCTCATTTATGTATGCAACACGAGGCTAGATATTCAGTTTGCAGTCTCAGAGGTCAACAGATTTATGCATAGCCCAGGGTCTAAGCATTGGCAGGCTATCAAGAGTATTTTCCGCTACCTTAGTGGCACTTTACATCTTGGCTTGTTTTATCCCAAGGGGGGATCATTGCCGCCAGACTTACATGCTTTTTCAGACTCAGATTGGGCTGGGTGTTTTGACACGCGAGCGTCCACAAGTGGTTTTTGTTTCATGCTTGGAAGGTCATGTATATCATGGTTGAGCAAGAAGCAACCTATTGTGGTCACTTAGAGTTGTGAGGCTGAGTATAGGACAGTCTTCATAACTACGGTTGAGTGTGTATGGCGCAGATGCCTTATGGATGATTTGGGTGTTGGACAGGACACTGCCAACACTATCTACACTGAAAGCCAGAGCGCATTGGTGGTTACAAGGAACCGAGTTTTTCATGCTCGTACAAACCACATTGAGGTGCATTACCACTATGTCAGGGAGAGGCTCTCAGCAGGAGAGGTCACCTTGGATTATGTGCCAACATAGGACAACCTTGCAGATGTTTCCAAAAAGGCATTGTCTTGTGAGAAGCTTGAAGCTTTCCGCAAAGATTTGTGCTTACTCCCCTTTGTGCACTGATCATGTCCTCAGGGCATGGAGCTTCCCTTTATTCATGTGCCAGCTCTCGTTCACTGCATCACTCCAGGGGGGATTTGTTACCATATACATGTGGTAGTGATGTGTGTGAACACACTAGGACCGCCGATGCATTTTTTCCCTCTTTAGGAGGTTTTTTCCCCCGAGCATTGTATATACGCCCATCACTCTAGGGCTATCTATCTTTCCATTGCATACTAAGAAACACACTCTCTATTGTGTGCCTTGAGCTTCCTTTGTCCTCTCCAAGTTGTGTGCATTTCTCTGCAACCCTAACTTCAACACCAAAGGTGGAAGCGATATAAATTAACATCATGTGGATTATTCATCTAGGATAACTCTAGTATGTGCAAAATATAGATATGAGAGAAGTGAAGAGAAGAGAAGTTTCTCTCCCAAGAGTTATTCTTGCCCGTAGGCAATAAGGATACTGCATGGAGAGATGTATCTGTAACAAGGAGAGCCTAGAGTTTGTAGAGAGAATAAGATTCTAAAAGTGATAGAGATTTGTGAGAGTGTAACAGCATGGTTACTCATGAAGATAGAGATAGAGATAAGGATAGGTATATAACTAGAAGTGGATAATAGCTAGGTTAGAGAATAGATTTGGAAATAGAGATAGAGGTAAGGGTTGGGCTAGAGATGAAAAGCAAAACATCAAGACACCAACAAAATCACAAAAACACACCTTGTTTGCTAGCCTTCAAAATTTATTCACCAATTTGATGGAGAAAGAAGAAGAAGGAAGACTTCCAACCTTAAATAATGCACCAAATCCAAGCCCTTCTTTTGTTACAATTGATCTTACAAGGATTTCTTGCAAGATTCGATAGTATTCTTCAAGAAGTGAGTGTAGGCTTAGGCTTATGTTTATGGCTAAGTACAATTAGGCATTAATACTCTCACTCCCTCTCATGAATGGTTTTCAAGGAAGAAGAGGCCCCCTTTTATAGGTGAAGGTAACCCCTAAGTGTTACACTAGAAAGATAAGAGCCAGTGTGAATAGGAACTAGCAAAGTTTGAAATCGGATGTCTCTGCATGATGTGGGCAGAGTGGGGTCCACCATTTTTTTTATCTCTCCTCAATAATGGATCCAAATAAAAAAGTAAAAATAGTGACATAAAATTCAGTTCATAAGCTACGACCTCCATTTTATATACTTTTTCCAATTTGGATTGAAACCTTGTGTAAACAAAATATCAAAATAGGGTACATTTTTTGCTGCAAAAGTCTTCTTGTGGTCCCCTTAGACTAGACTCTCATTTGATTCCAATGGACACCTCATGCAATATGAAAGCATGACATTGCTCCTTCACAAAATTTTATAAGAATCCTTGCAATAATGCATTAAAAAAGGTGTATCTTTGAAAATCATGCAAGCTAGTGTCCCACTAGAATTTGATTCCTTCCTAGTAGCTATTAAAAAGAAACATAAGAAAAATATAAAGAATATATATATATTGGAAGTTACCCTAGATATAGGATCTAGATAGGTGTGAGATTATAATGAGATAGTAGAAAGAAAGAACCAATGCTTTTTGCCTCAAGTTCAAGAGACGGAGCTGTTGCCACTTTTTTCCATAGTACTTTCTAATGGTAAAGTAAGAATACGTTACCCTTGAGATAAATAATAGGATGAGATAGAAAGATTATTATCATATTTAGATATATATATGTACATTATGGAAAATATACTTATCACTACAACATAACATCAAGATATCGACGCAGTATATATCGACGGCCATACCTTTCTACATGATTATCGACGTACTTGCAGCCCGTCGATATATGCGTAGGAATATCCGTTGATATGAGCGTGGAATTACGTGTGGCAAGGCATATGTTACCACGCGTATATTGTCGAATATTACCACGAGTATATCGACGCATATTTTGACGCAAAAATTTGGGGAAAAAAAAACGAAAATCCGCGTGCAGGCGGTCATTTTCGCCTGCGACGCACTCAGATCTCTTAGCCGAAACCTGGTGCGCAGGTATTATGAAACTCTCTTTCCCCCCCCCCCACCCAACCCCTCTCTCTCTCTCTCTCTCTCTCTCTCTCTCTCTCTCTCTCTTTTCTCTCTCTTTTCTACACACACACACACACGATGTAGAGAGAGAGAGCGAGCGGTGTGTGTGTGTAGGAAAGAGAGAGAGAGAGAGAGAGAGAGAGAGAGAGAGAGAGGAGAGAGAGAGAGAGAGCGGTGTGTGTGTGTAGGAAAGAGAGAGAGAGAGAGAGAGAGAGAGAGAGAGAGAGAGAGAGAGAGAGAGAGAGAGAGAGAGAGAGAGAGAGGTGTGTGTGTGTGTAGGAAAGAGAGAGAGAGAGAGAAACGTGTGTCTGTGTGTAAGAAACTAAAGAAAGAGCGAGAGAGAGAGAGAAATGTGTGTGTGTGCGTGTGTAAATAAGAAATTAAAGAAAGAGAGAGATGTGTGTGTGCGTGTAGGAAATTAAAGAGAGAGAGAGAGAGAGAGAGAGAGAGAGAGAGAGAGAGAGAGAGAGAGAGAGAGAGAGAGAGAGAGAGAAATGTATGCATAGGAAATTAAAATTAGAGAGAGAGAGAGAGAGAGAGAGAGAGAATGTATGCATAGGAAATTAAAATTAAAGAAAGAGAAATTAAAGAGAAAAATGAAAATGAAATGAAATGAAATGTCATATTAACGTCTTTAAAAGGCTAAAGTGACCTATGAGACCAGAAAGTTACAATGTGGTGGATCGGATACAAAGTCAGAGTAACAAGATGACAAAATGACAAAATAAAATATTATGGAATCCTAGACTACTGGGTGTGGACTAAGCAGCTAAAACAGCTAGCTGGGATAGGTAGATCATAGGAGATCCAGCATCGATCACTGGCGGATCTCATCAATCTCCTCCATGGTCAGTAGTCTGACCAGGCGTTGTGCATGTCGAGCCAAAGTGACCTGGATCCTCTGATGCAGCCTCTGTCGATGTTGTGTAGCCCTTCGCAGTCGTGGGCGTTTGGATCTCCCTAGCTCAGTCGCTCATTCGATCAGTATGCCTCTGGTGTAAAGCGACGAGCTCTGCTGTGGTAGAGAGGGAGAGAGAGAGAAATGTGCATATAAATTAAAGAGAGAGAGAGAGAGAGAGAGAGAGAGAGAGAGAGAGAGAGAGAAATAAAGAGTGATATATATATATATATATATATATATATATAGAGAGAGAGAGAGAGAGAGAGAGAGAGAAAGAGAGGGAAGTGGAGAGCGAGCGAGCGAGAGAGAGAGAAAGAGAGTGACATATATATATATAATATATATATATATATGTCACTCTCTTTCTCTCTCTCTCGCTCGCTCGCTCTCCACTTCCCTCTCTTTCTCTCTCTCTCTCTCTCTCTCTCTCTCTCTCTATATATATATATATATATATATATATATATATATATATATATATATATATATATATATATATATATATATATATATAGAGAGAGAGAGAGAGAGAGAGAGAGAGAGAGAGAGGAAAATAGGGAGCGAGAGCGAGAGAAAGAGAAAGAGAGATAGGGAGAGCGAGATCGAGAGATAGGGTATGTAGAGAGAGAGAGAGAGAGAGAGAGAGAGAGAGAGAGAGAGAGAGAGAGAGAGAGAGAGAGAGAGAGAGAGAGAGAGAGAGAGAGAGAGAGAGAGAGAAAAAGAGACGAGAGAGCGAGAGCGAGAGAGAGAGAGAGAGAGAGAGAGAGAGAGAGAGAGAGAGAGAGAGAGAGAGAGAGATATAGAGAGAGAGCGAGAGCGAGATCGAGAGAGAGAGAAAGAACGAGAGATAGGGTACGTAGAGAGAGAGAGAGAAATAGAGAGATAGAGAGTAATATATATATATATATATATATATATATATATATATATATATATATAGAGAGAGAGAGAGAGAGAGAGAGAGAGAATTAACTAGAGATAGCTACGGAGGTAGAGAGATAGATAGATACTAGATAGAGAAAGTCAGCATGAAAGAGTTAGGTTGGCTGACCAATTGTGTGAAAAGGGCAAGAACTCTCTCTCTCTCTCTCTCCCTCTAGAAGATACTATGGAACTAAAAGAGGCAAAGGGGTTTTGCCCGCTACATGCATTGTCATGTACACCTGGGAGTGCACGTATGTGTCTACCCATATAGGATTTGACAAATAAAGACGAGATTTTGACCCGGTGGTCCTAATCTCCGTACACCTCTGGACCGAGTTGCATGGAGATCGGGCAAGACTAGAGAATGCGAGGTAGTTTACATTGTGAGGAGTATATATATTAAAACAACATTCATAATCATTGTAGATGGCAACGTCATCAACTAACATGGAAGAAAAGATTGCATGCTCATGCACACTCTGCAAGTATCAAATCATGTGCATGCGTAGGATATGTAATGAGCATGTGCACAAGTACGGAGAGTTTGCTAGAGAAATCGTATAGAATCTACGATATGACTCCTACAGAACGGGCATTGATTTTCGCGACATAACACCTACATCTGAGAGAGAGAGAAAAAGGATTATGCGTGAAGGTCCGACCAATATAGAGGCAAGGATGGAAGCAGAAAAGGGCTTACAGACAGAAGACGACGGCATGGAGGAGATGCTGGATGCCTTCTTCCAGACAAGCAAGGAGAACACTGTCGAGAAATTTGCGGTCTTGCCAGGAAAGCACCGGGCTTATGGCTGTGAGAGTTTGTGACAGAAATCAACAAAAACTATATGAAGGAGTTAAACCATAGATGCCATGAAGAATAGGGTTTGGAAAGAAGTGCAATCAAAGAAGACACACTCTTTCTCTCTTGCACTCACACACACAAAGAAAGAACACAAAAGAGAGTGTCAAAACAACACAAAGATGAAAACATCAAGGCTATGGTCATATCGTATCATGGATAGTATGAAAGGGTTAATAGATGAGTTAATGGCATTCAATCTTGGCTGACCAAATAGGCTACGAATTGTTCTTTGGAATTGTAGTTTTGTGGTTACCATAATATATATCTTTTGTCTAGTGATTGGGATTAATTGTGTGTACAAATCCTCTTGTTTCATAGCAAGATAACTATGCTTACATCAAAAGAAAAATTATAGTCTATGAGAGGTAATATGATGGGATCCGGTGATAGAAGTATTTCATTGAGCCTTTCACGGCCGAAGAGAAACACTATACGTTGTTGAAAGTGTATTTTACGGCTAATCCATACGTTAATTCTAATAGATCGTACAGAGTGAAAGCGATAGAAATGATCATCATGTGGGTTATTCATCTAGGATAGTATGTGAGAAATGTAGATATGAGAGAAGTGAAGAGATGAGAAGTTTCCCTCCCAAGCCCTATTCTTGCCCGTAGGCAATAAGGATACTGCGGGGAGAGATGTACCTGTAGCAAGGAGAACCTAAAATTCGTAGAGAGGACGAATTACTAAGAGTGAAAGAGATAGATTTGGTTAAGGAGATGAGATAAGATATATATATATGTTGGATTAGAGATGAAAAAGAAAACAACAAGAAATCAAGAAAACATCAATGTAGAACACATCTTACTTGACAAACCCTTTGACACCATTATTGATGGAGAGAGAAGAAGAGGGGAGAATTCAACGTTGATTGATACGCCAAGTCCAAGACCTTCTTTGATTAGAGTTGATCTTCCAAGGATAGCGTACAAGAATGACTAGTCTTCCTCTAGGAGAAAGTGTAGGCTTGGGCTTATAGTAATGGCTAAGTCAATTACGCATTACTACAAGAATGGCTAGTCTTCCTCTAGGAGAAAGTGTAGGCTTGGGCTTATAGTAATGGCTAAGTCAATTACGAAGTACTTACGCGAGTATGTGAAGGAGATGGAGCTGCATCGCGTGTCAAAAGGTGAGATGATTCAAAGCTTTGAGCTAGTTGTTGCTCCAGAAATTAGGGAGCATGTTAGGGCAATAAAAGATGGGCATGGGAGAAATTGGGAAGAACTCAAAGTAGCTTTAAAGGAGGAATACTTCATGGGGGACTCTGAGAGAGTGACCAAAGAGACATTCTAAAAATGGGTAGTCAAGCCAAAGCAAGGACCATCAATAACAGAGCTACGTAGGGAATCTGAGCGGCGCTATGCACAACTCACAAGGACAGAAAGGGCCACACTAGATGCAGAGAAGATAGATCTTTTCTTACAAGCTGTAGGTAAAGAGTTTAAGGAAAATTTGGAGCTTCTTCTTGAAGATAAAGATGCTGAGCAAGGACTAAAGACTGACTGGAATGAGGTTGAAGGTGTTGTCTCACTGCTTGCCAAATGACAAAGAAGAAGAGACAAGATGGTAGTAAACACTACAAGTCCTTCCACCTCAACTTCTGACAAAATGGTAAAGCCTACTTCTATCGCTCCTAAGTTTGATGAGTCCATGCTAGATGAGCTTGTGAAGGGAATGCGTGACTTGAAGGTGAATCTTGCAAATCTTGAAGAAAAAGGCCAACCATTAGGGCCACTTCCTAGGCAGAAATAATAGCCCAAAGAAGGGTTTGTTAATAGATGTATTTGGTGTGATAGTACAGACCATGTAAGAAGGGATTGTGATGATTTTAGTGATGCTTTGTCAAAAGATGTTGTCTTTTTTAGGGATGGTAAAATCCACTTAAGAGAGACAGGTCTACCCTTGAGAACTAACTTTGGGAAGGGGGGAATGCAAACCTTAGTTGAAGATATGGCAACTAAGCATGCCACCTCTTCAGTTGAGGTAGCTACTTATGGAGTAAAAATTGAGCATCTTAGTGATGAAGAGGTGAGTGACTATCATGGTCAAATTTGGCCAAATGTCATGCAATTAGCTAAAAAGGGAAAGCTTACAAAAGAGATTCTACATGAAGCAGGTGATTGTATACGTCTAGAAACAGGATGGAATGATCTAGTGGACTCATTGTCAGTGCATGCCTACATTACAAAATGCCAACATAATGAGGCGATTGTAGAAGAGAAGCGCAGATGTGAGAATACTGATGAAGGACCATCAAAAAGAGCTTCTAGAAGTGGGGGAAGAAGCAACTCAATGCCTTTTCAAACAACCCCAACACAAGGAGCGGCTCCACCTGAAGTGCTCATGGAGGAGTCTACAACGGGAAAGAAGAAAGAGCCAACAAAAGGTAAGACAAAAGGCTCAACTTATAAACTACAATCTGATATTGAGGTTGCTACAGATTTGAAGAAAGTCTTGGAGGAAAGGATCTTGAATAGCAAGATTGAGTTTACTCTGGGAGAAGTTCTTGGCATTGCAAAGCGTGAATTCCATGAGGAGATCATTGACATCATCAAGAGGAAGAGGCAAACCCTTGCTGAAGTTTCTCGTCCACAGGTTGAAGGGGAAACCTCGAAGACACAAGGAATGCAGCTGCAAAATAAGGAGAATGATGGAGCTGTGGTAGGATGCTACCAATCTAGTGGGAGAGTGAAGCAAGTGCATTTCTCAAATGATGATGAAGAAGTTGAAGATATTCCTAGGAGTTACTATTCACGAAGTCATTGGGCAAGGGCTACTACAGAAACTTTGGTCAAGGTAGGTGATCTTGAAGAGCCATTTGTTGCCTTAATTGACCATGGTTCAGAAATAAACATAATGTCAAAGAGTCTCTACAACAAGTGCAAATGGCCGATGGACACAGATCATGGCTGGATGGTAAAAGTGGCAAACAATTCATCCGGTGAATTGTATGCAGCATGTCCATGTGTGAAGGTAACAATAGGTGATGTAAAGATTGAGCAAATCTTCTTTATACAGGATACATCTTCATATCATCTCATCCTTGGACAACCCTACATTGTGGGAGTTCGAATGGAAACAAAGGTAATGGATGATGGTTCAGCATATGCTAGGATACGTAGCAAAGATGGTAAATGAGCTGTCCAATTTCTCACAGTTTGTGTAAACCATGAAAGAAATCGTGATAACCTCAGAGAACATCCTCTACCAAAGGTGAGCAAAGAGTTTCATGACCATAGGGAAATGATGCGTTTTGGCCAAGTACCATTGTAAAGCGGGATTGCAGTGGTACAAAAAGAAAAAGGGTCTCGCCTGATCCAAAAATAGGTGAAGCTTTTTCAACGAGCTCCTTGGTAACAAAGAATGGATCAGTATGTTTTACAAAACTTGAAGATTTGAAGAGATGTGAGAGGCAATATGTGCATAATGTACAAATAGGCATGAAAAGGAGTGGGTTGCTAGAGCCTACTGAAAATGTTTTGGGTTTGTGTGAGCAAGTTTCTTTTGTAGATACTATGGGTGAGCTTGATTCTATAATGGAGTCTAGTTTGCATCTTGAAAATGAAGGTGTGGAAGTATGCTCTGTGGAAATGTATAAGGTAATAGAAGCCTTTAACACTAGAATGGTAACAGGACACTTTTATGTCCTTGGACACTTTTGTGTCCTGTTAAGTGACCATTTTGCTTGAATTATTTGAAGAGTATGAAAATGAATTTCTAGGTGCTATATATCCACAAAGTTGCCTTATGAGCTGAAAAAAACTTAGCATTTTTGTTAAATATCGATCTCACCATTAACCTTACTCTTGCACAACATTTTTGAACCTAAACTGTGTGAAAAAACGGGTCCTGTTTTTGGTTTTTTTTTTCAATTTCTGGCAACTATACCACTCTAAACTTCATGTTTGTGAGGTTTAGATGGCTAGAGGTTAGGCTTCATAGTTCTCAACATGTTTTGATGCTTGTAGGGAGAGCTAAGTGTTAAAATTGAAAGTTATGACCAATTTACAAGAATTGCATAATCCTATTTTTTGGCCAAAATTAGCACTTTTATGATTTTTTTGGTGGCTTTCTTGATATTCAAATTCAATTTTGATTGTGTAAGTGTAATGTATAACATAAAGATAATCTTCCTTGAGTTTTGGGGGACCTAATATGCTATATAGCATAGTATATGATGATGGTTGAGTTTTTTGATTGTTGAAGAATACGATACATTTTAGAGTAGCAAGTATAACTTTCTCAATATTGCTACTTTGTTAGGCCAATTGTGTGTATTTTGTAGGTAGTAACCATATCTAATCATAGACTACAAACTTGGATAGATATTGAGTAGCTTCTATGGGTTTCTAGAGGTCATAATGCTAAACCCAGTTTTTTCATGTTCGCTGTATTTAGCACTTTATCATTGCCCCCAAGGTTCCAATTGTAAGAGATCCATTATCCTTTTGACATGCTCCATGGCTCCTTTTGAATCCAAAAGCCCAAAGGGAACTAAGAAAACATGTATATAGTATCTGTATTGAGCATGACTATAGAAACTTTGATGATAGGTCCGCAGAATGGCAAAAATGCAAATTTTTTGTACCTATTTATTTTGCCCAAAAAAACATTAGTGAGGTAAAAGCAACCATATGTTTTGGTCACCAACCCATTGAAGTTAACGGGGCATTTTATCTCATGTCCTACAAAAATCTCCACTCTTATTTATATGCAATCAATCGTAAGAAATTGTTGTTTTGGAAAAAATGCACTGGTCCATCAACTTTGGAGGCTTGTAGTGACCAAGAGATGAGAAAAATTACAAGTTTCTCATTTTTCCCATATGTAGTAGTTATTGAACTAAAAGCTCATGAAAGGATTTTTCAAAATGAGTGGATCTACTATGGTTTTGGAAATTTTTCCCAAAACCCTGAAAGGACACTTTTATGTCCTGTTAGGTTACCATTCTAGTGTTAAAGAAAGCCAAACAATTGGCCCATAAGTCCATGTTGAAACTAAGTACAAGAGTGTAGCAAAGAAGGTGAAACCAGTAGCTTCACCCTTACCACCTAACAACACGGAAAAGATCGAGCAGGCTTCTTTACAACCAAGTTTGAGGAATCCTAAAAAGATTGGGCATACCTTCACAATGGAGTCTTTCCAAGAGTTGCAGATTGGTCATGAGGAGTTTCTAACACAGGAGGAGACAAAGTGCTTCAAAGAAATGCTTCAAAGAAATGCTTTCAAAGCATGGTAAGGCTTTTGCATTTGAGCCACATGAGATAGGATGTGTTGATCCTTCTATTGTAGCTCCTATGGTAATTTTCACAATACCTCATGTGCCTTGGAATCTGCTGCCTATTCCGGTTCCAAAGGCTCATTTGCCAAAGTTAGTTGAGCTACTGAATGAGAAAATCAAAATGGGAATTTTGGAGCCTTCTTGTGCTCCATACTTAAACAGGTGGTTCACAATTCCAAAGAAGAATGGTTCTCTACGCTTCATCCAAGATATGCAACCAATGAACAAGTTGACAATTAGAAATGTAGGTACAGGTCCAATTGTGGATGAGTTTGCAGAGGCGTTTACAGGGAGGGCAATCTACTCAATGGGGGATCTCGACTCAGGGTATGATCAATTTCAGCTTGCAATCGAAAGCAGAGACTTGACAACCATGAGGACACCTTTGGGTTTGGTAAGGATGTGTACCTTGCCACAGGGAGCAACCAACTCGGTTGCACATATGATGAATGGGATTAATAAGGTCTTACATGAATTTATTCCTCAAATCACAATCCCTTTCATTGATGATTTTCCTATCAAAGGATGTGAAGAAAGTGACAAAGATGAAGCTTTGGATCTCAAGGGATGTCGCAGGTTTGTGGTAAATCACATAAATGATTGTGATAAAATTTTGTTTAGGTTGGAAGAAGTGAATCTTACATTGTCAGGGAAAAGTCTATGTTTGGTGTCAAAGAAGTGCTCATTGTGGGGCACATGTACGGGCCATATGGTAGGAAACCTTGTCCATAAAAGGTAGATGCCATCCAAAGAATGAAAGAAACATGCACTAGCATCACTGAGGTTAGAAGGTTTCTGGGAGCATGTGTCTTCTATGTTATTTGGATTCCACATTATGCACATGTAGATGATCCTCTTTATCAGCTGCTTAGAAAGAATCAAAAGTTTAAATGGACAGAAGCACATGTAAAATCCATGAAAAAGCTAAAGGAGTTGCTCCAGTCAGCAACGACTTTGAGAAAGGAAGACTATGAGTGTCAAAGGCCAGTGATTGTGACAGTAGATACCAGTCCTACAGGGATTGGATGGGCAATAGGGCAAGATGACAAAGAAGGACACAGGTATGTGGTAAGATTTGGAGCAAAGGTACTAAGTGCTCTCCAAAGAAACTATCCACAGATAAAGAGAGAGTTATGGGGTATGGTTAGAGCATTAAAAAGTGGGAAAGAGTACCTAATTGGTGCATGTGTGGTTGTAGAAATAGATTTTCTACCACTTCTTGGGATGATTACAAGTTGCTCAACACCAGACATTGCTATGTTGCGGTGGATTGTCTACATTAAGTCCTTAAATCCCGAGTTTAAGCACATTGCAGGTAAAGACAATACAATGGAAGATATGCTATCAAGGGCAAGGTATGAAGATGAGTCACAAATGATTGATGAGGGAGATGATGTAGGCACAAAATTCTATTCTATCTCTCATGTCAAAGGTAACAATGTCTCCATGACTAATTCACTTGAATTAATCTTGAAAGATCTTCATGAAGGTGATTGGCTTTCTATTGGAAGGTACTTGAGTACTCTAACAAAACAGGATGATTGGTCTAAACAAGAATTCAAGAGGATACGCAAGAAAGCATATGGGTACTTTTTAAGGGATGGTTACTTGTGGAAGCATCCTAAACAAAAGGGTGCTACACCACAACGGGTTATATGTAAAAAAGAGACTCAAGTAAAGCTCATGCAAGAGTTTCATGAGAGTCTATGGACTGGACACAGGGGTGTGTGGGAAACCTTCTCCAAGTTGAAAGAAAAATACTGGTGGAAGGGTATGTATAAAGATGTATCTCAGTTTGTAGAGTCATGTGTAGCTTGTCAAATGTATTCAAATGTTCGACATCGTGATGGATTGCACCCTACATATCCACTAGCTATGAACTATAAATGGGTTGTGGATCTACTCACAATGCCTTTAGGACTCTGGCAAATGAGATACTTGGTTCTTGAAGGAAGAGAATTAAGAGCTAAAACCACAGAAGCTGTGTGCAAATTCCTTCTTGATGAGGTGATTTGTCGTTATGGTTGTGTGGGAAAAATCACTGCAGATAGAGGTGAACTGGATGCCGAGCAAGCAAGGGAGTTCTTTCCTAGATTAGGAATCAAGCTTTCTCTTACAACAGCTTACAACCCTGAAGGCAATGGAAAGAGTGAAAGAGGGCATCCTCCTATCATTAAAGCTTTGGCCAAGGCTTGTGAAGGAAGAGTTGGTGAGTGGCCAAAACTGTTACCATATGCTTTATGGGATGATCGTACAACACATAGCTCAGTAACTGGCTACATGCCTGCGGAGCTAATGTATGGTCAAAAGCCAGTGATGCTGATTGAAGATACAATTTCCACATGGAATGTACTACCTTGGCAAGAGGGGCTTAGCAGGGAAGATCTCCTTGCACTGCATATAAGGCAGCTAGAGAGAAGACCTGGAGACATTGAAGCTGCAAAAGAACGACTCAAAAATGCAAGGTTGAAAAACAAGGACTACTTTAATAAGCGACATCAACTCAGGAGCAAAGCAATTGACAAAGGTGATTGGGTTTTGGTGCATGATAGTAGCCTTGATAACCAGCACACAGTCATGCGTAAGTTTTCAAAAAGATGGTTTGGACCGTATGTTGTAAAGCATGTGCATGAAAATGCTACTTACAGCTTGTCTGAACTAGATGGTACAGAAGTAAAGATTCCCATTGCAGGAAAAAGGATCAAAATGTTTAAGAGAAGAGGAGACAATGATCTAGAAGATGTTGATGAGGAAGAAGAGCAAACCATAGGTAAAGATCAAAGTGAAGATGAAGCTTTAGAATCATCCAGTGAAGAAACAATCAAGGAAGATGTACAAGAGGGCTGATCTTACAAAGAAATAATGTGGCACATACCGGAGGATGTGCAGGTTTAGAGGGGGTGGATGTCGTGCTGTGACACGTACATAATGGGAACGCATGCTACAAGATCTATCTTGTAATTTGTTAGATACATAATTATCTTTCCTATAATGTACATATGCATATTTAAGTATAATAATAAGCCTTCTATCTCATCCTATTATTTTTCTCAAGGGTAACCTATTCTTACTTTACCATCAGAAAATACTATGGGAAAAGCATCAATAGCTCCGCCTCTTTAACTTAGGGCAAAAAGCATTGATTCTTTATTTCAACTATCTCATTATCATCTCACATCCTAGCTACATCCTATATCTAGGGTAAACTCCAATATATATATATTCTATGTATTTTTCTTATATTTCTTTTTAAATAGCTACTAGGAGGGAATCAAATCCTAATGGGACACTAGGTGGCATGATTTCAAAGATGCACTTATTTTAATGCATTATTGCAAGCATGACTACAAAAATTTGTCAAGGAGCAATGTCATGCTTTCTTATGGCATGAGGTGTCCTTTGGAATCAAATGAAACTCTAGGCTAAGGGGACCACAGGAAGACTTTTGCTGCCAGCAATGGATCCTATTTTGATGATTTTTTAACACAAGGTTTCAATCCGAATTGGAAAACTATTTGAAAATGAAAATCGTAGCTAATGAGCTGAATTTTCTGCCCATATTTTTTCTTTTTTATTTGGAGCCACGGTTGAGAAGATATGATCAAAATACTGGACCCCAGTCTACCCACATCATGCAGGGACAACTCATTTCCAACTTTTCCAATTCTTGTTCACACTGGCTGCTCTCTTCTTGTGTAAACCCTTGGGGGTTCCCTCCACCTATAAAAGGGGACCTTTTCTTCCTTGAAAACCACTCAAGCATTCAAGCCATTGATGAGAGGAATTCTTGAAGAAATGAGTAGTAATGCGCTTTGCCATTGAATTGATCCATCCTGCTGACGACCGTTTGTATGGCCTTCGTTGCTGAAATCTCCCTTCTTTCAGTGGCATGTTGTTGCCGCATGAACATTGCAAATGATTAAAACATTTGCATTGTTGTTGGGTCAAAATGCATACCCTGTTGCTCAACATGATCACCCATGGTTACCCAAAAACTCTCACCGTGGCATTTTCGCGTCGGGTTCACCAAAAAATATAAATTTGCGGTCTTGCCAGGAAAGCATCGGGCTTATGGCTGTGAGAGTTTGTGAGAGAACTCAACAAAAACTATATGAAGGAGTTAAACCATAGATGCCATGAAGAATAGGGTTTGGAAATAAGTGCAATCAAAGAAGACACACTCTTTCTCTCTTGCACTCACAGACACAAAAGAGAGTGTCAAAACAACACAAAGATGAAAACATCAAGGCTATGGTCATATCGTATCATGGGTAGTATGAAAGGGTTAATAAATGAGTTAATGGCATTCAATCTTGGCTGACCAAATAGGCTACGAATTGTTCTTTGGAATTGTAGTTTTGTGCTTACTATAATATATATATTTTGTCTAGTGATTGGGATTAATTGTGTGTACAAATCCTCTTGGTTCATAGCAAGATAACTACGCTTACATCAAAAGAAAAATTATAGTCTATGAGAGGTAGTATGATGGGATCCGGTGATAGAAGTATTTCAGTGTACCTTTCAGGGCCGAAGAGAAACACTATACGTTGTTGAAAGTGTATTTTACGGCTAATCCATACGTTAATTCTAATAGATCGTACAGAGTGAAAGCGATAGAAATGATCATCATGTGGGTTATTCATCTAGGATAGTATGTGAGAAATGTAGATATGAGAGAAGTGAAGAGATGAGAAGTTTCCCTCCCAAGCCCTATTCTTGCCCGTAGGCAATAAGGATACTGCGGGGAGAGATGTACCTGTAGCAAGGAGAACCTAAAATTCGTAGAGAGGATGAATTACTAAGAGTGAAAGAGATAGATTTGGTTAAGGAGATGAGATTAGATATATATATATGTTGGATTAGAGATGAAAAAAAAAAAAACAAGAAATCAAGAAAACATCAATGTAGAACACATCTTACTTGACAAACCCTTTGACACCATTATTGATGGAGAGAGAAGAAGAGGGGAGAATTCAACGTTGATTGATACGCCAAGTCCAAGACCTTCTTTGATTAGAGTTGATCTTCCAAGGATAGCGTACAAGAATGGCTAGTCTTCCTCTAGGAGAAAGTGTAGGCTTGGGCTTATGGTAATGGCTAAGTTAATTACGCATTACTACTCACTCCCTCAAGAATTCCTCTCATCAATGGCTTGAATGCTTGAGTGGTTTTCAAGGAAGAAAAGGTCCCCTTTTATAGGTGAAGGGAACCCCCAAGGGTTTACACAAGAAGAGAGCAGCCGGTGTGAACAGGAATTGGAAAAGTTGGAAATGAGTTGTCCCTGCATGATGTGGGCAGACTGGGGTCCAGTATTTTGATCATATCTCCTCAATTGTGGCACCAAATAAAAAAGAAAAAATATGGGCAGAAAATTCAGCTCATTAGCTACGATTTTCATTTTCAAATAGTTTTCCAATTCGGATTGGAACCTTGTGCTAAAAAATCATCAAAATAGGGTCCATTTCTGGTAGCAAAAGTCTTCCTGTGGTCCCCTTAGCCTAGAGTTTCATTTGATTCCAAAGGACACCTCATGCCATATGAAAGCATGACATTGCTCCTTGGCAAAGTTTTGTAATCATGCTTGCAATAATGCAATTAAATAAGTGCATCTTTGAAATCATGCCACCTAGTGTCCCATTAGGATTTGATTCCCTCCTAGTAGCTATTTAAAAAGAAATATAAGAAAAATACATAGAATATATATATATTGGAGTTTACCCTAGATATAGGATGTAGCTAGGGTGTGAGATGATAATGAGATAGTAGAAATAAAGAATCAATGCTTTTTGTCCCAAGTTAAAGAGGCGGAGCTATTGATGCTTTTGCCATAGTATTTTCTTATGGTAAAGTAAGAATAGGTTACCCTTGAGAAAAATAATAGGATTAGATAGAAGGATTATTATTATACTTAAATATGCATATGTACATTATAGGAAAGATAATTATGTATCTAAAAAATTACAAGATAGATCTTGTAGCATGCGTTCCCACTATGTACGTGTCACAACACGACAACGCTAACGAAGCAACACTAGAAGCCGTGCCCCTATCTCCTGAAGACATGTTGAGGAAGTTGGCACCTCAACCAATCTATGAAGGTGCCAAAATATATGTGCTTCGTACTTGTCTGACGTCTTGGAATCTTCAGTTAGTGTACGGGTGGTCAGATGCAAGCGTCACTGCTTTGTTTAGATACGTAACTTACAAAAGAGATTTTCCGATTGCAACGGTGATGTGCTTGGGGAGCTTTTTAATTTAATGTGGCTTAAACAGGTTGTTGCGGGAGCAACTTCTCCGGGATGGCAATGAAATGTCCCCCTCCAGGCCAGACGTAAAGCAACTATTGACCTCAGTTGGCTTGGACTACAAAAAGATTCATGCATGTCCAAATGATTGCATTATTTTTTGCAATGAATTTGCAGATTGTCCGTCGTGTCCTAAGTGCGGAGCAATGCGCTACAAACAAGATGCAGTTGGTGAGACAGTGCCAGCTAAAGTGTTGCGGCATTTCCCTATTATTCCTAGGATAAAAAGCATGTTTCGTTGTGGTTCCATTGCAAAGTTGATGCGGTGGCATTCCACGAATAGATCCACTGATGCAACATTTAGGGTGCCCGTTGATTCAAAGGCTTGGAGGCACATTGAAGATACCTGGCCACATTGTAATATTTAACCACTCAATTTGCGTTTGGGCATGGCAATGGATGGAGTCAATCCGTTTGGCTTGAGAAGCTCGTCATGGAGCACTTGGCCTGTGTGCCTTATCAATTACAACCTCCCGCCGTGGCTTGCCATCAAGAAGGGTCATTTGATATTAGGCTTGATTGTACCTGGTAAGTTCAAGGCAAAAAACATGGATGTTTATCTAGCTCCACTAGTTGACGAGCTCCAGGAGTTATGGCATGGGATCGACATAGTAGATGCGGTTGAACCAGTAGGACAATAGCATGCAAGGATCCATGGATTTCTTATGTGGACTATGCATGATTGGCCAAGATACAGTGAAGCTTCTGGTAACGGTTCTTGATTTACAAAATTATCGCTATTCGCAAGCACTTTGCCTTGGCCTGAATCATGCTTTAATATATGCAGGTCTTACAACTTTGGGATACAATGCATGTCTAATTTGCGGGCTGTCTTTGGATGTGCGCTATTCTGCCTCTCTTCGAAAGACAATTTATCAAGGCCACCACCGTTATCTTCCAGATGGACATCACTTGCGCGAAGGTCAGCTTGGTCGCGTTGAATATCATCCTATGCATGTACAAGAGTGGCGTTGCCGATGGGAGCAACATGAGGGGCAACCTATTCCAAGAATGAAACGTTTGTCCATTGTCCATACATTGCCGTACTGGGGTGTTCTACTAATTAACCATTTGTTGGATCCAATGCATATATTCAAGAATGTGGGAGAGCTCCTCTGGAAGATAATCATGGGAATGAAGGACAAACGAGCTTCACGAGATGATTTGCACTCAGTTGGAAAGATGCCATAGCTGTGGCCTTTCACCAATGCAGCTGGCCAAACAAAGCTTCCAAGAGAGCCATGGGTATTGCTAAAAAATGAGGAGCGACAAGTTAAAAGGGTGATTTTAGAGTTCAAGACGCCAACAGGATATATGCGATGTCTCAAGACAGCATTCACCCGTGACGATCAACTGTCATGACTGAAATCGCACGACTCGCATAAGTTGTTGCAATTCATTCTTCCAATTGCGATCAAGGGGTGTTTAACGGAGGAAGTGCGATCCTGTATATACAAGATTTCAGAGCTAGTGTGGTCTTGCATATACAAGATTTTAGACCTGGATTACTATGGTCTGGTTTCAGATATCCTGAAAGTCAGCTTCAGGCGGTTTGAGATATTTTTGTTGGATGTGAAGTGGTTCAAGGTGATTACTTCTGGTTGCAATGCAACGGTACGCAGAGATGGAAACAAGCTTGTGCAAATAGATTCTACAAAGGTTTGGATAGATGCGAGCGACACATTTACTCTGCTTGAACATTGCGAGAAAGTGGTCTTTGTACTGGACCCTCGAGAGTAACAATGGTGGTTTGTGGTTCAGGTTGCTCCAAGAAATAAACAAGTATTTGATGGGCAAGAGCTTCTGGAGGAAAGTCGGTCAAACGACGCAAATACTACTGTGACATTAGATGAGATGGACGAAGGTATGGCAGAGGAAGTTGACACATATACGAGGGATGATGCAGACGAGGTAGATATGACACTTGTAGATGAAGATGCAATGGATGAAGAAAATCTTCTAGAATGAGTTGGGGTAGAGTTATGTCTGCAATTAGAGATAGACGATGATACGGTGCAAGATCTTATCGATGATGCCTCACTCGTCAAGGCCTAAGCCTATAAGTGTTTGTGTGAAGACGTTTATTTAAAATTAAGCTTAAAGTTAATTTAACCAAAGGTGTTCTGACGCTTTCTTTTACTTTCTTTGTGCAGGACTTTAGTATGGCAGACCAGTTTCCAGATCCTACTTCTATGAGTGTAGATGCATTTATGGGCTTTTTCACACGGATGATGCCTAGTCAGATGGCAGAGGCGTCTCAGTAATGGGTAGCCAGAGACACGGGTACTACGCCTCCGAGATTCACACCCGAGGGTCCGACGTCTATGGGGGGGACAACTATGGGTGAGACGCCTACGGGGGGGGGGGGGGGGGGGGGACGCCTACGTGTACGACGCCTGCGAGGTCTCCCATCACGGACGCTTCGACACCTATGGGGTATGGCAGAGGCGGGTACGTCCTCATCTCCGCAGCACAGGCGCACTCGCCGATCTCGGCGATTGTCAGGTGGAGGTGGTGGTTGCTGTGGAGGAGGGTCCATAGATGCTTTGACCCCTCCTCGCTCATGACCCCCGTCCTACCCAGGCACACCTCTCAACACACTTTTCGACACACCTCTTAGCACACCTTGGACACCGTGGGGGGCACACGATCCTAGTGCCTCCAAGCTCTATACTATACGGGCAGATGGTTCTGTTGACATGGATAGAGCCAGCACTGAGATGAGACAACGGATTCGCAAGCTCGCGGAGCTGCAGTTTTCAACCAGCATTCTGACGCCTTGGCCTGAGCAGGATCGCGATAAAATCAATTATATAGTGGAGACCATCATGAGAGAGTATCAACCTGCTCCAGGTTCAAAGGATCTTCCGAGGAGGTGGATCAAGGGTGTTGCACGGGACACCGTGAAACATCGTCGAGATGCAGCTCGAAAGGCTTTCAGGACCGGCTCGCCAAAGCCTTCGGGCATCCCACACGAGACCTGGTAGCAAATCTGGGAGGATGAGCGGATAGCGGACACGCGGTTCAGACAGCAGCATCAGGCCATGCAGGTACGACATATAACCAGGGGGACATCTCATCTTGGCAGCGGAGGCTTCGACACTTTTCACTATGAGTTTGTGAGTTTCCAATCGAATTCTAACTATGGCGCTTTTTTAGAACGGGATGAATCATGTATTCTTAATTATTTTGATTTTTGTATAAACGCAAAATCTTGCAATGCATCGAGCCCTGACACGCCAGGAGGAGACAGATGGAGATCACAAAGGTATTTATGAAGTATTGAATGATCTTGCTGCCTCAGAAGAGCCGGTAGACTGGGAGGCCTTAGAGTCTCGCTGATCGATAGAGGTGAGATGTTAATATGTGTGAGTTGATTTAATTAAATAAGTATATGTGAAGTAATATCAATACTAATTTTCTGACTTGTCCTATGTGCAGGTTGTGACGCGTAGTCATCAGTGGATTTCATATATATGTTTTGTGAGACACAGACATGCTTCTGTGTCTCTTTTTTGTATAGACATGGTTATGGTTATTGTTTTCTTTATGGTTATGGTTATTGTTCATGTATAGACATGGTTATGGTTATTGTTTTGTTTATGGTTATGTTTAACTTTATGGTTATGGTTATTGTTTTGTTTATGCTTATGGTTATCATTATGGTTTTGATCAATATGGTTATGGCCGGTTATGGTTTTAATTTGGTTATGGTTTTGCACAAAGTTCATTTCATTTCTTTCATTTGCCTTAAATCTCATGTGAGATCCTACATGGATAGCATGTAGGAGGCGTATACATATGGTTTTTTTTGAAAAGTTTATGTTAAAACGAAGGGAACTCTGCCAAAATTTCTGTGGGAGCACGGTTGATTTTGGTGTTGCTCGCTTTCTTGGGCAGAGGACAGGCAGTCTGACTCTGGCTGTGTCCATCTTTTCATTGGGCACAGGCTTGGCTGCCTGTCCTCTGCCCAAGAATTTTTTTTAATGTTATGGTCATTGCAATACGCGTCGCTATGCGTGTCAAAATAGTCATCGATAACTGTGCCTTTCGACACGTATATCGACGCTGCGACATTTTTGCAGCGACGGCTATTTCGACGGTTTTTCAACGGAGGGCGTCGAAACCTACGTCGAAGGCCCCCTTTTTTGTTGTAGTGTATGTATCTAAAAAGTTGCAAGATAGGTCTTATAGCATTCCTTTCCGCTATGTATGTGTCACAGAACGACAACGTCTAATATCTACCTAATTTATCTCTCTCTATGTCATCTCTATCTACCTCTCTCTCTATGCCCTCTTTATCAGCCTCTATTTATATATATCTCTATACCCTGTCTAGACTTGGATTAGGTGTAGAGGATAGCGATTACCTCTCTCTCTCTCTCTCTATATATACATATATATATATATATATATATATATATATATATATATATATATATATGTTTCATTTACACCTAATCTACCTCTCTCTCTTGCTCTCTCTATCAACCTCTATCTCTCTACACCCTCTCTATCTTTATATGTAGATTAGGTGGAGATTACGTGTAGAGAGAGAGGTCGATGATAATAATCTACTACCTTTCTCTATGCTCTGACCTCTCTCTCTACTATCATAGATGCCATAATGAGAATAATCCTCCAAATTGACGCTAGCACTCACAAAGTAAATATCCCAGAAAGGTAGAGAAGTAAATCCCATATGCAATCCACCAAAGGGGAGATCCCAAAAGATAAAATGGGTGGCCCATGATACACTTCTTCCCCCATGAGTCTATGGTGTACTACTAGAGCATACTCAAGATAGATTACCTCTCTCTCTCTCTCTCTCTCTCTCTCTCTCTCTCCAAGAGGGGAGGAAAAGTAATCAATTTTTGATAGGACATTTCAACCTCAAGGAAGAAGGTGTTGTCACCAAAGGTAGAAGCTAGGCAAGTGAATGCAAGCGACAAGGATTGCAAGGTTGCTGGGTTGCCAAGTGCAACAAGCATAATGCAAGAGGTGAGGAAAAGTAATCAATTTTTGATAGGAAATTTCAGACTCAAGGAAGAAAATGTTGACATCAATAGGATGTACTGGAGCAAAACTATCAAGCTCAAAATTTCAATACATGTTCATACCACACCTATCAGTATCATGGGAAGGTTCACGTTGGGCTAAGATGGGCTATTGAATTGAAGCGATAGGGATTTCGAGGTTGCTGAGGATGCCAAATGGGGCAAGCGTGATGCAAGAGGAGAGGAAAAGCAATCAATTTTTGATATGAGATTTCAGCCTCAAGGAAGAAGGTGCTAGAATTATCAAGATTGAGCAACATGTCTGTACTAGCAAGGTTGTCAAGATCAAAAGATCAATACATGTTTCCATCACACTTATTAGCATCATGGAAGGCACAAGCTGGGTTAAATTGGGATGTTGAATTTGATCGATAAGGATTTTGAGGTTGCACAGGATGCCAAATATGTGGCAAGCACAATGGAAGAGGGGAGGAAAATCAATCCATTTTGAAAAGGTAGGCAAGCTTTCTACTAGAGGTGTAAGGCATCAAGAGGTATGTCGAGTCTCGCAAGAGCACAATTTTGTCCTCTATTGAAGAGGCCACATTTGCAAGTTATATGGGAGCACTTGGAGCCCATATTACTCTCTCCCTCTCTCTCTCTCTCTCTCTCTCTCTCTCACATGTCTTTCATGGGTGCTTCTCCAGCCTACCCAAAGGCATTGCATGTAGATAGTGCTGGTATGTCTAGGCTAATAAAATCAACATAGAACCATTGGAGGCGACACCATTGTACTAATCATAATAAAATCATAGAACAAAAAAGTAAAAGGAAGAAACTCAAGGGTTTGTGGTTTTTAAAACACTAAGATTGCAAAATACTCGTTAGACTGAGAACAATTTTGATTGGTTGGAAGAGATAGAAGATACTTATTACAAAGACAATCATATTAGCTCACTTATTTATAAAGAAAGAAAGAAAGAAAGAAATAAAGAAAGAAATAAATAAATATATATATATATATATTATAGTTGGCCATTTATAGGCAATCTGCGTGATTTCACCAAATATTTTAAAACATTTTCCCCAATCTTTCAGAAGATGCTTTTGACATTAGCAACACTATTGACGATGAATATATGGTTCATCAGCGTTTTACATACAATATTGTCAAAATTACTCCTTTCCAGTCTAATCACAAGACCTATGCTTTTGATTTTTATTTGTTTTTTTGCCATAATCACAAGTGTGAGTAAAGATGTTATGTCGACTTGGCAAAGAATGTAAAATGGACTTCAAGCACTACATGTGCCCTAAGGGACAACGTTTCCAAAAAGGGGATATACAATTAGTAATGAAGAGTCCCTATTTTATCCTTATCCATGAGTTCTTGGCATATATCAATGGTCTACTTTCCGAAGAGACCACCAGCTGAGTAGTAAATGAACTTAGTGCATGTGTCCATTCGTCGGCTTGCTTTCACTCACTATATCATTGAATTGATCTACGACCATAATTGATTAGTTTTGAGATTTTCTCCCCTTAGAACAAGGTCATTCCTAAAGAATAGAACCTTTCATATCCTCTACACCCATTTGCATATTTTGGTGGTAATGCTCTATGAGGAAGGGTAGTCTTTAACCAGATACAAGGGATCCTTGAAGCTGCTTCGCACCAAGAGCAAGTGTTTGTGCCAATCCCTCTAGCAAGAAGCTTGTTCCCAATTGGGATAGCCCCCCCACAACACCTTCCGAGTGAATATCTTTAATGAGCTTGGCCACTTTGGCTCTTGAATGTTGTTTATAATCTTCAATCGCTTGTCTATCGATCAGTCCATGCTCCCCAATTTAAGAGAAGAATGAACCAATCCACTTTATATATCAACCCATAATATGTTACCAATGTTTTGAGAAGTGCAAAAATTATGTCTTTAGGCCAATTACAAGCTTTCTAGGTGAGCTATGGGCAGCACATATTGGACAATTAGATATAACTTATTACACATAGCTTCTAAGACTCTAGTGAGCAATAGCCACTCATTTAGATTGAAACTATGTTGCACCACCAATTAATCTACTTCCTCCTAGAAAAAGTTGTCATTGTCCCATATCTGTTCCAGCTTCGAGATCCCTTTGTTATTCAGCTTTCTAGCAACTTCCCTTCAAAAGGTATTCAAGGATCCTCATCCAAGATTGGAGAGCCGAGGGGAATAGTGATCTAAATGTCTCCCTCCATTCCAAAAATGATGCCGCTTTGTTGCAGTTTCTTAGAATCTCCCTCATGCATCCCCTTAGCTTTAGAAAATGCCATCTTGGAGCATGAATTTTTCATATACCTTAGCCTCTTCCACAATCCTCCTTGCAAGCATAGCTCCACTTTGTCTATCATATCCCAAGCCGTGATTTCCCAATCGTACCTTTGATTTGTCAAGGAGACTACTAGCTTTGCACACATGGCTTTTGCATGCATTTCGCCAACAATTGTTTTCCCTCTGGTAGTGAGAGACCTTGAAGCTCCCATTTCACAACACTATCCTCGAGAAAAATTACAAGTGGATGTGTGCTAGGTTGAAGCTATGGCGGGTGCCACCTTGGGCAGGCCATTGCGAGAGAGAGAAGGTGCAAAAATGAGATTGAAAGAGCGAGAGAGAGAGAGAGCAGAGGGAATTGACACAATAATAAAAAACACGCTATGCTTAATTGATTATTTGTGTAAAAACCTTCCATAAAAAAGGATTTGGCCATGCAAACTAGCTCTTCTAATTGCATGCCTTTGGGGCATTTCCCACGGGCTTGAAACTTAACAATCCCCCCCTCAAGCCCGAACTAGACATATGACTCTCGTTATATCTTGAGTTTTTGGTGTACTTGTTAACCGTGAGTTTTAGGTGTTCTCACTACCAAGGATTTTGGTGTATCCATAACTTGGTGTATGATAGTGAACCCCCCCTTGAACAGATAGGGTGTAGGTTAAAAATTAGCTACCAATAAATGGAGTTTTTGGTTCACTTCCAAACCTTGGGTTTAAGGTGTACTTAATAACCTCAAGAGAAGCAGTAAGAACAGGTTGAGAACTGACAAAAAATTGGGAGATCTTACCATTTATGAATGAGAATGTCTATATCCCGTACAAATTTTGACATCGCTATGATTGATAATTTGATAGGCTAAAAACAAAGCTTTTGACAAAATATAACTGATAGTTGATAAAATTGACTGACAACTAAGAAAATATGACATAGAATAGGGTAACAAACTTTTAATTTTTTTTTTGATGTATCAAGTACTCCAATCAAACCACTGCATGAGTCTTCACTTACTTTCTGTCTACATGAGCTTTAAATTTGAAGTCGTATACTACGTTTTTGAAGCAGAGCTTCGTGCATGACAGTCGATGCTTCATAACAACATGGATCCAAAATTCTCCTCTCTTTCATGTGCCTCTGAACAACTCGTATATTAATCAATAACTTTTGGTAACAACCTTCAACCCATATAGGGCATGTTGTTTTTGCCAATCTATGATGTCTTGCTAGATATTTGGGATCCTCAAGTCATCCTTTGCATCGCCGTTGGCGATTGGTAGCATTTTCGAGGTGGTACTCCTAAGAATCTTTAGATGATGTGCCTTGTTGTCTGTGAACAACATTTTAAGATGCTTTGCCTTGCAGTTTGAAAGGCGTTAATACTGCAGCTCGGAGCCCTTTTGAGATGCTCTCCTGTTGGCTACAAATGTTGAAGCCTTTGGTGTGAATAGGTATTTGGTTGAAGCCAAGGGGTCAAATAAGGAGATAAATCACTTTAACTTAGTAAACTAAAGAAAATGGAAGAGAATTGAAGCTTTCTGTAGCAGATAAAACAACACAATGGCGAGATCTGTCTGCAGCGGGTCGTAGAGTGCGGATTGGACAGCAAGAGTGTATCGAAGTGTCACCAGAAGGCCAAGGCGAACAAGCTGCAGGTGGTTGTGAGTGAATCCGTGCAGGTTGTGCTCTTGTCCTTCCCCTTCATAGGTGACCTTTCCCACGTAGCTCTTTGAGCATGGCCCTTGAGGAGGCCCTGATACCAGATAATAGGTTGAAGCTATGGTGGGTGCCACCTTGGGCAAGCCATGGCGAGAGAGAGAGCAGAGAGAATTGACACAATAATAAAAAACACGCTATGCTTGATTGATTATTTGTGTAAAAACCTTACATATAAAAGGATTTGGTCATGCAAATTGGCTCTTCTAATTGCATGCCTTTGGGGCATTTCCCACGGGCTGACACCAAAATAACTGAACGAGGGCTTGAAACCCAACAATGTGAACCGATTGCAAAGAGTAGTGGGACACGTGGGCAACCTTGCTAGCATGAAAAAAGGGTTGATCAATCCTAAACACTAACAATCCATATCAATGATGATCGTAGCGTACAAGAATATTGCCAAGATTATAACACTAAGTCCTGCTCATTGCTCACCTCCCATCAACATGGATTCATCAAGGGAAGATCAATTTATGACAACATTCTGACATCAGATATGTATATTTCACCAACAAGCAAGAACGCATCCTCATACATTGGAGCTATCATGAAGCCCATAATATGTGCAATTGGGCATACCCTAGGGGACTATAGCACCTTTGAGCTCCTCTTCAACATCACACTTGTGGAAATGTTTGAAGACCTAAGCTTTCTAAGAGTATGTGCTACACATTTTAAAAAAGAAAAGATTAATGAGCATCATCTGAAGATGCTGTCCCACTGGAATTCCAAGCAGCGACTTGGAAGCAAAGGCTCTCTCTCTCTCTCTCTCTCTCTCTCTCTCTCTCTCTCTCTCTCTCTCTCTCTCTCTCTCTCCATTTGCATGCTAGCGACCACGTGTCTCTCTCTCTCTCTCTCTCTCTCTCTCTCTCTCTCTCTCTCTCTCTCTCTCTCTCTCTCTCACACACACACACACACACACACACACACACACACACATCAAAGCTATCTCTGCTTAGAGCACCTTGCAGTGTGTGAGGGACTCTCTCTCTCTCTCTCTCTCTCTCTCTCTCCCCGTGGATGATAAATCAATCTGTGTGTGTGTGTGTGTGTGGAAGGACATGCAAAGAAAGCATTTATATGGTAAGCGCAGGCCTTGGCGCCTTGTATTGACAACCTATGGCGTTAGGTGAGACACATATCACCTAGAGAACGCAATTTGCCCTCAAGGGAGGAGCAGTGGTACTCGGGCAGAATCTAGTGTAGGAGACTAGAGAGAGAGAGAGAGAGAGAGAGAGAGAGAGAGAGAGAGAGAGAGAGAGAGAGAGAGAGAGGGGGGGGGAGAGGGATTGCTACCTCATCTCTGCAAGTACAGGCCAAATGGTGCAGAGTTGTGTGCAGCAGCACGTCCATTTGCCAATGGGAGGAAGGGATGACGAGAAGAACAGAGAAGGAAGGTGAGGCTAAATGGCGTACAGGTGGACTTGGGTACAAATGCAAGCATGCGCACTGTGGACGATGGCTGACGCAGCACAACCGAGGTAAGGACAAGGACCAAGCACCTGTGTGGCCAGAAGGGGGAATAAAGGAATCTTGAGACTAACGGAATTTCATTTCATTCTTGCCAGTATGTTTGTGAGTCAAATTAAGTGTAAATGAGGGGGAGATCATATATAACCTTTTTAAAGGGTAGTCTAAAGTTACCCTTCAAAAGTCAAGTTCAAGGTATGGGCGTGTAAATCATAGTTTGTAAGAAATAAGTCGGTTTTTTGTGTAGAGTCTAATCTTTGTGTTGATTTTTGGTTTCTTTTTAATTTATCTTCTTTGAACCTAAATCAATATTCTAGCTCTCCACAAGAATTTTATTTTTCCTTTTCGATTATATCATTGATTTAGAGCTAGAATATTGATGTGGAGAGCTCAAAGACGTGTTGGATAGAACTTTGCGGTCTTTTGGGATAGTTCCTATGGCGTTCTATTTATGTATTTAATGTAAAGTGTGAATCAAAGCATTAATCATATTAGTAGTTTCCACTTGCAAATACACATGGTGTGATTCTATTCATTTGTAAATTATTAAATCAAGGTAGGCCATAATTAAAATTTGGTATTTTGTAGTTATTTTAGCATAGACGTCCTTGCTAACTCTCACAAAATGCTTTTGAATCTCAAAGCAAGGAATCAAAATATCTTAATTGAATGACACTTCTGGGGATACCATGCGCTCTAGTACCCTTTATAGCTTTAGTATCAAAATGTCATTGTTTTACAAGCAAAGTAATGGAATTCTTTACAAGCTTTTGGGTACCACCTTGTCATGCTTTCACCTCATCTTAAGCCCCTTGTTTCAAGGACATGAATGTGATGGAGGAAGGTGGTAGAGGAGGGTGGGGGTGCTCTGCATGGAATTCGTGCAAAACAACACTTAGGAGAAGCCTTGAGTGCATTTGTGCCTCCTTTTCCGCAACTTATTTCAAAACTCTCATCTTTTGTCGATGCATAACGATCAACACATTGACTTCCAAAATTCATGAGCGTTACGTGTATGAAAAAGAACTTGACAGAATCACACCAAGGAAGCATACCATGGCTTATTTATGCTTTAATGGAGAAAGAAGTTAAGTCTCCACTCTGTTGGTGTCATAAAAGCACATGTTGCAAAAGCAATAAGAAACATTTTTCTGCTTTAGTCATAATAATGCCTCATGCTCAAAGGACTATGTGGGGGAGAGAGAGAGAGAGAGAGAGAGAGAGAGAGAGAGAGAGAGAGGAATTCACACACATCAATACCATAACATGTGAGGTGTTTGATGGATTAATATTTCATGGTTTGCATTATGGTGAATGATGTTGTCTCTTGTCCATAGCCAACGTTTGTTGGTATGAGTTGTGAGAACCATATGCATAGTTTATGATTATTCTAAAGGTTGAAACTATCTTAGAAGGAGGTGTTTGATGAATACTATGGTTGCATAAAGAGGACTCATGTTTATGTTGATATGAACCATTGCTTGATAACTATGTCCATATTACGGTGGTGACATTGGTGCACCTAAATCATAGGGAGATGCTTGAAGTAGGTGTATGCATGCTTGCAGAATGATGATGATATGCTTGAGCAAGAGCTGGATGCAAATGCACATGCTAGATGTGTATGCAAAATGTGATTCTCTTCAAGCCAAAGTGCTTGAAATTGATCAAAATAGAAGTCAAGAGAAAACAAATTTAGCCTTTATTGTGCTCTTCATGCTGGTCTTTACAACTCCTGAAACGGAGCTCATGATGTGGAGTTATGAGAAGTTGAAGTTGCAAAAACCTCTTAAACCATGCAAACCAAGTTGGTAGCTTGAGATCGTGTGGCCAGTAATAAAGAGGTAAGTGGGCTATAACAAACTCTAGTGCATGGAGACAAGGATCTCTTAGGCCCAAAAGCGCTTATTATGATGATTTTTGAAAAAAAAGTGTTTTTTGAAAATCAAACAATGAAGAAGAAGGAAAACAACATTTTAGACATATCTTCACCTCATGCATAGGTTCAAATTTTGCACCATTTAGGAGATATTTCAATTTTCTAGAATTATCTGGGTTACACAAAGAAAGATGAAAGAGGTCCTACATGTAAGGCACATTAAACATCTTCTTGGATTCAAAATCAAAGTATGGCATAGTTTTGTATCAGCTCAATCTTCCTCTTTGTTAATGATCTTCTCTGCCTTGTCTATCATGTCTTGTGCCTTTTCCGAATTGTGTGGATGTAGGACCGCCTGAGGTTGTGTATGCAAAGATAGAAAGACACACACACACACACACACACACACACACACACACACACACATATATATATATAGATAGAGAGAGAGAGAGAGAGAGAGAGAGAGAGAGGGAGAGAGATTGTGTGTGTGCAGGGAGATTGAGAGAGAGTTCAAAATTGTGGCTATGGTGATATGCATCATGAGTGTTTTTGTGTAGGTTAGGATATGTGTATATGAAACAAAATTGGCGAGTATTTCTAAGGGATTGGGGTGTTATGGATTACCCTGGACTATAGAGAGACAAGTGTTTGTGTTGGGTGTGCTCCATCTATTCTCCCTTTCCATTGTGTGTGTACCAACTTAGGACTATCGGGCCACTTTTTTCCTAGTTAGGAGGTTTTTTCCCTTGACTTGTATATATGCCCATCACTCTATGGTAAGCTTTATCTTTGTATTAGCACACTCAATAACATACTTCATGTGTTGTGTGCTCTTGAGATTTTCCTTCATCTTCTCCATACCTATGTCCTTCCTTCCGCTATATTTTTTACAATTGGCATCAAAGCAAGCTTCAACATCATGCAAGGTTGTCCTATGTTGGCACATAAGCCAAGTTAATCTCTCCTCCTCAAAGCCTCTCCCTGACATAATGGTAATGCACCTCAATGTGCTTTGTGCGAGCATGAAAAATTGGGTTCCTCGCAAATGCCAATGCGCTCTGACTATCAGTGTAGATGATGTTGGAAATGTCTTGTCCAACACCCAAATTAGCCATAAGTCGTTTGAGCCATACACACTCAATTGTAGTAGTGAAGACTGCCTTGTACTCAACCTCACAACTGGAAGTGGCCACAGTAGGTTGCTTCTTGCTCAACCATGAAATACATGAACTGCGAGGCATGAAACAAAAACCATTTGTGGACACTCGCGTGTCATAACAACCAGCCCAATCTGAGTCGGAAAAAGCATGTAAATCTGGCGGCAATGATCCCCCCTTGGGATAAAACAAGCCAAGATGCAAAGCGCCACTCCAGTAGGCAAAAAATTCTCTTAACTGCCTGCCAATGCTTAGGCCTTAGGCTATGCATAAATCTGTTGACTTGTGAGACTGTAAACTGTATATCCGGCCTCGTGTTGCATACATGAATGAGGTAGCCAACATCAGTTTGGTAGAGGGTGACATCACCAGGATCACCAGCATCATGTAGACTCAACTTCAAACCTGTCTACATGATAGTGGCAATAAGTTTGCAATCCTCAAGTCCAAACTTACATAGCAATGTCTCTATGTAACTTTTTTGACACAAGGCAATACCACCATCACATTTCTTAGATTGTATACCCAAGTAATGATGCAGCAACCCCAAATCTATCATCTTGAAAGTAGTATTCAAATCAGCCTTAAATTCAGCAATATGTTTCTCATTTGGTCTAGTGATCAGCAAATCATCTACATAAAGAACCACAATGAGAAGTACATCACCCTCACGCTTTACATACAATGTGCTTTCTGTTGGACTATTATTACAAAAGCTTCGTTTGACCAAATGAGTGCTAGCTTTCTCATTTTAAGCACGAGGAGATTGCTTCAACCCATACAAAGCCTTCTTACATCTGCACACTTTGTCGTCTTGTCCTTTCTTGACAAAACCACAAGGCTGCGTTACATAGACTTCCTCGAAAATGTCAACATTCAAGAAAGCAATAACAATATCGGATTGATGTACATACCAACCAAAATGAGATGCCAATGCACATAGAAAATGCACAGTAGTCATAGGACAAGTGGGAGTAAAGGTTTCTTCATAATCTATGCCTTTCTGTTGCGCATAGCCTTTTGCAGCAAGTCAAGCCTTATGGTGATAACCTCAGCTTGCATTTCAACTTGTAAACCCACTTTGTACCAATGGCCTTTTTTCCAGGAGGCAAATCATATAAATTCCATGTGTCATTTTCTATAAGTGCATCATATTTTGATTGCATGGTAGCCATCCAATGTTTTGAATTTTGTGCTTCATCAAAAGACAAAGGTTCCTAAACATCATGTAAGCTAGACGCAGCCAAAACATAACAATCTGATGCATAAAATGCATGGCGAGATTTTGAATGAGTACGACTAGACAAAGGTGCATCCAATTTTATTGTCACCCAAAGTGTGCACAAGCCATTTTGGCATACCTCTAGCATACTCATTTCCAGCCTTTTCCTCATCATGTACATAAGCTGATTTGTAACATTTTTAGAAACCCCCATAGGTTGTACATTTGCCTCATTTGAATCGGCATTCAAACTTCCACCACTAAAAAGAGGCAATAAACTGTCATAAATGTCTTGTGAGCTTACATTAATATCTCTAGTACATGACAGCAAAGGCTGAATAGAACCTTCCACAAACACAACATCATGTGAGACCAAAATACACTTTTTTTGCGAATGGTATAACCTGTAATGTTTTCTTTCAACACTATAACCAACAAAAATACATTTGATAGCCTTATCATCCAATTTTTTGCGTTGCTCTTGTGGCACTAAACTATAGGCCAAACATCCAAAAACACGCATGTGCTCAATAGATGGCTTTCTATCATGCCATGCTTCATATGAAGTCATAGACTGAAACGATTTCGTAGGACACTTGTTGAGTACATAAGTGGCACACATGACAGCCACGAGCCAAAACGAATGTGGTAAAGCTTGACTCTTGACCATACATCATGCCATTTTCGTAAGAGACCTATTTTTCCTCTCAGCAACACCATTTTGCTAAGGCATATACGGCACTGTAAATTGGTGTTTTATCCCACAACTAGACAGAAATGCATTAAATTCATGAGACATATATTCCCCCCTCCATCGGAACGGAGGGTGCCCATAGTACATTTCAAGACATTTTCAACCATAACAAGAAATTGTTTGAAGCACATCAACATTTCGGACTTAGATTTCAACAGATATACTCATGCATGCCTGCAGTAGTCATCAATGAAAGCCACAAAGTACAAGTAATTTCCCAAGGACAGAATATGCATAGGCCCACAAACATCACAATGCACAAGCTATAATCTACATGTAGCACGAACTTACCCATCCTTTGGAAACTTAGCAGGCTGCATTTTACCCAAAATATAACCTTAATCACAAACATGTTTGACGGGTGCTTCAAGAGACGACAAAGAAGCAACCATATTAGATTTTTGCAAATACAGCAAACTGGCAAAATCTAGATGTCCAAAACGTTCATGCCACAGTTTTGCATTTAGAACAACTTTTGAATCTGCTACTGCATTTGCAAAATTTTATCTACACTTGTTATACAAAGTGAGGTTATATAGCCCACGACACAAAAGGCATGTTAACTGAGTCAACGTCAGTTATAACAGAAGCTGTTAAAGGTCCGAACCTTATGGATACACATCAAAGATCAACATGAAGAAGCAGTAAAGATTGGAGGTACATATTTTTCACATTTTCCCAAAATGGTCATGTATTGTAAATCCCCGAGTTTTTTCAAGCCATTGTAATATTTTAAAGTTTACGGGCTCAATGAGAGTTCCAAGCTATAAAGACAGGTCAGTTAGTGTGCCTAGGTAGCAGATTCAGTAAGTGGTGGAGCCCTAAATGCCTTGGGAACCCGGACATTGCATATTTTTACCCTAGGTATATAAAGCAGTGTGTAAAAGAAATTAGGGTTCTCAAGCTCATTTGTTGAGAGCATGCTTTGGTGAGAGCTAATGAGGTGTGTGGCTATGGAGTCCTTGAGCTTCTCCTTGCTCATGTGACTTGATTAACACTAATCAAAGATTAATTCTCTTTCACTATGCCTGTCTCATGCTTCTTATGATTGCTAATGATGCTTTGATTAGCTAAATAGTAACTAATTAGTGGTTAATCCCTCTCTAATCTTGTGTGATTGCCCTTTTTTGCTTGTGTGTGCATGTACGTTTGATTGGAGTGTGGTGCTCAATAGATCCATGTGTGTGTGCTTGCGATTAGTGTGCCACATGATAGGATTAGTGTTGTGTTCGTCTTGCAATTGTTAGTGTGTGTGATTGGGTTGATTGGAGGTGAAGGGAAGTGGATGTGGAGATAGCCAACCATTGTGACTTAGCTCCTCCATAAGTTGAGAAGCTCACCTCGTAGAGTCACCATTCGTATTGCCATGATTAGCTCACTAATCGTGTGAGTGTTTCCATGCCCTAGCTGGGTAGCTCATCCCTTCGGATTGATAACTTTGTTGGTCATTGGAGCTGTGCAACAATGGAACCCCCAACATTTGGCACCATTGCCAGGGACGATGGCCTACGCTAGTGTAATTGTGACATAATTGGATGTGTTTTCTCACTAATTTCACTACTAATTTCACTTGTGTATTTATGTTTTGGTGGATTTTGGATGTGTGTGCATGAAGGAATGTATTCATTATTCCCTATTTTATCATCGTATCTTGCCAATTGTGTGTTTACACACTCTAATTTCACACTAACCCTGTGCTAATTTTGCTAATTTTTCTAACTTACACACTAATGTTCTACGAAGGATTGGAGCTTTCAACCGTTCAATCGATCTTCACTCGAAAGGTAATCAAGGTGGTATTCTCAACCTCCTTAGAACCTAAACATGTGTAGAATTGTGTAGAGATTCCATTATGGTGCAATGCAATGTCAATGCCATGTTATGCTATGCTAATTAACACCATGTCTATGCTATGTTATGCTATGTTAATTACAATGCCATGTCGATGCCAATGCAATGTTGATGCTATGCTATGTTTTGAAATTTTTTGGATTGTTCGTTTTCACACCGTCGTAATGCCGAAATTTTCCAGATTTGGTGGCGTATGAAATTGACAACTTCAATTGCTGATTGGTGAATGTGCATTGCGAATTGTGTGCCTAATTGATCTAATTGCATACTTAAATGGTCAATTTCAAGTGTGTGTCCACTAAAATCAATTGTGTATGCATTCTAATTGAGTGTAAGTATGCCTAATTTTAGGTGTGTGTGCAATATTTTTCCCTTGTTTGTGCACCTTAAAATCAATGTGTGCTTAATGATTTCTCATTTGTGATGATTGATTTGTGTTTTGGTCATGCCCAACTAGAGATTTGTGAAATTACATTGCAATTTCAACAAGATTAACCCTTTTGTGTGCTCACCTAAAGATCGGTAAAAACTGCCAATTATTTGTGTGTATGTGTGTGTGTGTGCGCATAAAAAGTGCTTAATGTGCATGATTAATTCAATTTTTGATTGCATATTTGATGTGTGTAATGGTTAATTGCTGTGTTTTTTACCTCAAAACAGGGATTTGCACACTCCAAATGCGTCAAATTTTGACCTAATTTTGTCGCTAATTTTACCGATTTAATTGCCTAGTTTGGATTTTATTGATGAAATTATTTGGCAATTGAATTGATGTGATTATTGTGATGTTATTTGGCTGCACTAATCCCCTATGTGTGGAGAATTTCCAAAAAAAAGGGTTTTTTCAAATAATTTTAGTATTTTTTTGGCAAGTTTTGAATTAATTTCACTTAATTCCGTAAAAATTTGAGTTCTTAGCGTTTCGCTATTCTCGGGGGCCAGGTTATTGATTTTATTGTAAATCACATTTTTGGTAAAAACTACTATTTGGTGTGCTTATGTATGTGAAAAATGTTCAATTCTGAGTGCCGATGATTTTTTAATATTTTTAAAATTTTCCAAGATTCTTTAAGCAATTTTTTAGATTTTTGGTTGAATTTTAATGTTTTCACCTAATTTTCAAACTAAATTTGGCTTTTTCGGGCATTAAGAAAATTAAAAATTATAAAAGTGATTTCGACAAGAGCCGGCCGGTTCATCACGAGCGTGAGCGTACGTTTTGGCATGTTTTCAGCGTTTGTGCGGACTCTGCGATAAAAATTTCAGGCTCCGATGAAAAAACTAGACTCTCGACGGTGTGTATAGGTGAGAATCGTCTCTTTATTCCTCTTGTTGTTATTAGCCTAATAGCGCGCGCCGACTTCCTCCCTTGGCGTTGTCGTGCAGCTCCACTCCCATGCGAAGAAAGATACCAGAAAAATGCACGTCAAGCTTGTTTGAAGCTTACTTGATTAATGAATAGTGTTCAGGGCTTGGTAGCATGCCAAGTTTAATGCTGAATGTATGTCAGATGCGCCTTAAAAGAGACAATAGGTGCCTTAGTGATGCTAAAAAAGAGTATTCTTAAAGTGAGCACATATGGGAGTTTATGATCTAGAACTGCAGTGCTTAAAGTGCTTTACCAGCCTATCTTTACGGCTCGTCAATTGGAGCTATGCTGCAAAAGTTATTGCAGGTTGAAGTTTAAGTTGATGCAGATCCATACCGGATTGGGCAACTGCAGCTGAGGGAAAAAAATGAAGTGAATGCACAGACTTGAAGTGCTCCCTTTGTGGAGTGCGTCGGTCTTTTCAGATCATTGATCGGAGTTCCGGTTGCCAAGATATTGGTCGTTAAAGATTCACCAGGGATCGCTTCCGTACTAGTCTGGTCGGCTCGTCCGGAGTGCTATCTAGGAATTTTTGAGCTTTAGCCAAGTTTTGGGAACTAGAATCTTGTTCAAAATTTCAGCTCTTGGTCAAGTTTTTAGCGTTTTGCTATTCTCGGGGGCCAGGTTGTTGATTTTATTATAAATCATATTTTTGGTAAAAACTACTATTTTTGGTATGCTTATGCGTGTGAAAACTGTTTTGTTGTGAGTGCCGATGATTATTAATATTTATAGAATTTTCCAAGATTTTTTTAGTGATTTTCAGATTTTTGATTGAATTTTAATGTTTTCACCTAATTTTTGAACTAAATTTGTCTTTTTCGGGCATTAGTAAATAAAAATTATAAAAGTGGTTTTGACAAGAGACGGCCGGTTCATCACGAGCATGAGCGTATGTTTCGGCATGTTTTCAACGGTCGTGCGGACTCTGCGATAAAAATTTCAGGCTCCGATGAAAAAATGGACTCTAGACGATGTGTATAGGTGAGAATTGCCTCTTTCTTTCTCTTGTTGTTATTAGCCTAGTAGCATGCGCCAAATTCCTCCCTTGGTGTTGTCGTGCATCTCTGCTCCCATGCCAAGAAAGATACCAAAAAAATGTATGTCAAGCTTGTTTGAAGCTTACTTGAATAATGAACAGTGTTCAGGGCTTGGTAACAGGCCAAGTTTAATGTTGAATGTATGTCAGATGTGCCTTAAAAGAGCCAACAGATGCCTTAGTGATGATAAAAAAGAGTATTCTTAAAGTGAGTACATATGGGAGTTTATGATCTAGAACTGCAGTGCTTGAAGTGCTCTACCAGCCTGTCTTTACGGCTCGTCGATTGGAGCTCTGGTGCAAAAGTTATGACAGGTTGAAGTTTAAGTTGATGCAGATCCGTACCGGATTGGGCAACTCTAGCTGAGAGGACAAAAATGAAGTGAATGCACAGACCTAAAGTAATCACTTTGTGGAACATGTCGATCTTTTCAAATACGTGATCGGAGTTCCGGTTGCCAAGATATTGGTCATTAAAGATTCACGAGGGACCGGTTCCATACTAGTCTAGTCGGCTCGTCCGGAGTGCCATCTAGGAATTTTTGAGCTTCAGCCAGGTGTTGGGAACTAGAATCTTGTTCGGAATTTCATCTCTTGCAGTGCACTGTTAACTGGTGCTTCAATTGAATTGTATTTCATGACCAACTAATGAAGATACCATTGATGTGCTTAGCAGTGTCGTGGATGATAAATATGCTAAGTGGATTAAGCTCGTGAAGCATTAAAATGTCGTGCTTAGCAACGCCTTGACCGTTATGCATGTTCAGTGTGGTGCCCAAGGGCCACCCAAATACCAAATGTGGCGCCTTTACGCAAGCACAAAAAGATCTTGATGAGCTCATTGTCCAAAGTGACGTCTTGTGGAGTGCATTGAGTGCAGGTGCCTTGGTTAAATCCCATGCCAAATGTGGTACCCTTATGAATGAAGGGTCAAAGGGCCACCCGCCCATAACCTAAAGAGGAGGGGCCGCCCAAGAGGTGTAAAAAGGAGAAGGGCCGCCCACTTGGTTTTAAAAAAAAGGGGTTTTAATGTGAAAAAGAAGAAAAGAGGAGGGGAGATGGCGAGCGGTAGCCAGCGAGGGCGCAGGCTAGGAGAAACGTGAAAGCGCAGGCCAGACTCGTACTCGCATGACAACACGCATGAAAAGAAAGATGCAAGACTCGCCACGGTGCTCCATTTCGGCCTTACTCCCGATGTGATCGATGTTGCTTGACTTGCCGCCTTGCCATGTCATAGGACCCACTCCTAGGCCACGTCAGTCATGGCGTCGTGACTACATGGGGGAGGGGCTTATTTATAGGGATTTTTGAGGGCATAACAATATATAGAAGAAAGAAGAGGAGCGTGAGGAGGTAATGAGGAGAAACATAGCAAGAAGCAAAGGGAGGGCTCTCTCCCGCCACCCTCTCTCGCTCTTGTGTCGGAGAAGCAAGGAAGGGCAATAGGTTACGAAGGAAGGGCAGGAGGTTATGAAGCAAGGCAAGGGGGACGGGAAGGAGATTTTTAGGGCTCAAGGAGGAAGGAAGTGCCCTCAGAAAGCAAAGCAAGGGCTCTCTCCCGCTCTCTCTCTTGTCCTCGACTAGCAAGACAAAGGAAAGCTCTCTCTTTCTCTCTCTCTCTCTCTCGTTCTCGGCATGCAAAGAGAAGGGAAAACGAGAGGTGCATAAGAAGAAACCAAAGAGGTTATAGCTCAGCAAAGCGGGACTCTCTCTTTTTCTTGCGGAGAGGAAGCCATTAGCAACAAAGGGAAAAATTTTGCGGCAATTCGGCATGTTTATTCTTGCGTCCGTCAACACCGATCACAGGCGGACATTTTGAATTAATGCACGCTAAACTAATTTGGCCTAGATTTTGTAAACAGGAGCTTAAAATCCTTCATTCGTAATTAATTAAGTTAACGGTGCTATTAATAGCACCACCTTGGCTATTGTGCATCTTGAAATACAATTATTTTAGCACTCTGTTCCTTTTTCGAAGAGGTTACTTGACAATTCTGCGGTGTGGTGCATCGTTTCTTCTCTCTTCTCCTACAGCTAGCAGCCTGCTGATGCTGACCCGACTCACTTTTCGAGTAGATATCCCCCGACACTGGTGAATCCTCGAAGACAACATAGATATCGGAATAAACAGGTGAACAAACGAAACAAGATGAAAGAATGTTTAGTACCTCTGTTAACCAACAAAATACAGTACTTAAGGTTTGTTGAAGCAACAGATTGCCTTAAAGATGGGATATCGAAGAGGTACATGAAACCCAACTCAATCAAAACAAAATTGAAAAAGAAAAACAAACAAAAACCACAAATGGAAATTATTTCTGAGAAAGCAACTAAGTTGTTCAAAACGGAGCGCAAAAACAAGTACAATGAATTGAAACGAGCTTTGAAAGAAGATTGGACAACAAAGTTGGAAACTGAAGATGAATCAACAATGATAAGTTTGATGCACCATCCTAGTACAAAAACTACACTATTCAAGATAGAAAAATTGTGGTGCAAAAACCAAAACGAGACCCAAAAAATCCTGGAACTTCATATGATGGGCTTGAAAAAGCCAAATGCATATTTTTAGTAGAACAAGGAGAGGAACCTAAACTGGCATACATTGTCATGGACCTCACAGAAGAAGAAGAGCGACTTCTGATAGATACACTCAGACGGTATAAAGATGTGTTTTCTTGGTCACACAAAGACATAAAGGGAATAGACCCAGAGATCTGTCAGCATACGATACCCCTTAAAAGTGATGCGAGACCACGGAGACAACATCCTTATACGTACGATGAGACTTTTGCCAAGAATATTAAGGAGGAGATAGACAAATTGAAGGATGTTGATTTTATCTACGAGATTAAACACATCGATTGGGTGTCCCCGATTGTGGTAGTACCCAAAAAGAATGGCAAATTGTATGTCTGTGTAAACCTCAAACAAGTCAATGGTGCCACCACCAGGGAGAACTATCCCCTACCAATAACAGGTCATGTTATTGAGAGAGTTGCGGGGAAGGAGGCCTATAGTTTTCTAGATGGGTTCTCAGGCTACAAACAGTTAACCATCAAAGCAGAAGATCAGCATAAGACAACTTTTGCAACAGAGTGGGGTATATTTGCATACAGGGTAATGCGTTTCGGCCTGACCAATGCAGCTGCCACTTTCCAAAGACTAGTAAGTCATGCATTAAAGGAATATCTCATACAATTTTTAGGGGTATACATGGATGACCTTTGTGTTCATTCTCACCTGCAAAGTGATCACATAACGCATCTAGAGAAAGTTTTTGAAAAGTGCAGAAATTAACATATTTGCTTAAACCCAGAAAAATGTGTATTCATGGTAAGACAAGGTAAAATTTTGGGCCACATTGTGTCCAAAAACGGGATTTCCATTGATCAAGAAAAGATACAAGTAATTACGGCACTACCAAGATCAAAAAAAATGAAAGAAGTGTAGGCATTAATGGGACATTGTGGGTACTACAGGTGCTTCATATATACCTGTGTGTTGTAATAGCTAAGCCGTTGTATGCCCTCATCGCTAAATTTGAATGGACAATAGAATTCGAGCAAGCTTTGCACAAATTGAAGCAGCAATTAATTTCTACTCTAATTTTTCAAGCCCTTGACTGGAGCAAGATCTTTCACGTTCATGTTGATGCATCAGCCTATGCCATAGGATGCATATTAGCTCAGTCAGGAGAGAAGAATATGGATTTCCCGTTTGCTACTCTAGTCGGTAGCTGAATAATGCGGAGAAAAATTATACCACTATGGAAAGAGAAGGTTTAGGAATGATATATGCTGTCAAAAAAGCTAGACACTACCTTTTGGAAAACAAGTTCATTTTCTTTGTAGATCACCAAGCATTATTATATATGGTAAACAAACCTTGCAACGCTGGAACGATTGTTCGCTCGTTTATACTAGATTCCTTGATTTTGACTTCACAATAGTCGTAAAAAAAGGGGACTCCACACACACAAGAAAATCATCTTTCAAAACTATTCCATGGGGAAGCACCTTAAGGTATTGATAATGATCTTCTAGATTTGTACATGTTCAACATGGAAATGGTTCCGAGGTGGAGTGAAGAGGTCATCCTTCTACTCACAATTGGATCATTACAGGTGGAAAGACAATCATCAATATACATCGAACAAGAAATCTCGAGCTTTTAGTAGGACGACTGTACAAGCACGAAAAGGATGGGATTTTGAGATTATGTGTACAGCCAGATGAATACGAACACTACCTCAAACAAGCTCATGTACAAAGTATGGAGTTTTACAATGAAGAACTGCAGACCTACCAAAGACTAAACAGACTAGGACTCTACTGGCAAAACATGGAGCACAACATCCATACTTATGTAAAATCATGTAATATTTGTACAAAGCCACCCCTAATGGAACACACCGCCCTGTTTTGAGTTGTACAAGTACCCAGATGGAGTACTCACATAACTGAGTACTTAAAAAACAAGACATTCGCAAAGGGATGGAGTAACACAAGAATGAGAACTGTAGTAGAAGAGTCAAAACATTATTTGCTAATTTCCAACCAACTGTAAAGGCGGGGAAAGGACGAATAACTATGGTTGTGTGCTATAGAAAGCGAATATTTTTGTATCATAGAACAAGCTCACTCGGGCCAGCTAGGGGGACATTTCTCTGATGATAAAACAACAAAGCTAGTACTTCACTCGATCATATGGTGGCCAACCCTATTTAGAGATGCATAGGCCTATGTCAAATGATGTGATGAATGTCAACGCACAAAACCACCCCCATGGAGAGATGAAATACCATTAAGGCCAATGATGGGAGTACGTGTTTTTCCCAAATGGGACATCAACTTTATTGGCCTCATTGCACGCACAATACATCATAGTACCAATAGATTACATGACTAAATTGTCAGAAGAAAAGACAACAGAGAAAAATGATGCACGGACTACGGATCAGTTCCTTTTTGGACATATCTTTACCTGATATGGTCTACCCATTGAAATGGTCAGTGATAGAGGAACACACTTTTTGAACAGTTTCATTGAAAGCTTACTAGACGGATTCATGGTGATCCATTGAAAATTAGTACCTTATCACCCACAAGCTAACGGAGAAGCCGAGAGCACCAATAAAATCTTATGCACGGTCCTCACCAAAATAGTCACTGACTCAAGAAATGATTGGGATCAAAAGGTACACACTGCATTATGGTCTTATAGAGTAGCTTTTAAAACTTCCATTGGGACCACTCCTTTTAACCGTGTGTTTGGGATTAATGCAGTTCTACCCATGGAATTCTTGATTAAAACACTATGGGTCGCAACACAATTAGGATGGACGGGACACGAGCTATTTGAAAGACTAGACACCCTGGAGCAATTAGATGAAACCACAGTGAGAGCGGTAGCCGGGATATATACTCAGAAAAGACAAATGAAAGCTTTCCATGATCAACATATGATTAGCAAGGAGTTCCAAAAAGGGGATTACGTTTTGGTGTATACCCTGAAACAACACTCTAAAAAGCTCAAAAAGCGAGGGATGGGGCCAATAAATGATATATCACAATGCGGTGCCATCAAGCTTGCAACATTGGTAGGAGAGGAGATCCTTAATTGGATGAGTGGCTGCAAATTAAACAAATATATCTTCTTCTGTTGACACCATACGAACTCTAAACAATACGTGCAGTAGCTCAGTGCAGAAGTCAAGCCCATGACATTTGGGAACACGCACAACAAGAAGCCAAATTTAGAATATTAAAGTGGAAGGAGCGGGCAAACCTTCAAAGAAATAACTAAAGAACAATTGTACCAATTCCCCTCCAATAGCATCCATACAAATGGAGGCTACATTGTTAGGTGGCATAGATCTATGCATTATGTTGCAACTTGCCAATGGCAGCACCGAGCAGGCATTAGTGGACATGGGGGCAAGATAAAATGCTATCAATTACTCCACTTCATGAAATTAACAAAGGAACATTTAAAGCCAAATAATATGGGGTTCAAAGTGGCAAACAAAGGCACAATGAACAACCTGGGACATGTCAATTTTCCAATAAATGTTGATGGAATAGTTTATCCTCACCAGTTTCATGTAGGGAAGGATAAGGATCTTAACAAAGAAATTATTATGGGAGTTCCATGGATGCACACTTATCGAGCCACCCCAAATTGTTGCAATAGTACCTTGCAGCTAAGGCAATATGATAAATATTTTGATACACCATTTTTACAAACAGACTATGTATGGGAACCTCTCCAATCAACACCTGCTCTAATCTAGCAATGTTCTCAAATGGTGGTCAAGAAAATATGGGTAAAAAAGTCAGTTATGGAAACCAATCAGAAGACCTTATGTATGCCCAAACGACATGGCAATGCAAGTCCACCAACGATGCATCAATAGAAACCCACCCTCCGCTAACCACCCAAGGCTTTTGTCAAGAAACCTAGGCCAATCCAATCTCAACATCAACAACCACAAAAAGTCAAGTGGGTATGGAAACCAAAATTGCTTCACACAGCGGATGCCTGGACCTTGAAGTCCACACCAAGGCAATTTCAGTGGCGACCAAAACAGAGCCCTCAATCACCAGACAATGCAATGTCACAACTTCTAGAGGCCACTGTCAAACAAAGAGCGCATCTTCTCCAATTACTTTTGTTCGGACCACGCAACTTCAACCTAACCTCACCATCAAAAGCCACTGAACTTATTATTCAGAACCCATATCTTGCACAACACTTTGCTACCCCATTCATATCCTCAATTTGCGTCATAGAGCCACACACAATATACGGCTATGCATAGACACATACTTTGTACCCATGCACTTTGACACATGTTCGTCTGGGACGACTCACTCTAGGAAGGGGGAAAATACAGCAAGATACTCATCATTTTGTATATATTATCTTCCTTTCTTTTTCTTTTCTTTTCCTTATACAGTTTTTTAGAGATTTTAAACTCTTAGTAGGCATAATCATGAGCCATATTGACATCATCTAAATGCTGGGTTAAGAATATGTATGTATGAGTGATTATACTAATTTTGGCAAAATTTTGGCCAACTAATAATAATTATAAGTAATTTTTCTTTACTAAAAAGCTAAAACACCAAATACTCAACAAAAACTAATAAGTTGAGCCAGGAAAGTCGAATTTGACTTTTTAAAGCAAACACTGAATCTTCAAAGCAAGGGCTTCGAACATGGCAAATATGGAAAGGTTTGGCACACGGTGAGTTTTGAGCCAACTCCTACAGGATCAAAATTGCGGATTAAAGGCCATTTGTCGACCAAATATCAGAATGAAGAACAGTTCAAACTGCAAGTGATGTGAACAACAAGATATGATCAACGGAGGTAAGTACGAATGGGGAATTCTGGGTAGATTGGGGACATATAGCCAAATGGGGCAACCTAAGCTCATTTGCATTCACACACACACAAACACACACAACATAAGCTCATTTGCATTCACACACACACACACAAAGCCATAGGAGCATATGATTTTCCACTTTGTTTCTACTTGCTACGACCACCTCGGTAGCAATTACTTCACCGGATTCCACATGTATGATCATTAATCCTACAAGAACATTTGTGTATGCTCCACACTGCACCAACATTACCAAAAAAACAGATCAAAGTAGATCAAATTCACAAAATCTCCAAGTTGTCAAGGCTAATGGGGGAGTTCAAAACTTACCCCCCAAACCCAAAACCTTTTCATCAGGAGACCCCTGGTAAGAGGCAGAGTCATTGGGTGCAAAAACAGTTGCAAAAAGTGGTGGAGCATGGATCACGATCCATGTTCCTAAAACCCTAAAATCACAAAAATTTGCACAGTAGCATCCCCATATGCCCAGGAACAACCTCCACTAGTTGGAATTTCAAAATGCTTTCCAACATGGATCGTGATCCATGTATCTTGATGACAAAATCAAGGCAGGATTCGTTCACTAGCTGCAGGATGAAAAAGTATAATTGATCATGCAAAAATAGTCACAAAAAGGGTTTTTTTTAATCATCAAACCCTGATGGTTTGTTATCTTCAGTTTGCAAATGGTCATTTGGAAATAATCAAAGGAGAAATGGTTAGTTTCCAGCAAAAAAATTATGGAGTAGGGCTAGGAGAAGGATATCAAGCTACCCTACTAGCCAGAGCAGCAATTGAAACATCTTGGGGCTTTATTCCAAAGACAACTGAAACAAAGGCAGTTCGAAAGAGGGTGAAACACAAGGATCAAGGAGATGTAACATTAAAGATCTAGTTATGGTCAAATCAAAGCAAAAGAGTACCTGTAAAGTTTTGCACATTGCTTGGATCAATTTCCCCCTTCAAATGGATCCAAAGACTGATAAAAGTTGGCGGGGAGATAGGCAAAGCCACAGTTTTCAGACACAAATCATCTAAAATCAAGGCAATATCAGATGTTAGTCAAAGGAAGTGCCAAAAAGTGGTTCCAAAAAACCAATATGGTCAAGATGGGAAAAACATGTCCATAAACTGGGAAATCGAGTAAACACAGGAAGAACATGTCCAAATATGACCAAATTTCACCAGTGTGCTAGGAAGACCTATAGGAACATGTGTGAAAAAGTCTTATCAAAATCCCTTCCAACATGGATCGCGATCCATGTACCTTTTTCCCCAACCAGAGAAAAATTCATATCATATGGCTCATAGTATCAAATAAATATTAGCCATGAAGTTTCAAGTCATTTGGATTCCAAAATCCACATCAAAATACCAAATTTCTCTAATTCTGAGGATGATTTCCAAAAATTGACCTAACTACCCAACCAATGATCCAAATCCCAAAAAATATGGACCAAGGCACCATCTTGATGAGCCCTACCAGTTGGTATCATTAGATCTTCAATATGTTTCCCAACATGGATTGCGATCGATGTTCCTCAAACCCTAAAATCAGAGAAATTTGCACAGTAGCATCCCCATATGCCCAGGAACAACCTCCACTAGTTGAAATTGCAAAAAGCTTCCCAGCATGGATCGCGATCCATGTACCTTTATGCTAGAATTCATTTGTTACCATATGCCCTTGTGCCTATAGTAGTCATAGATGCACTGGTGAATTTTGGTCAAATTTGGGATAGTTTTGACAAATTTATGCTCATTTTTCATTTTATGGTCAAAGTTTGCATTTTCTTCAACCTTTCGACAATTTCGATCAATTGCTAAATCTTGTTTTGAATCTGAAACTGACCTCAAGATGCCTCAAAGAAAAGTATAAAGGGAGTGGGGAGCAGCTCCATATGAGATCACAGATATATCCTCAAATGAGAAGGCCCATATCATAGAGCAGGTGCTTGAAGCAATACCTGCCAATATATTCATCAAAAAATTTCAAGCATCAGATGGAGAGATAGTAAAGACCACCATTTTTCCAAGGGAATTGTGGGAACTATACCAGAAGTTCGAAGTGCAAGCTAGGGCCATGTGTCCACAATTGGACAACTTTCTATGACTACCACCATGGGGAAAAGAATTCAGAAGAGCTCATGAACTCATAAGATCAATTTAGTACAATGGGGAAGTCACCCTTACAGACAAAGATGGCGCGATATTCAAAGTTAAAATCACTGCAAATATAATCAATGAAGCTCTCTATCTACAACGGGGAACACACAATCTCTTGCCAAAACAAAAGCAATAGATAATGACAAAACCTTTTTGAATCAAAGAGGACACAAAGTGACGTATCAAGATCTAATCTACTCGGAGACACAATTTCCATTGCGCCTCATATCACAACACTTCAAAGTACAAAAGTCACCGAGATACACTAAACCACAATTGCACATGGCAGTAGTAATGGAAATGGGGTAAGCAGAAAGAAGAGTGGTCAGTTGTGACTTTGGCAACTACCTCCTTGAAAACACAGTGGAAGAAATTAATCTTAAGGCTAGCCAAAAGAGCAAGACCTACATGAACGCTAGACTAGTGCTGCCTTGAGTCGCCTACCAAGCACTGGGAATGATTGATGATCTACCCTCGGTGGAAGCATAACTAGATTTGATCCACAAATCCAAAAGAGCAGTAAAGTTGGTAGTAGGACAATCCACAAGGCCAAAACCATAGGTCAAACAAACAAGGCAAAGCTCAACAAGAACTGACACTCACGGTGAGAAGATGGAGTCGGATGCACCAAACAACGAGGAAGCAAGGTCAAAAGAAAGAGATACTCCTTTCAAATACCAATCTTCAAAGGAGGAATATGGGAGTGAGTTTTCAATTAGATACACAAGATTGAAGAAGAGAACAACCGGGGCGATAGAGGCCATACCAGTAACCCAAGCCAGAAGAACAATGGAAGAAGCGCAAGCGCAAAGAGATAAAATCCGCCAACAAAAACACGTGGAAGAAAGAAGAAAGGGAACATAAGCGATCAAAAAACATAAGAAGAATATGTACCTTCACTCGGTAGAAAATCAGCAACCCTAGAATGGATCAAGCAACACAAAAGACAGGAAGCGGAGGAGAATCTGAACATTGCCAGTGAAATGTGGCAATGGATTCAGAATGAGCTCAAACAAAAAATGGATCAAAGAGAAAGAGAAGATGCAAAGTGGCCACGCATCAATGATCTTGAATCATCCGATGAATCTACCAAGTCCAAGGTAAAGGATGAAAACCAACAAGAGAAGGGTGAGCAGGACACGCTTGACCAACGAGAATATGATTTTGAATCACCAAACGACAAAGAGTTACCTTCAGAGACTAGAACAGAAAAAAGAGAAGAAGTTGTAGATCTTCCGAAACAAGTGGCAGACAAAGTGCTGTCACAAAAGAAGGCATATCAAGAAAAAGAGAGAGTACCACTAGAAACCACTACAACTCCGGCCACTGTTGAAGTATTGAAAACAAAGGAAAGAACGATGGATGACGCTGGAACCTTGGATCAGGGCCAAACAAGTCAGAGAAATCCAAGATCACCTCGTTCGCAAGTGGTGTTAGAGGAGGGAATTGAAATGATTAGGTCATTTGACATTGATGCACATTTAGACTAGATCAAGTGTTAATTCCAATGCCAAAGAGCTCTCTACAACTTGCACCGAACTAGAGCTGGAGGACACCAAGAAAGAGGTAACGCAAGTAGCTGAAAACACATTGCAGTTACAAAACAAAATAGAGAAGTTGCAAAAAGTCCAGTTGCAACTCCAATCAGAGTTACAAAGAGAACAAGAGAACGTTGCCTATTATTACAAGGAGGTCCAACAATTTCATGAGGCCAACACTACTCTATAGGTTGAGCAACAATGACTAGAGGAAGAGCTATTCAGAGAAAGAGATCAGAGTGAAAAGTTGCAAGAGTCCTACATGGTGGTCAGCAAGACTCTGACCCAGCTATTAGCCTTGCAGGAGACACGAGCTCCTCAATTATGATAGCTAGATCGACCTCACTAAAAAAAGAGGTCAAAGATCTAAAGGAGGCCCTTTCTCAAGAGAAATACAACAGACAAATCATTACAGCAAAGCATAGAGCATTGCAGAAATCAAAAGATAAAGAGATTGAAAATTTGAGAAAGGAGCTGACATAGGCACAGGGAGATTTGGATGCTCTAAGGGAAACACAAGAAAATCCCGAACAAACAGCCCCAGTGGAGTTTGAGCAAACAAGAGGACTTGAAAATTTTACTTTTGAAGCTCACCAAACAGATATACCAGGTACAAGCACAGGAAAAGAAACACAAGAATCTGAAGATCCAGCCATGACATCCATTCCGGATACGATAAAAGAAAAAAATTCAGCGCTGGATCTCAGAAGTCAGAGACCCTTCACACAAGGAGTATCTGTAATACGAGCTCAAAGTGTTGGAGTCAGTAGCCCTACTCATGATCACTCCAGATGAAGTGGTGAAGAACCTCAAGCATGAGATGATCACCCTACCGCCGCTGATGAGGCAGAAGGCCCTATTATGGAAACAGAAAATGCTACCTGCCCTTGAGCCAAACAAAAGAGGGGATTACAGGGATGTTCATGTCACTGTGCTACAAATTTATACTTTCATTGACAGTCAACCCCTCTGGCGAAAGAAATGTTTTGAGCAGTGACCAATAGATGAACCATACTATAGAAATGCTCCGTAGCATCTCAAGATTGACCCAACTTACTGTCCCATCAATAGACGACGATCCTGGGAAAGCTTTTACTCATGGCAAAGCAAAAGATCGATAGTGTTGAATTACCATGTCATAACAAAGCCAATCAATAACAATCCCCCATCGAAAAAGTATATGGTTCAGACGCTTAAGGGGGTCATCAACACGATGAAAGAGACACCAGATCTTTCATGCCAGATGCTCGTGAAAATTGCCAAGATGCTAATCACTTGCATAACAACATTCAATGGTATCGAGGCAACGAAGCATCCTTGATAGGGTTTTGTGGAAGGCACAAGAGGGCTCTGCTGGAATATGGAGACAAAAATCCCAAGCAAAAATGTCATCATGGAATTATATGCGAGAGTCATGTTCCCGCCCTCCCACTACATGCAGACCTTTGAGGAGGCATTCATGACAGGATTCTTTGAGGTAGAGTCCTCCATATTGAATCCCATGACCAAAGATCTACCAGCCCGACACATAGCATATTAGAGAACTCTCAACAATAATCCCTTCAGAGAGCTGGCGACAAAAGTGGAGATTAAGGCAAGGGCACAAAAGTTCAGACACCTCACAGGGACACTAGGAAAGAGACTGATGAACTACTAGAAGCTGGTCAAAGCTAGATTGCACGAGGACATGCAATGAATAGGAAGGGATGAATGTCTAGTGGACACAATGGACTGACATGTAAAAGGAAATTGTACACCAAACCATGTTGTACTCACTCATTTTTTCAATAGACTTGATGGAATTTTGCTAATGAGGATTCTTAATTGTAATATATTTTGTCATGCCCCCTTAGACTCTCTGAGTCTACACACCTTGTAAATGGCAGTATGGCTGTGGGAAAGTCAACTTAGCTCTTAATTCAAAACCCTCAATTTTTAAATAAACACATAATCATTAGCTTGAAGAAGTATTGGACGTCGACTGTGAGAGCTTCTTTATGCTACAACTTGTAATCCGCTTTTCTCCTTCTCTGGTAATCAGAATTCAATTCCGAATAGCACATTGTGTTCCTTGTCTCTTGCTCTACAATCTAAGTGTAATCATTCTCGATTTTGCTGTGGTTTGCAACATCTTGTTTGTGAGCTAAATTCATTGACTTGAGGTCTTAAATGGTTGTTTTTTGATGTTTTGACCTTGGATAAGTATTTCTATGCTTAAGGAGGACCTTTCCGTGTAGTTCTCTTTCAATTTTTTTCACATTTTTTGTGATGGATCGTGATTTGTGTACCTTCCCAGATGACTGCAAAACTTGGTATGATTGTACCATTAGGTCTTGTAATACCTCTCCTTAAGTTTCATTGCATTATGAATTCGTTTGGATGCCAAAAAGGCATGATGACCTAGAGCAGTGAGATCGGACATAGACTGAATTTCTGACTAAGAAGTAGTTGATTTACTTTTTCATAGTATGAATAGTCCACTGAGTTCACTTTGGTGAGTTTGACACTCCCATTAAGTCTCCGTGCCCCATCTCGAGTCACTTCCTTGCATATTGACATTATGTTAGTATAAAAATCTATGCTGCAGCCGTGATTACATAGTGCACCCCTCAACGTAATTGTCCCCATCGAACCTATTTTTAGTAGGAAACATCTTGAACACAACTGTGTTCTTGTCAGCCATGGAAAATGTTGCACCTGATATGAAAACTGCTTGAAAAGAGGAGAAACAGAGTGGGAAAAACACGTGCTATAAGGCACAAACCATAGAAGACTGTACGGGACCTGTTATGCAGAAATGGAACTGATAGAATTTTTGCGCAAAATGACGAAATAGCCTATGTAGTACTACTTGTAGTGGAAACGGAGGCCGAAATGAGCCCAAATCAAAAATCTGAGCAGACCAAGCTCTACAAGCTCTCCCAAAATATTTGTCTAACTACGAACGCTTGTCAAATCTCACAAATAAATAAAAAATGAGCAGGCATGTGTTGGAGTTGTTGGCCACTAAGCCCAAGAGGACATAACCTGCTCTGGTACCAATTTTCAAAATTAGGGTTGTAGGAAACACATACACCTTGGAGAAGACAAAGGAAGCTCAAGGAACACAACAAAGAGTATATTACTTAGTGTCCAATGGAAAGAGGGATAGCCCTAGAGTGATGGGTGTATATATAATGCACGAGGGGAAAAACCTCGTAGTGATGGAAAATGCCTCGGTGGTCCTAAGCGTGTTCACACACACCACTATCACATGTATATGGTAACAGTGAGACCTTCATAATTTTTGCAAATGAATTAAAAGATGAACCTAGAAAGGCAAAGGCACAAAATTTGGAGTATGTGGAAAAGCTTCTTGATGAGTTCAAGGATGTTTTTGTTGGTGACCTACCAGGTATGCCTCCTCATAGATCACTAGACCATGGGATAGATCTATATCTAGGATCTAAACTATGCTCTTGAGCTCCCTATGGATTCAACATATATGAACTTAAAAAGCTAGTCTCCAACTTGACGATTGTTGAAGAAAGGGTTAATCAGACCTAGTGTATCTCCTAAGGGCAGCCCTATTCTTTTCTAGAGAAATAAGGATAGGACTTATAGGTTGTGCATTGAATATAGGGGTTTGAATAAGCAAACCATTAAAATTAAATATCCCCTTTTGCACATCAATGAGTTGTTAAGTCAAATTAGCAATGTGCAAGTGTTTTCAAAGCTTGACCTTCGATCTGGATACCACCATATCAAAATTAAGGAAGGATATATTTTCAAAACTTATTTTTGTACACGATAAGGGCACTCCAAGTTTACAGTCTTTTGATTTGACTTATGCACCCATGACATTCATGTGTTTAATGAACAATATATTTCATCCATATCTTGATGACTTTATTTTGGTTTTTTTGAATGATTTTTTTGTTTACTTTAAGAATGAAAGGGATCATGAATTGCATTTAAGGAAAACTCTTGAAGTACTACATGAACATATATTGTATGCCAAGCAGAATAAGTGTTTCTTTGCTAGCAAAAATATTGTATATTTGGGAAGTAATCTCAAAAGAGGGAATTCACATTGATGTTGATAAGTTCAAGGCAATTGTAGAATGGCCACCACAAAAAATTGTGAGGGATGTGAGGAGCTTTATGTGGCTAGCATAGTTTGAACGGGTGCACATTTAAAGTTTTTCTAAGACTGCATGGCCTTTAACTGAAGTCACTTTCCAAAAGAAAAAAGACTAGACAACATGCAGTTGAACATGCCTTTATTGTTGCTAAAATAAAAGGTGGTAACAACAATGTAGTCACTTCTTATGGTTCTTCTATGAGTGGTAAATCACTTGTTCCTAATAATTTTGCTGGTAGCAATTCATATGGAAATTCTGGTGATGAGGACAAAAAGAAGATGCATTACCATTATTATAAAGATAATGATCATTTGATCAAGCAGTATCCTAAGTTGAAGGCCAAAGAGGCTAAGAAGAAAGAGGTTTGTTCCACTACTAATGATGGCTCCACTACAAATGCAGCTATTGTTGAATATTTTGTGAAAGGAGACTATGATGCTGATGTTGATGCAAAATGGGCTTTTAGTATAGAGTGAACTTATGATCCTTCTCTCCATGATGCATGTTTGTCAGCTGTTTCAGATGCTCAAGTGTGTTACTTTGATTGTGGTGCTACAAATCACATTACGTCTCATCGTGACTTGTTTACCTCTCTCAAGGATGTCTCTCATGGGAATTCATTCACTTGTGCCAACAATGCCTCTTACCTTGTTAAGGGAGTTGGAAAGATAGTGCTAACTGCTATGAATGGCAGTTTGTTCACACTTGTTGATGCACTATATGTACCTAGGATCAAGAAGAATCTCTTGTTTGTATATGCACTTTCTAGACTTGGTCTTGTTGTGAAGTTTGTGGACAAAAAATGTACAGTTTATGATCTCAGTGATGATGATGAGATTATTGCATGAGGCATTTTATGTTGTGGGTTGTATAAGATCACTTTGTATGACAAGTGTGGGGAAAATTTTACAAATGCAATTGTGGATTCTAAGGCTATTTTAGATGCAAAACTTTGGCATGCACATTTTGGACATCTGAATTTTTCCAGTTTGTTGCATTTGCAGAAATCTAATATGGTTGCTTCTTTGCCACCTCTTGAAGCACCTATCAAACATGTTTGTGAAGGCTGTATTTTGGGTAAGATGCAACATTCAAAATTTCCAAAGGATGGTTCAGTTAGGGCCACATGCAAGTTGCAGCTTGTGGAAAGTGATGTTTGTGGGCCCATGCAAACTTTTTCCTTTGGCAATTACCTTTAATTTGTGAGTTTCATTGATGATTACTCCAGGCATGCATGGGTATAACTGCTTAAAGCAAAGTCCAAAGTATTTATGTGCTTTAAACAATTTATGGCTATGGCTGAAAATGTCTCAAAATGTACTATGGGCACCCTCCGTTCCGATCAATGGGGAGAGTATATGTCTCATGAATTTAATGCATTTATGGCTAGTTGTGGGATAAAACACCAACATACAGTGCCTTATACGCCTCAAAAAAATGGTTTTGTTGAGAGGAAAAACACGTCACTTATGAAAACGGCATGCTGTATATGGTCAAAAGTCAAGCTTTGCCGCATTTTTTTTGGCTTGAGTCCATCATGTGCGCCACTTATGTACTGGATAGGTATCCTAAGAAAGCTTTGCAGTCTATGACTCCATATGAAGCATGGCATGATAGACAGCCTTCTATTGAGCACATGTGTGTTTTTGGATATTTGGCATATGCTTTGGTGCCACAAATGCAGCACGAGAATTGGATGATAAGGCTGTCAAATGTATTTATTTTGGTTATAGTGCTGAAAGAAAATGTTACAGGCTATATCATCCATAAACAAAGTGTATCTTAGTCTCATGGGATGTTGTGTTTGTGGAAGATTTTTTTCAGCCCTTGCTCTCATGTACTAGAGACAATAATGTAAGCTCATAGGACATTTATGACACTTTGTTGCCTCTTTTCAGTGGTGAATTTTCGAATGTAAATTCCAATGAGGCAAATGTACAACCTATGGGGGTTTCTAAAAATATTATAGATCAGCCTATTACTGATACACATGTACATGATGTACTTGATGATGAAAGGGCTAAGAATGAGCAAGCTAGAGGTATGCCTAAATGGCTGGTGCGTACTTTGCATGATAGTAAATTGGATGCACCTTTGCCTAGTCGTACTTGTTTACGTTCTCATCATGCATCTTCTGCATCAGATTGTTATGATTTGTCTCTGTTTAGCTTACGTGATTTTAGGAACCTCTGTCTTTTGTTGAAGCGTAGAACTTAGAAAATTGGATGGCTTCCATGCAATCATCATATGATGCACTTATATAAAATGACACATGGACTTTATGTGATTTGCCTCCTCAAAAAAAGGCCATTGGTACAAAGTGGGTTTACAAGTTGAAACACAAGCGGAATGATGATATTGATCACTATAAGGCTTGACTTGTTGCAAAAGGTTATGAATATCAAAAAGGCATAGATTATGAAGAGACTTTTTCTCCCACTTGTTGTATGACTACTGTGTGTTTTCTATGTGCATTGACAGCTCATTTTGGTTGGGATGTACATCAGTCAGACATTGTTACTACTTTCTTGAATGGTGACATGTTTGAGGAACTTCATGTAACGTATCCTCACGGTTTTGTCAAGAAAGGAGAAAGATTTGTATGGGTTGAAGCAATCTCTTTGTTCTTGGTATGAGAAAGGACAAGAGTGAAGAAATATTTGTATGGGTTGAAGCAATCTCCTTGTGCTTGGTATGAGAAATCTGACACTCATTTGGTCAAACGAGGCTTTTGTAACAGTCTAGCAGAAAGCACATTGTATGTAAAGCATGAGGGTGATGTACTTCTCATTGTGGTTCTCTATGTAGATGATTTACTAGTTAGTGAACCAAATGAGAGACATATTTTTGAATTTAAGGCTGATTTAAATGCTACTCTCAAGATAAAAGATTTGGGGCTGTTGCATCATTACTTGGGTATGCAGTTTAAGCAGTGTGATGGTGGTATTGCCTTGTGTCAAAAAAGTTACATAGAGACATTGCTATGTAAGTTTGGACTTGAGGATTTCAAACCTGTTGCCACTCCCATGGAGGCAGGTTTGAAGTTGATTCTTCATGATGCTGGCGATCCTACCGCCAATGTCACTCTTTACCAAACTGCTATTGGCTGCCTCATTTATGTATGCAACATGAGGCCAGATATTCAGTTTGCAGTCTCATGGGTCAGCCGATTCATGCATAGCCTAGGGTCTAAGCATTGGCAGACTATCAAGAGGATTTTTTGTTACTTGAGTGGCACTTTATATCTTGGCTTGTTTTATCCCAAGGGGGATCATTTCCACCAAACTTACATGCTTTTTTGGACGCAAATTGGGCTGGTTGTTTTGACACATGTGTGTCCACAAGTGGTTTATGTTTCATGCTTGGTAGCTCATGCATATCATCGTTGAGGAAGAAGAAACCTAATGTATCCACTTCCTATTATGAGGCTAAGTACGAGGCAGTCTTCACAACTACGGCTGAGCGTGTATGGCTCACATGCCTTATGGATGATCTGGGTGTTGGACAGGACGCGAGGAAACCAAAGTTTTCATTTTCACACAAAGCACATTGAGGTGCATTACCATTGTGTTAGGGCAAGGCTCTCAGTAAGAGAGATCAACTTGGCTTATGTACCAACACAGGACAACCTTCCAGATCTTTTTACAACGGCATTGTCTTGTGAGAAGTTTGAAGCTTTTTGCAAAGCTTTGGGATTACTTCGCTTTGTGGATTGATCATGTCCTCAGGGCCTCACACTTTGATATAGTCTATGTGCTAGCTTTCGTCCATCACATCACTCCCAGGGGGGATTTGTTACCATATACATGTGGTATTGATATGTGTGAACACACTTAGGACCACCAGGGAATTTTTCCTTTCAATAGGAGGTTTGTCCCCACGTGCATTGTATATACACCCATCAATCTAGGGCTATCCATCTTTCCATTGCACAATAAGTAATATACTCTCTATTGCGTGCCTTGATCTTCCTTCATCTTCTCCAAGATTTGTGTTTTCTTGCAACCCTAATTTCAATGCTCACAACCTTGTCTAAGTCCCCTTATGAGTTTCATGGCCGAAATCAAAATGGACTTATAATTTCTTTCTTCCGCATGAATAGTGTGACTACTTCCATTAGAAGATTTAAATGAGATTTTTCTTTCTTCACAATTAATGAGGATGTGATTTTCAATCATATAGTCCATGCCAATAATTACGTCATGCACACCCATGTCTATAAAATAAAAATTTTCTTTGTGAATCTGACCATTCAAAGAAAAAGATAGATTTTCAATTAGCCCTTTTGCAAGAATTTATTGCCTCTAGCTAGTTCTACAGGCCTTTTAATTTTTGGGTTAATTTTAGGTTCAGTCTCTCTACAAATTTAGAGCCCAATAAGCAATGTGTACAACCCAAATCAATTACAAAATTCAATTTTAAATTTTGGATTCTACCAAAAAATTTGATGTCCCACTAAAGATATAAAGCACCACAAAGGAGGGTCAAATGACTTACCTTTATCATCGACATCGCCAATAGTCTCCACTTTTTCCATCTTGGCCCAAACCACCTTCTCGATTGCTTTGTTCAACATTCAAATGTCATTTGAGTGTCTAGTGTCATTGCTCTCCACATTGAAAGAAAAATCCAAGTGTTCGACCTCTTTCAAGAAACTCCAGATCTTGTTGCCAACACACTAGAGGTTGCATCTTCTTGTTTTTGTTTCCATTCTTATTTCCCTCATTAGGGGATGGTCCTTGTCATTCTTGTCCATTATTACCTTTCCACTAAGGCAAAGAACACCATATTACTGAATTTGGGAATTTCCCAATTCCCACTTTCAATAAGAGCTTAATATTTGACCACATGGTCAAATCTCAGTCAAAGTTTTGAGAGCATGGTTTGGAAGATCTTTTCAAGTACTACCTTGTGAAAGGCTTTGGTCTTTAAAAATATTTTAAGATTTGTCCATAGGGACAAATCTTTGAGCCATTGGTGATTCTTAAATTGTGTCTCAAGTCTCAAACTGTCTAATGTGGTGTTAAAGATTGATTTGATGGGTTCCAAGGATTTACAACACAGTTATTCGAATGATGGACCATTGAAATTATCATCCTAGTTTGGTTGAATTTGTCCCACTTCTCATCATATGTTTTTGCCTTTGCCACCACATCTAAGAAATCAGCACAACCACACCCTGCACTTGAAACTTGAGAACATCTTGCAATCCTTTAATAAATTTGATCTTTAATGCATCGCCAGTCACATGTGGATTATACTTATCTAAACATAGAAATTTATCCTTGTACTCATCCACGGTCAAAGATGGTTTATTTCCTTCTTACTGCTTGAAACCATAAATTTCCATCTCTTTCTCGATATTGTAGTGAGGAGAATAATACCTTTTCTCAACTTGTGCACAAAATTCCTTCCATGCAATCACACGTTCATTGCTACAAGCCCACACGTAGAATTTCCACCATAGCGTTGCAACACTATGATGTTGCTAGATTGAAATCTTTGCTTTTACTTCTTTGGAGAACTCCTGTAAGCAAAAGAAGTCTTCAAGTTCTTCAATCCATGCTTCCAAATCTTTGCTCGTCTTTCCTACGCCATCAATATCATTAAGCTTAGCCTTCTTGAAGAATTATTTGATTGCCACTTCTTTTGCATCGTCATCCTCACCATCGTCATCGTTTATCTTCCACTTCTTCTTTTTGATCATTTACCTCCACCTCTATCTTTTGCATTAGGTATTCCCTCTCCTTTATCACCTTTCTCACACATGCTAAGATCTTCAATGAGACACTGAATAAGCTTAGCTTGTTCCTTAAATCTTTGCTTGTATGCTTTTATCTTTGCCTGCAGAATCGATACTACTCTGATACCACTTGTGACGTGACATGAGAGAGAGAAATAGATTGATGAATAATTAATTACAGAGTATGCATAGTTGAAAATGAAATAGAAAATTTGCATTGGTGTAAGATAATGAGTACATGAAGAGCGTAGCTTGTGTCAAACCTCCCAATCACTCTTGATCTATCTCACTCTTAATCTCAGTCTCAATCTTATGCACAATCTCAATCACAGTCACACTCTCAATCACAATCCCACTTGTATAGCCTCTGCCGATTGTAGAGATTGTCTCTGCCAAATAGGTAGTCGAAAAGCAATGATTTTTGTTGTCAACCTCCTATCATTAGCAAAATGGCAAAAGATAAGCTCAGAAAGAGGCATCCTACACACAAACATAAAAACAGCACTAAAAATATCCCACACGTGCAAATAAGTGAAAATTGAATTTTCTCACTTTTTCCTTAATCTACGGGCCAAAACGTGTATCATAACAAAGAATATGAAAAAACTCAAAGATGCAACAGTTTTCCTCTTTTTTAGGGCCGCGTTTGCTACATACAAAACTTTTCCAAATTTCGACCGTAGCACCCTCAAAATTGGCTCTTAAAAGGTGTCTCCGATCAAAATTTGAAACTTTACAAAAACAATCAGAAGAAAACCCTAGACTGAGAAAAAATTTTAGAATGACCAAATTTTTGCTCCAACGAGAGAAGGGCCAATGTTACGTAGAAAAGTAGGCTAATATGAACAAAAATATAAAAAAGGTATCACCCACCCATTCCATGATCAAAAGGCCCTTGAAAACGATCACCTTTTCATCCAATGCGAGTGTATTTTTCATGTGATCAGTGCCGCACATTCAAAATGGCTTTTATCGTTGAAATGAAGATAAATCACAAAAATATTAAATAGTGTCAAACTTGAAGTTTTTGACATCGTTAATGCATCTAGATTACCTAGATATCTAAAAATCAAATGTCTAATTGCCTTGTTTTGACACCGGAAGAGGGAGAAACTATCAAAAAACCCTAAAAAGGGGATTTTGCCAAATGGGTGTCAAAACAAGGCAAGTAAACATTCAAATTTTAGTTTTTTGGGCGTTTCGGGATACATTGGTGGTGTCAAAATTTCCAAATTTTGACACTAGTTAATAGTTTTGTGATTTTTTTCATTTTAGTGATGATGAAAGCCATATTGAATGAGCACAATTGACCCTATGAAAAAGACACTCGCATAAATGAAAAGATGAGCATTTCCAAGGAACGTCAAAAAGTTAGGTTCACTTTTTAGAATACTCAGTTGTCCTTTTGGATTTAGATGGTGTCAATATGGCTCATGATTATGCCTACTAAGAGTTAAAAAGCTATGAAAATTTGTTAAATAAAAAGAAATGAAGATAATATATACAAAATGATGAGTATCTTGCTGCATTTTCCCCCCTTCCTAGAGTGAGCCGTCCTAGACGAACATGTGTCAAAGTGCATGGATACAAAGTATGTGTCTATGCATAGCCATATATTGTGGCTCTATGATGCAAATTGAGGATATGAATGGGGTAACAAAGTGTTGTGCAAGATATGGGTTCTAAACAATAAGTTCAGTGGCTTCTGATGGTGAGGTAAGGTTGAAGCTGCGTGGTTCCAACAAAACTAATTGGAGAAGACATGCTCTTTGTTTGGACAATGGCCTCTAGAAGTTGTGACATTGCATTGTCTAGTTATTGAGAGATCTGTTTTGGTCGTCACTGAAATTTCTTTGGTGTGGACTTCAAGGTCAAGGCATCCAGCAAGCGAGGCGGTTTTGGTTTCCATATCCACTTGACTTTTTGTGGTTGTTGATGTTGAGATTGGATTGGCCTAGGTTTCTTGACAAAAGCCTTGGGTGGTTTGTCGAGGGTGGGTTTCTGTTGATGCATCGTGGGTGGACTTGCATTGCCATGTTGTTTAGGTATCCATAAGGTCTTCGGATTGGTTTGCATAATAGACTTTTTTACCCATATTCTCCTGACCACCATTTGAGAACATCGCTGGATTAGAGCAAGTGGTGATTGGAGAGGTTCCCATACATAGTCTGTTTGTACAAATGGTGTGGCAAAAGATTTGTCATCTTCCCTTAGCTGCAAGGTATTATCACGCCAATTTGGGGTGGCTTGATAAGTGCGCATCCATGGCACTCCCAGAATAACTGCTTTGTTAAGATCCTTGTCCTTGACAACATGAAACTGGCAAGGATAAACTATTCCATCAAAATTTATGGGTAAATTGACATGTCCCAGGTTGTTCATTGTGCCTTTTTTTTCCACTTTGAACCCCATAGTATTTGGCGTTAGAGATTCCTTTGTTAATTTCATGAAAGTGGAGTAGTTGACAACATTCGCTCTTGCCCCTATGTCCACTAATGCCCGCTCGGTGCTGCCATCAGCAAGTTGCAAGAAAATGTGTATATCTATGCCACCTAACCATGTAGCCTCCATTTCTATGGATGCTAATGGAGGGGAATTGGTACAATTGTTTTGTTGATTATTTTTCTGAAGGTTTGCCCGCTCCTTCCACTTTAATATTTGGATTTTGGCTTCTTGATGTGCCTCTTCCCGAACGTCATGTATTGTTTAGAGTTTTTCTGGTGTAAGTGGAAGAAGATATTTCTTTAATCATCAACCACTCATCCAATTAGGCACCTCCTCTCCCACCAATGTTGCAAGCTTGATGGCACCACTTTGTGATATATCATTTATTACAAAAGGCCCCATCCCTCCCTTTTTGAGCTTTTTAGAGTGTTGTTTGGGTAGACACCAAAACGTAATCCCCTTTTTGGAACTCCTTGCTAGTCACATGTTGATCATAGAAAGCTTTCATTTTTCTTTTCTGAGCATATATCCCAGCTATATCTCTCACTCTGGTTTCATCTTATTGCTCCAAGGTGTCTAGTCTCTCCGATAGCTCGTGTCCCATCCATCCTAATTGTGTTGCGACCCATAGTGTTTTAATCAAGAATCCCATGGGTAAAATTTCATTAATCCCAAAAACAAGGTTAAAAGGAGTGGTCCCAATGGAAGTTTTAAAATCTACTCTGTGAGCCCATAATGCAGTGTGTAGCTTTTGATCCCAATCATTTCTTGACTCACTGACTATTTTGGTGACACCGTGCTGCATAAGATTTTATTGGTGCTCTCGGCTTGTCCGTTATCTTGTGGGTGATAGGGTACTGACGTTATTCAGAAAGTGTGTTCCTCTATCACTGACCATTTCAATGGGTAGACCATATCTCGTAAAGATATGTTCAAAAAAGAGCTGAGCCATAGTCCGTGCATTATTTTTCTGTGTTGCCTTTGCTAGTCATGTAATCTATCGGTACTATGATGTATTGTGCATGCCACCTATATACAGGAGGTATTATGGGGCCAATAAAGTTGATGCCCCATTTGGGAAAAGCATGTACTCCTATCCTTGGCCTTAATGGCATTTCATCTCTCTGTAGGGGTGGTTTTGTGCGTTGACATTCATCACATCGTTTGACATAGGTCTATGCATCTCTAAATAGGGTTGGCCACCATATGCCTGAACGAAGTACTAGCTTTGAGGTTTTATCAACAGAGAAATGTCCCCCTGGCTAGCCCGAGTGAGCTTGTTCTAGGATACAAAAATATTCGCTTTTCGTAGCACACAACCATAGTTTTTCGTCCTTTCCCCGCCTATACAGTTGGTTGGCAATTAGCAAATAATGTTTTGCTTCTTCTGCTACAATTCTCGTTCTTGTGTTACCCCATCCCTCTGGGAAGGTCTTGTTTACAAAGTACTCAATTATGTGAGTACTCCATTTGGGTGCTTGTACAACTTGAAACGGGGTGGCGTGCTCCACTGGAGGTGGCTTTGTACAAATATCACATGATTTTACATAAGTATGGACGATGTGTTCCATGTTTTGCTAGTAGACTCCTAGTCTCTTTAGTCTTTGGTAGGTCTGCAGTTCTCCATTGTGATACCTCGTATTTTGTACATGAGCTTGTTTGAGGTAGTGTTTGTATTCATCCGACTGTACACATAATCTCAAAATCCCATCCTTTTTGTGCTTGTACAGTCGTCCTACTAAAAGTTGGAGATTTATTGTTCGATGTATTATTGATGGTTGTGTTTCCACCTGTAATAATCCAATTGTGAGTAGAGGGATGACCTCTTCACTCCCCCTCGGAACCATTTCAATGTTAAACAAGTACAAATCTAGAAGATCATCATCAATACCTTTAGGTTCTTCTCCATGGAGCAGTTTCGAAAGATGATTTGCTTGTGTGTGTGTAGTCCCCTTTTTTACGACTACTATGAAGTCAAACTCAAGCAATCTAGTATCAAACAACAAACAATCCTTCCCACGTTGTAAGGTTTGTTTACCAAATATAACAGTGCTTGGTGATCGACAAAGAAAACGAACTTATTTTTCAGAAGGTAGTGTCTAAATTTTTTGACATTATATATCATTCCTAGACCTTCTCTTTCCGTAGTGGTATAATTTTTCTCCGTGTTGTTTAGCTGCCGACTAGAGTAGCAAATGGGGAAATCCGTTTTCTTCTCTCATGGCTAGGCTACTATGCATCCTATGGCATAGATTGATGCATCAACATGAATGTGAAATATCTTGCTCCAGTCACGGGCTTGCAAAATTAGAGAAGAAATTAATTGCTGCTTCAATTTGTGAAAAGCGTGCATGCATTCTTTTGTCCATTCAAGTTTAGCAATGAGGCCATACAACGGCTTAGCTATTACAGCACACAGGTATATATGAAGCAATTGTAGTACCCATAATGTCCCATAAATGCCTACACTTCTTTCATTTTTGTTGATCTCGATAGTGGCACAATTATTTGTATCTTGTCTTGATCAATGGAAATCCCGTTTTCGGACACAGTGTGGCCAAAAATTTTACCTTGTCTTACCATGAAGAAACATTTTTCAGGGTTTAAGCAAATACGATAACTTCTGTACTTTTCAAAGACCCTCTCTAGATGCGTTATGTGATCACTTCGCAGGTGAGAATGAATACAAAGATTATCAATGTATATCCCTAAAAATTGTCTGAGATATTCCTTGAATGCATGACTTATTAGTCTTTGGAAAGTGGTAGGTGCATTGGTCAAGTCGAAAGGCATTACTCTGTATGCAAATATGCCCCACTCTATTGCAAAAGCTATCTTATGCTCATCTTATGCTTTGATGGTTAATTGGTTGTAGCCTGAGAACCCATCTAGAAAACTATAGGCCTCCTTCCCCGCAACTCTCTCAATGACATGATCTATTATTGGTAGGGGATAGTTGTCACTGATGGTGGCAGCATTGACCTGTTTGAGGTTTACACAGACACTCAATTTTCCATTCTTTTTGGGTACTACCACAATAAGGGACATGTAATAGGATTAGTCTTTGAAGTTTGTAAAGTCGAAAATAATGTAGCAGGGTATATATTTTGTTAGCACGATTTGAAAGATTGTTGAATAGTCTATTAAATAGAGCTTATACGAATGAGTTGAGATATTAAGAGAGAACATATATTCCTTTTTTTAAAATAATACACTAAAGACGGATTTGATAAAGATTAATGAATAATAGATAGTCTGTCTATGAACAGTAAAATTGAGATTTTTATTAATATTAATATTTTATATTTATGTGTTTTAGCTTAAAATGCATGGGTAGGCTTAAAATAAGTTGTAAAAGTAGTGGAGACCCAAAAATAGAGGTTTTATGAGTTGCGACCTAAAAGTTGCGTTTTTAGCCAAACAGAGATGTTTTTTGCAATTCTGTCCGCGTTGTCTTGTAGACCAGACCTATTCCCGTCGTTTTGAGTACCTGGATTGCTCTGTTCTGAGTTTGTTTGTAAAAGTTATGATGAAAACAAACAGAAGGCAGCAGCAGTGTAGTGTACACAGGGACAGACAGACATACAATATCATACAGTTCTCCCTGCTATCAACCAAGAAGTGGATTGTTTCTTCATGGTAGAGTATGGCAATTGAGATTATGAAGGTATATAATTATGTTTTTTTACTTCGATTATCATGTTGAATTGGTTGCACGAGTATGTTCTTTTGGCTATTTTGTAGGCGATGCAGAAATCAATGTGTGAAACAGGATCTGTGCAAAGTGTCATGATAGAAATCTAACCTTTGCGGATCGCTTAGCGATCACGTTCTTATATTATTCTCGCAGGTATACTTGGTACGAAAATCGTGCAGGCTTTTCGAGGAAAAGAAGGATAAAAGCACGACGGGTGGTGCGTTTGGGGATCATTCACCGATCTCTTCTTCTGCGAGTGCGAGTGCGAGTGAGAGTGAGAGTGAGAGTGCGAGTGCGAGTGCGAGTGCGAGTGAGACGCTGCATGCAAGCGAACTGAAGCTCGGGGGTGGTCGGGAGGTTCGAGCTCCGTACAACGGAGTGCGCCCATATATTTTGCTCCTCTGTTGTATCAAAACTCTACAAAGATTCATCAATACAAAGATCTCTTTCTCTATCTTTTGCTATCGATCTCTATTATTCGGTTCCCATGACAATTGGTATCAGAGCAAGCGGTTGATTCTGGACATGGAAGGATACGAGAGGAGGATGAAGGAGCAAGAAGACCTGATTCGGCGACTATGAGAAGATCTGAAAATTGCAAATCGGGAGCGTGCTGAGGCTCTGCGGGGCAAAGCAGCACGAGAGCTTGATATCTATGTAGACCTTGATGGCCAACATGAAGGTGAAAACCATGCTAATCCACCTGGAAACAATAATCATCGTGGCGGCGCTGGGGTACCGCCAAAAGAAACGATGACGATATGGGAGAAGCGACAACCAAATCATTCTTAACGAAGGCTAAGCTTAAAGAGTTTGATGGAATAAGAAAGATATGCGAAGATTTAGAAGCGTGGATTGAAGAACTCATAGATTTGGATTATACTTTCAATATCGAGAATACGACCACGAGACTTTCGAATGCTCGAGCAAGGTGACCGATAAGACAATACGTACCAACATGGCTCAATTGGAGACTTTTGGCGATGCGTACGATAAAGGTAAGTCATCTACCCCTTCTTTGTGATGTTTTATGTCTCTGATACGTCCTTTGAAAGCTTCTGTGAGATCGAATTTATGCGTAGAAGTTGAGATTAAAATTTGAATTTCTTAATTGATTTGGATAGTATTCATTGCTTCTTATCGTCTAAATTGATTGAGAAATTAAACTTGAAATTAAATCGAGAAGTTAAAAGACTTGTGGACTTAACTAGTGGTAATAATAGTTTCACGAAAGAGTTAGTAGAAAATTTGTTTGTTTTTTTTCTTTCTTTGAAGAGTCGAAATCATAAAGATGATTTCTATAACATAAACATTGATATGCATGATGTTATCATTGGTATCAATTAGATCATTGAAAATCATATTTTGATTGATGTTAAGAAAGAAAAATATATCTTTAATCATTTGATGATGATAAGTCACACTCTTTGTGGAAAGAAAGAGATTCTAAATCTAGTTTTGGCAATGGAATTGATAAGGTGACTTAGATAAGAGTGTGAGACGTTGCTTGTGTTTGCTAATGAGATTAAAGAAGAATCTAGGGATAAACATAAAGAGACAAATCCAGAATTTATAGAGGATCTCTTACATGAAGTTAAGGATGTGTTCCAGACGATCTTCCTGGTATACCTCCGCCTAGAGCGGTAGACCATGCCATAGATCTATATCCAAGAGCGACACCTTATTCCAGATCTCCGTACAGGTTCAATATTGATGAGCTTAAAGAGCTCAAGATACAACTTGATGATATTTTGAAAAAGGGTTTCATTAAGCCTAGTGTATCTCCTTGGGGTAGTCTTGTGTTATTCAAAAAGAAAAAGGATGGTACATATAGGTTATACATCGACTATAGGGGATTAAACAAACAGACCATTAAGAACAAATATCCTCTTCCTCACATAGATGAACTGCTTAGTCATTTGAGTGGTGCCACAATATTTTCAAAGGTTGACCTTCGTTCTGGCTACCATCAAATCCGCATTAAGGTCGAGGACATTCTAAAGATTTCTTTTCGTACACATTATGAACATTATGAATTTAGAGTTCTTGCTTTTGGTTTGACTAATGCACCAACAACTTTCATCTGCTTAATGAATAATGTTTTTCACCCGTATCTTGATGACTTCATTCTGGTATTCTTGGATAATATTTTTGTGTATTCTACGAATGAAGAAGATCGTGCATTGCACTTAAAGAAAACATTTGAGGTTTTGCGTGAACATAAATTGTATGCCAAAGCAAGTAAGTATTCTTTTGCAAAGGATCAGATTGTGTATTTGGGAAGAGTGATTTCTAAAGAGGGGATTCACATTGATCTTGATAAAGTTAAGACTATGTTAGTAAGAGATGTAAGAAGCTTTATGGGTCTAGCACAATATGAGAGAGCACACATTAAAGATTTCTCTAAGATAGCAAGTCCTTTTACCGAATTGACCAAGAAAGACAAGGGTTTTGTGTGGACTTCTAGCTGTGAGACTGCTTTTGAGACCTTGAAGGCTAAAATAGCGGAAAATTTTGTTTTAAAAGTTCCTGAGATGGGCAAACCATTTGTTGTGTCCTGTGACGCTAGTGGTGAACAATTAGGTTGTGTTTTGACACAAGAAGGAAGAGTGTTTGCATATGAGTTTAGGAAATTAAGACAACATGAATTGAACTATGCAACACATGATCTAGAATTGCTTGCTGTTGTTCATGCATTGAAGCATTGGCGTCATCTCTTGCTTGGTGTAAAATTTGAATTGCGTACTGATCATCAAAACTTGAAGTATATTTTCACTCATCCATTGTTAAATAACAGACAAAGAAGATGGATTGAATTACTGGCTGAGTATGACTTTGATTTGAATTATTTGTGTGAAAAAGAAAATAAAGTTGCAGATGCATTGAGTCGTACGCCCATGGGTAATTTGTTGACTGTTGTGCGATCCAATTTGATTGATGATATGCATGCTGAAGTTGAAAATGATTCTTTTTATATGCCTATTTTGAAATTCTTGCGTGAGAATATTGGTGAGAGGTATGAGAACAGATATCACTTGTATAAGGAAAATCTGTATTGTTATGACCGCTTGTGTATTCCTGCAAATTCTTCTTTTAAGAGTCAAATTCTGTATGAGTGTCATAATTCACCTTTTTCTGGTCATCCTGGATTAAATAAGACATATGAAAAGATTAAAACCTTATTCTTTTGGCCGCGTATGAAATTGGATGTTAAGAATTATGTGTGTGAGTGCTTTCAATGTCAACAAGTTAAGATTGAGCATAAGAGGATGCCTGGTGACCTTCAACCTTAGACATTCCTTTACAGAAGTGGGAGTGTATATCCATGGAATTTATCATTAGACTTCCTACTACTCGTGCAGGGTATGATTTGATCTTTCTGGTGGTAGATAGACTCACAACACAAACTCACTTCTTTCCTCTAAAAATAATTGATATTGTATTGACCATTGCACGCTTGTTTGTGAAAGAGATATTTCGTTTGCATGGCAGTCCCAAGAGCATAGTGTCTGACAGAGATTCTAAGTTCACTTCTCATTTCTGGAGAGCAACTTTTGACTCTATAGGTACCCAGTTACGCATGTCTAATGCTTTCCATCCTCAAACCGATGCGAAAACGGAGAGAGTGAATCGTATTTTAGAAGATATGTTACGAATGTATGTCAATGAAAACCAATCTAATTGGAATGAATATTTGCCTTTGGTGGAATTTTCATACAACAGTTCACATCATTCATCTATTAGGATGACTCCGTTTGAGGCAATGTATGGCTATAACTATCCCACACCTATAACTTTTCTTAGCTCGAGGAATAAGGTAGAACTGTCACCTGAGATGCTTGAGAAAATGGATAACGAGTTGGCCAAAATCAGGGGGAATATTAGGGAATCTCAAAAGAGACATAAACTGTATTATGACAAGAAACATCGGGTTGTGGAGTATGAAACTGGGGATATGGTTTACTTAAAGGTTATTCCCGAGAAGTCTCATTTGATTCTTGGAAAGGATATGCGATTGTCTCCACGATTTGCTGGGCCATTTAAAATTTTGAAGCGCATTGGTTCATTAGCTTACAAATTGGAACTGCCTTCTCATGTAAAAGTGCATCTTGTATTTCATGTGAGTTTATTGAAAAAGTATCTTCCTAACGTGCACCATGTTTTACAGGACAACTCTAAGTTGAAAGATGACGGACCATTGACTGTAGAACCAGACTTAGTACTAGATAAGCGTTTTAAACATCTGAGAAATAGAGACATTGTGGAAGTTTTGATTAAGTGGCAGAACTATCCAGTAGAGGATGCATCATGAGTTGATCTTAGTGTTTTGCAAAGAGAAATTTTCTCTCTTTAGACCAACTCTGAGGACAGAGTTAATTTTGATAAGGGGAGAATGTAATAGGATTAGTCTTTGAAGTTTGTAAAGTCGAAAATAATGTAGCAGGGTATATATTTTGTTAGCACGATTTGAAAGATTGTTGAATAGTCTATTAAATAGAGCTTATACGAATGAGTTGAGATATTAAGAGAGAACATATATTCCTTTTTTTAAAATAATACACTAAAGACGGATTTGATAAAGATTAATGAATAATAGATAGTCTGTCTATGAACAGTAAAATTGAGATTTTTATTAATATTAATATTTTATATTTATGTGTTTTAGCTTAAAATGCATGGGTAGGCTTAAAATAAGTTGTAAAAGTAGTGGAGACCCAAAAATAGAGGTTTTATGAGTTGCGACCTAAAAGTTGCGTTTTTAGCCAAACAGAGATGTTTTTTGCAATTCTGTCCGCGTTGTCTTGTAGACCAGACCTATTCCCGTCGTTTTGAGTACCTGGATTGCTCTGTTCTGAGTTTGTTTGTAAAAGTTATGATGAAAACAAACAGAAGGCAGCAGCAGTGTAGTGTACACAGGGACAGACAGACATACAATATCATACAGTTCTCCCTGCTATCAACCAAGAAGTGGATTGTTTCTTCATGGTAGAGTATGGCAATTGAGATTATGAAGGTATATAATTATGTTTTTTTACTTCGATTATCATGTTGAATTGGTTGCACGAGTATGTTCTTTTGGCTATTTTGTAGGCGATGCAGAAATCAATGTGTGAAACAGGATCTGTGCAAAGTGTCATGATAGAAATCTAACCTTTGCGGATCGCTTAGCGATCACGTTCTTATATTATTCTCGCAGGTATACTTGGTACGAAAATCGTGCAGGCTTTTCGAGGAAAAGAAGGATAAAAGCACGACGGGTGGTGCGTTTGGGGATCATTCACCGATCTCTTCTTCTGCGAGTGCGAGTGCGAGTGAGAGTGAGAGTGAGAGTGCGAGTGCGAGTGCGAGTGCGAGTGAGACGCTGCATGCAAGCGAACTGAAGCTCGGGGGTGGTCGGGAGGTTCGAGCTCCGTACAACGGAGTGCGCCCATATATTTTGCTCCTCTGTTGTATCAAAACTCTACAAAGATTCATCAATACAAAGATCTCTTTCTCTATCTTTTGCTATCGATCTCTATTATTCGGTTCCCATGACAGGACACCCAATCGATGTGTTCTATCTCGTAGATAGACTTAGCATCCTTCAATTTGTCTATCTCCTCCTTAATTTTCTTGGCAAAATTCTCATTGAATGTATAAGGACGTTGTGTGCGTGGTCTCGCATCGCTTTTAAGGGGTATCGTGTGCTGACAGATCTCTGGGTCTATTCCCTTCAGGTCTTTGTGTGGCCAAGAAAACACATATTTATACCGTCTGAGTGTATCTCTTAGAAGTCGCTCTTCTTCTTCCATGAGGTCTGTGGCAGTGTATGCCTGTTTAGTTCCTCGCTTGGTTCTGCTAAAAATATGAATTTAGCTTTTTCAAGCCCATCATATGAAGTTCCAGGCTCTTTGGGGTCTTGTTTTGGTTTTTGCACCTTTTTCTATCTTGAATAGTGTACTTTTTGGGTACTACCACAATAAGGGACTTCGTTGCTTTTTCAGAATTACTTTCCATTTGTGGTTTTTGTTTGTTCTTCCTTTTCAATTTTGTTTTGATCGAGTCAGGTTTCATGTACCTCTTTGATATCCCATATTTAAGGCACTTTGTTGCTTCAACCAACCTTAAGTACTGCGTTTTGTTGGTTAACAGAGGTACTAAATATTCTTTCATTTTGTATTGTTTGTTCATGCGTTTATTCCGATATCTACGTTGTCTTAGACGATTCACCAGGTGTCGCGTTCACGAGGTGTCGGGGGATATTAACTTGAAATGTGAGCATGTGTTTATTTCGATGAGTCTATGTTGTCTTAGACGATTCACTAGGTGTCGGGTTCATGAGGTGTCGGGGGATATTAACTTGAAACGTGAGCCGGGTCAGCACCGGACTGCTAGCTATGGGAGAAGAGAGAAGAAAAGATGCACCACACCGCACAATTGTTAAGTAACCTCTTTGAGAAAGGAACAAAGTGCTAAAATATTTGAATGTCAAGATGCTGACAAAATCCGATGCACAATAGCCAAGGCGGTGCTATTAACAACACCGTTAACTTAATTAATTGAAAAATTAAGGAGTTTAAGCTCTTGTTTACAAAATCTAGGCCAAATTAGTTTAGCCTACACTGATTCAAAATGTCTATCGGTGATCAGTGTTGACAAACGTAAGATTAAACATGTTGAATTGCCGAATTTTTTTTCCCTTTGTTGCTAATTTGACTTCTTTCTACTTATTTTTTTGGATCAAGAATGGCTTCCTCTCCTCAAGAGAGAGAAAGAGTCCCACTTTGCTGAGCTATAACCTCTTTGGTTTCTTCTTATGCACCTCTTTTTTCCCCTCTCTTTGCATGGCAAGGACGAGAGAGAGAGAAAAAAAGAGCTTTCCTTTGTCTTGCTAGTCGAGGACGAGAGAGAGAGAGAGAGAGAGAGAGAGAGAGAGAGAGAGAGAGAGAGAGAGAGCGGGAGAAAGTCCTTTCTTTGCTTGTCGAGGGCACTTCCTTCCTCCTTGAGCCCTAAAACTCTCCTTCCCGTCCCACTTGCCTTGCTTTGGAACCTCCTTCCCTTCCTTCGTAACCTCTTGCCCTTCCTTGCTTCTCCAACACGAGAGCGAGAGAGAGCGGGAGAGAGCCCTCCCTTTGCTTCTTGCTATGTTTCTCTTCGTTACCTCCTCACACTCCTCTTCTTTCTTCTATATATCACTATTCCCTCAAAATCCCCCATTAATAAGCCCCTCCCCCACGCAATCACGGTGCCGTGATTGACGTGGCATGGGAGTGGGTCCTATGATGTGGCAGGGCGGCAAGTCAAGCAGCATCGATCACAGCGGGAGTAAGGCGGAAATGGAGTGTTGTGGCGAGTCTTGCATCTTCCTTTTCATGCGTGCCGTCGTGTGAGTACAAGTTTGGCCTGCGCGTTCACGTTGTTCTTACCCTGTGCCCTTGTTGGCTGCCGCTCGCTATCTCTCCTCTTCTTTTCTTCTTTTTCACACTAAAACCCCTATTTTCTTTTTACCAAGTGGGCGGCCCTTCTCCTTTTTACACCTCTTAGGCGGCCCCTCTTAAGGTTATGGGCGGGTGGCCCTTTGACCCTTCATTCATAAGGGTACCAAATTTGGCATGTGAATTAACCAAGGCACCTGCACTCAATTCACTCCATGAGACGTCACTTTGGACAATGAGCTCATCAAGATCTTTTTGTGCTTTCGTAATGGCACCACATTTGGTATTTGGACGGCCCTTTGGGCCCTTGGGCACCACACTGAACATGCATAACGGTCAAGGCATTGCTAAGCACGACATTTTAGTGCTTCTCGAGCTTAATCCACTTAGCATATCTATCATCCAAGGCACTGCTAAGCACATCAATTGTATCTTCATTAGCTGGTCATGAAATACAATTCAATTGAAGCACCAGTTAACAGTTAACAATTCTAGCTCCCAAAACCTAGATGAAGTTCAAAAATTCCCAGATGGAACTCCGAACGAGCCAACCAGACTAGTACGGAACCGGTCCCTAGTGAATCTTAACGACCAATATCTTGGCAATCGAAACTTCAATCGCTGATCTGAAAAGATCGACGTGCTCCACAAAGTGAGCACTGTAGGTCCATGCATTCATTTCATTCTTGTCCCCTCAACAACATTTGCCCAATCCGGTACGGATCTGCATCAACTTAAACTTCAACATGCAATAACTTTTGCACCGTAGCTCCAATCGACAAGCTGTAAAGACAGCCTAGTAGAGCACTTCAAGCAGTGCAGTTCTAGATCATAAACTCCCATATGTGCTCACTTTAAGCATACTCTTTTTTAGCATCACTAAGGCATATGTTGGATCTTTTAAGGCACATTTGACATACATTCAACATTAAACTTGGCCTATTACCAAGCCTTGAACACTGTTCATTAATCAAGTAAGCTTCACACAATCTTGACATGCATTTTTCTGGTATCCTTCTTGGCATGGGAGCGGAGTTGCACAACAACGCCAAGGAAAGAAGTCAATGCGCATTACTAGGATAATAACAGCAAGAGAAAGAAAGAGGAGATTCTCACCTATACACACCTTCGAGAGTCCATTTTTTGCATTGGAGCCTGAAATTTTTATCGCAGAGTCCTCACGACCGTCAAAAACACGCCAGAATGTACGCTCACACTCGTGATGAATTGGTCCGAAAATTAGTTGAAAACATGAAAATTCAACCGAAAATCCAAAAAATCGCTAAACAAATCCAAACAAATCTCAGAAATTTCTAGAAATCTTTAAAAATCATCAGCAATCACAACAGAACATTTTTCACACGCATAAGCACACCAAAAATAGCACTTTTTATCAAAAATATGATTTACGACAAAATAAACAACTTGGCCCCCAAAAATAGCGAAACGCTCAAAACTCGAAAAGGAGGGCACAAATGCGCTCAAAATAATGCCATAAATATGCACATAAAATAGCTCATAAAGATTACATGATATGAATGTTTTATGCAATTAAGCAAAAATTACCAAAATTATTCGAAGAATACCTTAAAAAATTTTGAAAATTCTCCACACAGGGGATTAGTGCAGCCAAAGAGAATCACAATAATCACATCAATTCAATTGCCAAAAAAATTTATCAATAAAATCAAAAGTAGGAAATTAAATCGACAAAATTAGCGGCAAAATTAGGTCAAAATTTGACACATTTGGAGTGTGCAAATCCCTATTTTGAGCTAAAAAACGTAGCGATTAACCATTACACACATCAAATATGTAATCAAAAATTGAATTAATTATGCACATTAAGAACTTTTTAGGCACACACACACACACACTAATAATTGGCAGTTTTTACCAATCTTTAGGTGAGCACACAAAAGGGTTAATCTTGTCGAAATTGCAATGTGATTTCACAAATCTCTAGTTGAGCATGACCACAACACAAATCAATCATCACAATTGAGAAATCATTAAGCACACATTGATTTTTAGGTGCACAAACAAGGGCAAAATAGTGCACACACACCTAAAATTAGGCATACACACACTCAATTAAAATGCATACACACTTGATTTTAGTGCACACACACTTGCAATTGAGCATTCAAGAATTCAACTAGACCAATTAGGCACACAATTAGCTACGCACATTCACCAATTAGCAATTGAACTTGTCAATTTCATACGCCACCAAATCTGAAAAATTTCGGCGTTACGACGGTGTGAAAACGAACAATACAAAAATTTTGAAAGCATAGCATAGCATTGACATTGCATTGCAATTAACATAGCATCAACATTGCATTGGCATCAACATGAGATTGTAATTAACATAGCATATCATAGCATAGATATGGGGTTAATTAGCATAGTATAACATAACATAGCATTGCACCATAATGGAATCTCTACACAATTCTACACATGTTTAGATTCTAATAAGGCTGAGAATACCACCTTGATTACCTTTCCAATGAAGATCAATTGAACGGTTGAAAGTTCCAATCCTTCGTAGCAAAATAGTGTGTAAGTTAGCAAAATTATTTACAATTGGCAAGATACGGTGACAAATTAGGGAATAATGAACGCATTCCTTCATGCACATACATCCTAAATCCACAAAAACATAAAGACGCAAGTAAAATTAGTAGTGAAATTAGTGAGAAAACACATCCAATTATGCCACAATTACACTAGCGTAGGCCATTGTCCCCGGCAATGGCGCCAAATGTTGGGGGTTCCATCATTGCATAGCTCCAATGAACAAAAAAATTATCAATCCAGAGGGATGAGCTACCCGACTAGGGCATGGAAACACTCACATGATTAATGAGCTAATCATGGCAATATGAATGGTGACTCTATGAGGTGAGCTTTTTGGCCTATGAATGAGCTAAGCCACAATGGTTGGACATCTCCACATCCACTTCCCTTCACCTCCAATCAACCCAATCATACACACTAACAATTGCAAGACGCACACAACACTAATTCTATCATGCAACACACTAATCGCAAGCACACACACATAGATCTATTGAGCACCACACTCCAATCAAACCTACATGCACAGACAAGCAAAAGAAGGCAATCACACAAGATTAGAGAGGGATTAACCACTAATTCGTTATTATCTAGCTAATCAAAGCATCAATAGCAATCATAAGAAGCATGAGAGAGGCATAGTGAAAGAGAATTAAGCATTGATTACTGTTAAACAAATCACATGAGCAAGGAGAAGCTCAAGAGCTCTCACCAAAGAGTGCTCTCAACAAATGAGCTTGAGAACCCTAGTTTCTTTTACACATTGCCTTATATACCTAGGGTAAAAATATGCAATGTCCTGGTGCCTAAGGCCTTTAGGGCTCCACCACTTACTGAATCTGCTACCTAGACACACGAACTGACCTGTCTTTACAGCTTGGAACTCCCATTGAGCCTGTAACATATTAAAATATTACGATGGCTTAATTAAATTGGAGATTTACAATACATGACATTTATGGGAAAATATGTAACTTCAATCTTTACTACTTCTTCATGTTGATCTTCGATGTGCATCCGTAAGGCTCAGATCTTTAGCAGCTTCTGTTAACTAACGTTGACTTAGTTAAGATGCCTTTTGTGTCGTGGACTATATAGCCTCACTTTGTATGACAAATGTGGACAAAATTTTTCAAATGGAGTTGCAAATTTATTCAAGGGCTGTTGTAGATGCAAAACTGTGGCATGCACATTTGGGCCATCTAAATTTTGCCAGTTTGTTGCGTTTGTAGAAATTTGATTGCTTCTTTGCCGTCTCTTGAAGCACCTGTCAAACATGTTTGTGATGAAGGTTGTATTTTGGGTAAGATGCAGCATGCTAAGTTTCCAAAGGATGGGTTAGTTCATGCTACATGCAGATTGCAGCTTGTGCATAGTCATGTTTATGGGCCTATGCGAACTCCGGGGCCTTGGGAAATTACTTGTACTTTGTGACTTTTATTGATGAATACTCCAAGCATGCATGGATATATCTATTGAAATCTAAGTCCGAAATGTTTATGTGCTTCAAGAAATTTCTTGCTATGGTTGAAAATGTTTCGAAAAGTACTATGGGTACCCTCCGTTCTGATCGAGGGGGAAATATGTCTCATGAATTTAATGAATATCTGGCTAGTTGTGGGATAAAACACCAATATATAGTGTCGTATACACCTCAACAAAATGGTGCTACTGAGAGGAAAAACAGGTCTCTTACGGAAATGGCACGATGTATGGTCAAGAGTCAAGATTTACCACATTCATTTTGGCTCGAGGCTGTCATGTGTACCACTTATGTACTCAAAAAAGGGTTTGTTAAAAGAGTTATTTGGTGTGATAGTATAGACCATGTAAGAAGGGATTGTGATAATTTTAGTGATGCTTTGACAAAAGATGTTTTCTTTTTTAAGGATGGTAAATTCCACTTAAGAGAGATAGGTCTACCCTTGAGAAATAACTTTGGGAAGGGGGAATGCAAACCTTAGTTGAAGATATGGAAACTAACCATGCCACCTCTTCAATTGAGGCAGCTACTTATGGAGTAAAAATTGAGCATCTTAGTGATGAAGAGGTGAGTGATCATCATGGTATACTTTGGGCAAATGTCATGGCATTAGCTAAAAAGGGAAATATTACAAAAGAGATTCTACATGAATTAGGTGATTACATATGTCTAGAAACAAGGTGGAGTGATCCAGTGGACTCAATGTCTATGCATGCCTACATTAAAAACTGCCAAAGCCATGAAACCATTGTAGAAGACAATCATAGGCGTGAAAATGGTGATGAAGGGCCTTCAAAAAGAGCTACAAGAAGTGGAGGGAGGAATGATGCAACACCTTTTCAAGCACCACCAGTACAGGAGGCACCTTCATCAGAAGTGACCATGGAGGAATCTACAACATGATAGAAAAAGGAGCCAACAAAAGGTAAGCCAAAAGGACCAGCTTACAAACCACAATCTGACAGTGAGCTTGCTAAAGACTTGAAGAAAGTTCTAGAGGAGAGGATTTTGAATAGCAAGGTTGAGTTTACTTTGGGGGAGGTGCTTGGCATAGCCAAGCGTGAATTCCATGAAGAGATTATCGACATCATCAATAGAAAGAAGCAAACACTTGGAGAGTCTATTTTCCCACAAGTTGAAGGCGATACTGTGAAGACAAAAGGTGTATCGGTGCATGCTAAAGAAAGTGATGAAGCTATGGTGGGTTGCTACGAGTCTTGTTGGAATGTTTGACAGGCCAACCTTTCAACAACGCTTCCACAAAGATTTCGTGAAGATTCCTCAAAGATTCTCTAAAGATTCCATATGAAGATAATGATGAAGTGATAAGGATGAAGATGGATGCTGTAATGTGAAGATACAAGCTCATGTACATCATCGAATATCCTGTTATTATCATTTTGAGCCATTACGGCCACTTTTGTAATGTTTACAGGAACTTCATATTTTAAGTCGGCAAGTGTATTTTGGCCGCAGATGCTTGTTGGATGAGCAAAGCCAGCTCATGGTGTTGTAATTAAGATCTATAGAAGCCTAGGGACAAATCATGTCATTTTGGCCGGACATTAGGTTTTCTAAGGCTTAGGATATAAACCAAAACCTAAAGCTTTGTAAGGTGACTTCTAATAATCTTGTCTTCTGTGTCGAGTGGGAGACTGCGAGAGAGTGAGTGTGTGTGTGTGTGTGTGTGTGTGTGTGTGTGTGTGTGTGTGTGTGTGTGTGTGTGTGTGTGTGTGTGTGTGTGTGTGTGTGTGTGCTACAAGAGCTATTGTTGTCGAAATCGCAAACGGAGAGCAGCAGCGTGTTGTCCACGAGGAGTGCTACGCGTTGACGCTTGCATCACATGCGTTCGTCTGTGTTTTGGCAAATTCACCCGTGAGCTATTTTTGGAGTTTCAGTGAGTAAACGTTGTCCGTTTTTGCATTTCAACATATCCACGCGATCAGAGCGAGTAGAGCTACGCATTAGGCATCTTAGTTTTTGGAAACATCGACCTGCAAAAACCTCTCAGACATCCTACGTGATTCTGCACCGGGTGTTTTTGGGTCACGGACTTTAGGGAGAGTGGCCTATTGGTGTTGATAGGATATCCCTCAAGTTTCGTAAATTTTTGAGAACGTCTAATGGGCTTTTGGCTTGCGGTAGCATCATAGGAGACTCTCACATTTGTAGAACCGATGGCATGTAGATTTGATATCTCTCTAAGAAGTAGTCATTAGTCAGTCGAGTAGAGGTTGACACCCTTTGCTTGCTTCCACGCACCTGCGGGTTGAGCTCCGTCCTCAGTTGACATTATATGTTAGGTGAGTTCTCGCTATGCTGACGTCCGTCGCGACGTATCCGCCAACATTGGCGCCGTTGCCGGGGACGAGGGCCCTAAGTAGGTGACGGAGACTAGTCCTTGAGGATAGAGGCCCGTCTGGCTTGCTAGAGTATATTCATTCTTTTAGATAGGATTGGAGAGTGGTGGACTCTTTTGATCTTAGAGGAGGGAGTCTAGGGAGCGTGTGTCTGGCCTAGATCCTTCGATTTAGGTAGTATTAGGTAGGAGATAAGTGTGGTTTGATGGGGAGTTGGTGGGGTAGAAGAGGTGAAAAGCCAGCTAGAGAGTCCGTGTGAGGCTAGAAAGCGACTTGAGCATCAAAAATTTCACCATCCCATGTGATGAGTAGGAGTAGAGTAAGTAGGACATACTGATTTTGATATTGAGCATATCATGCATGTCATATTTGCTACTAGGCTCATCAAAGTTGTGAAAACATAAAATCAAGGAAAAAGTAAAATTGCATTTGGATGCTTGATTGATGATTGATAATTGTTGTGAGTAGTCCAAAGGGGTTGGCAGAGCTTAAGAGAAAGTTACAATTGAAAAAATCACAATTCTGTCATTAGGGACATCCTACGTGTAGTATGTCTCTAGAGGTAAAACTGTGAAGATTTTGAAAATTTAGAGGTCACCAGTGTGTTCAGTGGGTATGTTTTACTCTAAGAACATGTTGAGTTGAGTGTTTTTACATGTTTCTGGTGTCCAAAAGTCAAAAGACGAAGCTAGAAAGCGAGAAAAAATCATAAAGTGCTTGTTTTGAGTGATTTCTGTGCTTTTTAGTGTTGATTGTGATTGATATCAAGTGTAGAGACCATAAAGAAGCATCAGAAATACTCCATTCAGGAAAATTATGCAAGAGACATCCTACGCGTAGTATGTCTCTGGGCCATTTTGGGGCAATATTTTGCAAAACTGATATCACCAGAGTGTTTCCAGGATCTAGGGGATTAAGTGAGACAAAAATTGGATCATTTGGAGCAGATAGACATCCTACGTGTAGTATGTCTCAAGGCTACATTTGGGGCCCAAACCAATTTTTGACCAAACCAAAGTGTTAAGGAAGCCTTCACACCAAGTTTGGACAAAATTGGAAATCATTTGAATGGGTAAATAGCTTGGGGAAACCCTAGAATCTGAAGCAAAATCTTGAGTGTTTGACTAGCTCAAAAATGTCAAAATCACCAAATTTGGACAAAATTGGAAATCATTTGAATGGGTAAATAGCTTGGGGAAACCCTAGAATCTGAAGCAAAATCTTGAGTGTTTGACTAGCTCAAAAATGTCAAAATCACCAAATTTGGACATATTGGGAATCAAAGCACCAAGCAGAACCTCTAGACCACATCTTACTTCATTCTGAGAAAAATAAAATTTGGGCGTAGTATGTCTCCACGAGGTTTTTGGGCAGGAATTTGGGAATTCTGAGACCACCAGTGTGTTCAGAGGGTAGGTTTTACCCTAGGAACATGTTGACATGAGAGTTTTTCCATATTTTGGTTGACCAAAAGCCAAAAGGCGTAGTCAAAAAACGTAAAAAATTTCATAAAGTGCTTGTTTGGAGTGATTTTGACATTCAAATGAGATTTTGAGCATACCAAGGTGTTGCTAGACTCAAGGGGAACCTTTGAACCAAATTTTCCTTCATTCGGAGCAAGAAGTAAATCGGGGCGTAGTATGTCTCCAGGGCCATTTTGGACAGGAATTTGACAATTCTGAGGTTGCCAGATTGTTCAAAGGGTAGGTTTTACCTAAGTACACCTTGAAACAACAATTTTGACCTTATTTTGGCCTCAAAAAAGTAAAAGACGGGGAAGATCAGACATCCTACTCATCTGAGTTTGATGAATGAAAAGAGACCCAAACCACAAGTTAACTTCATACACATGTTCTAAAAGTGTTTCTAAGGGTGTCTACCAAGTTTCATCTCATTTGGACACTTAAACTGGGGTGAGGTGGACTTTAGCGTTTTTGGAAAGATTGTGTCCGAAAGAGCCGTTTTGGATGATTTTGACATCCAATTGAATTTATGAGCATATCACTGTGTTGCTAGACTTGAGGAGAATCTTTGAACCAAATCTTGCTTCATTCTGAGCAACAAAAAATTTGGGCGGGAATTCTGAAACCACCAATGTGTTCAGAGGGTAGGTTTTACCCTAAGTACGTGTTGATTTGAGTGTTTCCCCATGTTTTTGATGTCCAAAAGTCAAAAGGCGAAGTCAGAAAGCGAAAAACTCATAAGTTGTTCGTTTTGGATGATGTTGACATCCAATTGAATTTCTGAGCATATCACTGTGTTGCTAAACTTGAGGAGAATCTTTGGACTAGATCTTGCTTGATTCTGAGCAGAAAAAAAAATTTGGGAGTAGTATGTCTCCAGGGGGTTTTTGGGCAAGAATTTGGGAATTCTGAGACCACCAGTGTGTTCAGAGGGTAGGTTTTACCCTAGGAACATCTTGACTTGAGTGTTTTCCCATGTTTTTGATGTCCAAAAGTCAAAAGGCGATGTCAGAAAGCGAAAAAATCATAAATTGCTTGTTTGGAGTGATTTTGACATTCAACTAAAATTCTGAGCATACCAAGGTGTTGCTAGACTTGAGAAAAAACTCTTGACTAGATCTTGCTTCATTCTGAGCAGAAAAAATTTGGGTGTAGCATGTCTCCAGGGGGTTTTTGGGCAGGAATTTGGGAATTCTGAGACCACCAGTGTGTTCAGAGGGTAGGTTTTACCCTAGGAACATGTTGACTTGAGTGTTTTCCCATGTTTTTGATGTCCAAAAGTCAAAAGGCGAAGCCAGAAAGAGAAAAAATCATAAATTTCTTGAAGTGAGTGATTTTTGCACATTTTTTTCATTTGTGGAGCTTACTAGCACTTGCTGTGATCATAAGGAAGCATCAGGAGCACTTCAATCTGAAAAAATAGGTAGTAGACATCCTATGGGTAGGATGTCTACAGGGTGATCTGGGCATAAATTTGCAATTCTGAGGTCACCAGAGTGTTTAGAAGGTAGTTTTTACCCTGTTTACACTCTCAAACCAAGAATTTGACCTTATTTTGACAGATTAAAGGCAAAAGATGAGAATTGGTAGACATGCTACCCAAATTGTGTACAAGGGGTGATTTTGAGACCAAAGCATAAGTTGACATCATATGCATGTTCTAAATGTTGTATTGAGTGTATGTGACAAGTTTCATCTCAGTTGGATGAGTAAAATTGAAGATTAAGCGAATTTTAGCGTTTTGTACCAGACAAAGGCAAGAATAGCCAGCTTTGGGAGCTTTTGGCATCCAAACCCAAATCTGACCATACCACTGTGTTGCTAGACCTAAGGGGAGTCTCTGGACCAAATTTTATTCAATTCTGAGCAAAAAGATATCCTACCCGTAGGATGTCCAACTATAATTTTGACCATACAGGGGTGTTCACAGTGTCACAGAGATCCCAAATCTTCTTTTAAAATTGAATTTGGACTCATTTTGACCATTCTAAACTGCATTTCACTATTTTGGCCATAACTTTCACAAACGGTATTGGATTGGAAAAGTTTTTATACCAAAATGTAGCCTGAGAGCGACACTACATATCTTAGAGTGAAACTTGAACTAAATGTATGACTTTGGCAACCATTTAGGTCAACTTTGAAAAAAAAATGTCGTTTAAGGCCTCAAAATGCATCCGGAAGTCAGGAGTGTCTAAAACCGATAGTTCGAAAGAATTGTGAGAAAACACACGGTTTTGAACATAGTTTTGACTTTTCCCTGGGAGAGGGGCTAGTGAGCCATAAGCGAGGTCATCGGCTAGAGTCAACCCAGGCTCTGGAACAGACCGCTCAAATAGACCTAGAGCGGACACGAGTGCATGTGAGATTTTCATCATCGGGAAGCTGAAATTTGAAACCAGATTTGGTCTCTAGGCCTTCTAATTGACCATTAAAGACTGCTAAGTTAGCAGATTGAAATTATCTTTTGGGAAAACCATTGGTCACCCGCGGGAAGGTGTAAAAGTTAACTACGGCCTAGTGTAAAATTTGAGCGTCCATACACAAATCTGGTAGCAGTAAGACCATACACAAGGACTATTGATTTTGCAACAACAATCACAAGTTTTGTAGAACTTAAACACAAAATTTTTGCTAGCAAATCACTCCAACTTGTGCATAATTCTATTGTGCTAGCTTAAGTTTAGTTCAGCTAAAAGCGAACTTAAAAGTCACTTCCGAGCCCATGGAACAAGTGTGACCGGCAAAGGCACATCAAGAATTTTTGCATTCATTGTGAAAAATTTTGCCAGCTAAATAGAATTTTGCAGATTGTGTGCTAAAGTTAACACATGTTAGCTCGACTCAAGAATCGCTACGAAGGGAGTAGTCATTGCAGTATAGTGGTAAGTTGCATAACTTATCACAGTGCTTTCAATAGATTGAAGCCCTGCTAAAAATCTCTAGGCAAAGCAAGCATCCAAACAAGTCAATATCAGCCTTGGCAAGCAAGGGAGGTAAGAAGTTCAAGCAGTGCAAGCAAAGCCCAGTTCAGAAAACTCAGAGATTAAGGCATCCACAAAAGCTGAAGGACCTCAAGCAAAAAAGACCGACACAAGGGTGCTAATACTTTTTATTAGCATTGAGGCAAGCAATTAGAGATATCACTGAAAATGTACAACAAGGGAGTCAAGACAAAAGCAATGGCATCTCAAAGGAATCAAACCAGTCGAGAGGAAGCTTCAAGTACATCCACAGAAATTACAAGAGAGAAAATTTGGATCTATCTGATTGGCCACTACAAAGGACTGCCATGCTATGAGGATGTCAATCGGAATTTGTACATCAAGACAAAGAAAGATACAGAGGAAACTCGGACATCTCAATATGTGGAAGCTGAAACAGCGAAGAATGTACTACACCCACATCCAGATTTCATGGAAGACTGTATGGGATCAATTTACATGAGGCACGAAAAATACATCGACAATGAGATAGAAATGTTGTACAAGGATCAACTTACAGAACTCTACGCATATCCTCCAAGTATTTTTCTGTACAAAGCTCAAGATGGGAAACGGCAAATTGGTACCCTCTATGTAGATGAGGGCAGTCGCTACTACAAAGCTGCCACAAATCATGAAGTTCCTGCAGAGAGTAACCAATATTTTGTAGCTGAAATATTTGGATCAAGAGGGGAAGACTACAAATCTAAAGGTGGTAATGTTTATCATCTATTCATGGCTTTACCTCTTGATACGCAGCTAGAAGAGTTAACAACTACAGCTGTCACTGCACAAATGAGTGGCACAACACAAGGCACAACATGGAAAGACACGGCACAAGTCTCGTGCGCCGCACCAGCACAAGACAAAGCACAAACACACCAAATTGCACAAACAGTGAATACGCCGGGAGTACCGGCTATGAAGATAGCACAACTTCAAAAAGAACTAGCTCGGTCGCAAGAGCTACTTAACAAAGCACAAGAAGTCATATCATCAGGAATTAAACAGATGACAACATTAGATATGGAACCCTATTGGATGGGGGGAGTTCAAAATCAACAAAGAGACCCTATCTCTTCAAGAGTGGGATTAAGAAGTCCAGTTTTACAAGAAGCAGTGTCCTTTTCAAGAGCCCAAGTGGACTTTCAAGAAGCATTGGAAGATGCCGAGCCGGAGGAGAGACCACCGGAAATTCGCAATGCCAAATGTAGAAGGTCAAGCGAGCTATATATGGTTGACTTAGATCAAGAGGATGTGGGAATATACAAGTTTTGGAATTCTGAGACTAAGTCTACCACATACTACATATGCTTAGATCACAAACTTGGAGAATTAAGTAAAATGAAAAAATTATATTGGTTTAAATCTGTGAACCCAATAGGTCAAGATGTCATTGTGGTCGACAAATACGGTAGGCACTATGAAATAGCCGATGTGAAAAATATGGATGAGTTTAGCATTTGTGGGAAACCTGTAAGTCACATACTTGAACCCCGTCCAAAAGCACCATCCAGGGAAACGGAAAACAAAGATTCGGTTCGATCTTCACCCTCGATGCAAACCTCGCCAAAATCAACTCGGAAACATAGCCGTAAGGATATGCAGAAGCCCCACATCAAAGACCATATGCTGATGGAAGAATTAGCATTACGACTGCTAGAAAGCATGGATAGTGATTTGATCTTGTATGCAAGCAATAATGGAAGCTATTTTCAGCTTCTCAAGGACAAGATGATGGAGGATAAATAGACAAAGCCAGTGGATACACCTAAGCCACTGGATACACCTAAGTGAGTCATAATCTACAAGTTCATGCATGCAAAGAAGAGGTCATATCTGTATCTAGATACCACAGGAAACCATTATCAGCAGTATTATGGGGAGCTGCCTCGTCCAAAGGGTGCACATGTTGAGATAGCGACATATTGCAACCAATGTGCCATTGGTCATTTAGTGAAGGAGTGCCCAACAAAGCTCTACATGGAAAAGAAGAGGCAACAAGCCAAAAGCAAAGTTTAGACAGTGACAACAAGGGAACGGAAGCAAGAATCCGCAATGAGATCTCCAAAAAAGAAGCAGATCTTGTCGCAGAGCACAAAAGATAGGCTCAAGACACAGTTTCTTGAAGTCAAGGGTGTCAACGACATTATCATAGAGAATCAGGCTTTCAAAAAAAATCAATTGAAGCAGCTGATTCAAGATAGCTTAAAGAACCTCAGTGAGGACAAGTCAAAGCATCCACAAGGTGATGAATATGAAGCCATTGAATGACCTTAAAGTGCTAGAAGAAGTAAATAGTGAGAGAGAGCTTCTGAAATCAAGAATCAAGGCGTCACAGTCAGAAACTAGCAATGAAGACCAACAAGCAGCTCAGGCTATAGACCTTCCCTAAAGCTATATATCAGAAGATAGTAAGCACTTGGGACATGCTACAACCAGTCAAATGACAAAGAAGTTCAACATACAAGAGGATGACAAAGCTTCCAAGGCACAAAAGTCCAAGACAAGTACCAAAAGCAAAGAGGACATCAGTTACTTGGCAGCCAACAAGAAGATTAAATTCTCGTTGGATGTGCATGAGAAACTAAAATTCAATTTTATAGCAGAGATAGATTGCACTGCCATGACTAATGGCATGTCTTATGGGTTGTGGCTACTTCTAGATAAGCCAGAACTGTATGAAATTCAGGTACAGGTATCCCTATCAAATGGAGTTAAGGTCACATGTTTGGGAATTGCAGAAGCTACCCTTAAACTACGGTCAAAGATAGTTAAAGACAAATTCCTAGTAGTGGATTCTTCCAAAATGAGTACACATTTGATTTTGTCCAAGCTATGGGCAAAAACACTTGAAGAAGAATCGGAATCTTCAATGATGGTCATCACGACTAGCTCTCAAGAAAGCCAGCCTACTGCCGCTCGAAGATTATCGGCTACCGACAAAGGCAAAGCCAAAATGAGCCCACAAATGTGCTACCAACAAAAGCAGCCCCTTAAATCAAAGTCTTCAATCCAACCCAGAAAAGTTCAAGACAGAGCTTCTACATCAGCTGACCACATGCTTCCACATGAAAGGAAAACTCCAAAGAAAATATTTCAACCGAAATACCCTACACTGCGAGATCGCCACCACCAAAGTTTTTCAAAGGTCTACATTAAAGCTGAAGAAATAAAGGTCAAGGACCCAATATGGGTAAATGATCCTAGCCAATTGACGAAAGGTAAACACATGGGATGGATAGCCTCCCACTACAGCTTAGCAGAGCAAGGCTATTATGAGGGTCAAAAGAATCTTTGGTTACCAAAACCATAGACCTCGGCTTATGCGGTGGATAAAGGTTTCAACAAGTGTCGCCAAAAGCAACAAAGCTCATATTTATATCGCCAAAGGAGACCAACCAACAAGGCTCACCAAAGGTATGTAGGAAATTTCAAATGCAGCTTGCCTTCATACCAACATAGGACTTCATCGATAAATAATCCTAAAAATGGAACTCTTGTACATATCAATACGACCTCAAAAACATCATGGGAAGTGCCATCTACAATTCTTCAAGCACAAGGTTACTATCAAGGAAATCGGAGAATCTGGCTTTTTAACCCTTCTTGTGAGTAACGGCAGCTCTTGAAGTCAAATATATTTTTTCTTCTATAGCTACGTTCACTCCTGGAAGCACCCATTCAAACTCTTCTCGCACAACATATTGTTTCCCATGCATCTATCTGTGCAAGCATATAAAATGTCCCATCATTGGACATTTGCATTTGACACAATTTGTGTTCCACCCATGCACTTACACAACAAAATGACGATGACGAAGGGGTAATAACAGGTTTCATAAGCATTTGCTCAACAACAACGACTCTGACTTCAAGCTACTAACACTTATCCAATGTATATCCAGTCAATAATAGTAGCCATACGGCCATAAGTACTTTAACTCAACAAAACTTGGTTACATCAAAACATAAGTACATATAGCCTCACATTTAATTGTGACTAAAGGCATTTTTTCCCACCTGGGTTTTCCCTTTAGTCCTATTCAGGTATCTAAGACCTTCATTTTGTAATATACGCCACATTTTATTTTTATTATTTTATTTTTTATATAAACACAAAAAGGCAGACCAACGACATCCCCAAACAACTACATGCTCATCAACTAGAAAATCAAAGGGGAGCGACCCAGAAAAAATTCAAAAAGGCTTCAAGTTTACAGGTACACATGCAGGATGACACCCAAAGAACAAACTATACAGAGCTGCCAAGATAAAGACTTACTGCAACAACAAACCTCACTCAACCTATTCACGATACAATAACCAATCAGAGGGGGAGAGCTATGGCTTCAACTACACTACATGTACAAGAAAAAGGTAACTCTACAACATACAAAGCATCTAGTAAAAGCAACTGCAACAACAAAAGACTCAGCCAACACCAAAACATGAAGCACTCGTCAAGGCCACTGCAGCTGCACATAGGATCTTGTCGGGGACGACAAGAATTCGGAGGAGGAAATTGTTGACAGGCCAACCTTTCAACAACGCTTCCATGAATATTCCTCAAAGATTCTCTAAAGATTCCATATGAAGATGTTGATGAAGTGATGAAGATGAAGATGGATGTTGTAATGTGAAGGTATAAGCTCATGGACATCATCTAATATCCCGTTATTATCATTTTGAGCCATTACGGCCACTTTTGTAATGTATACAGGAACTTCATATTTTAAGTCAGCAATTGTATTTTGGCCGCAGATGCTTGTTGGATGAGCAAAGCTAGCTCACGGTGTTGTAATTAAGCTCTATAAAAGCCTAGGGAAAAATCAGGTCATTTTGGCCAGACATTAGGTTTTCTAAGGCTTAGTATATAAACCAAAACCTAAAGCTTTGTAAGGCGACTTCTAATAATCTTATCTTCTGTGTCGACTAGGAGACTGCGAGAGAGTGAGAGAGTGTGTGTGTGTGTGCTACAAGAGCTATGGTGGTCGGAATTGCAAACGGAGAGCAACAGCGTGTTGTCCATGAGGAGAGCTACGCATTGATGCTTGCATCACGCACGTTCGTGTGTGTTTTGGTAGATTCACCCGCTAGCTACTTTTGGAGTTTTGGTGAGTAAACATTGTCCGTTTTTGCATTTCAACATATCCACGCGATCGGAGCGAGTAGAACTACGCATTAGGCATCTTAGTTTTTGGAAATTTCGACCTGCAAAAACCTGTCAGACATCCTACGTGATTCTGCACCGGGTGTTTTTGGGTAGGGTTTTGGGTCACAGACCTCAGGGAGAGTGGCCTATTGGTGTTGATAGGATATCCCTCAAGTTTTGTAATGTTTTAAGAATGTCTAATGGGCTTTTGGCTTGCGGTAGCATCATAGGATACTTTCACATTTGCAGAACCAATGGCATGTAGATTTGATATCTCTGTAGGAAGTAGTCATTAGTCGGTCGAGTAGAGGTTGACACCCTTTGCTTGCTTCCACGCGCCTGCAGGTTGAACTCCGTCCTCAGTTGACATTATATGTTAGGTGAGTTCTTGCTATGGTGATGTCCGTCGCGGCGTATCCGCCAACAGTTTACTATGTGTAAAACTATCATATCACGTGCGTTCAAGACATGTTTGTAAAACTCCTTATCTGTGATTTTTTTAAGGAATATAATATACCCTTTTCTTTTAGAATCTGTAAGTTTCTTTCAAATTTGAAAAAATGATGCCCTTCTGTATATATATATTTCTATAAGTTTCAAGAACTTTAAATACCCTGTGTTGAACTCACGTGATAGGTTACATTTTTATTAGGTGACCTCCCCGGGCATTTATTACCTTAATTGACCATGGTTTTGAAATACATATACTATCAAAAAGTATTCACAACAAATGTAAATGGAAAATGTACACAAAACATGGTTGGATAGTCAGAGTGACAAAAAATTCATCAGGTGAATTGTATGTAGCATGTCCAAGTGTAAAGGTGACAATAGGTGATGTAAAGGTCGAACAAAACTTCTTTATACAGGACACATCCTCATATCATCTTATCCTCATTGTGGGAGTTTGAATGGAAACAAAGGTAATGGATGATGGTTCAACTTATGCCAGGATACGAAGCAGAAATGGTAAACGTGCTATTCAATTTCTCACAGTTTGTGTAAACCGTGAAAGAAATTATGACAACCTCACAGATCATTCTCTACCAAAGGTGAGCAAAGAGTTTCATGATCATAGGGAAATATGGGTTTTGGCCAAGTTCCATTGTAAAGTGGAATTGTAGCGGTACAAAAAGGAAAAGGATCTTGCCTGATCCAAAATAGGTGAAATTTCCTCAACGGATGCCTTGATAACAAGGAATGGATCAATATGTTTTACAAAACTAGAAGATTTGAAGAGATGTGAGATCCAATATGTACATAATGTACAAATAGGCATGAAAGAGAGTGGGTTGCTAGAGCCTATTGAAATTTTTTTGGGTTTGTGTGAGCAAGTTTCTTTTGTAGATACTATGGGTGAGCTTGATGCTATAATGGAATCTAGTTTGCATCTCAAAAATAAAGCTGTGTAAGTATGCTCTATGGAAATGTATCAATCAATTCAAAGAAGCCTTTAAAGAAAACCAATGTTTTAAGGAAGCAATTGGCCCAGAAGTCCATGTTGAAACTAAGTACAAGGGTGTAGCGAAGAAGGTGAAACTAGTAGTTTCACCCTTACCACCCAACAACATGGAAAAGATTGAGCAGGCTTCTTTGCAACCAAGTTTCAGGAATCCTAAAAAAATTGGGCACACCTTCACAAAGGAGTCTTTTCAAGAGTTGCAGATTGGTTGCAAGGAGTTTCTAACACAGGAAGAGACAAAGTGATTTAAAGAAATGCTTTTAAAGCATGGTAAGGATTTTGCATTTGAGCCACATGAGAGAGGATGTGTTGATCCTTCTATTGTATCGCCTATGGTAATTTTTACAATACCTCCTCTTCCTGTTTCCCCTTTAGATTCTCCCACTCCCTACTTGGCTGATGCAACTTCCTCCTCTACAAAAATAGAGAAAGATATCATGCACTTACAAACAACCTCACGTTCATTGCAGGTAAGCATATGATTTGCAAAACACACACATACTCTCTTCAAAACATGATTCCCACTCACCCATGACTTTTCTACCTCAGGATCACCATAGTATAACTAAATTTGACACAATGACCCTTGCCTTGTAACAAAGCACTAAAGCAAAGGGGGTGATACTGATGTTGACACTTGAGCATATAGGTTCCAACAACCCCTGCAGACTCCCACAGCTCACCACATGCAGCACACACGCCAAACACATGGGTCATACCCACCAAATCAACAACTTGGGGCCTAGGATAGAACAAGAATCTCTTCCCAAGCCTAACATCAACAATCATTTGCTTCTAAAAGAGGGTGGGCCTTGCGTTTCCTTCTATGTTGCCTCCACCATATCATGCTCTGCCTGTTTCCAACTAGCAACAATACAAGCAATCCCAAATTAGTACCCAAAAGCTAGCAAGAAAACTTAAAGGCATCATACTACCAAGTAGTACCAAAAACTACCAAGTCATCAATGATAGAAGACAACCATGAACTACCAAAAATAGAACCAAATCACAACCATGGGCTACCAATTAGTATCGTAAACACAAGAAGAGAAACCAAAACCCTAACAACATTGTCAAAAGGTACCATAAATACCTAAAACTACAAATACCACCAAAAACGGGTCATCTACGAGGCATTTTGTGATCAGACATGCTAGAAACTAGCTCCCGAAGTTGGCAAACAAGTAGTTGAGAAAAGTAAAAAAACTGCAAACTTGACCATAAACTAAAACATCATTTTAACTTTGATCAAAACAAGTCCAATTTGGTCCAAACTTCACCAATGCATCTAGGCTAGCTACACGCACTAGGGAAAACTACTATAGGAAAAATTTGGATCAGGGATCATGGATCACGATTCATGTTCAACAACATTTGAGAGATCTGGTGATACCATCAGATTGAGCATGAATTGGGATGCTATGGTTCACTTCTTTTTGGATTTGGATCATGCACTGGTTGGGATTTTATGCCAAATTTTGGAATTTTACTCAAACTTAGAGAATTTTGGAAACTTTTCAAGGATTTTGAAATCCAAATGACTTGTAACTTTAGGGTTAGGTTATCCTTGATGTTTGGGATCAAGAGATGTGGTTTGTGCTTAGTCAATCTTCAAGGGGTCATGGATCTCGATCCATGTTTGGTAGCATTATGGGATGGAACTTTGCGTATTTGTTCCTATAGTCTGTCCTAAAACACTGGTGCAGTTCTTTTCAAATTGGATAAGTTTCTCTCTTGTTTTCAGGGTTTCCCAACTTATGGCCTGTTTAGTTCGACTTTGCCATAAGTGTTTTTGGCTGGCATCTTTGATCTCTGATGATGGTCAATCTGTATATGAAATTTTTTCAATGTGATGATTTGAGTTTGAGGAGGTTCTCAAGTCCCTAAGTGTGAAACTTAGGCAATTTGGGCGTCATTTGACTTCCCAAAAATCCCTTGACACTTCCCTCAATTTCCGACTTGGTTTTGATTGAATCTATTTTTGTGCATTTTGGATCATATTACACAATTGTTTTGTTACTGATAAGAAACATACTTGTGAAATTCGGTGTAGTATGAGTGTCTCGAGTGGCTATAGTAGATAAAATTTTGGTAGGGAAATTTAGGTCAAAAGCTCTCACTCTCCCTCTATCTCTCTCTGCAATGTTTAGCTAAGAATGAGGTTTACCTTGCTCTATTTGCCTATATGTGTCTGGATTGTCCTAAATGTAATCTACATACTTACCTCAATTGGTCATCCTTCCATTGGCATACCACTTGCAACTCAGATGGCTCATCAATCCAACATGTGGTGATCATTTGGTCCCGATTTTGTAATTTTGGTCAAATGAAGTAGACAAAAATTTGATTTCTGCCAAATCCTTCCATATTTGACATGCTTGAAGCTCGTGATTTTTATATTTGGTGTTTGTTTTAAGAACTTGAATCCGAGATTCTTGGCTTTGCTTATTAAATTTTTATCATTATTATGTTAAAAAGAAAAGAACATTATCAAGAATTATTACTTTTTGCCCAAAAAGTCGGCCAAAATTATTCCTCGCACTCGTATGTACACACTTTCACTCTAGATATTTGGCCCATTGAATTTTGTTGATATGGATCAATACTTTGCCAAATATAAGTAAAATTCTGCTAAAACCTGTCAAAAAAACAAAAATTTAAAGCATCAAACACACTTTATACATTGTACACATAGTCTCTTATCATTTTGCAGCATGTTATCTTGTGATGTGTTGCATTGGCTATGATATCCACTATTTTTACTCCCCCTTTCGCATTTTGACTCGTCCCTGACAAATATTTTTGTGATGTGTAAGGGTGATAACAATGTGTCTATGCATGGCCATGTAATGTGGCCTATCATGCTTAGAGAAGCAATGGGAAACACCATGATGTGCAAGATAATGGTTCTAAACTAGTTTTTCCGTGGCTTTCTCTACCAAGTTTTCCTGCTTTCCACTCTTTGAGTAGGTCGAACTTTAGGGATCCACTTAAGTTTTTGTTTTGGAGATTACAACATGGTTTGTGTATTTGGTGGTTTTGGTCTCCATTCCCAAGTGATAGTTTTTAACCTATTCTTCTTATGGATGTTGTCTTTTGGTAGCCATTTGTAATCTTTCAATTCACTTGAAGTGTTGATTGATTGAAGTGCTTCTAGCGATAACTTGAATATTTTTTGGGTCTTTCACTGAGGAATTCATCGTACTTCATGTTGAAAGATTGTTTAGCCAACATTAGTTTTGAAATGCAAATGTGTTTTGGTTTTGAGTCCAAAACTGATTTCCTGATCCAAACTTTTTGTACCCATCCTTGGCATTAAAAAGTGATAATTATTGTTGTAGAAGCAAGCTATTCTTGCTTTGTTCCATCCTCATTTGAATTGGTTTTGTCATCACAGATGTGGTCCGTTTGCGTAAATGGAGTAACATAAGACTGATCTTTGAGATCATAATGAAGTTTTCCATCCTTCCAATCTCACACAGATTTTTAAGTTCGCATCCACAAAACTCCCAAGATGACGTGTTCGTTGAGATCTATATCAGCCATAATATGGAACCTATGTGGGCAGTTCTTTCTATCAATGTTAATTGAGACACTGGCTTGTCCCAAACTAGCCATGGTTTCCCTGTTGGCCACCTTAGAGTTCAATCTTGGTTGTTTCAGTCATGGACGTAGATAGTTTGAGGTATGTTAAATATTGCATATCACTGAAACGTGCTCCAAAATCCACAAGCACTCTTTTTGCCATACTACTAGCTACTGACATTGATTCAAACATCCATTCCACCAAGCCAAGTCTGTTCACCTTGAATTCGTGCAGTAGAAGGTGGTGGGTGTTGTTTATTCTTCCTCTTCAAGCGTAGTAGTTTTCCTTCCTCTTGGATTGATCTTTAACATCTTGAACTTTTCTCTATCGCTTCTTAGATAAATGTATCCTTTTCAGCATGTATGATGTGAGAGGTTGGTGATACTTTTTTAGTCTACAACCATTTATCCAGCTAGACATCACCTCTCCCTCAAATGTTGCAAGTTGGACAGCTCCACTTGGCAATATGTTGTTGATAAAAAAGGGGTTGCTACCCCGTTTTTAAAGTTTCTTGAAATATTTCTTAAAGGTATAGACTAACACGTAGTTGCCCTTTTGAAATTCCTTGTTTTTTACATGTTGGTCATGAAACACTTTCAATTGTCGTTTGTACACATACATAACTACAATGACTTGAAGTCTGGTTTTGTCTAGTTAGATTAGTTGGTCCAATATGACAAACAACTCATGTCCCATCCACTCTAAGTTTTGAGCTACACGTAGTTTAGGAATAAAGAACTCTACCAACATTATAGCATTTATTTCAAACACTCAGTTGAATGGAGTTGTGTTTTGTGGTGTTTTATATGCTACCCAATATGACCATATTGCTGAATGTAGTTTCAATTCCCAATTTATCCTAGATTCACTGACAATCTTTGTGAGCACTAGGCACAAAACTTTGTGGGTATTCTCAGCATCTCTATTAGCCTGAGGGTGATACACGGATGATTTAGAATGAATGATCATAAATCCATGAAACAGGAATTCAATCATTTCATTCAATAAATGCGTACCTTGCACTCACAATTTTGATCGGAAGGCCATAGCGCATGAAAATGTTTTTGTACAGGAACTGTGTTGTGGTACCTTTCTTTGGGTTTCCTTAGCCTCGATGCACTCGGTCAGATAATCCATTGCCACTATAATATATTGTGCATGCGTTATATATGATGGTGGAGAGATAGGCCCCACAAAATCTAATCTCCACTTAGCAAAAGTGTGTGCTCCCATCATCGATCTTAGCGGCATGTCATCTCATCGTGTTGGTATTTTAGTATGTTGGCATGTATTACTTCACATAATGTTTCGCATTGTTGAATAGAGTAGGCCACCAAATTACTACTAGGAGTATTACTTTCACGGTTTTTTAGCCAAAAAGTATCCTCGTACTGGACCAGCATGGACGTGCTCAAGTATGGGAAGGTACTTAATTTTTGTAGCACAAATTCTTAAGTTGTCCTCTATCCCTCTCCGATAAAGTTGGTTTCAAACTAGAGCGGAATCTTCACTTCATGTAAAATCGATCGTACCCTGGGTGGAAGCATGAGTGGGTGGACGCAGTAGCTGTGTCCGGGACATCACTTTTAGGAGAGTGAGGAAGCTAGTAGTTCTCGTCCTTTGAAACATTAAAATCTACTTTTTGGGACTACTATTTTTTAAAACGTGGTCAGACTCACGAAGTACAATTTCATTATGGCAAGTAAATTTTTTGAACCATCACGCACTCTGTAGCGTCTGTGTTCTTGCAGCTATGGAACATTGCTCTCTCTCTCTCTACAACTCTGTGTATTGCTCTCTCTCTCTCTATCCCTCTCTCTCTCTCTCTCTCTCTCTCTCTCTCTCTCTCTCTCTCTCTTTGCAGCTCTTTCTATATTGCTCTCTCACTCTCTCCAAGCATCTTTCTTCTGCTTTGTAGGTGAGTAGAACTCATGGTGGAACTTGCATCTTTGTAAGGGGAGGATAAGGAGCAGGTGCCTTGCCATTATATATGTTTCTCTCCCTCTCTTTTTAACTGTTGTGCTTTGGGCAGGTTTGTTTTAAATGCACTTATTATGTTTGGGGTGGGAGTGAGGGAGATATGTACATATGGTCAGTCACACAATTTGTAGTTTCTAATTTATTTACAGTTGTTGCCTTGTATTGTAAAATCTGGGGAGGTATGTACGTACATATGGTTGGTGACACGACTGGTGGTTATTATCTACACGACCAAGGATATTATGATTGTCTTTAATTTATCTACGGTTGTTACATTGTATTGTATTACTGGGAAGGAGGCACTCAATGTAGATAGTAAGCATAGAACACCACATGGTGGTCTAGAGCAACATTCATGACATCAACACAATGAAATGACACAAATAGCCTAGAAGTGAGAATCCTTTAGATGTGAGTTTCTCTCCTCGGGGTTCCCATTTCTTCATTTCCCATGACAATTTGATCCTGGTAATACCCGCTGTTTATGGCATGATAGCTCATTATTTCATCCAAACATTTTTTGGGTTCCTACTTGCTTTTGCAGCACTTTTTTCCATGAATCATCTGAAGATGCCTTGGTGGGTTGTCGCCCTAAAGTCTCTTTTTGATTATGACTGCACTATCTAAAGCTCCTTGTAGCTTAGCTGATGATTGTAATTAAATCACTGTGTTATGTTTTTTATGATTGGTTCATTCCAGGACTTGAAGCACGCAATGGTGATCAGGGAATATGAAGCTTTCCGCAAGAGAGAACAAAGAGCCCAATTTAAGAGAAGAGTATATAGATGTAGGTTTGGTTGTTGAAAGATAAGGGAATGAAGCGGCGGAAGGAGTAGAAGACTTAACAAAGGCATAGGGCTGTGCAAAAATTGTGGAGAATGAAAAAAGAGCAAAGATAGCAAAAGGGATTGCAGGATATGTACTTCAAAGCACAAGTGGAATGGACATGGACACCAAGAAAGACATCTTCAATCGGATGATTCAACACCCTTCACTGAAAGATATCCAGAACGACAAAGCATCAACACCCTGTTTTGCAGATACACTGATAGGAAATATTTGAAACACACTTCAAGACTTGAAGAGGCCACAAACTGAAGATGAGATGTTCCTCAAGAGGTCTACCATGATGATGCTTCTAAACTCAAAAAACCCAGAGGAGGCACAAGGCCTTAATGTTAATTTTGTCTCCAAGCTACTTTCTATTCATAGAAGGAACTTGTATGGAGCCAAGAATTGTCTACTCCAACAAACTGAGAAGACCAGTTTGTCCTTTTCCACATGTCATCGGAGTCTTCAAAAAAGTCGCATACTTGAAGAGGTAAAGGAGTTAATAGTCAACTTTTGGATGCTTGAGACTCATGTATCCCCCAACAAAAAAGACATATGTCGAAAGAGAATTGGTCGAAAGGAGTATATCAAACATCCCATCCATTTATTGGAAATATTATAGGTATGGAAGAAAGTGTATGCCATGTAGTGGCTTTTTGTATTTGTTAGATACTCTTGCTAGGTAGAAGCTTTTCTACTGCACAGCTATTTGAATTACTTACATAACTATTGCCAGAGTTTAGCTACCAATTATTGACCATTATCTATCTATTTTGCTGCCAATTATGTGTTTCGTGGCTGTTTGTTATAGTTATTCTTTGGCAATGGCTACTTAATAGCTGTCAAATTTTGGCTGGTAGCTATCCGTGTTTTATAGATAAATCTTGCCACACTAATAGCTATCAGCTGTAGTTTACTTCATAGACACCCACTAACTATGTTGTACCATCTTATAACTAGTCAAATATATGTCGTAGTTGTTCACTATATTGGCCAGTTGATAGCTGTCAAAGTTTGATCGATAGCTATGTGTTATTACATAACTGCTGCCAGAATATCTGATTGGTATTGATATTGATAGCCAATAATGACTATTTTTGTAATTACCTACTTGTTGATAGTGATAGATACTAATAACTGTTCTGTTTTAGCAATTGTGTAATAGCTATTGATCAGGTATTTGCCTTAGGTGAAACTATTTTATAGCTAGTGATTTCTATAAAATATCTCTTGATAGCTCTTTGATAGCTGTTCATGGCTTGTGAAAGCACATGTAAATGCTCAGAGCTTGTCCTTTTGCCAGTCCATAGTTCCTCTGGAATTTTGAAATTCAAAGGAGAACTAGGTGACCTGTTGATGATGTGCACTGCTGTTAGAATAGCTTTCCCCCAAAACTTTGGAGTAAGCTTCGCCATAGACATCATAGAGACAACTTGCTCTTGAATCGTATGATTCATTCTTTTAGCTATCCCATTTTGTGCAGGTGTGTATGGAGCAATAAACTGCCACAGAATGCCTCTTCTATTGCAAAAATCCTTGAACTCTGTGGAGACATATTCTCCACCATTGTCCGGTGAGAAAATCCTTGAGCTTTTTTCCTGATTGGTTCTCAACCATGGCAAGGAATTTTTGCAAGGTTGAAAAGACCTCTTCCTTACGCTTAAGGAGATACACCCACACTTTTCTGATGGAATCACACACAGAAGTATACACCTAAATCAATTTCCATCAAGATGACTACCAACCAAAAGAGAGATTAAAAGTTGTATAACCCAAGATAATCCAAAAAATCTTTGTTAAAGGTCCAATTGTTACCCAATATATATCAACTTTGCCAGCTACAATACATGAAAAAATGTGTCACAATCATCGGCTTCACTCTAATTTGGGATATGTGCGTTCACGGCTAACAGCATTGTAGACATGTACTTTTCTTAGCACGGGTTGATGTATGAACATGTTTTCATTTTGGCTCAATCCAAGAACTCTCAAGAAAATGAAGTACAAGTGCTTGCAAGCCAAAGATGAATTTTTCTTAGCCTCCCTATCCGTGAAATCAAGACATGTGCAATAGGGTTTATCCTTGATGTGCACCGCATACAGCACCACATGTCCATCTATTGTGTGATGCTCAACCTTGAAGACTTTCATAGCCAAAATTTGCTTTTTAATAGGTAATCAAGATATTTTATAGCTAGTGAATGACATTTTATGGCTAGTGATGACTAGTGATAGCTAATAATCAAGTATTTTCTTTAGGATGAGGTATTTCATAGCTAGTCAGAGCTACTTGATAGCTATTTATGGATAGTGATTGCTATTTCATAGCTAGTGTTTGCTATTTGAAAGATATTTTATATGTAGTAATTGTTATTTGATAGCTATTGGTATCTATTTGATAGCTATCGATAGCTAGAAATTGCTATTTTATAGCCATTTATTGGTATTTGATAGCTAAATAATAGATATTCCATAGCCGATGATTGCCATTTTATAGCTAGTGATCGCTACCAATAGCTAATAATAAAGTATTTTCTTTAATTAAAGCTATTTCATAGCTAGTTATTGTTGTTTGATAGCTGTTCATAGCTAGTGCTTCTTATTTCATAGCTATTGATAGCTATTTGATAGATATCTCATAGCTAGTGTTTTTTCTGTTGTTTCATAGCCAAAGCTATTCCATAGCTAGTGATTGCTACACGATAGCTACTAGAACAACTCTTTCATAACTATAATAGCTAATGATAGCTATTTCATAGCTAGTGTTTACTATTTGATAGATATTTTATAGATAGTAATTGCTGTTAGATAGCTATTGATGTTCATAACTACTAATTGATATCTATTAATAGCTCTTTGGTAACTGCTATTTGATAGCTTTATGTAGCAATCGAGCTTCGTTCTTTTGAATCAAAGAAGCCCTACTTTCTGCGAAAGCTAAAGGATAGGCTGAGATGTTGTTGTATTTACCATGTGAAAATTTCATATTTAAGGGAGGATGTGAATCATATGCATAGTCAAGCATTTGGAATGCATGGTGTGGTGCAAATGTGCATGCGCTATGTGCAATGATTGATCACTTGCAGGAACATGTGTTGCTAAAAAGCACAATGTGAAGAGCATTTCAAAGCTTATAGATTCTCTATTGTGTCCCAAGCAATCTGGCTCTACCTACCATGGTCTAAAATGCCACATGGGTCAATGTACAAAATGTGGGGCAAAGAAATTTGTATGCTGTCCCACAGGAGCTGCTAAAGGATGTAAGAGCCATCAAAGTCAAAGTATTTAAGGATGTGGAAACAAGCAAATGTGAATGTGGAAAGAAGAAGAAAAGGAAGGAACTTCTATGCGAGGAGATGATCACTGCTGATTTGCTACAGGTATAAAAAGATCTCCAATTTTTCATCAAACATGACTTCGTGTATTGATGGCAGGCTGAACAGTTCAAAGCATTCATCACGCATTTTCCAGAAGATGTTGTTGTATATGTGGTGGATTTTTTTGAGAATTATTCATTCAAGGAGCAGAATGAGATCCAGTCGATGCATTGGTATTCCATTCAGGTCACCATTTTTGTACACATTACCTACTATCGTGTTGGACCTGAGATAAAAAAGACTTTGCACTTTTTCATTTTCGAGGATACAAATCACGACACTTTGTTTGACCAACACTGCTTTATGCTACATTGGCAATGGATAAAAGATAGAGGCTTGGATGTTAGCCAGCACTGGGTTTGGTCAGATGGGGTAGCATCGTTATTCAAGGCAAAAAGGCCTTTCTATTTTGTTGGTAGATATGCTGCTTTGACAGGGAAAGTGATGGTGTGGAACTTCTTTGGAAGTGGCCACGGGAAAGGAGAACATGATGGGGCAGGAGCAGTTGTGAAAAGGGGACCTACACACGAGCAGCTGAGGAGCAATGGAGCTACGCTCAAATGTGCAGATGATGTTGTGCAATTTTTCGCCAACATTTGTCCGATAAGTCCATTGCTCACTACCCTTCCAAGCATAGGCAGGTAGAGCGTGTGTTTTGGGAGGTCAAGCTTGGAGAAGTGTCCCGGAAGGACAGATGGGATTGTGAATCTATCTCTAATGCACGCTCCATACATTCTATTCGGGGCTACTCAAAAGAAGATGGCTCCTCCATCGTACACAGGCAGCTATCTTGCTATTGTAGTGCATGCATGCACAACCAATGGAAGAATTGCAGCAACAAACACATGTGTCTAGCTGGAGTTTCCAAAAAATCTCTCAAAGTGATGGTGGAAATAGTGATGAAAAATCTGCGGAGCCTATCTATGAAGGGCACTATGAAGCATTGAGTGATGCGATTCAGGTAGGTGAAAATTTGGCTGTCAATGCCGAGGAGGGGAACGAAAAAGGTGTTGAATTTTACTTGATCAAGTGCACAAGCACATTGGAGAATCTCAAAGCACACGACGTCGACAGTTGGGGCAATGTGTTTGAAGCAGGGTCGCACATTTTGAAAGTCCTTTATTATAAGCAGGTCGATGATTATTGTTACAAGCTTTTGGGCAGAAAGAAAGTCTTCATGTACTCCCATCTTGTCAAGTGTATAAAAATCCCACTGACAGTAGTCCAGGGTGCTAGGGGATTGTATACGATCTCGCCGGAGGTCTTTGAATCTGTATACAACAGCATCCCATGGGAGATGTAATTTTAATTATTTGGTTTTTATATGAGAAAATAAGTATTTTCATTCTATTCATATGGTCTACATGCGTTGCTAGTCAGTTATGCAGGGTTAACATGTACAATTTTTTACCATTTGCTACCAAATCTACAAGTAATTTGTCCTATTTCTATAAATACAACTCTCATGGAACCAAAACATGGAAATTGAGCAAATCATAAATAGATGATGTTTATGTACTCGAACTTAAGACCCGAACTTAATAAGCTTCACACGAAAGTAAACAGTGCAATGACGCATAAAGACAGATTTTGTATAATGTACTCAACATAAGAGTGGAACTTAATAATCTTCTCAGGAAAAAAATAGTACATGGTCGCTTTGAGCGATGAATTATATTATAGATTTTTGCAATGAGCAAGAACCATAAAAAAGTATGGTGTTACAAATAGGATGACCAGAGGGGATTCTCTAAATCTACACAGAAGCTACATCCTGTAACATTTAATGGCCTAATAACTTGTGTGTAGCGGAAATTAGCATGAACATAGTGGGCATTTCATTAGAATAGATTCCTAATGAGAATTACAAGAGTGCTTGGGTGGATAGAGCAATGAAAAGCATAACACCTAGTTCGATAGCAACAACAATACTTTCAAAAGAGAGAGAAATTAAGCTGTTGACAACAGTTGAGGACCGGATTTGCATGGAGCCGGTCCCCCCTCCAAAAGGCTTTGTATTATGGTTTCTCCCATCAAGAGAGACATTGTACAATACAATTCTTTGTATTCCTTCAAGACTAGCTAGTGCAATGAAGATGAAAGCTTCATGCACTAAGCAAAACACTTAGCAAACACAACTTGAATTATCCACGTTCTCAGACCCAAGACCTCACACACCTTCGAAGATGGTGAGAGCTAGCAGGGTATGAGAGTAGATTGAGAGAAAGGAGTATCTTACGAGAAAGATGTACATCTCCTCACATAATCACTCATATTAGCATAGATTTAGCTTAGTAATTAGCTTGGTAGAGGAGATGAGAATGCATTGAAGCTTGGCTCTTGGTTGGATTTGCATCCACAAGCCAAGAATGTGTCGATGTAGGCTTCTATCTCACAAGCTTGGAGTAGGTGATGATCCCTCCATTAAAGCTTGGGAAGAGATAGTCTTCTCTTTCTTCACACATGAGATTGTGTGAGTGTGTGTGTGTGTTAATGCCCTGCAAAAATCAGCCCCCTCTCTCTCTTGGGCGAGCCCTCTTGCTATTTGCTCTTGCAGGCTCCGCATTGGACCTCCCCAAGTCAAGCCAATGGCTGTTAAGCAGCATAAGTGATAGCCTTCTGACATGTGTCCCCCTTTCCCCTTTTGGGAGAGCTTTAGGTAATTTAATAATTAAACTAAACTCTCATTGAACCCCTTTGCCTCCTGGCCAATAGGAATCAGGCAAGCCATTGGGCTCCTGAATGCTCATTGGACCCCTTGGGAGACTGTCCAATAGTCTTCTAGGAGACTTAATTCTCATTGGTTCTTTTATTAAGTGTTTTTAAATTAATTAAACTAGATTTACTCTAGCCTAATTCTCATTGGTCCACCTCCAAGGCCATCCAATAGGAATTGGGCACACCTTGTGGGCATCTGGGCAAGGGAGCTGACATGTGTCCCTAATTCCCTTTGTGTAAAGGGAGCCTGTGTGTGTGTGTGTGTGACTTTCTCTCTCATACCCTAGAAGAAGGGCTCACCCCCTCCCATGTAGGGATATGCAAAGACTTTTTAGTTACACACAAAGCATCCAATTTCCCCTAGGGTTGACCTTTGGACACAACCTTTGAATTTTGGAACCTTAGCATTTTGGAAGTCTTAATGGGCTGAACATTAGGGTCTTTTTAGCCCATTGTTGCACATGGCTCTTTTGCAGATGGCCCCCCTTTGGATCCCTATTTTCCCTCCTTTGGATCGCTACTGTGGCTGGTCTACTAGCTTAACCAATATTCTAGCTTTTTCTCCCCTGGCACTTCCCCACATTAAATGATCAGTTTAATATGAGAAAATCATTTAGGAGAATTAGATACTGATTATTATGACACATCCACTAGCTGTTACAAAAATCAGGTCGTCCAAACATCAGAGGCAATCCACCAATGCGCCCAAGCGTGTCTATCCAGCCCGTTTATGAAGAGTAGGGTCCCACACCTCCTTTTAAGGCCTTAGGCTGCCGCAAGCATGTCTGCACATTAGTCCTATCAATCTTCCATAGTAGAGTGACAAGATCTACTTGGTGTTTGGGAGACGTCGTCTCTACAAACTTGATCTAAGCATGCATACTACTTCATTTTTGTGCACAATAAAGAAAAAGAGAGTCTTATAAGACAAAAAAATTTGTTCATTTTTAACATTTGGTACATTTTCTTACTCTTGGGAAGCATTGTAAGCATTGACAAGGTTTAGGTTATCCTTTAATTGTATGCCTTGCATCCATCTAGCATCTTCAAAAGGATAATTCTTAAACTTAATAAGATATCATCGGATAGTCTTACCGCTTCTTAATACCTTTTCTTCATGTCGGAGAATGGACTCGGGCTACGGCACCTCCTCTTGGTCCTCGATCTCCGGTGGGTCTTCAATAGTTGGTTCTTGAGGTGGCTCTCCTTTGTAAGGCTTTAATAGGCTCACATGGAAAGCATTGTGTATGAGCCAATGATTGGGCAATTTGAGTTGATAGGACATCTCATTGATTGGCCTAAGAATCTGGAAGGGACCATAGTACCTTTTTGCTAGTTTAGCATAGTACTTTTGGTGGCCCGTAGGATTCTTGCCCGTCGTGTGCCTTAATCGAGCCTTGGGAAACTTTAACAAGACCCAATTGTTTTCTTTAAAGGCTTGGGCTCTTCTGTGCTTGTCAGCAGCAGCCTTTTGCCTTTGCTCTGAGATAGAGATAGCATCCTTAATCTTTTGAAAATATTCTTGTAGGTCTCGGCTATACTCATCTGCAGTGAAGATCTTCCCATGTACTTTAAGTAGTAAGGGACTTTTTTATCTTCCCTCAATTGCCTTGAAAGGTGCTTTTCCCGTGGAAGTATGTACAGTGTTATTGTAAGCATACTCCACTAAGGGTAAGTACTTCTCCCATTGGGATCTTTGATCTACTTCCGTTACATAGGCTTTTAGTAGATCAAGAATTGTTAGGTTAGCTATTTCACTTTGGCCATCCGTTTGTGGATGATAGGCCGAAGAGAAGTTTAGCCTTGTTCCTAAATTATCAAAGAGACCCTTCTAGAAATTACTGGTCATTCTAGGATCTCTATCCGACACTATGGACATTGGCAAGCCATGGTACTTGAAATGAAGAGGGTTGCCATTTGATGGGCTTTGATAGTCTTTTTGACAGGTATAAAATGAGCTTGTTTACTGAACATGTCTACTATCGTCCATATTACCGTATTCCCATGGATAGACTTAGGCAATCCAAAGATAAAATCCATGGATATGCTCTCCCATGGTGAATTAGGGATTGGAAAGGGTTGAAGCAATCCAAGCTGCTTCCCTCTATCAAATTTTGTCTTTTGGCAAACCACACATTTAGAAACATACTGTTGTATGTTCACTTTCATGGTAGGCCAATAGAAATATGTTTCAATTCCCTTTAAGGTAGACTGAATCCCTCTATGCCCCGCATACGGTGGAGCATGAGATTCATACATTACTTTCTCACGTAGTGAGTTAGTAACGCATAGTCTATTGCCATAGAAAATATAACCATCTTGTAAAGTAAGTGGTTATTCTTTCGTCCCTAATGCAAGGGCTGAAATCACATCTCTAAAATCGAGATCAATAGCGTACTCATCTATCATTGAAGATAGATCATTGTGAGTTGCTATGGAAACCGCATTCACTCTCGGCCGTCTTGAGAGTGCATCAGCTACTTGATTATGCTTGCTAGCAATGTGAGCAATATGAAAATGAAATTGCGAAAGGAAATTTGCCTACCTCATTTGTTTGTCAGAGAGCTTGGTCTGCGTCATGAAGTAATTAAGACTTTGGTGATCCGTTCGCAGAATGAAAGGAGTCCCCAATAAATAGTGCTTCCATGAGTCTAAGGCATGTAGAACTGCAAGGAGTTCCTTTTCGTATATGCCTAGAGCTTGCTCAACAGGGTCGAGCCTTCGACTCTCATAGCCTATGGCGTGCCCTTCTTGGAGCAAAACAGCTCCAAGGCAATCACCACAAGCATCACATTGGACCTCAAATGGTTTTGAGAGATCCGGTAGTGTAAGCACAGGTTGAGAGATAATCTTTTGTTTAAGATTTTTGAAAGCATTGTTCTCCTTAGCAAACCATGTATACCTAACGCTTTTCTTTGTTAGGTCATGTAATGGTCCCACAATTTGTGATAACTTTTCTATGAAGCGTCTATAGTATGAACACATACCTATAAAGCTTCTTAGTTCATGAAGATTCCTTGGTTTAGGCCATCCTTTTATTACCTCTAACTTTGATGGATCCATTTGGATGCCATCTTGAGAGATAATGTGACCTAAATACTGAATCTCTTGCAAGAAAAATTCACTTTTCTTTCGATTAACATAAAGTTTATTCTCTCTCAAAACTTGAAATATTACCTGGAGGTGTTGCTTGTGTTCGTCTAATGAATTAGAGTAGATGATAATATCATCAAAGAACACTCCAGTGAAGGTTCGATGAGGCCTGAACAGCTTCTCCATCAAGTGGTTGAATGTGGCTGGTGCATTGGTCAAGCCAAAAGGCATGAAAATGTATTCGTAAAGACCAAATGTGGTGCGAAATGCAGTCTTTACAATGTCTTGATCAACTATCCTTATTTGATGATAGCCACTTTTTAGGTCAATCCTACTGAAGTAGGTCGATCCTTCTAGCTTATCAAATAGGTCTTCTACCCGTGGAACGGGAAACCTATTCTTGATAGTGATCTTATTTAGTGCTCTATACTCAACACACATGCGATATGTGCCGTCTTTCTTTTGCACTAATAGCACAGGTGAGCAAAATGGAGATGAGCTAGGCCTAACCATGCCCTTCTCAACTAACTCATGCACTTGCTGCATAATCTCCTCTTGTTGAGCTTGAGAAACTCTATAAGGAGGTTTGTTAGGCGGTGACCTTCCTGGAAAAAGTTCAATTGCATGGTCATCATTACCTCGTTTAGGAGGTAGCTCACAAGGGATGTCGTCAATAAAAACATCTTGAAACCCCTTGAGAAAATTGGATAACTCTAATTCCTTTTGGTTACTTTTATTTTCTTTTGCTAAAGCATTAGGTTCATTTTGAGAATCTTTAACAAAAATCATGTACACGGAAATAGAGCTCTTTATTGACTTGTTGAAAGCTGGTGTATGTACAACGGGAATAGTGTTACCCATTTCCTTAGCATCTATATACATGTCTTTTTCCCTGAACTTAAAGGAGATTCTCCTTTTAGGAAACTTAACATCGGCAGCCAGGCGATCAAACCATGCTGCCCCTAGGATTACATCCTCATGCTTGAGAGGAGAGGTAAAGAAGTCCTGTTTGTCCACATAGCCTTGGACATGAAGCCTCAATTTCCTGATTAAGGGTGTGACTGAAGCTTCTTGCCCCTTGAAGGCACTATCTGCGGGTAGGACATCTCCCATCTCGTAGGATTGTATGCCTAGCTTGGTGGCCAACTCTATAGATATAAAATTGTGAGTAGAACCAGGTCAAACAGAATAAAAGCATCATGTTCTCTTACCTTTCCCCAAGCATGGCATAGAGGAGATCCTTTGTGATGAGTTTGGTGAGTCTTCTCCTCTTGGATTTCAACCAAGGAAGCTCTAGGAGGATCTTGGCGGTTGTTCTTTTGGGGACAAGCGCGGTACGCATGCCCTTGTTCGCCGCACTTGTAACACCAGTTATCCTTGCGATAACTCTCAAGCTCTTCAGGAGAGAGTTTTTTCTTACCTTTGTAAACTCCCTTCTCTTTAGCTTTGTTAGAGTTGCCCTTAGGAGACTTTTGGACATTGTCCTTCCCCTTAGGCTCATTGGAACCCTTGTTTTCCTGGGTCTTATTATTTCTTTTAGCCCCCGTTTGGAAATTGATTTGTGAGGCCACCATAGTATGGTGTATAACTGTCGATATGGTACGTGGCCTTTGGGAGTTGACATACTCCGCCATTTCTTCGGTTAAGCCCGCACAAAACTGCTGCTTTTGCTCTCCAAAATCCAACTTTTTAAAGACTGTGGCTTTGAGTTGTAGGTCCCAAAACTTGTCTACATATTTGTGAATGGATTCATTGGGGGAGAGCTTTAAGCTTCGCCATTCGGTGAGTACTTTGTCTTTGGCATCGGTGGCCAAAAGCTGCTTCATAATGGAAGCTCTTTAAGCTTTCCATGTTCGTGGAGCTTCACCATTGGCTCATAGGCTAGACCACCATTGCTTGGCGGACTTTTGAAAGTGCATAGCTACATGGCGTAGCTTAGAGGATTCCGTGAAGCCCTCATCTCCAAACGCCGCATCAAATTGCTAGATAAAGGCCAAGACTTTGTCCGTAGCACCAAAGGTACCATCATAGGTAAGGAAAGAGATGCTCTTCCCTCCCTCTTTGAATTTCTTCAACTTGGACGACCTCTTCCATGCGGCATAGGATTTCCTATGGCATCAAAGGTTGCACCATCACTTTCTTTGGAAGGTGAAGAATTTGAAGAAGGTGGAGAAGAGGGTGACCTCTTTCTCGCCTTTTTCTTGTCTTGATCTTCGTTGTCTTGACCATCACTTTCATAAGAGGAAGAGGATGAAGAAGATGGAGAAGAGGGTGTCCTCTTTCTCGCCTTTTTCTTCTTTCGCTTTTTATCATCCCTCTTTGAATTATGGCGTGGAGAAGAGTGTGATGGTCTTCTCCGCTTTGGTGGTGATGGAGAGCATTTAGCCCGCCGTCTTCGTGGAGCCATCTCCACCGAGGTGGCGGGAAACTCACTTCTTTCTCGTTCCTTCAATGGAGGCTCTTGAGTTCTCCTTTGGGAAGGATATGCATCATCAAGAAGTAAATTCTTGAGCCCTTCGTACGGATTCTCTTCTTCTTCCCGAATTGGAGAGAGACCTCTTTTGGTAATCTCACAAGGAGGCTTCCTAGGTGTTCTCTCATCATGGTGATGAGCTTGGAGAATCCCGTGAGCACAGAGTTGCCATTGCACTTTTCTTTGGAGAGATGGATTGCCCATGGCTTGTTGAAGCCTAGAAACAAGATAGTTAACAAGCATTGAAGCATCATTAGTAGCTTGCTCATGAGCAAAATCAAAGTTATCAACATTAATTTCACTCTCTTTACTATTGTCAATCATTCTAACAACTTTTAGGTGTAAACTTTTTAGGTGTACTTTGGCACTTCAAGCCGTAGTTGCTACTCCTCTTAACCCCTTTAGAAAAAGCACTCAAGCTACTGTACCCGCGGCTCGAATACCATTAATTGTAGGGAATAGAAGAGAGGGTCTTTGACACCAAAACAACACCGGCTCCTGTCAAGCTTCTAATAGCTCAATAGTGGTTAAGCCGTAGGCAAGCCCCGTAAAAATCCACTATTAAGACCATAGCTCTCGCCGGTGATGCCCCGTTAACTGCACGAAGGCAGGCGCACTGCAAGGCTGAAAAATCCCTATTCTACTTACTCACAGGCAATTAATAATACCAACCATTTATAGCTAGCTTGAGGAACTCCCTTCTTGAGCAAGAAAAGAGAAACCTTGTGCTCGGATACCAATGTAACATTTAATGGCCTAATAACTTGTGTGTAGCGGAAATTAGCATGAACATAGTGGGCATTTCATTAGAATAGATTCCTAATGAGAATTACAAGAGTGCTTGGGTGGAGAGAGCAACGAAACTTGCTTCACATTTTCAACAGACTCGGAGCCTTGGCACACTCTCTCTCATCTAGAGAGACCGCTACGTAGAAATCACTAGAGATCAAGTTCTAGTTGGTTAATTAAACGGTAATTAGCCTAATTCTTCTTAATTAGCAAAGCTAGGTTAACCTATTTTCTTAATAAATTGAAGATTAATCCTATGTATACTCAAAAATCCTCTCTTAATTAAATATTCTCTGTTGATTATTGTGATTAAGCTTAGGCATATTAAGCTAATTAATTATTATATTATATTAGGACTGAAATTATCCATTTTAACCATAACTTAATGGGAATTATATTAATTAAGTTGAGATAATTATCAGAGCTATGTTAGACTGTAATTATGCTAGGAAAATTATAAGATATTTTTTTGAGTAATTTCCATAATTAATTAAGGAGAATTACACTATTTTTGAGAGAAAAATAAAGGGAAAAATGATCAAACTATTTCAAAATGCTTTAAGATATGTATTAGAGGTTAATTACATCTTAGAGAGCCCGTGATAATTAGTTTACCTAATTATCTTAGCAGAATTACACTATTGTTAGGATAAACTAAAAGGGGAAAAAATAGAAAATTGACTCAAAATGCTTTGAGTTATTTATTAAAGGTTAATTATATCTTAAGGAACCCATGATAATTATGTTAACTTAAGACAATTAATTTACCTAATTATGTTAGCAAAATTACACTATTTTTAGGACAAATTAAAAGGGGGAAAATAGCAAAATGATTCAAAATTCTTTGAGTTAATTATCATAGGTTAATCATATCTTAGAAAACTCGTGATAATTATTTTAATCTCAGATAATTAGTTTGCCTAGTTATCTTAACAGAATTACAGTGTTTTTAGGACAAATAATAACGGAGAAAATAGAAAATTGATTCAAAATGCTTTGAATTATTCATCAAAGGTAAATTACATCTTAGGAAAGTTGTGATTATTATGTTAACCTTAGATAATTAGTTTATCTAATTATCTTAGCAGAATTACACTATTTTTAGGACAAATTGAAAGGGGGAAAATAGCAAACTAATTCAAAATCCTTTCAGATAATTTCTAGAGATTAATTACATCTTAGGAAACCTGTGATAATTATTTTAACTTCAAATAATTAGTTTACCTAATTATTTTAGGAGAATTACACTGTTTTTAGGACAAATTAAAAGGGGGGAAATAGTAAATTGATTTAAAATGCTTTAAGATAATTATTAGACATAAAATACACCTTAAGTAACCCATAATAATTATCTTAACCTTAGATAATTAGCTTAACTAATTATCTCAGTATAATTACACTATTTTTAAGAGAAAGTAAAAGGGGGAAAATAGCAAAGTGATTCAAAATGCCTTGAGATAATTACTAGAGTTAAATCACATATTACAAAACCTGTGATAATTATCTTAACCTCAGATAATTAGTCTCACAGAATTACACTATTTTCAAGAGAAAACAGAAGGGGAAAAATAGTAAACTAATCCCAAATGCTTTGAGATAATTATTAGAGGTAAATTACATCTTAGATAACCCATGATAATTATCTTAATTGCAGATAATTATTTTAGATAATTATCCTAGTAAAAAACCTCTATTATTGAGGGTAAATTAAAAGGGGAAATTAGTAAATCATGTGTTATGATTACATGCTATTTATCACAGCTAGATTATAGGATAAAGAGGTCGTGATAATTATGTCAAGGTTAGAAAAGTAGTATAAATATTTATCTAAATCAAAGTATACTAATTCTAGCTAAAAACTAAAGGGAGAAATGAGTAAATCATGTTATATGATTACATGCTATTTATCAAAGCTAGATTACATGATGAAAAGGCCGTGATAATTATGTTAAGGTTAGAAAATTAATATAAATATTTATTTAAGTCAAATTATCTTCATTTTAGCTGAAAATTAAAGATGAAAATTATATAATTAAGTTGAAAAAAATAAGATAATTACCATAGGTCAAAAATATCCTTATCTACTTGTGGTAATTATACCATAGTTAATTAGTGAGGTTAGGAAATTATAATTGACCAAAAGTTGTATGTTTAGCAAAAGATTAATTAAAGTAAATAGACTTTGCGGTCAAAAGTTTTTAGGAGAAGTATAGTAAGTGTAAACCTATGATAAAAAGTTGAGGAAATGAAATCTTTAAGAGAAAATAAATAGAATAAATATTAAGCTCAAAATAAGTAGATTCCAAGCTTAAAAATTCGATGAAAAAATTAGGAAAAAGATATACAAAATTATAAGTAAATTAGGATACCTTCGAAAACCCTTAGGGGAGCTCTGGAAAAAGTTATCATGCCTTTATAGGAAAATAAGAAATTACTAGGTCAAGAAATTACCAATTAAGACTACAAATTTAACCTTGGATGGGTTACGATTGAATACAAAGGTCAAGTCTAGATTTCAAATAATGTACCTAATGATTAGACGTCCTTTTTATAAGGATAAGAAGTTATAGCACCTAAAAGGACCCGAGCCAATCCTACATCTAATGATGAGGGCAGAGCTCTAAAAAGAACTAGAGCGTCGCACGACGATGAAGCTAGGCCTAGTAGTAGGCCTACAGAAAGGAGTCTTCAGGCGCCAGCGCAACAGCAGATGGCCGATCAGTCCCAGGTGGGGTTCCCATTATTCAATTATGTCTTTCAATAGTTTAAGTTATTTTATAAGTTAGCATTGCATACGTAAGAAGTGAGTAAGAATCAATAAATGAATAATTGACCAAAAATGGAAGGTAACTTCCAACGTGCATTTGTTTATGATGTAAGAAAGAATTTTTTGGATTGTAGGAAAGAATTGTTTGGGTTAAAACTAGTTGAACTAAAAAAGATATCATTGATCATCCTTAAGACATCTTGTCTCAAGACACCTCCGACTCCTTGGTATAAATTGATGATAATAATGGCTTTCCAGCCATGGATAAGTCGGTTACCCCCATGAACGATGAGTTTCTACTCCGTGTCGTGTCTTCATGTTTCTACATAAGTTAGGATACCGTTTTTATCCTATGGGAGCCGCCCGGTTGTATGGGCAACTGGTTTGGTGTATGAGCACCCGGAACCTTGGTTGGGGGTTTATCCACTCCGGATTGTGAATAAGGAATGGGTGCCATTTGTTTTTCACCCTTAGGTGGTCTTGAGACAAGAAGAGTACTGTTCATGCTTATTATGGACAATGTTTTGATTGACAGTACCCTGACTTAAGTTTAAAGATGTCTGTTTTCTAAAAGAATGTTTTCAAGGGATGTTTTAATGAAATCATGTTATGAAGGATAAAAGGAATCATTATTTTAATTTTCATAAGAATGTGGTAGTAATTAAAAAATAAAAGAATCATGTGTGAGTGTGGGGTGGTAAGTGGGGATTGACTAAGGTTGTCAATCATGGACGGGTGGACCTGTTTAGTCAGGTAACTATCCATCCCTGCGCACTGAAACGTTTAGAAAACTTCTTCACTTGGAAGAGGAGTCCACCAGTGGCTGTGCCCTCACATCTCTTAGGGGGGGAAAAGCGTTGGTTGAGGATATCTTAGCCCAATTGTGGCAGTTATAGGGCCGAAATAGTTGTTTTTTTGGACTTTTAATACGTTGTCATGTTTCTGTTGCGAGACATGACTAGGTCTTCTTCTAAGGCTATAGACCCAAGCCATTGTCAATGGTAAAGGTCTATTCCTTGGGTTTTTATTGTTAGAGACTCTGATTTTTATCAGACCTAGAGACCTGTCAAGGATCCCATCCCGATCTTGGTATTGGCGGGTTGGGAATCTCAAACGTGGTATCAGAGCGTGTGTTAATTAAAGTCTTGGACCTAGGAAAAAGTTTAAGGCGTTAAGTTGAAATAAGTGATCTTTGACAAATTCAATTAAAGATGTATTTAATTAAAAAGAGGGAGTGAAAGGAAGAGAGAGAATTATCCCATCCTTGCAGGAAAATTTCTATCATGCCTACTTCAAATTCATGGATTTCAACATTAGGTTTATGAGGGCTTGCCTATCCCGAGACTATTCAATGCAAAAAAGCGTGATGAAATGGCTGGATAATAGATTTTCTCCTTCCACTTGGAGAATCAAGTGGTCAGGATGTGGTGGATTTTTCTTCATTGATTTGGGAGGGTTAGAAGGTTTAGAACTAAATATGAAGAGACTCAAGTGGGCCGAAGATCTTCAAGTGATTGAAGTATACTTTTTCATTGAAACGGAGAATCCAGAGGAAACCGTTGTAATAGATGATGTCCAAGTATCACAAAATCAATGGGTGTTTGACCAAGTGTCTAAAGTAATCTACCCAGGTAGAATTAGACCCATAGGAGTAGGCCCTAGTTTTAACACTAGGTTGGTAATAGGACACTTTTATGTCCTGTTAAGTGACCATTTTCCTTGAATTATGTCAAGAAATTCAAAATGGATTTTGAGGTGCTATCTATCTAGAAAGTTTTCTCATGAGCTGAAAAAAACTCGACATTTTTTTGGAATATCAATTCCATCTTTAACCTTGTCCTTGCACAACATTTCACAACCTAAACTGTGTAAAAAAACGGGTCTTGTTTTTGCCTTTTCTCAACTTTTTGCAACTATACCACTCTGAAATTCATGTTTGTGAGGTCTATAATGCTAGAGAACTATCTTTAGTAGTCCTCAACATGTCCTGATGCTTCTAGGGAGAAATAAGTATTAAAGTTGTAAGTTATGACCAAATTACAAAAATTGTCAAATCTTGTTTTTTAGCCAATTTTAGCTCTTCTATGATTTTTTTGGTGGATTTCATGATATCCAAATGCATTTTTTATTTTCTATGTCACATATTGTAACATAAAGCTAATATTCCTTGAGTTTTGGGGCACCTAATACCCTATTTTGCATAGTACACAATGATGGTTGATTTGTTCAATTATAGAAGAAAACAAAACATTCTAGTATATGAAGTATAGCTTTTTTAATATTGTTAGTTTCTTGTGACAACTACATGCATTTTGTAGGTAGTAACCATATCCAGTCATAAGGATCAAATTTGGCTAGATATTGAATAGTTTCTATGGGATTCTATAACTCATAATGTTGAACCCAGTTTTTTCATGTTTGCTGTATTTAGCACTTCATCTTAATTTGTCCCCAAGATTCCCCTTGGTAAGAGATGTATTATTCTTTTTACATGCTCCATGGCTCCTTATGAACATAAAGGACAATAGGGAACTAAGAAAACATGCATACATTATTTTTATTGAGCGTGGCTATAGAAACTTTGATGATAGGTTTGTAGAATGGTAAAAATTCAACTTTTTGTACCTATTTATTTTGGAAACAAAAAAAATAGTGAGTGAGAAGCAATCATATGTTGTGATGACCAACCCATTGAAGTTAACTAAGGAATTTATATCAAGTCCTACAAAAATCCCTAATCTTATTTTTATGCAACAAAACGTAAGAAATGGCTGTTTTGATGAAAATGCACTGGTCCATCAACTTTGGAGGCTTGGTGTGACCAAAAGATGAGAAAGTTTACGAGTTTCTTATTTTTTCCGTGTGTAGTAGGCCTTGAACTATAATGTCATGAAAGGATTTTACAAAATGAGTGGATCTACTATATTTTTGGAGGTTTTTCTCAAAACCCTGAAAGGACACTTTAATGTCTTGTTAGGTTACCAACCTAGTGTTAATGGACCAAAAGATGTTGTATAATATTTTGATCCTATATCTAATCCACCCAAAGTCCTCAAGATTCTAGTATAGGACTATCATCACCTTTGTACATAGTAGGATCTTCATGAGTTGTATTAACTCTTGTCCATATGGTTCTCATGGGTATGCTATAAGTAGTTTTTGTTTATGGTTTGGCAATTGTCTTCATCCTATGTGCAAAAGTCTTGAGTAGGAGATAAGTTAAAAGTATAAGTAAGAAATATTTCATATGGCACTAAATTCCACTAATTCAATCTCAAGAAAATATTCAGGTAAATAGCCTTTACACTGTTAGTCAAGATAAAAATTACTACTAAAGCAAGTTTACCTCCCTACTTTCAAGGGAGAGGGACCCAATTTAGAGCGAGATGCCGAAGCGTGGTTAGATGCTATGGATGACTATTTCAAAGCTGCAAGAACTTCTCTAGAAAACCAAACAATGTTGGGTATGTTCCGTCTCAGCGGAGATGCCAAACGTTGGTGGAAGCAACACTGCAGAGATAATCCCACGAGTAGTCTATCTTGGGAGAAAATGAAGCACGCAATCAAAGAACGTTATCTCCCTCCTACACATCAGGCTATCAAGATGAACGAGTTCTTTGGTCTACGCTACCTAGGACTTTCATTAAAGGAGTACTACACCAAGTTTGTGTCTTTATGACGCTATGCTCCTCAGATGACCATGGAGCAACAAATTGCCCGTTTCTGTCAAGGCCTCAACAACCCCCTGAGTACACGTCTTGAAGCCATGAGGCCTACATCAATATAGGATGCCCTTCTCAGGGCTAAGCCTCTTGCAGTCGAAGGAACCAACTCCATAAGGATCTATAATAGAATTAATAACTTTAGGGGAAGAGCCAGGGGAACTTTCAACCAAGGATACCAACAACGTGGAGTAACCGCAGCAGTGAACTTGGAGCAGACCTTCCCAAAGGTTAGGTGCTATGGATGAAATCAAATGGGGCACTATAGAAATAACTGTTCTGGAGAGCAAAAGACTCAAACTACTGCTATAGCCATTCCTCAAAATCAAGGAGATAATCTAGGAGGAGGTAGAACTGGAGGACGAGGTACAGGGGAGGAGCCAGATCTTATGTAATCATGGAAGAACCAACCTTATGAATGAGGAAGATAAGAGAGCCACTTGCTTGGCCACAATTAGCAATCCTTGAGCTTTGTAAACCAGTATAAGTCGATAATGTAAAACTTTGAGTTACTTATATATTATAATGGTATACATGATTTTCTTTTCTAAAATTACTTAAGGAATCTAAAGTTAAGTTAGTATTCAATCAAGAAATTAAGGATTGATCTAGCAAATAAGACAGAGGTTCCCGATAGTATGAAAAGAATTTGAATTTGAGAATGAGATAGTTATCAAGAAACCAACTCACATTCTTTGTGCACACGATAGCCTTCCTTGGAAAATGACCTAGATATGAAATTATTAAGGTACGAGACTAATAGGAAGCTGAAAAAAACTCTTGGTATGATACTTCTTATAACCCTTTACATATTGTTGGTCAACTAGGTTAGAGCACATAGGGGGTACCTCTGGTGCAATGGTGGAAGCTTGTGCCGAACACAGATTCCTCAGAATGGCAAGAACACACCGAGCGCGTTCAGATTGGCAAAGCTGAAATACATGATACTTGTCGAATGCTGATTTCTTTGAATGGCCAGTTAGAACGAGCGCGTTCATGTTGACAAGGTGGATATATGGATATTTTATAGAATTGATTTAACCTGGTTTTTGAGATGATACGAATGGTTTGTAAAGGTTTTTAAGATGGGCTCAACACTAAGAGTTTCTTGAGGAAAAATTGACTAGCAAGCAACTCCAACAAGAAACTAGAAAGAACTCTTAGAGTAATTAGTAACATTTGGTAAAGTGGAAAGGTTATCCCTTAGAAGATTTCACTTGGGAGGATGAATTTCTCTTCTCAAAGATTTTCCCAATTTCGGTTGAGATGAGGGCATCTCAAATTCTTAAGTTGGGGTGACTGTAAGGTTTCTAGTTTCTGAAACCTTAAAGATTGTATAAAGCTTAATCAAACTGATATGATTATTGAAAAAGAAATGCAGAATTGTCTGACCGTGGAAAATATTGGTATTTTTGGAATCTTAACACTAGAATGGTAACCTAAAAGGACATAAAAGTGTCCTTTCAGGGTTTTGGGAAAAATTTCCAAAACCATAGTAGATCCACTCATTTTGAAAAATCCTTTCATGAGCTTATAGTTCAATAACTACTACGTATGGAAAAAAATGAGAAACTTGTAATTTTTCTCATCACTTGGTCACGAAAAGCCTCCAAAGTTGCTGGACCAGTGCATTTTGCCCAAAACAGCAATTTCTTAAGGTTGATTGCATATAAATAAGAGTAGGGATTTTTGTAGGACATGAGATAAAATGCCCCTTCAATGGGTTGGTGACCAAAAAATATGGTTGCTTTTACCTCACTAATTTTTTTTTGGGAAAAAAAATAGGTACAAAAAAGTTGCATTTTTGCCATTCTGCGGACCTATCATCAAAGTTTTTATAGTCACGCTCAATACAGATACTATATACATTTTTTCTTGGTTCCCTTTGGGCCTTTGGATTCCAAAGGAGCCATGGAGCATGTCAAAATGATAATGGATCTCTTAGAATTGGAACCTTGGGGGAAATGATAAAGTGCTAAATACAGCAAACCTGAAAAAATTAGGTTTAGCATTATGACCTCTAGAAACCCATAGAAACTACTCAATAACTAGCCAAGTTTTTAGTCTATGATTAGATATGGTTACTACCTACAAAATACACACAATTGGCCTAAGAAACTAGAAATATTGAGAAAGTTATACTTGCTACGCTAAAATGTATCGTATTCTTCAGCAATCAAAAAACTCAACCATCATCGTATACTATGCTATATAGTATATTAGGTCCCCTAAAACTCAAGGAGGATTAGATTTATGTTATACATTACACTTACACAATCACAATTGAATTTAGATATCAAGAAAGCCACCAAAAAAATCATAAAAGTGCTAATTTTGGTCAAAAAATAGGATTATGCAATTCTTGTAAATTGGTCATAACTTTCAATTTTAACACTTAGTTCTCCCTACAAGCATCAAAACATGTTGAGAACTATGAAGGCCTAACCTCTAGTCATCTAAACCTCACAAACATGAAGTTTAGAGTGGTATAGTTGCCAAAAATTGAAAAAAAACCAAAAACAGGACCCGTTTTTTCACACAGTTTAGGTTCAAAAATGTTGTGCAAGAGTAATGTTAATGGTGAGATCGATACTCCAAAAAAAATGCTAAGTTTTTTTCAGCTCATAAGGCAACTTTGTGGATATATAGCACCTAGAAATTCATTTTCATACTCTTCAAATAATTCAAGCAAAATGGTCACTTAACAGGACACAAAAGTGTCCAAGGACATAAAAGTATCCCATTACCATTCTAGTTTTAAGCACAACAAACCCCGGCGGGCTAGAAATTTTCAGAACAGAATTTCGATAAAATATGGAAAAGTTACGGGTTCTGAAAGGTTACACTATGAATTTAATTAGTTAAGTAAAATTGGATGGTTTCAGTAATTATTATTAATAAAGACTTTCTTATCCTAAGGTTCTAGAAATCACTGATATTTCTAATTTTCAGCATTAAAAATCAGTGGAATTAGTAAAAATTGATTCTGGAAGCTAGGGGGACTGTGTGAAGCTCTAGGGAACCTGCCTTGGACTAGATTTAGCAGCAGGGGACGTTTTTGGAGTTGTAGGGATGCAAGTTACTATCATTTTCTATCTTGTGAGTGCCCAGAAACCTATAAATACGACCCCTTGCTTCACATTTTGGACAAACTCAAAGCCTTGGCACACTCTCTCTCATCTAAAGAGACCGCTACGTAGAAATCACTAGAGATCAAGCTCTAGTTGGTTAATTAAACAGTAATTAGCCTAATTCTTTTTAATTAGCAAAGCTAGGTTAACCTATTTTCTTCCTAAATTGAAGATTAATCCTATGTATACTCAAAAATCATCTCTTAATTAAATATTCTCTTCTGATTATTGTGATTAAGCTTAGGGATATTAAGTTAATTAATTATTATATCATATTAGGAGTGAAATTATCCATTTTAAACATAAATTAATGGGAATTATATTAATTAAGTCTAGATTAATTTGAGATAATAATTAGAGCTTGTTAGACTGTAATTATGCTAGGAAAATGATCTTATAATTTTCTGAGTAATTTCCATAATTAATTAAGTAGAATTCCACTGTTCTTGAGAGAAAAATAAAGGAGAAAATGATCAAAATATTTTAAAATGCTTTCAAATATTTATCAGAGGTTAATTAAACCCGTGATAATTATGTTAACCTCACAGATAATTAGTTTACCTAATTATCTTAGGAGAATTACAGTGTTTTTAGGATAAATTAAAAGGGGGAAAATAGCAAATTGATTTAAAATGCTTTGAGTTGTTTTTCAGAGGTTAATTACATCTTAGGGAGCCTGTGATAATTATGTTAACCTCAGATAATTAATTTATCTAATTATCTTAGCAAATTTATACTTTTTTTAGGACAAATTAAAAGAGGGAAAATAGAAAATTGATTCAAAATGCTTTGAATTATTCATCAGAGGTAAACTACATCTTAGGAAAGCTATGATAATTATGTTAATCTGAGATAACTAGTCTACCTAATTATCTTAGCAGAATTACACAGTTTTTAGGACAAATTGAAAGGGGGAAAATAGCAAACTGATTCAAAATTTTGTAAGATAATTTTTAGATATTGATTACATCTTAGGAAATCCATGATAATTATGTTAACTTCAGATAATTAGTTTACATAGTTATCTTAGCAAAATTACATTGTTTTTAGGACAAATTAAAAGGGGAAAAATAGCAAATCGATTTAAAATTCTTTAAGATAATTATCAAAGGTAAAATACACCTTAGGTAATCCGAAATAATTATCTTAACCTTAGATAATTAGTTTAACTAATTATCTCAGCATAATTACACTGTTTTTAGGGGAAATTAAAAGAGGAAAGATAGCAAAGTGATTCAAAATGATTTGAGATAATTATTTAGAGGTAAATCACATCTTAAAAAACCTGTGATAATTACCTTAACCTCAGATAATTAGTCTAACTAATTATCTCAACATAATTACACTATTTTTAAGTTGAAAAATAATAAGATAATTACGAGAGGTCAAAAATACTCCTTATCTGCTTGTGGTAATTATATCATAGTTAATTAGTAAGATAAGGAAATTATAATTGACCAAAAGTCCTATGTTTAGCAAAAGATTAATTAAAGTAAATAGACTTTGCGGTCAAAGTTTTTTAGGAAAATTATAGTAAGTCTAAACCTATGATAAAAAGTTGAGGAAATGAAATCTTTAAGAGAAAATAAATAGAATAAATATTAAGCTCAAAATAAGTAGATTCGAAGCTTAAAAATTCGATGGGGAAATTAGAAAAAAGATATACAAAATTATAAGTAAATTAGGAAAGCTTAGAAAACCCTTAGGGAAGCTGTGGAAAAAGTTATCATGCCTTTATAGGAAAATAAGAAATTACTAGGTCAAGAAATTACCAATTAAGACTACAAATTTAACCTTGGATGGGTTACGGTTGAATACAAAGGTTAAGTTTAGATTTCAAATAATGTACCTAATGATTAGACGCCCTTTTTATAAGGATAAAAAGTTATGGTACCTAAAAGGACCCGAGCCAATCCTACATCTAATGATGAGGGCAGAGCTCTAAAAAGAACTAGAGCCTCGCACGACGATGAAGCTAGGCCTAGTGGCAGGCCTACAGAAGAGAGTCTTTAAGCACCAACGCAACAGCAGATGGCCGATCACTTCAAGGTGGGGTTCCCATTATTCAATTAAGTCTTTAAATAGTTTAAGTTCTTTTATAAGCTAGCATTGCATACGTAAGAAGTGAGTAAGAATCAGGAAAGGAATAATTGACAAAAAATGGAAGGTAACTTCCAATGTGCATTTGTTTATAATGTAAGAAAGAATTGTTTGGGTTGTAGGAAAGAATTGTTTGGGTTAAAACTGGTTGAATTAAGAAAGATATGATTGATCATCCTTAAGACAACTTGTCTCAAGACACCTCCGACTCCCTGGTATAAATTGATGATAATAATGGCTTTCCAGCCATGGATAAGTCGGTTACCCCCATGAACGATGAGTTTCTACTCCGTGTCATGTCTTGATGTTGCTACATAAGTCAGGATACCATTTTTATCCTAGGGGAGCCGCCCGGTTGTATGGGCAACTGGTTTGGTGTATGGGCACCGGAACCTTAGGTGGGGGTTTATCCACTCCGGATTGTGAATAAGGAATGGGTGCCGCTTTTTTTTCACCCTTAGGTGGTCTTGAGACAAGAAGAGTACTGTTCATGCTTATTTTGGACAATGTTTTGATTGAAAATACCCTGTCTTAAGTTTAAAGATATATGTTTTCTAAAAGAATGTTTTCAATACTATTTTCAAGGGCTGTTTTAATGAAATCATGTTATGAAAGATAAAAGGAATCAAATTTTTAATTGTGATAAGAATGTGGTAGTAATTAAAAAATAAAAGAATCATGTGTGAGTGAGGGGTGGTAGGTGGGGATTGAGTAAGGTTGCCAAATCATGGATGGGTGGACTTGATTAGTCAGGTAACTATCCATCCTTGCGTACTAAAATGTTTAGAAAACTTCTTCACTTGGAAGAGGAGTCCACCAGCGATTGTGCCCTCACATCTCTTAGGGGGAAAAAGCGTTGAGGATACCTTAGCCCAATTGTGGCAGCTATAGGGCCGAAATAGTTTTTTTTTTTGAACTTTTAATACGTTGTCCCATTTCCGTTGAGAGACAGGACTAGGTCTTCTTCTAAGGCTATAGACACAAGCCATTGTCAATGGTAAAGGTCTATTCCTTGGATTTTTCTTGTTAGAGACTCTGATTTTTATCAGACCTAGAGACCTGTCAAGGATCCCATCCCAATCTTGGTATTGACGGGTTGGGAATCTCGCAGTCCCATCTTCTATATACCACTGTTTCAACAAGGGCTGCTTTAACCTGATGCAGCGTAGGCATAACGTAATATGCTGTCACAAAGCGGGTCACACAAAAAATTTGTAAATTTTTGGTTGGGGACTTTGTTCTGAACAAAGCAAAGAAAATGAATGCTCTCTTAAAAATTTCACGAAGTGGTTTGCATCTAGAAGAGTTTGATTAATAGAAGGAACTTTCCCAAAGTCCTTTAAGAGCAAATTCAAAGTGTGAGAAGCAAATGGAACCCATGTTATCTCTGGATACTTTGCTTCAATTTCTTTTCCAGCTGCTTTGTAGTTAGATGCATTACAATGTCACATTTTTAGGTCCTCATGCTCTTTTGATCGAGCGCTCATATACACCAGCAAGATATCCACTAGTTTTCTCTTTCAAGGATCTATCGATCGCCTCAAGAAAGATGGAACCTCTTGGACAAATCAACATCACATTAATCAATGGTTTCTTTTAACAAATTTTCCAACCATCTAAAACAATTGTGCATCCATACTGTGGCATATAATCAAGAGTTGTGCGCTTTAAAATATTTTTTGATGTAGTCTTCACTTTATCTAAGTATTTTGTACGTATCTTATTATAATCAGGTACCACAAAACCCTTCTTCGTCGTTCTCATTAAAGCATCTTTGAATATTGGAATTCTAACGACATTAAAAGGAATTCCACGTGCAACAAATGCTTGTGTCCACTTAAGATGGAGTTCAAGCAGCCATTGTTTATCAAATGCCTAATGCAAAGTAGGACCACTTGGTGCAGGTTCTCCTCCAGTCCATGCTTCACTTCGGCTTATGTTAGCAGAGATTCTGGTAGGATTAGAGATACAATCCCCAGCAAAGGATGAATGACACCCTCCCTGACCTGAAGTAGGGATCAAGGGAGGGTTTTGATCATTCTCCAGTGTCATCTTGATGTCCCTAGGCATAGATGGAGCCATCAGTTTGGGACCTCCCTTTTTTTTTCCCTCAAGATGTGATCTCTTTGTCCTGAGTGCCCACTCGGGAAATTTTTCTTTTTGGCAGGTATTTGCAAGCTAAAATGTTTCCAAGAATTTAGAGCACATGTTCTTTCAACTATGAGAGTTTTCGCTAAAATTATGACCGCAGGTCTTACACTTCAACTTTGATGTAGTCTTTCCATTAATCAATTCATGTATGTAGTTCCACTCATATCTTTTCACCATCTTCTTAAGATCTGCAAACTCAAACAGAACTAATTACTAAATACACATCTAAAATCAAACTCTAATACCACTTACATTACTTTATTTGTCAACGTTTTCAACCTCTTTAATTAATAAATACCAAAAATAGCTTTTTTTTCAAGTGTAAGAGCTCACTTTACACTTGAATCATGATAAATAAATTGCTTAAACTATCTCAATAACTTTCAAATGTGAGTAAACTCTACACATAGCAAGATATTTTTTTTAAACCTATCTAAATCACCTCCAAGTGTGAGCGTAACTCTACACATGGCAAGCAATTAGAATTCACGACTTCTATAATTCTCTTCTAGGTGTGAGAATACCTCTACACAAAGAGAGAGATTATTATTTAATCTACCTAGACTATCTGTAGTGTGAGTACTACTCTACACATGACAAACAATCATTAGATAAATCTAACCCAAGTTACTTCCAGGTGTGAGCATAGTTCAACACACAACAAGTAACTCCTAGCTTTAACTATCTAACTTAAGTTACTTCTAAGTGTGAACATAGTTCAACACAAAGCAAATAACTGCTAACTTTAACTTTATTGAATCACTTCCAAGTGTGAGTTTCCTCTACACAATGCAAGTAGTCAGTAATTACCTTACTTAATTTACCTCTCAGTGTAAGATATACTTCACACAGAGCAGATAAAGACTAAATTCAAAACTCCAAAACCTAGAAAAAAATGTTTTGTCCGAAGCTCTAAATTTCTATTAAATAAATTCTATAACAAATTTTAAACCAATTTTTTAATATTTTTCTTGTTGTTGAGGCTCACCTATAGATAAGAAAAGGGGAAGAGAGCTCAATGGAATGAGGAAAACAGTCTATTTTCATGGTATATAAACAACTTTATTTTTATCGAACTAATATTTTGATCGAAATGTTATTCGATCGCAATTCAAATAAATTATACGATACGGTGGTTTTGTTGATGTGGCACCGTATAATACGGCCGAATAAAAATAGGTGTCATATAACACGTCCATTTTAAGCATAATTTTGCAAATGCAGTTGTGGATTCAAAGGGTGTTTCAGATGCAAAACTTTGCCATGCATGTTTTGGGTATCTGAATTTTACCAATTTTCCATCTGCATGCAAAAATCTAATATGGTTGATTCTTTTTCACATCTTGAAAAACATGTGAAATATGTTTAGAAAGGTTGTATTTTGGGTAAGATACAACGTTGTCATGCCGCTTTGCAGGCATGTGCTGAAAGATGGGAATTTGCATGCAATTTCAAGTTTTTCCAAACTTGTGATTTGGGTCTGATATGACAATAGGATGATTGAAATGTATTCAAAATGTGGGTGCGGTGCCTAGAAAGAAAGATTGGTGCTTGCAAGCCGAGTTGTAGTGATGCTGTCAAAATGGGATTTTATAACCCAAATTGGTAATGTTCGAAGTGCTCTCCATGCCTGTGTTTTAGGCTTCTAAATCACAGCTATGATGAAGAAGTTATGGCAGTTTGAAGTTGGGACAGTTTGCAGATATGGGCCGAATTGGGCAGCTGTTGTTGAAGGATCAAAGTTGAAATGAATGCATGGGCCTAAAGTGCTCGTCACGTGGAGCATGTTGGTCTTTTCAGATTGAAAATGGAGCCCTCGTTGTTGTCAAGATATTGCCCATTGAAGTTTCACCAAGGGACAATTTTGTAGTGGTTTGGTTGTCCCAGTCAGTGTGCCATCTGGCAGTTTTCATGCTTCAAGAAGGTACTCGAATATGGTGCACTTAAAAGGGCAATAAGTGCTCAAGAAGAACCTTGTCTGGAATGTCATCTCTTGCAATGCATTGATTATAGGGTATGCTCAATAGGGGCAATGCCAAGAAGATCTGCATTGTTTTTATCAAATGCAGAGCCAGGGATTCTCTCTAGATGTAGTCAAGTATGCTTGAGTTTTGAAGGTATGTGCTATTATGTAAGACACTGGCATGGGTTAACAAATTCATAATGAGATTGTTAGTTAGGGTTTGTTGGAAAATGACGTCGTGCTTGGCCATGCCGTGCAACTCTGCTTCCATGATGGGAAAAAGAGAAAAGAAATCCAAGCTTAGCTTCTTTGAAGCTAACACATTTATTGAGTAGTGATCAGGGCTTGTTGATAGGTCAAGTTTAATGCTAAATGTATTCCATATGCGGCTTTAAGGGGCCAAAACTTATGTTTTAATGCTAAAAGTGGCTACACAAGGGGCCCTTTTTTCCCCTAGCAACGACGGTGCCATCATTTCTTAGGGAGGCAAGAAGGCGCTATGTATAGAAGGTGTGAGGAGAAAGTAGGCGGGGAAAAAAGGGCAAGCAAAGCATGAGGCAAGTAAGGAGAGAGTTTTGGCGGTTAAGCAAGAGAAGATTTGAGAAGTAAGAGGTGAAGGGTAAGGAGCTCAGACAAGGAAAGGAAGGTTCTCAAGGCTCTCAAAGAGATAAAGGACTCAAAGCTCGATAGAGCTCTACCGAAGAAGTGAGAAGAGGCTCTCCACAAAGGGAGAGAAAGGAGAGCTTTTGATGACCAAGAGAGGAAGGAGACATATACGGCCAAGCAAGAGGATCTCACTCTCTCTTGAAATTTTGGAGCCATTACCGGCCCACGTAATCATGTAAAGGGAGCTTAAACTCCTATTTCAGTTAATCCAAGTGTTACAATGTTGATGTTGCTAACACCTCTGCTTTGCTACCGATTAAATTTAGCAAAGCTTGACTTGATTAATTGAAGTTTATGGTGATTGCCATAGCCATTTGCACTTGTTGTTCTTATTCTCTCTCATACCTCTCATAGTCGGAGGTCCCGTGCTTTCTCGGCTCACCTCTCAAATCCATATCCCCCGACATATTTGGTGAATCCGACGCGAAACGAGCCGGGGTGGGAGGTTAAGATGGAGATGCCATAACAGTTGATGCAATTTATTGAAGATTTCAATTCCAATGGATTTGATAAAAATCTAGCAGTTGCAAACTTTCCAAAAATGATGGAATGATTTTCAGGGATGTTTGTAGGAAGCGAAAGCTGTGCAAATAAAAACACAGATTGATGATGTAGTATAGATGGCACTTGATGCTCTATGGGAGGAGTATCGTGTTTTTCAAGGATATGATCCAAAAGGTTTTATTGCATGTTGTGAAGCCAAGATGAAGAGCCAAAATGTTCCAAAAAATTGGATGATTGCAGCTTTTGAAGAGGTTGTAAACTCAGATTTTAAAAAGCAGGTTCAAGAACTGGCAGAAGCATATCCCATACGGTGGGACTATTTTGTAGAAGAATTTAATTGTGGAAGCTCAAGGATTCTAGATCTCAAAACATAGGAGATTATTGAACGTAGCCAAATTATTTTTACTAAAGGTGAAGAGGATCAGATGCAATTTCTTAACAATCAATTTTGGGAGCATATTTCGACAAGAAGCAAAGCCAATGCAAATGCAAAATTGGAACTAGCAGATTTAGTTTCAGAGGAGCATGTTTTGAGCAATGTGGAAAAGGTAAACAATGAATTTAATGTTGAAACATAATTATATGAATTGTTTTCAAAGGTTGCTTGCATGAACGCTACCTCTAATAATGGTCCCTGTGCAGACGTAGACTGTATAGCAAGTGGTTCACAAGCTGCTGACCTAGACATGGGTTATTTAGAAGGAATTCACCAAGAAGATGAGCCTCTACAAGATACTATTGAAACTATCAGGGCTATAGCCGAGTAGGAAAACATGTTTGCTACAGATGATTGCATAAATAAATCTATTATATACACAATAGCTGATGAAGTGACGGAGATTGTGGACCCAACACAGGATGAGTCTGATAATGCTAATGAACTTATGATTGCTACTAACAATATGTTTGCAGATGCTGTTATCACAGAAGATGCCATAATCGATGATTTCTTGACTAGATCTAAAGGAGACAATTATAAGAATATAAAAGAGCGTGGATGTCGCGAAGCTCCTCTCCCATGCTAAGAAAGATACTAAGAAGATGCAAATCATGCTTACTTGAAGCTTACCTAATCCTTGATCAACGTTCATGGCTTGGTAACATGCTATTTATACGATTAATGTATGCCAGATGCGGCTTTAAAGGGCCAAAAAATGCCTTGATGATGCTAAAAAAGAGTATGCTTAAAGTGAGCATAAATAAGACTTTATGATCTAGAACTGTAGTGCTTGAAGTGCTCTACCAACTTGTCTTTACGGCTCGTAGATTGGAGCTACGCTGAAAAATTTATGGCAATTTGAAGTTAAAGTTGATGTAGATCCATACCGCATTGGGAAACTGCAGTTGAGGGCACAGAAAAGAAGTGAACACATGGACCTAAAGTGCACGTCGGTCTTTTCAGATTAGCACAATCAAAAATCTGGCCGCCAAGTTGTTACGAGTTTAAGTTTCCATGTGGGGGCTAGTTACGTGCCAGGCCGATCACCTCGATTGGTGTGCAATCTGGGAATTTTACGGCCTCGGCATGGTTTGTATGCGTTTTATGCAGCTTGAGAAGTCTATAGGAATATACGGCTTGTCAGACAAAGTCCGGGTTGATGAGATAATATGGCTTGAGGCTAGTGTCCGTTGTCGGCGCACTGCTAAGCTCGATAATTTTTTGCATTATCAGAGATGCTGATATGGGCAGTAGAATTCACAATGATATTGTCATTTAAGGACGAATTTTGAGCCATTGAATGCTTTGCCCGATGAGTATAAAAAATGTGGTCCCCCATAAAACCAAGGGAAGTTGCCCACCCAAGAGGCTATGAGCCCAATGCTCAAATGGACGCCCAAAAGGCAATGGCCGCCCATCTAAGTGAAGGGAAGGGGCGATAACGTGAAGAGGAAGTGAAAATAGATACGGTGAGGGCAGGCATCAAGGAGGCACAAATAGAGAGAGGGAGGCTCATGCCGGGGGCTATAGGGAGCTCGGACGAGCGCAAGCATGAAACAAAAAAGGACTTGCTTGCCATGGGGCCCATGTTCAGCCCTAGTCTGTGTAATTTTTGTTCAATCCCACCATGGACATGCCACGTCAGTAGTGGTCGTTCCATGCCACGTCACTAACATGGGGGGGGGGGGGGGGGGGGGGGGGGGGGGGGGGGGGGGGGGGGGGGGGCTATTTTAAGGGAGAAGGGATTTGCATGAAAAAGATAGGGGAAGGAACGAGATGAAGGGTCTCAAGGAAGAGCTAAGACAACCAAGTCTCTCTCGGCAAGGGAGAGCTCGGACAACCGGGGAAGGCTACCTCTTTCTCGTGCATAAGCAAGAGGATATCTCTCGTCCATGAGTAAACAGGTCTCTTCTCTTGAAGATCTTAAGCAAAAGGAATCCGGCTTTCTCTCATCTCACTCTCTTGAGCTCAAAAAGAGAAATCACCAAGGGCATACAGAGTAAGTCAATTAGAGGAGAAGTCAAAGCTTGTGAGCGGCAATTAAGGTAGTGCAAAAGCAAATAGAGCAGGAAGGTGTTGAACATTTGTGAAGAATTGAAACATGATGATTAACAGAGTGAACTAAAAAGAAGTTTGCAGAATCCTAAAGGTCGTTGAACCAGGTAACTTTTGGAGCCGTTAACGGCCCAGATAATCCTGTAAAGGGAGCTTAAAATCCTATTTACCATGTAATCCAAGTGGTGGTGCTACTAACAGCCCACCTTGACTAATGATTAGATTGTACTCAAAGCTTTCAGTGCCTATTGTTCTCTCTCTTCCACACCGCTCATAGCCAAAGGCCCCGCACCTTCCTGGCTCATGTTTCGAGCGCTTATCCCCCGGCAACGGAGCTTTGGTTGGTATGTATGCTAAATGTGGTGTAGTTTTCGCAATATAGATAAATGTGAGCTTGCCGAGTCTGCATCAGTGTAATCCAAAAGAGAAAGAGATTGCATAGAATCCAATGTGAGTTGTCGTCGATAGACCAAACCAAAATCTGTAGTGCCTTTCAAGTATTTCAATATACGCTTTGCTGCAGACCAATGCTTAAGAGAAGGACGTGCAAGATGTTGTCCAAGATAATTAGCGACAAACAGAATATCAGGATGAGTGTTCATGCCAAAAAACTAAAGACATCCAATCAAGTTAGCATAAGGCTGATTTGTGATAAGTTGACCGCCATTGTAAGGTGTGTTGGCTGAATGTACAAATTCCATACCAAATTTTTGAATAGTATCTGCAATAAACTTTGACTGTCAAAGGAATAAAATACCTTTTGTACGATTTCGTTGGATTTGAATGCCAAGACACGAGTGAATCTCTCTAAGATCCACCATATCAAATGCAGAAGACAATAACTCTCTTTAAGAAATCCTAAATCATTGGAAACAAGAATGGTATCATCCACATAAAGAGTAAGAATCACAAAACTGCTACCTTGGTGTTTTATGTATAAGTTGGGGTCTGAAGAGCAAGAGATGAATCCTTTAGAGGTGAGAAAAAGATCAAATTTTGTATACCAGGCTCGCGAAGCTTGTTTGAGACCATATAGTGCCTTATGGAGTTGACAATAAGGTCTTCTTTACCTGGAATAGAAAACCCTTCTGGTTGTTCCATATAAATTTCCTCTTCCAAGTCACCTTTAAGAAAAGCAGTTCGCACATCCATTTGATGAGCTTCTAAATCAATTTGAACAGCAAATGCCAATAAAACTCAAACACTTGTAATGCGAACAACTAGTGAAAAGGTCTCTTGATAATCAACACCAACTACTTGGGAGTAACCTTTTGCAACTAAACGTGCCTTGAACTTGTCAAAAGATCCATTTGCTTTTACTTTTGTCTTATACACCCACTTACACTTAATAGCTGTACGTACGGGAGGTAATTCAGTTAGTATCCATGTACCTTGAAAAATAAGAGAATCATACTCTACTTCCATAGCCTCTTTCCATTGATCCTTTTGTGGTGAAGAGATAGCTTCATCATAAGTAACGGGATCCTTAGAAGTAGAAAAGCATTATCAACAATATCGTCATCATAAACATGACATGAGCCATGTTCAGAATCAATAGGCAGATCAACAAAAATGTCAATATCATCATTGGAAGCATTTGGAATGGATGGTTGTGAAGATGAAAGTTTCTCTATAGGAAGAGTTTCATCATATGAAAGAAATGGAAAAGCATGAAGCAATGATTTAGTATCATCAAAATCATCCATGGACCATGAGCCTCCGATAAGTTGTTCGTTAAAAGTAGCATCACGATTCACAATTACTTTCTTGGAGGAAGGGTCATAGAATTTGTAGCCTTTGGAAGTGTCAGAATATCCAATAAAAACAACTTTAAGACCAGGAGCATCAAGCTTTGTTCGTGTTTCTTTGGGAACATGAATATAAGCAATACATCCAAAGGTTCGAAAATGAGATACAGAAGGAATGTCACCTGTCCATGTTGTGATGGGTATCTTACCAGAGGGTGCAGTAGTAGGAAGATGATTCTGAATAAATACTGCTGTCAAAGTAGCTTTAGCCCAGAAAACACGAGATAAACCAGAATGAATCAGCATACATCTTACAACATTGAGAATAGTGCGATTCTTTCATTCAACAATGCTATTCTGTTGAGATGAATATGGAATAGAGTGTTCATGATGAATTCCACTGCCAAAATAGTAATTCACAAACTCTCAAGAAACATATTCGCCTCCATTGTCACTACGAAGCTTCTTAAGGCGACCACCAGTTTGAAGTTCCGCAGCCTTGTGGAATTGTTTGAAAACAGATAAGGCCTCAGATTTTTGTCTAAGTAGAAATATAGTCGTATACCGTGAGAAATCATCAATGAAATTAATGAAGTAGCGATATTTTGATCTCAAAGAAGGTAGAGGTCCACATATATCAGTATGAACAAGATCCAATATGTCATGAGAATAAGTTGTGTTTGAAAGAGGAAAGGGTTTACGATTATGTTTTCCAAGAACACAAAACTCACAAATTCTCATATGGGGATGAGCTTTAAGATCCATGCCATGAACAAGATCACGACATTGAAGATCAAGGAGTTTTGAGAAATCAGCATGAACAAAACGGTGATGCCATACTTTGCAATCATGATCACCTAGAGCAGTAACAACATTTGCTACAACATCATTGAGAGAGAGTTCAAACAAATTACCGTTTCGAGGTGCAGCGGCTATAGTCTGTCCATATTTTCTCAATTCGGCATTTGGTATGATCAAATTCAACAAAGAGACCAAGATCAACAAGTCTAGCAACTGAAAGAAGATTACGTTGAGGATCTGGTACATGTAATACTCCTCACAAAAATCGAGTGGAAGAAGATAAGGTACCAAGATATAAATCTCCAACACCCTTTACTTGACAAGTCGTATCATCAGCAAGATAAACAACACTGGTAGTGGATGATAGTTATGGAGCCACTTAGACTGATATGTCATATTTCCTGTAGCACCAAAATCGACAAAAAAAAGTGAACCATCACATACATGAAGTATTATGTCTGGAGCAACTGAACATAGGACGCAACTTGTTTCTGGTACAATGTTGTTTCGATGTTGAGTAGCATATGCTCTATTACGATCTGTGTCAAATCGACGCTTATAGCACATATGAGTGGGATGATCAGATCGTCCATAATATTCACAAGAAGAAGAAGAAGAGTCTCTAGATAAACATGGTTGTTTTGTGGTAATATTGTGTTCTTCATCATATTGACGTGTCCAACAATCATCTTCAGTATGGCCATTTCTGTTGCAATAAGAACATTGCTTACTAGGAAATTTGAGATGAGAGAAAATATTGCCACGACGGACACCTCTACGGTTTCCTCGTTGAAATGGACACCTTCGAGCATAAAAAGCACGTTCCATCTGTTGCGACTCAGTCTCCTCTTGTGAAATCATAGCTGTATCATGACCAGCATTACGTCGTTCTTGACGTTGAGAGTATTCAATTAAAGATATGCAGGCTTGGTCAAAATCAAGACCATCTTTACTAGAGAGAATAGTAACAATGTTATCATAAGAGGAGTCCTTCACCGTATCAAGGAGAAGTGTAATAAGTTGCTTTTGTGGAACAGAATCACCGGCAGCAGCAAGTTGATTAATAATAGATTTGAAAGACTCAATATGTCCCATCATGGCAGTACCAACTTCATATTGTAGCTTGTTAAGCAACCCTCTCAAATAAAGTATTTTTGGAACAGATTTCTTTTGAAAGTTTGCAATAAGGTACTACCATACATTGTGGGAAGTAGGCAGTTCATACATATTAAGCAAAAGGGAATCACTAAGAGCAGAAAGAATATACTGACAAGCTGTTTTATTACGTCGTTGCCAATCCATATACGCAACAATCCAATCTTCAAATATAGGTCCTTCAGTGATAACCGCGTTATCATGATCCGTATCAACAGACTGAGGCAGGCAAACACGATTTCCAAGGACAACATTAGAGAGTTCATCGCCTTAAATAATTAACAACATCTTTGCTTTCCACCCTAGAAGTCCTTGGCCTTGGAAAGGAGGAACAGAATGCTGGCCAAAAGGAAAACCGTTGATGAGAATAGTCATAGCTATATCTAGTTGCGAGAAGACGTATAAGATAAGATCGCAAAATCTGCACACCATATATAATGAAGGCTGCAATTGAGAACGAGAGAAATATGATGATTGTGTTCTGTCAACGATAAACACAAGAAGGATTCTCAATACATGTCCAAAGATGTGAGAGACGTCACCCAAAAAAGCAGGGAAAAGGAGACGTCAATAATAAAAGAGTCATCAAAATAGAGTGATGTGAGACGAGAGTCCTCAAAATAGAGTGACGTGAGATGCAAAATTGATGGCCACAATATGAATAGCAAAAAGCTAAATTTGCTCGAAAAATTTAACGCCAAAATTAAAAAAACGATCGCGGACGCTTCACGAAGACGCACGACGAAGAAAGCTGTGTCAAGCTCAATTGCAGTAAAAACAGTATAACTTTCTGTTGCAAACTCTGATTGATGCAAAACTAGGACTCAAATCGAAGAGCTCAACATGACAAACAAGTTTTGGATGAAGAGCACTCGTTTCTCCAAATTTTGAGCAGAAGGACCCCAAAAATTGAGACGAAGTTCAGGGTGTCAAAAAACAAATCAACAAGAAAACGTAATCAGTCATTGATTATATCGATTAGCAATAAACACCATAGAAAACACTAATCATATTCTTCTTAACACAAAACAACCACAGTTAACAAGAATCAATCCTCAAAAAATAAAATTTATTGCAATTTTGAATCTTACATGCGAATCGCATACACAAACTGTTTTGTCACCATGAATTGAATCGGCACGTGATCGTTACCACTTTGATACCATGTTGAGATGTAGAGAGAGAGAGAGAGAGAGAGAGAGAGAGAGAGAGAGAGAGAGAGAGAGAGAGAGAGAGCGAGAGAGAGAGAGAGAGAGAAAGAGACAAGACAAGATACACACCATGGATGCTCCCAAAGACTGATTCATATTGAGGACAAGATACAAATATATAGGTGGGACCAAGTTGAGTAGAGTGAGCCATATATAGCTCCAACAGTGGGGAGGACTTTGACAAGCGACCACGCCAATGAACCTCATTATTTAATCTAGTCCTCATATAATATGGAAAATCAATGTTACGACAACACAAGTGACCTGAGCATCGACTGAAACTAACAATGCTAGAAAAAGTATCACTTGTAGATGTGACATATTCTGTCCACATGTGACTATCATGTATTTGCTCCATTCCTATCATTCCGTTGGAGTCATCAGAAGGTGGCAACTCAAACGCAACATACCCATCATAATGCACAGGCAGCTCTTGAACTTGAATGATATTATTTTCTTGTTTTAGTGCTACGTATAGGTTGCTCTGCAGATGCATTGAAGGTATGATATCAAGCATGCTCAAAAATACATGCTTCTCAAACTCATCACATTCCAAATTGACTATTACTGGTGCAGATTTGATTCTATTGCCATGTGAAATAATCTGAGTTGTAGCAATGCAAACCATGAATAACTGACAATGATCGTGATTCAAAAGGCAAACTTCATCACCATGAGAAGTTTCAATATCTTTAATTTCTAGCTAGTCTCCACTTAAAGTTAAAGGATGCGATTAAAATCAGTAGTTAATTCAAAATGTCATCTCACAGAATCTAGAGGTAGGGCATATGTGTTGCCTTCAAACATGAGAATAAGTTTTTGACCCCCTTGCAGTCCATAGATAGTAATATGCCTAGCCATTACATACAATTGTTTTAGTGGAATTTGGAGCAATAGAATCACTCTGCAAGAAGTGCGAAATAGTTGGGTTACTGTGCAGGGTAGTGAAGCAAATATCCCTTCTGCGCAAAGACATGATTTAGGACGGTTTGAACGTGAAGATGTCGAAGTCGAGGCACATTCAAGGACCATTCTTATTAATCATGTAATTTTTTTCCCCCATCACGATCAAGTGTGTCGTTTTCATTTCTCAATCAACTTAAAGTTCCTTCATTGTCACAATAAGAATTTTCAAACTTAAGTCAAAATTTGTCGGTTTCATTTCTAATTCAACTTAAATTTCCTATATTGTCACAAGAAAATTTTCAAACTTAAGTTAAAATTTAACCTAAAGTGCTACGATCCTCAACAAAGGGCTTGCGAGACGGGGAAGGATAGGTTCAACAGAGGGCATGCGAGTGGAAAAAGCACAGTCATGAACCAATTGAAGACGAAGGGTTTGTTCGTTGCTGCAAGCAGCACGCGCTGGCGTGTGCTCATTGCTAGACTTGCAAGGTTTCACTTTGACGAGCAAGAATTTTGAGCTAGTTCCAGGAGCACTACCAACGAGCTGCTTCCAGGAGCGCTGCCAACTTCGTAACACCCAAGTAAGTTCTCAATTCTGGCGGCCTCTGCAAAGGCAAGGTGCACATTGAATATATCAATTAAAGCCGCGTCTGCAAAGACAGTTTAGGAGGAATCTGTAAAGGCATTTTGCGAGCCAATGTATGAAATTCAACATGTGCACCTAACATAGAATCATGCACAATAATGATTTGTTGCAAGCAGCATGTGTCAGCGTGTGCTCGTTACTAGAGCACAAGGTTTCACTTTGAAAAAGAAAACTCAAAGGGCTCTGTCGCCTTTCTCTTTATGAAAATGCAGCCCTAAGGGCTGCCCACATACTGTCTCCCTCTTTATCAACTCTGGCTAGGGAGGAATTGAGCAAGACATCGGCAATGATATATTGATTGAATGGATTAATCCTTGCACTGCAGAGTTGTTTTCTTTGATATGTAGATGATCAAGAATAATGGGTGCGCTTTAACAAGTTAGCTCATTCGCAACCAAAGGCATCCGGGAAGTGAGCGCATGTGCGTGTGCATGCAGCAATCTTTAGCTGCAAGTAGCTACTAGAGAGTAGAGGGAGTCAAATTAGAATTGCGAGCAAGAGTTGGCGACTCTAGGCTTGCAATGGTTCTGCTGACCTACATCACAAAATCTTTTGACCTGCATCACAAACGAATGAAACAGAGAGAGCTTGCCAATAAGGATATCTCGGTTGCTTGTGCTCCACCACATGCATGTCTTGACTTTGTGTTATGGACCTTAGCATCACTTGCAGGATTAATACTGTGAAGACACTCAATACTCATCATCTCCACATGTTGTCGCTTACGCATGACCATGTGGAAATTTATTCCATTGTTTTGATTCTTAAAGGAGTTAAAACTCATGCTGGTGCACATGCTGTTGTATTAAGAGTTGCCACCTAAGTCCGCTAGCACTGCTGCATCCTGGCTGTGGGCGGAATGGCTTTGATCAAATCTAGATAAGAGGACATCCTTCTGCTAGGTGCTTCGAAGTTTTATATATTTGGAATCAATTAATCATAATTTTTTGTAAATAGATATTGTTGGAATAAATAGACAACCATCAGTTGAAATTCTTTAAAGTTTTGAGCTTTGTCTATTTTTTTCACATCTGGGTTTCTTAAATCCTCAAGTGAGGTGTTCCATGAGCTATGATATATTTTGAAATATTGCTCTATATATAAGAAAAATTTTGTCCTACTGATTGATTATGACATGGTTAATGAAATCAACTGATTTCAAGCTACTAAAAATTTAGATTTGCTTATTGATTCTAGATCAATCCTAGACCGCGTGGCCGTGTCCGAAGAGGGAGGAGTCTTGATAGTGTCACTCTTGGTCAGGTGGACAGTAGTGAACAAGTCTCTTTAATTTCAGTTACTAACATGGAAGAGGAGTTAGAAGCACAAGAAGAGGAGATTCTATCTATGGACATGGGACAGGGACCTTTACACGAAGTTGATGAAATGCTAGTCCTTGAGGAGAATGGATTGCACATAGTCCCATGGGAGATAAGAGACGAGGTTAGCGCAGCAGCAGAAGTGGAGGATGAGAAAAAAATTTTCATGCACAGAGGGTCGGGTATGCTTGAGAGCACACGTGTTTTTATATGCTTTGATTGTCCCTCCATTTCCTTGTGCAGATTGATTCCATATGCAAGGTTAGAGGGTTGAGAGATGACCTTAGTGGTTTGAAGTCTGCCTTTGCAAAAGAAGGTTATATGCCATAAAAAGAAGCTCTCATTGTCTCTTTGTTGACATGCAAAACAGAGGAGAGTCTTGTGACAGGTATGTTAATACTTTTGTGGTATTGTTCAAATTCTTTGATATTTTGTTTGAAGTTTATCTTTTGTGAATACTTAAAATGAGTTAAAGCAACATGGGACCTCTATGGAACGAGACCAATGATGAATTTGAATGTGTATTGGAAAAGAAAACAAAGTTTTAAGATCTTATCAATCACATGTTCTCTCTAAACTGTCTCTCTCCTCCTTCCCCAAGCTCTCCATTGCAATTTCAAGCTCCCACTAGCATCCATGGCAAACAATGGTCAAAATAGATGCCCCAAACCCATCATACAAAGTATGGTTCTCTACAACTCGAAGAATGAGGAGCAACAATGGGAACCTCAGGTTTTTCAAGAAGGTGCGTGGGTCTACATGCAACCTTTCGCAATCGGTCCCCATCGTGTTTGTGAAAGAACAAACGTTGATCTCCATTGGAAGGGAAGACTAATAGGCTTCAAGCAAGTAAGAGAGAAGGGTATCGTGGCAATCGTTCAACATGTTTTCATGTTTGGACACATGTGTCTACGAGGGATCACCAACCCAAGGGATTTTCCTTGTAATTGTATGTCCCTTGCATTTCAATGGTTTTGGTGGTAACAAAAAAATGGACTTTTTACATCTCACGGACTGTTTTGTTTCTATGTATATGTTTTCCCTTCTAGCCTTGTGGAGGAGTAACCACTCTCGTGCCTTTCAGACACATTTACGGCCATGCATGCAAGTCTTGGGGATATGCTCTTCTCCAACACAACTTCATCAAACCTTGCACGACAAAGGGTGTTCTTCTACACCCACAAGTACATTGTACCTACAGATTAGGAAGGCTACGGAGAGCTACAACCTTTGGAGGCTACACCCCTTGCGTAGCATGGAGTGGTCAAAGCGAGATGCATGCATTGTAATGTCTTTGAAAGCCAAGATTGTAGCTGATGTGAGAGCATCATTAAAATTTGGAAAAGCCTCGCGTTCCGTTGGGCTTGGATGGTGTTGTCCTGCTCATGTCTTCGCTAGCATCTTTGGATCTTTGCCTTTCCATCATACAAATACTATGTATGTTTGCAAAGATCTACAATACGATACATTGGAAGCCATCCTTGGCGAGAAGTGGGGGTATCTTGAAGGACTTCACAACGGAGATCGCTTTCGGTGTCAGGTTGAAAGTTTTGGCATTGCTATCCGTTTCATCAAGGTGCGCTCCACTCTTTACGTGCGGTACTTCTATGAAAGGTGGATGTGCAAGCTTGGTGAATGGATTCCATTGCAATCCACCGATGCTACAATTGAGGTATTTGATATTGCAATCAAATTGTCGAATGGTGCGGTTGAAACCGTCCAAGTGAACAAGCACTGGACATTGTCCAATGTGCGGGAGCACTTAGTGATAATGGGTTTAGAGCATGGAGAAGATACAAAATTTTGCATCGGCCGATGAATGATTTTTCTCTCTTAATTATGTTATATTTATGTTCTTTTGATTATTCCCTGCTTTAAGTTGGGTATGTTATTTCTTTCTTTTTTGCTAGATTGGTAGCCGCATGGAGAGCACGATTCAAATTGAAAAGGCGTGGACATCGGAAGAGAATTTAATTTTATCAATAGAGTAGTTATGTTTTGTACTTAAATTTCTTATAATATCACAATTGTAAGTTCAAGCAGATGGTTGTATCAAATTTTGGCAATGCACATTATCTTAAAGTTGTAGTGATGTGTTTTTAGAGTTAAATGATTGTAATTTAGTTTGTAAATTTTTTATAACTTCTTGTTATTTGGGTTACTTTATGAAAATTGTTTAATATTTTAATTATTGTTATTATTATTATTTTTTTTTGGGAGGGGGGGCGTGCTATATAAAGCCTCCTAAACCCTACCATTTTCACACTCTTTGTCTGTTCACACTCTCATTTGAGCTCCAGCACTCACTACAAGAGGTTGTGTGCTCTTGTGACGCTGTTAGCGATGGAAATACACTGGGTTTTTATAACCCCCGGCGTCGCTAAAACCGTCGCTACGAGAGCGTCGCTATATGCGTCGCTATAGGTGTCGCTATATGCGTCGTTATAAGCGTCGCTATATAGCGACGCTCATAGCGATGCTCATAGCGACGATTATAGCGACGTTTACACAGAAGACTATAGCGACGCTCATAGCGACGCTACAGAGCCATAAATAGCGACGCTTATAGCGACGCCCGAGAGAATTTTTTTTTGGTGGCAGGACATTGAATGCCCTGCCACCCATCAACCATATTGTACTTGATTCACTTTTTAAAAAAAGTGCAAGGATAGATAATAGACCCAAAACAGTCACCCACAAGACGCATTGTTTGCAAAATTGACAATTGTACACATCATAGGCAAAATGAATTGATTGGAAAATGTAATAATGACAATTGTACAACATCATAGGCATAAAGAATTGATTGGCAAAAGGAACTGCGGTGACAAATGTAATAATATACATGGTTCAAAAAGACGTATAAAATCCGTCTCATGATATATAAGCTATGAGAAACCCTAAACTAATGTTATCTAGCTACGGCTAAACTGACGTCGTCTAGTCAGACGTCTCATCGCGTCCAAGCGACGTATCTGTCGGATTCTGCAAAAAAAGACAATAAGATAGCTTTCAGTAAGTATAAACATATAATGACATTTATAAAACAATACAAAAAATAAAAAAGAGTAAATCCTAATACTAACCATGCCGCCGCGAGAACTGAGAATGTCCATCAGGGCGTTTAAGCCCTTCCTGCCTGCGTACTCGCGCTCGTACGGTGTGGGATCACGTCCTGTCATCGACCACTGTCAAAACATACAAAGATTTCATTATGTTAGAATTAAAAAACTCATAAACCCTAAACTATCGAACATAAAGAGCAATGTGAAAACACTTACAAAATCGGCCTCAAATGATGCCCATCCACCGCTCCCCAAGTGGTGCGAGCTCCCTGCCTCTACTCGCGCTCTGGCTGCATCCTTTTGTTGCTTCTACTTGTCGGGATTCTCGCACGCTGCTTTCTTCGCATTCTTCTAATCTTCTTTGGCCAGCCAATCTGGCCTGTTCCACCCATTCTTGATTGCTTTTTGCACTTCGGAACGCTTGTGTTTGCAGTATTCGCGCATTCGAATCTTCATCAGGTCTTCATTGAAGCGCTGATCCCGTGTTGGAATGGGAAACTCATCATGAAGTATGCTGATGACTGTTTTTTAAATCACTTGGTACTTCGCTCCATTTGTTTAATATGTAGTGTCTAAACAGCTGAGAGCAAAGACCACGCATGCGCGAGATCACTTTCTTGCCGTCATCATCCATGATGATGCCGCCGCTGATGTCGACGGAGTAAGGCAAGCCCTCTGGCCGGTGACGCGTGAACCTGCGTGTCCCGGCAGGGGTCTCTAGCGGCGTGTCGATGGGGGTACGGACGTCAGGTGTCTCCACCGGCGTCTGGGCCCCAAGCGAGGAGTGTCGAGTGGGGTGGCTCCTGGCGGAGTAGGTAGAGGTGTGTAGCTTCTAGGAACAGTCAGCCGTGCAAAACCTGGCGTAGATGGCGATGCTGTGGCTGGTGTGGGGGCGGGCAAAGAAGGGGAGGGTAAAGAGCCTCGTCGAACACGAGGCGGTGTGGAGGCATCGGTGGCGGAATCCCCACAACAACCGCCACCGCCACCGCCACCACTAGAGCGCCGGTGTCTAGACGAGTGTGAAGCTCGTCTCGTCGACGCCGAAGCTTCGGAGCGCGCCGAATGCTCCGAAAGAGAGGGAGATGCGGATGGAGTAGGAACGCGCGATGATGCGCCAGAGCGATGACGCTCCACGTACCACTGTCTCTGCTGCGGTGACAAAGAAGAAAGAAACTCCTCATCATCCATACCTGCATTAAACACACGAATATTTAAACTTAATATTGAATGAATAGAGTAGACAATGACGCAAAGACCATTAAATACAATGACGTAATGACGCATATAAATACAATGACGCAATGAATTGAGTGATAGAAGAGGCAAGTCGAAAACTCAGAATTTTCAATCAAAAGATGTGAGCGCGAGTAGAAAAGAGCGTTATACACCATGGAAGGTACTTAGAGAGCCAGAGCTTTTACAACACGGAGCAAAATTGTTCAAATACAATATTTGTGGCTTTAAGAGATCTCTCTCTCATCCTCGCATAACTCAGCATAACTTCCTATATCTATATAGAGCTCTCTGTTTAAACACATATCCTCTGTTTCATTTTGTAGCTCCTCTGCATGCACCCCATATAGAGTAGTAGCATCTTGATGCTCGTCTGGCACCACTGCAGCGGCTTCTGATTGAGCATCTTCTCTGATCTCCTCCATTGATGTCGTTGTGATTGGCACATGGTAGCCTTCATACGTCCTTGCACTACGAGGGGCTACCTCTATGACGTACCACCAGTTTGATGTAGACTTTGTAGGATGAAATATTACCTGCCAGAGCCACATAACTTACATGAGAGCTTTCAAGCACATAACTTGTAAAAGGGGGATGTTAACTATTTACATACTTACTTGTTCACAATGCTCGGGTAGTACGAAAGTGTCTCTTAGGTCAGTCCATTTCTTAGTAGAATCCACCTCAAGAAAACCAGACTCTCCTTTACGCATAGTAGCGTTGCGACCCTCCATGATTATCTTGAACCATTGCACGTCGAACAAGTCGACAAAAAATCCTCTGTAATCGATCCTCAAAATCTCTTACAGCGTGCCGAAGTAAGTGAGTTCCGCCACCACAGGATCTGCATCATCTATGGTTCGCCATAGCGTGTCCCGGGATTTATCAAATCCGTCTAGCCACTCTCCAATGTACACTAGGGACTCTGATACCAACCAACCTTCTGCCATGCTACCCTCCGGACGTGCCTTTTGACGCACATATCCCTTAAGCATTTTCATGAAACGCTCTAAGAAGAACATCATCTGGAATGAACTGTGCCAGCTATTTCCACCTCATCAACTATGTGAACAAGAAGATGCACCTGAATGGTTAGCATTGTAGTAGGAAAATGTTTCTCAAACATGCACACAAGCTCCGCAGCATTTAGTTTGGCGAATGGTATGGAGTCTACGTTGATCTCCTTTTGTGAGATCCATTGTTCTTGCAGCACCTTAGTATCCACCCCTTGAAGTCCAATGGAGAACAGGAGTCTTCTTTCCCACTCCATGGCCGCCTTTGCACTCTCCTCTGTTGCCTTCTCTATCTGCTCGTGCAATCTTTTTTCCTCATCCTCGGTAATTCTTGATGTTGCGGTCTCGTCTTGTGCAGGGGCTAGATCTTCACTTGTTGTGGCTTCCCCAGTCTCTGGAAGCTCCACGGCTCCCACGCCTGTTTCTTCTTACTGATCCTCTGCATCTTTTATCACTTTGTCTTGCAGATCTTGGAGCTGCTTTCGGAGGGCCTCATTCTCCGCTCACAGTGCTTAGGTCTCTGATGTCAGTCGTTCTTCTGCAGCCAATGAGCCCTCCGCAATGTGCAATCTCTGCACTTGCTCTAGCCGCAATTCTCTTTGCAAACTCCGGATTTGATCTTCCAGACCGGGGATTATTGCTCCCTCTGGCTCTACTCCTGCTCTGCTAGCTCTTGGTGTGGATCTAAGCCTTAGGATTGTTCTATCCTGCAGCTCCATCCTTTCTCGTAGCTCAATGAGTTTGTCCTTTACAGCTTCCAATTCCTCATTAATTATTTCTTTGGCTTCTTGTGCGCTGGCCACCTCTATTGAAGCATGAGCAAGTTGGAGGATTAGTCCATCTCTTTCATTTTCTGCTTCCAGGAGAGATGCCTTGAGGTACTCTGATTCTTCTAGTGCACTCTCATATTTTGTTTCCATCTCCTCTTCTCTCTTTTCCGCTTCTTCTTTGTTGTCCCTCATTGCCTTTGATCGGGCTTTGATCTGCTGCAACAGTTGATGCACTTTCTAGATATCTCTTTCATCCTCATCTTCGAGCCCATTCTCATCTTCAAGCTCATCCTCCGCCTTCTCAGGTTTCAACCTCTGCTCTCTGTCGAATCGATTCTTGGTCCTCCTCTCCTTTCCTCTCTGTTCTTCCTATGTTAAGGCAATGCCATACACAACTTTGAGGGCCTCTTTTTGAGTATATCATGTGTCTATTAGAACATCATATTGCTCTTTCTTCATTTGAACTGGATCTGTTGCCTTCTCCTCTTGCTGTATTTCAGGCTTTTCTGGCACATCCACCTCCACTTCAGTAGTCGTTTCCTCCACTATCTTTTCCTCTCCTTCAGGACTAGACTCTTCTACCTTGTCCTTGCCCTTGTCACCTCCTTTTAATTCAGCTTTAATGTGCTCAACTTCTGCTTCGGTGTATGGCTCTACTGGTTGCTGCTCCAATATAGCTTCTGATTCTTCATAAGCCTTGATATATTGATCATACTGAGCAATGTGGGGTCTGGTTGAGTTGGCTCCGACTTTAGTTGGGTCTGGTACCCACTTTTCCTCAAAATCTTCTTTTAAAGCTTGCTCGGCTCTAAACTATTCAATCAGTCTCTCCATTCTTGCGTCTTTCTGGCTCTTAGTTTGCTTGGGAGCGGGTTTCTTCTTGGTCTTCTTCTTGAGGGGCTCGTCTCCTTCTTCTTCTGGCTCGGAAACAATCTCTAGCTTCCGCCTTGCCCTTGTTGACACTCTCTTGGTGACCTCTGGCTGGTCTTCATGTATCTCTTTTAGTTATTGGTTTTGCGAGGGAACCTTTGGCCAGTGGTCCCTTGCTCTGATAGCTTCATAAGCTATCTTAGTCAACACTTCGGCTCCCCTAATGTACTTTGGCTTCTCGTTCTGCAAGGCAATTACTTGCTCATGAATGTGCTGAGCATAATTGACTTTCTTTGGGATGTTGCTCTTTATTGCCCAAGTGATGGTTGTGGAAATGGCATGTGGTGGTGTGATATACTTTTGTGGCCTTTTGCTGCATATGTGTAAGAATTGGTTGTAGAGCCGGCAAATCTTTGCCACTCTCCGATCTGCCATGTCTTCATAGGTGACATTTTGCTTCTTTGGCCCATACACTTCCATAGCTTCTCGTCTTTCTCTGACTGAGCTTCCTTTGTTGTGCAGCTTCAGAGCATCTGCAATGAGCTGAGGAGTGATAATCACTTCAACTTTTTTCCCGTCCCAGGCTGTGAGTGTAGCCATTCCGTCTTTCTGTATGGTGGTTACCAACTTATACACTCTTTGAGCGTCTACTCCTGATGGTCTAGAAGTAAAAAAACTGCGAAGATCTGCCCTTTCCACGTATCTGCTTATCTCCTCCGTTCTGCTGTAGTCCACCAGTTCTTGGGGAATCATGGGGATATCCACTGTTTGCCCCCGTGGGTCTTTGAAATTACCTTGGTATATCTTTATCCCCTGTTCTTCTAACACCACTTCTTCTATCCAAGTCTTTGTGGGATTGAGAGTCTCTGGGAGAATAGAAAATGGCTCGGCTTCTGCTATTGCTTCCCTGAGTGTCGGTCTCTTTCTCTTTGCTGATGACTTTCCCGAATCCATGGATCCTGTAACTCCAATTTCAGAAGTTAGCATCTTTTTCAGTATTGAAAGCCGAAATTAAGCTTTTAACTATCCAAATGACTTAAAAATTGAAACATAAGCTATTCAAGGTCTAAGGATGCAATGCATATGGAAAAATATGACATTTGGGTGCAAAATCGTGCTGGAGACATCATACGCATATGATGTCTTTTGTGTCAAAATGGCTTGATATTGGTTGTGCTTGTAGATGATACTAGTGCACACATCCATTCTACATGTCTGGATTTGAATTTGGGTCCCATTTGGTCAAGTTATGGTCATTTTAGTCCTGGTCGGGCTCTTTGCATCAGCGGCGAGAGGGCTTGCCTTACTCCGTCGACTTCAACGGCGGCATCATCTTGGATGATGAAAGCAAGAAGGTGATTTCGCGCCTGTGCGGTCTTTGCTCTCAGGTGTTTAGACACTACATACTAAACACCTGGAGTGAAGTACTGAGTGATTTTAAAAGACAGAGTCAACAACATACTTCATGACGAGTTTCCAGTTCCAACACGAGATGAGCGCTTCAATGAAGACCTGATGAAGGTTCGAATGCGCGCATACTGCAAGCACAAGCATTCCGAAGTGCAAAAAGAAATCAAGCATGGGTGGAACAGACCAGATTGGCTGGCCAAAGAAGATTGGAAGAATGTGAAGAAAGCAACACGCAAGAATCCCAACAAGTGGAAGCAACAAAAGGAGGTAGCCAAAGCGTGAGAAGAGGCAGGGAGCTCGCACCACTTGGGGAGTGACGGGTGGACATCATTTGAGGTCGATTTTTTAAGTGTTTTCACATCGCTCTTTATGTTTGATAGTTTAGGGTTTATGGGTTTTTAAATTCTAACATAATGGATTCTTTGTATGTTTTGACAGTGATCGATGACAGGATGTGATCCCACACCGTACGAGCGCGAGTACGCAGGCAGGAAGGGCTTAAACACCCTAATGGACATTCTGAGTTCTTGCGGTGGCATGGTTAGTATTAGGGTTTACTCTTTTCTATTTGTTGTATTGTTTTATAAACGTTGCTATATGTTTATACTTACAAAAAGCTGTCTTATTGTTTTTTTTTGCAAAATCCATCAGATACGCCGCTTGGACGCGATGAGACGTCTGATTAGACGACGTCAGTCTAGGCGTAGCTAGATAGCATTAGTTTCTTTTTTTCATAGCTTATGTATCATGAGACGACTTTTATACGTCTTTTTGAAAACCATGTATATTTTTTCAATAATGACAATGGTGTTGTAACTATTACATTTGCAAAGTTTAACAATCAAGTGATTTTGCCTATGACATTGTGTACAATTGTCATTGATTTACTTTCATCAATTCACGCTTGTCAGTTTTGTATCTTTATTTTGCAAACAATACGTAATATGGATGATGGAGTTAATGGTTATATTTTCTTGTGGGTGACTATTTTGGGTCTATATCTACCTTTGCAGTTTGTTCCAAAGGTGAATCGATATGGTTGATGGGTGAATGCCTTGCCACCAGAATTTTTTCCTCTCGGGCGTCGCTATATAAGGCTCTGCAGCGTCGCTATAAACGTCGCTATAGATGGCTTGCAAACGTCGCTATAGGCATCGCTATATAGCGACCTTTATAGAGATGCATATAGAAATTGTTATAGCGACGCTTATAGCAACGTTCCCGTATCGACGCTATTAGCGACGGTCTTAGCGATGCTAGGGATTATAAAAACCCAATGTATTTCTGTCGCTAACAACGTCATAAGAGCACACAACCTCTTATAGTGGGATGGTTGTTTACATATAGAAAGGATATGTTCTGTTGATGAAAATTTTTCATTGTTGGTACTTAGATGTGCTTAATTTTCACAGTCTATTATGGTCCAGCGGTTTAGCAAGGCTTTCAAGTAATTATAATGGGTAGTAATCAGTTTCTTTTTGTAAATCCATTTGCCCACTTTTTTTTTGCCTGTGATCAGAGTTCTATAAGAATAATATTCTCCATATGCATTGGCACTTAACGTCATGAAAATTCAAGTTGGAATACATTTTACTAATAGCATACGCACTAGGTGTTATGGGTGCTAGTGTTTAGCAAAGGCTTACTTGGAGCGATATGAAAATTCATGAACTTGATAGCTTACAAAGAATTTCGCACCACGGTTGCAGTATCTCTAGGAGACTTAATGTGGATCTACCAACCACCATACAAGTTGGTAATGTGACCCTTATTTACTAGTCATTTCTAGAGAAATGTCTGTAAATGGCTAGGGAGAAACAACTCACTAAAGTATTGTCACTCGTCTAAAGATGGATGGACAACTCGTAAGTATTAATCTAGTGCTAAAGGATATGCTACGAGCATCCATTATCAAGAAGCAAGCTAGCTGGAAAGGTTACATTTCCAAGTTTGATTATCATGATGTAAAGCATGTTGTGACTAGGTTTAATATCTGCATGTTTATGTCAAGGTTTAGTTGCCTACTAATAGAAATGACAAGTAGTAAAGGACTTAGTATAGGGTGATGAGTTATGTCAGTAGGTCACTTTCATGGAAAGTTGAGAAGAGGTATTTTTGCATGTTGTAGTACCTTCAAAAATACCGAAACCTGGTGATGGGGGCTTTTCACAAGCCAAGCTCCCATACCCCTCTTCTCTCGCCCCCACCCCATGAAAACCCCCTCTTAGGGAGGGAGTGATAAAAGGCATTGGAAAAAGTAAGAAAAAAATAAAGTATGATTATGTAAATATATGAGAAAGGTAAAATAAGCCACCTCATGCATGTGGGGCAGCCCATCCCCAACTTGCCTCCTTTTTTTTCATTGTTTTCCCGCCGTGTGTCCCTTCTCCTCTCCTCCACTCAAAAGGTCAACTCCCTCTCTCTTCCCCTTGTCCTTTGTCCTTTCTCTCTCCTCTCAAGCTACCCCACCTCTCACCAATAATGCATTCTAACTCACCAATAATGCACCCTAACTCACATGCAACTTATGCTATCTTCCAAAACAGTATACCCCACCCCCCTTTTCTCTCTCCTACACTCTCCCATGATCCAAATACCCCCTCTCTCTCTAAAATTCGAAATCTCTCTTGTCTTGTAGCCAGATGGCCTCCCCCACACTCACACACACTCAGTTTCACTGAAAACGGTGCCCACAGACCCATCCCCACACAGTGGTTACCTGATTTTCTTGTGTTCACACACATCTGCACACAGATTCACCTCTTAACACACTCCCCTCTCTCCCCTCTTGTAATTACTTTAGTCTCCATGTCACCTCTCACTTTTTTTCATCAACCCATCTCTCTCTTAGTCTCTCTCTCATGAGACTGCTGTTCTAGCACATATACACACAGCCAGACAAGTGGGGCCCACAATCACATGGCCTATTTAGATAATGATTTCTTCATTTCTAAATTCTAGAATTTCTCCCCCCTCCTCCCCTATATAAAGAGGGGTCACCATCACACAAAAACACACACCATCACCAAAGAGTACACTATGCACTGTGTGTGCCTAGTGCACACACACCCACACCCACACCATCACCATCACCATCACCGCAATCACCATGCTTGTCTTGAGCATGACCTCTACACCCTTGGCTATGGAAGATGAAGGGCAACTAAATGAAGGATGATGGCCATAACCCTCGTGCGAGTCTTCGCCATCAACTCCCACCTATCCGCCATGTGCTCTACCACTCTCTCCCTTCTCATTCCCCTACCCTATGCTCCCCATTTCATCGCCTAATTCTCTAAATAAAGCTTAAGGTTTTGTGAGTATGTTTTCTTGCAATGTTTTGCCCATGTGAGGTGTGCGGAATCGCCACCTAGTCTTGTGTTTTGGAGTGAGCTTGTGTATGTGTGAAGGGTGTGTGGATTCGCCATCCTTTTGTGATGCCTAAGTACTAAGCCACTATACCCCCTCCCTCACTCTCTCTCTCTCTCTCACTTGATCTCGTTCCCTTTCCTTTTCATCATTACTCCCAAGCATCCATCTCTCTTGGATGAAAACTTTGTTATGGTGGTGTGTTGTTTGCGTTCTAGCCGCTGAAGCTAGGTGGTGCTCCCTGTTTGCTTTACAATGACAGGCTCGAGGCGCGCCATTCGGTCCCCGGTGTTTTAGAGGCCGTCGGGGTTCGGGGTTCGCTTTGCTCCCGTCATTTGGTGCCCCCACTGAGGAGGGCTTTTAAGACCCTTCAGTTTACAATGCTGAAAGTGTTGCCCACTATCAATCATGGACGAATGGTTGAAGGAATTTTTTAACAAGAGGACGGAAGAAGAAGAGACGAAGGAGGCACTAGCCGCATTCATTGAGGTGCTATTGCCAGGCTGCAGTGTCGTCAGCATTCAAGAGGTAAATTCTCCATCTCGTGTCGCTCGTTCTAACTATAAATTGAGAGCATCAGGTGGGAGGTCGGTGAAGTGCTATCACTGTTGTCAACCAAGGCACACTGTCAATGAGTGCCTGCAACGAAGGCAGCGAAAGGGCTGAAGTCATCTACATCGACAGTCATCGCAAAGAAGTCATTCACATCAAGGAAGGGAAACAAACGGTGAGACCTCTTTTCCCTAAAGAAACTACAGTCAAAGTTATAACTCCAAAGTGGCCTAAAGGGGCTGCTCGAGCCAAAGGCAAGGAGAAGATAAGCCAGTCTGGAAACACATGACCCCGAAGGGAGAAGCATCTGGCCAAGAAAGTGCTTCAAGCTCAGAAATCTGGGTTGTACCCAGTTTTCCAAAGAGGAGGTCACATCCGAAGCTAAGCGGCGAAAGGTCGCCTACCGATTTGCACGACGCATGCGAGTGCTACCAATCCACTTCGACAATCCGGAAGAAGAAGTGGTAAGAAGATTCCCATGTCCTAGAGAAGAGTGGTTCGGCTACTGCTCTCGCTGTTTTGGAAAGAGAGTGGAGGATCTTCCTCCTCTCCCTGTACAACTTATCCTGAAGAAGCTCTCTACCATGGGAGAAACCCAGTGGGCTGGGGACGAGTTGCAACTGAATGGAGTAGAATTCATGCAACATGCCGACTACGGAAATTACCTGCAATTGTTGTTAGCCAAGAGGCTGGGAGTGGTCAGACGCGTCGCCATCACCCCGTACGTGCTAAGCAACAAAGGAAAGGTAGAGCCCATGAAAGGCGACAACCTCTTGTGGATGTGCCGACTCATCAACACTGGCACGATAAGAGTATAAGTAAGTATTTCATCCTCTGTGCATGATGGAAAACGGGCCAACGGCATTCCCGTTCAGATTCTTGCAGCATATGCATGTGAATATCTATGTAGATAGGAAAGTCTTCTACCAACAGAAGATCGTACACCTATTCGGTGCGGCGGTACTAGGAGAAATCCTCAATTCCCCGAACCCTATCATTCTCCCCATATTAGATTACCATCATTCCTTTAATGTGTCTATCTTTATCTTGTTTTAACCTATCCACCCACCCTTGTAAAAAAGCTGCTATGAGCCGCACTATTAATGTAATGTAAAAAAAAAGAAAAAAAAAAGAGGTTTGTAATTTCCTGAGTCATGGCAAGTGTTTCTTTCCCCACGTTCAGTGGAAAGAAGGGAGAGGATCTCACCACCGACTTTTTGGATGATTTCGACATTGCTTGTATCGTCTCCAACAAAGATGATGATGCTTCACGACTTAGAATTTTTCCTCTACTGATGAAAGTAGAGGCCAAGTCCTGGTATAATGCATTGCCCCAGGCCACCAAGAATTCATGGGATGTGTTAATGGCTACTTTTGTAAAGAGGTTTGATGGAGGCACAACCTCGGAGAGGCTATGGCAGTTACTGACAGAATTAAAGCAGGGAGGCCTGCTGGAGTATGCCACCTACGAGTCCAAATTTGTGGACTTATGGGAGAGATGGGTTGCCTCGTTGGAGGAAGGTGAAGGAGCGCTTAATTTCCTAAAGAAGGACCATTTCATTGCTGGTCTATGGTCTCTGCTTAGAGAGAAGGTGAAGGGAAGGTTTCCTGCAACATATGAGTTGGCAGTCGAAGTAGCCCGCCTTAAAGACAAGAAGCTACGCATGCAAGCAAGAGTAAACGAGTCAGAGGAAACAAGCTCGGCCCAACCAACCCCAGTGACTGCAACAACCAATCATAGAGTCCAACCAAAGGAGGCATCAGAAGAGCAAGACCTGCTGAGTCGTATCACCACCCAACTAGAGAGTTTATCTGTGCATCTGGTGCAGCAAGGGCATGCACCTGGCAGGAACCCAGAATAAGGAAGAGGACAACGAAGGCAGAACCCAGAGTACCACTGTTACAACTACGGGGAAGATGGTCATGAAATGTACTATTGCCCACACCCGAGGAGGCAGAATTTCAATAGAGGGGGGAGACAGAATCAGATCTCTCCACCAAGAACACCACCGCCACTCAGGCAACCAATCCCACCTGTTCAAATCCCACCACCAGCGGTGCAACCACAGCTAGCCACACCAGTTCAACGCCAGTCACCAATGCAACCACCGCCACAATCACCACTTACAATCATCCTACGCCCACCATCAATTGGTACCCGCACACCAAGTATCATTGGTCTTGCAGAAGAGGTCAAGATGAAGGTAACCGAAGAAGGATCAAGTGAGAAGTTTATTCAAAGAACTGAAGCAGTGGAACAAGAGGTTAAAGAATCAAAAGATGCTACCCAGGTGGGGGAGGTAAGTCAAGAAAATTGTGTTACAAAAGTGAGTACATCTTTAACCTTGAATGAAATAGGCACCAAAGCGATCAATCGACAGCATTGGGCCATAAGCGTAAGAAGGTGTAAAGTGTTGATTAGGCCTCGTCAGAGTAAGAGGAATGCAAAGGGCATGAAAGATACAAGAGAAGAGGAAAACCAACCTGCTAGCAAGGCTTTGCAGAAGATGGACAACATATCAAGCAAAGGGGAGGGCTTTGAAAACGGAAGCCTGTGCACCACCATGGACCTAGGACAGTGTAGCAAGCTAAATGAATCTTGCATCAAGGCAGTTTCACTAGAGGACCATAATGAAGAGGTAAGTATGACTGAAGGTTTGGAGTTGGATATTTCTCAAGAGGCTTGGCAGCCGAGCAAGACTTTATTTTGTAGTGTTATAGACTTGGAGATGGGTAATGCCTCTAGTCTACTGAAAGATGTTATATCCTTGGAGATGGGTAATGCCTCCAGTATATGTGAGGATGTTCATAGTAAGTTTGATGATCAATATGTTGCCAACCTTTTAAGGATGTTCCAAAATCCTCCACAACACAGCATTGTGTTTTCATGGGATGCATCAGACCTATGGCTATGGCTAGCCGCTATAACATATAGAGAGAAGATCAGCATGGAGATAAGATCAAAGGAGCCATGGATAGACAAAAGCCTGATAGAATGCAAGAATGAAGACCTCATTCGCAATTAGGTACAATTTTTTACAAATAGTGCATCCTCTCTTTGGAGAAAGGTAAGTGGATTACGCTTGAATTTAAGCCGCAAGGTAGGTGGCTTGCTATTAGCATCAGTAAAGGAAGCTGATATGTTTGAGCACACCCAAAAGAAGCATGATATGCTTGCAGTTTTTTCTAGTCATGGCAGTAAGCAGGATTCTGAAGATAACTTGAGCTCACCACACCAACAAGGCGGCCATATATGGTGGATTCTTGGTACACTCTTGGGAATCATAATTTTCAGTTCTGTCTTTGCAGGAGCCAAGATGCTCATTTCCCCTCTCGCTACTGGTGGTTACAAATTTGGTCCAATTTGGCATGCAAATTTTATTGTTCGGACACTCCAGACAATGATCCTATTTTTCACTTGGGATCCAAGAGGACACTGGCACAAAGTTCTGGAAGCCATGGGCTTCCCCTTTAATCAACCGACACTATTCCAAGAAACAAGCTATCACCCGGACTTGTTACAGATCAACGAATATCCCGGAAATCTCACCAATGGCCAAATAGAATGGATAGTTCAGAAGGCAACTCGATATCGGATCCTACAACTAAGCGGAAGAAGAAACAGAGCTAGAGACATGAATGTCTCTAGCCAAAAGGGGAGGGCTAATGATGGGGGCTTTTCACAATCCAAGCTTCCATACCCCTCTTCTCTCGCCCCCACCCCATGAAAACCCCCTCTTAGGGAGGGAGTGATAAAAGGCATTGGAAAAAGTAAGAAAAAAATAAAGTATGATTATGTAAATATATGAGAAAGGTAAAATAGGCCACCTCATGCCTGTGGGGCAGCCCATCCCCACCTTGCCTCCTTTTTCTTCATTGTTGCCCTGCCGTGTGTCCCTTTTCCTCTCCTCCACTCAAAAGGTCAACCCCCTCTCTCTTCCCCTTGTCCTTTCTCCTTTCTCTCTCCCCTCAAGCTACCCCACCTCTCACCAATAATGCATTCTAACTCACCAATAATGCACCCTAACTCACATGCAACTTATGCTATCTTCTAGAACAGTATACCCCACCCCCCTTTTCTCTCTCCTACACTCTCCCATGATCCAAATACCCCTTCTCTCTCTAAAATTCGAAATCTCTCTTGTCTTGTAGCCGGATGGCCTCCCCCACACTCACACACACTCAGTTTCACTGAAAAAGGTGCCCATAGACCCATCCCCACCCAGTGGTTACCTGATGTTCTTGTGTTCACACACATCTGCACACAGATTCACCTCTTAACACACTCCCCTCTCTCCCCTCTTGTAATTACTTTATTCTCCATGTCACCTCTCACTTTTTTTCATCAACCCATCTCTCTCTCTTAGTCTCTCTCTCATGAGACTGCTGTTCTGGCACATATACACACAGCCAGACAAGTGGGGCCCACAATCACATGGCCTATGTAGATAATGATTTCTTCATTTCTAAATTCTAGAATTTCTCTCCCCTCCTCCCCTATATAAAGAGGGGTCACCATCACACAAAAACACACACCATCACCAAAGAGTACACTATGCACTGTGTGTGCCTAGTGCACACACACACACACCCACACCATCACCATCACCATCACCGCAATCACCATGCTTGTCTTGAGCATGACCTCTACACCCTTGGCTATGGAAGATGAAGGGCAACTAAATGAAGGATGATGGCCATAACCCTCGTGCGAGTCTTCGCCATCAACTCCCACCTATCCGCCATGTGCTCTACCACTCTCTCCCTTCTCATTCCCCTACCCTATGCTCCCCATTTCATCGTCTAATTCTCTAAATAAAGCTTGAGGTTTTGTGAGTATGTTTTCTTGCAATGTTTTGCCCATGTGAGGTGTGCGGAATCGCCACTTAGTCTTGTGTTTTGGAGTGAGCTTGTGTATGTGTGAAGGGTGTGCGGATTCGCCATCCTTTTGTGATGCCTAAGTACTAAGCCACTATACCCCCTCCCTCCCTCCCTCTCTCTCTCTCTCTCTCTCTCTCTCTCTCACACACACACACACTTGATCTCATTCCCTTTCCTTTTCATCATTACTCCCAAGCATCCATCTCTCTTGGATGAAAAATTTGTTATGGTGGTGTGTTGTTTGCGTCCTAGCCGCTGAAGCTAGGTGGTGCCCCCTGTTTGCTTTACCATGACAGGCTCGAGGCGTGCCATTCGGTCCCCGGTGTTTTAGAGGCCGTCGGGGTTCGAGGTTCGCTTTGCTCCCGTCACTGGTCATTCATTCAGCCACCTCTTAGTTGTGGTAACTCTGGTTTTGATATAGGTAGTTGCAAAGGGACAACAATGTGGAAAAACAAGATGTTTCTCCTGGTTTTATGGAACCTCCTACTACACAATGCATCAATAAAACGGAAAGTTGTCCCATGTGAGGGATTCCACAGTGGAAAACATTAGTGTTCTTGAGAACATCTTACCACTTGCATTTTTAAGGAAAAAACGCTTCTCCAAGGAGGAGTATTGTCAAGGCAAGATCCATGACTCACATACCGTCAAGGGACGCTATATTTGGCAGGCTATGAGCCTATATATAGCTAGGTTGGGTAAAGAGCTATATGTGATAGTTCCCTATGGTCTCTTAAGATCTCTACAAGCGGTACGTGTAGACAATGAATATTGTATGAATTGTTAATTTGGGTTATCGATTTATCCAATCTTTTTTGGTTGGTGTAGAGTCTGAGGAAGTAAATGTATGTACCTGTGGATGAGGACAACGAAGAGGACTAGGATATATAGATATTTTATGTACTCCTCTTCTACAAATGCAAATGTGGTGCAAAAAACCCTCATATATATTTTGTATACAGAACGCATTTGAAATTTTCACTACAAGAGGTTGTGTGCTCTTGTGACGCTGTTAACGATAGAAATACACTGGGTTTTTATAACCCCCGGCGTCGCTAAAACCGTCGCTACGAGCGTCGCTATATGCGTCGCAATATAGAGACGCTCATAGCGACGGTTATAGCGACGTTTACACTGAAGACTATAACGACGCTCATAGCGACACTACAGAGCCATAAATAGCGGCGGTTATAGCGACGCCCGAGGGGATTTTTTTTTTGGTGGCAGGGCATTGATTGCCCTGCCACCCATCAACTGACGTCGTCTAGTCAGACGTCTCATCGCGTCCAAGCGGCGTATCTGTCGGATTCTGCAAAAAAAGACAATAAGACAGCTTTCAGTAAGTATAAACATATAACGACATTTATAAAACAATACAAAAAATAAAAAAGAGTAAACCCTAATACAAACCATGCCGCCGCGAGAATTGAGAATGTCCATCAGGGCGTTTAAGCCCTTCCTGCCTGCGTACTCGCGCTCGTACGGTGTGGGATCACGTCCTGTCATCGACCGCTGTCAAAACATACAAAGATTTCATTATGTTAGAATTAAAAAACTCATAAACCCTAAACTATCGAACATAAAGAGCAATGTGAAAACACTTACAAAATCGGCCTCAAATGATGCCCATCCACCGCTCCCCAAGTGGTGCGAGCTCCCTGCCTCTACTCGCGCTCTGGCTGCATCCTTTTGTTGCTTCCACTTGTCGGGATTCTCGCGAGCTGCTTTCTTCGCATTCTTCCAATCTTCTTTGGCCAGCCAATCTGGCCTGTTCCACCCATTCTTGATTGCTTTTTGCACTTCGGAACGCTTGTGTTTGCAGTATTCGCGCATTCGAATCTTCATCAGGTCTTCATTGAAGCGCTGATCCCGTGTTGGAACGGGAAACTCATCATGAAGTATGCTGATGACTCTGTTTTTTAAATCACTTGGTACTTCACTCCATTTGTTTAGTATGTAGTGTCTAAACAGCTGAGAGCAAAGACCACGCATGCGCGAGATCACCTTCTTGCCGTCATCATCCATGATGATGCCGCCGCTGAAGTCGATGGAGTAAGACAAGCCCTCTGGCCGGTGACGCGTGAACCTGGGTGTCCCGGCAGGGGTCTCTAGCGGCGTGTCGATGGGGGTACGGACGTCAGGTGTCTCCACCGGCGTCTGGGCCCCGAAGCGAGGAGTGTCGAGTGGGGTGGCTCCTGGCGGAGTAGGTAGAGGTGTGTAGCTTCTAGGAATAGTCAGTCGTGCAAAACCTGGCGTAGACGGCGATGCTGTGGCTGGTGTGGGGGCGGGCAAAGAAGGGGAGGGTAAAGAGCCTTGTCGAACACGAGGCGGTGTGGAGGCATCGGTGGCGGAATCCCCACAACAACCGCCACCGCCACCACTAGAGCGCCAGTGTCTAGACGAGTGTGAAGCTCGTCTTGTCGACGCCGAAGCTTCGGAGCGCGCCGAATGCTCCGAAAGTGAGGGAGATGCGGATGGAGTAGGAACGCGCGATGATGCGCCAGAGAGATGACGCTCCACGTACCACTGTCTCGGGCTGCGGTGACAAAGAAGAAAGAAACTCCTCATCATCCGTACCACTGTCTCATGAAGGTTGGTAGGCTCTCCAGAACCGCTGGATAGTGCATCGGTGGTCGTCTTCCCCGTCTCTACTCGATTCGTGCCCGTTGTCGCTCTTGCTTTGCATCCTCATATTGTGAAATCCACTTTTGCATCACTGGATTGTGAAGAATGCAAAATCGGTTGATTTTAGCCTCTAGATCTTCCGTCATCTTCTTCTCAACACCGAGATTGCACATGACAATCCCAGATATGCGCTCATCATCTATGGTTCGCCATAGCATGTCCCGGGATTTCTCAAATCCGTCTAGCCACTCTCCAATGTACACTAGGGACTCTGATACCAACCAACCTTCTGCCATGCTACCCTCCGGACGTGCCTTTTGACGCACATATCCCTTAAGCGTTTTCATGAAACGTTCTAAGAAGAACATCCATCTGGAATGAACTGTGCCAGCTATTTCCACCTCATCAACTATGTGAACAAGAAGATGCACCTATATGGAGTCTACGTTGATCTCCTTTTGTGAGATCCATTGCACCAGCTTTGCAAGTTTGTAGATTGTGTTACGGATGTCGAGAGACAAACATCCCTCAATGGCAACCGGTAAAATAAACTGTAAAGTATGTGCAACAATGATATTAAAGTCCGCATTTTATGCAATGATATTAAAGTCCACTATGAGCGTACCTGACACATTTTATGCCAATCGTGTGACTTCAAACCGGTAAGCTTTCCTTCTTTAGTAAAACACGTTCGGAGCGAGTGCATTATGCCAGTGGGGGTCCGCAAAGATCGAATGGTCTCTTTTACTTTGCGTTCTTGGGCTCTTGTGAAAATCCATGGTGCTTTAGGGAGTTTTATCGATCCATCAGACGCTGTTTGCGGCCAATATTGCTCCATACGATCCACATTTCTAAGGTCAACTCTGGCTCCCAAAGTATCTTTCTTGCCGGTCAGATGGTCCCATAGTAGATTAGCCACAGTCTTGAATATGTGCATTGGATCGAGCAAGTGATTGATCATGAGTCGGGGCCAGTATGGTAACTCGTACCATAGAGATAGTCTCTTCATCCCTGGAGGCAATCCGTCATCGCACATCTCCTTCTGCTCTAACCATGCTTGTGCAGACATCCTTGGTGGCTCTCTTCCCAAAAAGCCGTCGCGTAACACATGATTCTCTCGAAGATACGCTTGATGACCTTCGTAGATTTGCTTCTTCAGTGAGGGTGCCCTACGTGCATTCAGTCTAGGTCCACATGTGACACATGCTCTGTATCCGCTTGTTTGAAGCCCTGCATGTATACACATGATAATAGATCAACTATGGGAAAAAACAAGATTTACAGTGTCTGAGTGAGGAGTGTCAATAGATCATCTGAGCATTCTGTTAGCCCCGGATAGTCATGCATGGTCCACATTAGAATGCCTCTGATCAAAGCATTCCGTCGTCCTATGTGTCGGCTCATATCCACCACCTCTATGCCAATCCACAATTGTTGTAGCTCTTCCAATAGTGGACGAAGATACACATCCATATTCCCCACTTTATATCGCCCTGGCACAATCAAGCTTAGCCATAGGTGCCCCTTCTTCGTAGTCAACCACGGGGGAATGTTGTAGTTGACGATGACAACGGGCCATACACTGTAAGATGTTGATCTTTGACCAAATGGATTTACGCCATCCATAGCCAGGACTAAGCGTAAATTTCGAGCTTCCCTGGCAAAATCCGACCATGTTCCATCTATATGTTTCCACGCTACGCAATCTGCAGGAATTCGTAGCACACCATCCAAAGATTTATTCTCCTCATGCCATGATGCTAGGGCGGCCATGGACTTACATTCGAAGAAATGCTTGATGCGAGGAAGCAGAGGGAAATGTCGCAAAACCTTTTGTGGAATTTTTGTCCCGTGGAGATCTACTCGATATCTTTCGGAATCACATTTCGGAAACTTCTCCATGTCTATGTATTCCCCTCTGAAAAGAATGCAGTCATTAGGACAAGCGTGGATAGAATTGTAATCCATCCCCAAGTTTCGCAAAATCTTTCTTGCTTCATCTCGGGAATCTGGCATCACATTGTCAGCTGGTAGTATGTGCTCTTTCAGCAATCTACACAACATAAAAATATGATATAGTCGTGTAAAAATCTATCAGATCATTATACATTTAGAGTTTTATTAAAGTAAACTAATTGTAATAGATCACCTGAAAAGCGCTGTGACGCTAGTGTCACTCCATCCAAACTTTGCCTGCATGTTGAGAAGAACCAGGAGTGCTTTCAATCTAGACATACGTGCTCCATTATACAATGGCGTATCGGCTTCACTTTTCATATCATCATAGATAAGCCTTTCTGAATCCATGATCGTCTCGATCATTTCATCAATCTCGGGCTCAAACATTGCCTCGTTGGGAATGTGCTCTGCGTGATCATCCCCCGAGCTGTCAGAGGCTACATCTTGTGTCCTCACATATGCTGCTTGACCAAAGCGCCTGCGAACACGTCTATTGGGTTGCAAGATTGCTGCTTGTTGGCCAGCGTTTGCGTCGGACGAGTTATAATTGGCAACAACTCGATCTATAATAGATGGATCGAACTCGCCAAATTCGCGAACGTGCTGCAAAGAAACACGTCTTGTCCGTCGCACAGCATGCTTGCATTGATTACAAGGACATAAGACCCTCGTTGAGAGATAGGTGTTTCGGTTGGACGGTCCCACATCCTCGTCGCTACTCATAATGAGGATAAAAAACTTATAACCTGGACAACAAATTTAATATTCTATTGGCATTCTTCGTCTTATCTCTCTCTCTCTCTCTCTCTCTCTCTCTGTCTCTCTCTCTCTCTCTTTACCTCACATTCTCTAGTCATGTCCAATCCCCGCACACCTCGGTCTAGAGGTGCACGGATATCAGGAGCACCGGGTTATAATCTCGTCTTTATTGGTCAATACCTATATTTGTGGGTACAAGAAATCTACACACCCACGTCTACATGATACTGCATGTAGTGGACAAAACCCCTTTGCCTCTTCTCTAGCTGTAGCACTTCACAGCATCTTAACATCTTTTCACAGTAGATCTTTTCACTGTTCGTCTAACTCTAAACCCTAAACCGTAAGTAATTCTTGCGTGGACTCGATCTAACGTAAATAAGCGTAAATCTAAATAAACATAAATCTAACTAAAAATAAACCTAAATCTAATTTAACGTAAGTCTACATCTAACCTAATCTTTAACGTCTTTTGGGATAGTTTCCTACGACGTTAAAACTCTCTTCTTCTTGTGTGTGTGTGTGTGTGTGCGTGGGTAAACCTAAATAAACCTAAGTCTAATCTAATATAACATAAATCTAAATCTAACGTAAATTATGTTATATTAAAAACAAAGAACTAAACTAACAGGGATTATAAGAACCTTAAAACTGATTTAACACATAATTTTTCACATAACTCGGCAAGAGTTGGCATTCTCATCACTAAAGATGTGAGAGTTAACTTCCGGCGGTGACGCTACCTCATCTCCATCCACATATGACGACAGCAATTGGCCCTTTAGACCGTTCTTGCTCTTGTTACTAACTTTCAAGTTGCTGTTGAATGACTAGAGGTTGTCTAGATGGTCATTGTGTCGGGGATGTAGTGACTCTTGCCGCCCTGAAGATCCACCTTCTTCCCTATCTTCTAAAGACATTTCACCAGTACTTTTGGATCGACGGAGCCCACCATGAGTGAAGGCAGCAATACCCTATATTCCATTGAGGGCTTTCTTCACCCGCTTCATGCAGGCATCGCAGTCTATGGAGACCTAAATCTAATCTAATATAACGTAAATCTAAATCTAGCGTAAATAAACGTAAATCTAGTTAAAAATAAACCTAAATCTAATTTAATGTAAGTCTACATATAACCTAATCTTTAACGTCTTTTAAGATAGTTTCCTACGACGTTATAACTCTCTTCTTCTTGTGTGTGTGCGCGTGTGTGGATGTGTGTGCCAATAAAAAGAGATAAATGGTATAACCTTTCTATCACCCATGCCAAGTATGATAGATTGATTATGCCATTTCCCTCTTGAATAATAGGTCTTGAGTTCAACTCCTCGTAGGCTAGATCTTTAGTTCTTTTAATTTTAATTAGTTTCCTACGACGTTAAATTAGTTTCTCTCTCTTTCTCTCTCAATGTGTGTGCGTTTTTTTGGATCGTATGCATGTTTTCTCTCTCTTTTTCTCTCTCAATGTGTGCGTTTTTTGTTTATGCATGTTCTCTCTCTCTTTTCCTCTCTCAATGCATGCGTTTTTTGTTTATGCATGCTCTCTCTCTCTTTTTCTCTCTCAATGTGTGTGTGCATTCTTTGTTTATGTATGTGTGTGTGCGTTTTTGTCTTTGTTTGTACTCTCTCTCTCTCTCTCTCTCTCTCTCTCTCTCTCTCAAAAACACTATGTGTGTGTGTGAGAGAGAGAGAGAGGGAGAGAGAAAGAGGGGAAGGGAACATGAGAATGAGGAGAGGGAAGGAGCATACCTGGCTCTCCTTCCTCTCCTCGTGTGTGTGTGTGGAGAAGAAAAAGAGAGAGAGAGAGAGAGAGAGGGAGAGAGAAAGAGGGGAAGGGAACATGAGAATGAGGAGAGGGAAGGAGCATACCTGGCTCTCCTTCCTCTCCTCGTGTGTGTGTGTGTGTGTGGAGAAGAAAGAGAGAGAGAGAGAGAGAGAGAGAGAGAGAGAGAGAGTGAGGGAGAGCGTTACCTGCTCCTTGCTTGAGGGCGCCGAAAAACTCAGATTTGAGATCTGAGTTTTTGGGCGCGCTCGGTTATTTTTTTAGCCCAGCCGGCGTCGCTATGAGCGTCGCAAATTTACAAAGAAATTTGCGACGCTCATAGCGACGTCGGGAATTTTTTTTTTGAGCGTCGCTGTGTGAGCGTCGCTAATATGAATAGTCTCTTGTAGTGACTCTTTGCATTCCTACTTTAAAAGCTAGCATTATGGCATCCTCCTCCACCCCTTCTGAAGCCACGGCGTTATAACGCTTCCAAGCGTTTTTACAAACAACCGAGTGGCAAGATCGTGACGATCTTCACAATTTCTTCACCCAATTCCCTAATGTGAACGCAACTATTCACCTAAACAGCCTATCTTGGAATTTTTTGAATTTTACATCGACAAGTATGCAATACCAATTGTCGGATAAGGGGAATTGTGGATTCCATGCGATTTTCTTTGTTACATACACAAAGGCGATCGGCCTTTCACCTAGCATCTTCAACGATTTTGTGTAATTGCGGGTGAGGCAAGTCAGCACATTGAAGATTCACGTTTGAAAAAAAAGAAGGTTGGCACCCAGTTTTTAAGTCGCTTGGCGACTTTTGTGTTTCTTCTTGCGGAGGAGCCTAAAAGATCTGAGGTAATTTTGCCTCATTTGCGCCTTGGGGGTGTCGTCAAGGACACAAAGGAGCCCATTACAACACCCTGGGATGCAAGCAAAGAGGGCAATATTCTTGTCCTAACCTACCTAGGAGGTGTCATGGATGCCGCCAAATCCATGGGTGATGAGGGTGCAGAAGCATCCTTTAAGCCCGCTGCAGATGCGCCCGAGGAGACATTAACTCCGGAGGTTTTTTTTGAACACCTCTCCCCGATTGTGATAGATGGGGAGGAATATTTGTTTTTACATGATCTTGAAAAGACTTTTGACATCCGCATGGATGAGTGTCTGTCCATCCTCTGTGCCACTGTAGAGTCTTCTGCCATTGATCCCTCTTCCGATCCTTTGGATCGAAGCCTCCTTCCCCTTGGAGAGAGTGTGGTAGATACAGTGGAGTTGGCAATGGTGGCGGTGACAGATGCACCGCACTCATTTGTGTCGGAGGATGAATTTGTAGCTACACGCGCATTGCTTGAAGCCTAATGCACTCCTAGGCCTGTTCATATAGATGAACTTGAGAGTGTCGCTATGGCTTCCAATTCATCTATTTCTCTTGACAGCAAAGGCATAAAAGATGAGGACGACGAAAAACAAGAGGTATTAATTAATTTTTGTTTTGTGATTACGTTAATTTTTATTGTTGCATTCTGAAATCTTATTCACCTATTGATTCCTTTGTAGAATGTTGTGGAGCTGGATGAGCATGCAGGTCGGGGAGGAGATGGTAGGCGCCAAGCTTTTGGATGGCAGTCGTCTCTTGCGCATTACCTTGGCAAGCTCTCTCAGGATGGCTTTGCGATAATCCACAAGGAGTACACTCCTTGTGGTCAATTTTGGGTGTCAATGATGAAAGCAATGAGCCGCATCCTATGCCTGTCAACCATATCTCAAGCCTCCCAAGTTATATATCTTGTAAATAAATCTCTGGCCAGTGCTGCATTTGCGACACACATTCGTGGTCGTGTGCTTTGTAACGTGGCCTTAAGCCAAGCAGTAGGTCTAAGCAATGTGGAACAAATTTCTTGGGATGTGCTGCACAAACAGCTTCCTTGCGTCCAAGAGCGTCGAGGAAACATTGCTCGCCATATCTTAGATGGCTCAAGCAGTCAATAGCTACATAAATCTTGTAATTAACTCCTTCAAATATGTAATGAGATATATCACATCTTTGTACTTTGTTATTTCAAAATTCGAATGGAAATTGATTTTAACTGGTACTTTCCAACTTCTGTATTGAGGTTATGGTACGATAGATGGTACGTGATTGGTTCTATCTTGCGATACGATTGTGCAATTTTTTGAATCAAAATATAGAGTTTTTTTCATATAAATAACATCAATAAAACCATAATATCATATAATTCTTATAATTTTAGCCCAAAAAAGGTTTAAATAGGCTGTCTAGAGGCCTGTCGCAGAGGCGCGCGAGAAAGCAAAAGTAACTTTTACTTTTGCCTTCTCGCGCGCCTCTGCGGCAAGCCTCTAGACAGCCTATTTAAACATTTTTTTAGGCTAAAATTATAAGAATTTTATGTCTTTTTTGGTTATTCAATCAACCACACTTGGTTGACAGATCTTATATCTGTTAGAATTAGGGTTGCAGAGAAACACACACAGCTTGGAGAAGACGAAGGAAGCTCAAGGCACACAATAGAGAGTGTTTTACTTAGTGCGCAATGGAAAGATAGATAGCCCTAGAGTGATGGGCGTCTATACAATGCACAGGGGAAAAAACCTCCTAAAGAGGGAAAAAATGCCTCGGCGGTCCTAGTGTGTTTACACACATCACTACCACGTGTATATGGTAACAAATCCCCCCTGGAGTGATGCGGTGAACGAGAGCTGGCACATGAGTAAAGGGAAGTGCCATGCCTTGAGGACATGATCAGTCCACAAAGGGGAGTAAGCCCAAAGCTTTGCGGAAAGCTTCAAGCTTCTCACGAGACAATGCCTTTGTGAAAAGATCTGCAAGGTTGTCTTGTGTTGGCACATAAGCCAAGCTGATCTCTCCTGCTGAGAGCCTCTCCCTGACATAGTGGTAATGCACCTCAATGTGATTTGTGCGAGCATGAAAAACTGGGTTCCTCGCAACTGCCAATGCGATCTGACTGTCAGTGTAGATAGTGTTGGCAGTGTCCTGTCCAACACCCAAATCAGCCATAAGGCGTCTAAGCCATACACACTCAACCGTAGCTGTGAAGACTGCCCTGTACTTAGCCTCACAACTCGAAGTGGCCACAGTAGGTTGCTTCTTGCTCAACCATGATATACATGAACTTCCAAGCATGAAACAAAAACCTGATGTGGACACTCGCGTGTCAAAACAACCAGCCCAATCTGAGTCCGAAAAAGCATGTAAGTCTAGCGGCAATGATCCCCCCTTGGGATAAAACAAGCCAAGATGTAAAGTGCCACTAAGGTAGCGGAAAATCCTCTTGATAGCCTGCCAATGCTTAGACCCTCGGCTATGCATAAATCTATTGACCTGTGAGACTGCAAACTGAATATCCGGCCTTGTGTTGTATACATAAATGAGGCAGCCAACAGCAGTTTGGTAAAGAGTGACATTAGTAGGATCGCCAGCATCATGTAGACTCAACTTCAAACCTGTTTCCATGGGAGTGGCAATAGGTTTGCAATCCTCAAGTCCAAACTTACATAGCAATGTCTCTATGTAACTTTTCTGACACAAGGCAATACCACCATCACACTGCTTCAACTGTATACCCAAGTAATGATGCAACAACCCCAAATCTTTCATCTTGAAAGTAGCATTCAAATCAGCCTTAAATTCAGCAATATGTCTCTCATTTGGTCCAGTGATCAGCAAATCATCAACATAAAGAACCACGACGAGAAATACATCACCCTCACGCTTTACATACAATGTGCTTTCTGTTGGACTGTTACGAAAGCCTTGTTTGACCAAATGAGTGTCATCTTTCTCATACCAAGCACGAGGAGATTGCTTCAACCCATACAAAGCCTTGTTACATTTGCACACTTTGTCCTCTTGTCCTTTTATGACAAAACCGCGAGGCTGCATTACATAAACTTCCTCAAATATGTCACCATTCAAGAAAGCAGTAACAATGTCTGATTGATGTACATCCCAACCAAAATGAGCTGCCAATGCACATAGAAAACGCAGAGTAGTCATACGACAAGTGGGAGCAAAAGTCTCTTCATAATCTATGCCTTTCTGCTGTGCATAACCCTTTGCAACAAGTCGAGCCTTATGGCGATCGATCTCACCATCCGGCTTGCGTTTCAACTTGTAAACCCACTTCGTACTAATGGCCTTTTTGCCAAGAGGCAAATCACATAAAGTCCATGTGTCATTTTCTATAAGTGCATCATATTCTGATTGCATGGCAGCCATCCAATTTTCTGAATTCTGTGCTTCATCAAAAGTCAGAGGCTCCTCAACATCATGTAAGCTAGACACAGCCAAAGCATAACAATCTGATGCATAAGATGCATGGCGAGAGCCTGAACGAGTACGACTAGACAAAGGTGCATCCAATTTGCTGTCACGCAAAGTGTGCACAAGCCATTTTGGCATACCTCTAGCCTGCTCATTTTTAGCCTTTTCCTCATCAAGTACATCATGTACATCTGCATCAGTAATAGGCTGATCTAAAACATTTTCAGAAACCCCCATAGGTTGTACATTTTCCTCATTGGAACTTACATTCGTATTTCCACCACTGAAAAGAGGAATCAAAGTGTCATAAATGTCCTGTGAGCTTACATTACTGTCTCTAGTACATGACAGCAAGGGCTGAAAAGAATCTTCCACAAACACTACATCCCGAGAAACCAGAATACGTTTTTTTTGCGGATGATACAACCAGTAACCTTTGCTTTCAGCACTATAACCAACAAAAATACATTTGACAGCCTTATCCTCCAATTTTCTGCCCTGCACTTGTGGCACCAAAGCATATGCCAAACAGCCAAAAACATGCATGTGCTCAATAGAAGGCTTTCTATTATGCCATGCTTCATATGGGGTAATAGACTGCAAAGCTTTCGTAGGACACCTGTTAAGTACATAAGTGGCACACATGATGGCCTCAAGCCAAAAAGAATGCGGTAAAGCTTGACTTTTGACCATACATCGTGCCATTTCCGTCAGTGACCTGTTTTTCCTCTCAGCAACACCATTTTGCTGAGGCGTATAAGGCACTGTACATTGGTGTTTTATCCCCCCCTTGATCGGAACAGAGGGTGCCCATAGTACATTTCGAGACATTTTCAGCCATAGCCAGAAATTGTTTGAAGCACATAAAAACTTCGGACTTCGCTTTAAGCGGAAATACCCATGCATGCATGGAGTAATCATCAATGAAAGTCATGAAGTACAGGTAATTGCCCAAGGACGGAGTTTGCATGGGCCCACAAACATCATTATGCATAAGCTGCAACCAGCATGTGGCCCGAACTGAACCATCGTTTGGAAACTTAGAACGCTGCATCTTACCCAAAATACACCCTTCACAAACATGTTTGACAGGTGCTTCAAGAGGCGGCAAAGAAGCAACCATATCAGATTTCTGCAAACGCAACAAACTGGCAAAATTCAGATGACCAAAACGTGCATGCCAAAGTTTTGCATCTGAAATAGCCCTTGAATCTGCAACAGCATTTGTAAAATTTTTTCCACACTTGTCATACAAAGTGAGCTTATACAGCCCACAACACAAAAGGCCAGATGCAACAATTTCATCACCCAAACTGCGATCATGAACTGTACATCTGTCATCCACAAATTTGACTACAAGTCCAAGTCTAGCAAGTGCGGATACAGACAAGAGATTCTTCTTGATCCCAGGTACATAAAGTGCATGATGTGAGGTAATGTGCTTTGTAGCACCACTGTCGAAATACCACACATGTGAATCTGTAGCAACTGACAAGCATGCATCATGGACAACAGGATTGTAAGTGCACTCTGTGCTAAAAGCCCATTCTGCATCAACATCAGCAACACAGTCTCCTTTCACAGAAGACTCAACAATGGCTGCATTTGTAGTGGAACTAGCATTTGCAGTGGAACCACCATCTTTCTTCTTAGTCTCTTTGGCCTTCAACTTAGGACACGACTTGATCAAGTGATCATTGGCTTTACAATAATGGCAACGCATCTTCTTTTTGCCCTTATCACCAGAATTACTAGACGAAGTACTGCCAGCATAAACATTAGGAACATAATTTTTGCCACTCGCAGCAGAACCATAAGAAGTGGCTGCATTACTGTTACCACCCTTTCTTTGAGAAGCAATAAAAGCCTGTTCAACTGCACGCTGCCTAGTCCTGTTTTTTCTAGAAAGTGACTCTTGCAACAGCAATGTGCATAATGCATCAAACTTGACAACTTCAGGATTTCCTTGGGTCATCAGTCTCCAAGTACTAGCAAAAGTCTGATAGGAATCTGGTAAGGCATCAAGAACAGTCTGCACAAGGGAACTGTCTGAAATGACTTCACCTGCACAAATAAGCTGCTCATTGATATCCTTGACACTAGCAAGGAAAGTGTCCATATCATCTTCCTCATGCATAATTTTCAACTCCAGCTCTTTACACAACAAAGCAATTTTAGCCTCATTGCGGCTTGCATAAAGACCTGCTAGAATATCCCAAGCCTGTTTTGCAGATTTTACTGAACGGATGTGAGGAACAATGGTGCGCTTCACAGACAACGCAATCAATGCATGAGCCTGCACATCCTTAACATCCCAATGAGCTTGTTCTACCGTAGGCAAAACAACTCTAATAGCTGCAATCCTTGCAGCAAGACCTGCAATATCCTCAACATCGCCTACATCCTCAGAACCAGGGCGTACATCATTGCCCTGCACAATGTTCCAGACACCCTTTGACACAAGAACATGTTGCATCATATAAGCCCACATAGGGTAGTTTTCCCCATCCAACCTGTCCTCAACAGCAAACATCTTGAACACATCTGTGTTGTTGTTGTCAGCCATGGTAAATGCTGCACCTGATGTGAAAACTGCCCGAAAATAGGAGAAACGGAGCGGGAACAACCTGTGCTATATAGCACAAACCATAGAAGACTGTAAGGCACCTGTTATGCAGAAAACGACACTGACAAAAATTTTGCACAAAATGACGAAATAGCCTGTGCAGTACTGCCTGTAGTGGAAACGGAGGCCGAAATGAGCTCTAATCAGAATTCTGAGCACAACAAGCTCTTCGAGCTTACCCAAAATTTTTGTCGACCTGCAAACGCTTGCCAAAGCTCACTGAAATCGGAGAAAGTGAGCAGGCGTGTGCTGGACCAGCTGGCGACTAAGCCCGGGAGGACGTGACCTGCTCTGAGACCAATTGTTGGAATTAGGGTTGCAGAGAAACACACACAGCTTGGAGAAGACGAAGGAAGCTCAAGGCACACAATAGAGAGTGTTTTACTTAGTGTGCAATGGAAAGATAGATAGCCCTAGAGTGATGGGCGTATATACAGTGCACAGAGGAAAAAACCTCCTAAAGAGGGAAAAAATGCCCCAGCGGTCCTAGTGTGTTCACACACATCACTACCACGTGTATATGGTAACAATATCCACATCTCTCTATCTCTCTCTTTCTCTATCTCTCTCTTTCTCTCTCTCTCTCTCTCTCTCTACTTAGTTTTACTTATATCACTTAAAACACAAATGTACACGATTCGTTAGGTTTGAAAAAGCCACGACTCGTTATATTTCAAAAAGATATCTTTACATTGGCAAAATTGCATAAAAGTCAAATTCAATCTCTTTCTCCTCTGATTCGATGCGCAAGAGCTAAATCCTTGGGTATTATTGTCACCCGTTTTGCATGAATAGCACACAAGTTGATGTCTTCAAAAATAGAAATTAGATGATATTCTACCACTTCTTGCAGAGCTTCTACGGCGATACCTTGAACTCGAAACGCCATTCGGTAACTTTGCATGATCTCTTTCACCAAACGTGCGATGCCTTGCTCTCGTAATGCATCTTTCATCAATCCATGAAGTGCATGGTATGCATTTGTGCTGATCCCAACCTCATCACAAGCTCTCTGGACATCATCCTCGGACACAAGGTTAGAGATCTTTTTTAGGATCTCCTTTGTGATGGCATCTTTCATGTGTTTGGCCTTTTCACAACCTATGATGTAAAGTATATCTTCCTTTGAGATGCATCCTAGGAGAAGATTGCAACTGTCCTCTTGTCTAAAACTTCCACACACATCTTGTATATATGTCCTATTTCAAAAGGTGAATCGAGTTACAAATTGATGATAATTATTTGAGAGTTATGAACACTGTGAATTTAAAAAAATACCTGGTTGCCGTGATCCGCTTATTACGTGCCCCTCCATTAGAGGCTAGATGTTCAATGGAAGAGAACTCCCTCTTAGGCTCACGCATGCCAAATGGAGTGGCTTTTAGGTGTATCATTGCAATCTGTAGCTTAGTTACCTCTGTTTCTGTATATAGCATTTATCTCCTCTTTAAGATCTTTGAGTTGTTTCTCTGTGGAATGAATGTGTAACACTTGACATTGTTGTCGGAAATATGCCGACGCACCTGCGTGATTGGAGTCCAATCTCTTGCAATACCCAATAAGACCACGTTCTCCTTCTCCCACATATTTGATTAAGCTTGGGAGTGTACGGAATGTCGGATGACAGCCCACGAGCGGATCTTTTGGATACAACCCTCCATCAAGCCACAAGTCAACATTGGTTTCTCCTCGAAACCGTCGTACGGATGCCGGTTGAGATGCCTTCTCGTCATTTTTTTTTGTGGGAGCAAATTCGATCGGTAGACGCAGACTGACATTAGTTGACCTAGTAGATGACGGTGCATGTGATTTATTGGTTATGTCGCGAAGAGACATGGTGAAAAGTTATGATGGGGAAAACAATTGATAAGATATACTTTTTGGGATAAACAGACAATTTTGGAGATTAAAAAACTTAAAAATATATTTTTTCATATATAGGTTCAATTTTTAAGCTCAAGGAGGGAAATTTTTAAATTTTAAAAATTTCAATTTTTAGGCTTTATTAGATGGACGTTTTGATGATGTGGCATTATCTGTTTATTCTTGGAGTTAATGTAGAGAGGGACCCAAGGAATTTTAGATTTGGAGCTTATAAAAGCTAGATTCTTCTAAAAAAATATTGTTTTATATATATATATATATATAGGGACCTTTTGAAAGCTTAAAAGATCCATTTTGAAGATTTTATAAAAAAATCATTTTTTGGGGTAAATTGATGCACGAACTGAAAAGTTGCTTTTGTCATAACTACTTACTCTCTTTGTTTGGTGATAGGTAGAGAGAATGGTTCTTCTCTCTACTTTTACTTCCCTCTCTCTCCTACTTTATCCCCCCTCTTCCTCCTACTTTACCACCCTCATTCCCTACTTTCCCCCCCCCTCCTATCTAGAGAGAAGTTAGAGAGAGAGCTACAAAAGTAGCCCTATTTATTGTCTTTGTTCCCTCCATCCCCTACAAAATTAGCTTTAATACCTTAAAATTAGGATTCCTTAAATGGCCCCAAGGGGGTCCAATTTTATTCTAATGCATTTGTTTTGATGATTCAATACATAATTAAAGTAATTTTTCTTTTTCATAATTATATTGTAGTTGCTTATTATTGTGGATCCCAACCTTGGGACGAACTGGCTAGCAAGGGTTTTGTCTCTGAAATGGGGTAATTATAGTTGGGCTACATTGAAGAGATTGAAATTAATAGCACTCCAAGATGCCCCTGATCAAAACAAGATTCATCGGGTTTCTTTGTTGGAAGCGGATAAGAATACAAGGGATTCATATGGTCTTAAGAAAGGAGACCACGTCTTTTGCATGTAAGATTGTCTTGGATAATTAATCTTGAATATTTTGTGGTGTCTTATCTTTCCTCTCTCTTTTTGGGACGTACTATAGATGACTTCGCAGAGAGGGTTTTTTGGCACGGGTCTTTGAAAGGGCATTTCAAATTGTGTTGGATCTTATGGATGTGCCTGGTGGTGTGCCTTTGCCACATGACTCTACCCTTACATTCTATTTTGAGGAGATAAACTTTGAAGCCAGACCCTTTTTGTTTCCAATTGATGTGTCTCTTGGAGCAAAGACCAAAGATGTGGAGAAGCAGGCATTGAAGAAGGTAGATACATTATGAATGGTAGCACAACACTTGGCTTTTAAGTAAACAATTTTAATTGTAATTTTATTAATTTGTTGTGTCTATGCGACTAGCTTCGTATAACTTGTTTACTATTCATTGTAGATTCTTTATGTTTTTGGTATCCAAGAATGTATTACTTGCCATGCCCTTTTTGGCAAGATAGTGGACTTAGATGGCTACTCAAGCCACATGCATGTACCCCTCTAGTATGCGCGCCTTGAATCCATGGGATATTGAAAATTGTCCATGGTGGATAGATATGGAGAAAGGTCATATTCTTGGTTGTGAAAGAGAGCTACATGAGGCAATTTTGAGGGATGCTATGATGCAAAATCCACCAGGTATGTTTCACTCTTGGAATTAGCAAACAATCATAAGCTAGTAGTATTCCGATTTAAAATGTTTCGTTTAAGATGCACTTAACTCTCACAAGAAAAAGGAAACATTTGTGGATATAATTGTAGAGGAGGTGGACACAATGCCATGCATACCTCATGAATGTTTGTTAATGCTTTCCTAAAACATGCTTCATACATGGCTTATTTTATCTCATTGTGATGCTTCATTGTCCTCTAGAATGGTGATGGCTAGAAAAACTATCTCATTTGTTTATCTTGTGGAGTCTCCACTATATAACATATATATCTCCATTGACACACAGTGCATGGTTATAGTGGGGGACTACATTGCTATTGTTGCTGACTTCTGGGTGGCAGTCTGCAATCCCACATGGATCCCTGTACATGAGCATCTTTCACAAGCACATTTGGAGGCTATATTTTATACTCCCAGAGGGAGAGCCGTTGTCGGGAGATATGTGTTCGAAACGTGAGCCGGGAAGGCACCGGGCCTTTGGTTGTGGGAGGTGTCAAGAGAACAAGAAAAACAGGTGAAAAAGGCTCTCTCAATCACCGTAACCTTCAATTAATCAATTTAAGCTCTGAGTACATTCTCCTGGCAATAGCCAAGTCGGGCTGTTAACAACACCGAAACTTAGGTTCACTAAAATCAAGGAGTTTAGGCTCCCGTTACAATTACCCCCGCCGTTAACGGCTCCACGATTCATAAAAAAGAATAACTAATTTAAGTTGCCAGTGACAAACAAAATCCTACTTTGCCGGTCTTCATAAATCGGTTGTTCTACTACTTGATATGTCTTCAATTAATATCTTCAAATCACTTCTTGCCCCTTCTTTAGCTCAAGAACGAGAAATTCTCTTGTCCAAGCTCGGAAGAGAGAGAGAGAGAGAGAGAGAGAGAGAGAGAGAGAGAGAGAGAGAGAGAGAGAGAGAGTAAGAGAGAGATTTTCCCTCCTTGACCTTGACTCGAGCTTCTCCTTGCTTGCTTCAACCTTGGATGCTTGTTTAATCTCTACTTACTCCTTTGCTTGCTTCGACCAAGCTTCAAGCTCCTTCTTCTTTGCTTTGCTTGCTTGCCTCGACAAGCCTCAACAAGCTTCTCTTTCAAGCTTCCTCGTCCAAGCTCCTTCGGGTCTCTTCTTTAGAGAGAGAGAGAGAGAGAGAGAGAGAGAGAGAGAGAGAGAACACCCCGTTATCAATCTTCGGATGCTTCGAGCCCTCCCTTCCCCATGCTCTTTCCCTTGCTTAATGCTCTTGGTTGCTTCGGATCCTTGGTTCCCAAGCTCTCTCGGGCCTCTTGCTCGCTTCAACCATGGCTCGCCTTCGACCAAGCTCTCCACCTTGCTCCTTCTTCCGCTCTCTACCCGTCCTTGCTACCTTCTCTCGTACCCCACACAATCAATAATCACCACTACATGTCCTCCAAACCTCTATTAATAGCCTTTTCCCTCCCTTAGCAACGACGGCGTGGTCGTTGCTAGGAAGGCCCAAAAAATTCCCCTATGATGTGGCAGTGGTGGAAACGAGGTGCGCAAAAACCGGAAGAAATGGATCCGAATTTGGTCGCCCTGCCGATCTAAACACATTTCGTTCATGCCCGACACAAACCAAGGTGCGAGCTGGCCACCACGATCATCTCTCTCCCTTTCTCCTGCACACTTCACTGCTGAACGCCATCGCCCTTTTGTTTTTTATTTTCCTCCACACTTAAGCCCTATTTTACAAGTGGGCGGCCAACTTAATTTTCTTTTGGGCGGGCGGCAGCCCTTTGGTTGCCTTTAGGCGGCCATTCGATTTGGCTTGGGTGGGTGGCACTTAAAGGGCACCCCATTTGGCATACATACTGACTAAAGCATTGCCAAGCAGTATAGCGTCCTTCATTGGGCGGCCACATTAGTGGACGGCCTTTAGGTTATGGCCTATGGCTGGCATTATCAAAGGCACCACATTTGGCATACAATTCAGCCAAGCAATGTTAAGCAACACATAAAAGGCATCATGTTTGGTACACATGTCGGCCAAGCAATGTCAAGCACAATATTTTTCTCCAGTATTCCTTGACTAACAATATCTTCGAGAATCTTATTGTCCATAGTAGCATCCCGAATAATGCAAAAATTACATAGCTTAGCGTGTCAACAATTGACACCGGACTCTGCCCGCCAAGCCATAAATCCCATTAGACTTCTTAAACGGCATAAAATGCATGCAAACCCTGTCGAGGCTGTAAAATTCCTAGATGGCACTCCGATCAAGCGGACCGAACTGATACGGAGCCGGCCCCCGGTGAATCTTTAAGAGCTAATATCTTGGCGACCGAGACTTCGATCACTGATCTAAAAAGACCGATGCGCTCCACAAAGTGAGCACTTTAGGCCCGTGCATTCATTTCATCTCTGTCACCTCAGCTGCAGTTGCCCAATCCGGTACGGATATGCAATCGGCTCGAACTTTAAATTGCCATAACTTCTTCATCGTAGCTCCAATCGACGAGCCGTAAAGACAGGCCAGTAGAGCACTTCAAGAACTGTAGTTCTAGATCATAAACTCCCATCTGTGCTTGCTTCAAGCATAGTCCCTTTTAGCATCATTAAGTCATCAATTGGCCCTTTTAGGCCGCATCTGGCATACATTCAACATTGAACTTGGCTTGTTATTAGACCCTAATCACTACTCATTAATAATGTAAGCTTCAAAAAAACTTGATGTGCATTTTTCAGGCATCTTTCTTAGCATGGGAGAGGAGCTGCACGACATCGTTCCATGGGCTGTTGATTTCATTTTCTTGGATCTCCCCTTTGGTGGATCCCTAGTAGGCTCCTCTATTCTACCTCACTAGGAAATTTGCATTGAGGATCATGTATGTGTTGGAGTTCATTTGGCATTCTTGATGCTAGCAGATTCAGGTTGGCTTCTAATCATGGTGTCCATGATAGGTGAGTGTTGCTTATGATCATGCATTGTATAAGATAGAAATAATTGTTTTAAGTCTTTTTAATGATTAATGCTTTGAACAAGAGAGGCCATTGGGTCGGTGGAGAGGTTTTGTCATGCTGCGGAGATGGTTGTTCATTGACATACTGTAGTACTCCATCATTGAGCCTATGTTTATTTCGAGAGTTTTGGTGGTCCTATAGAGGTGACACATTTGCTTTGCATTAATATTCCAATGCTTTATGTTGTTTTTTTCTCTAACCATGCCTCTTGTGTTACAATGCCTATGTTCTGTGATGTTCATGGTTCATAGAGTAGGTATGTGTCCACCTTGCTTTGTAGTAGAGATCACTGCTCCATTTTCTGGCCTTGGCATGCAGTCATCAGATTCCTTTATGATGCATCATGTTCTAGAGCTATCCCAAGCTTGATCATCGTCAAGCAAGCCATTGAAAGGTGGATTACTGTGGAGCCATTCTTTTGTTGCATTTTTTGTGGAGCTCCTTTGTCAACATGGAGGCATTTTCTTGGAGTTTTGATGTGGTACAACCCCTACATTGACGGCTTGTGTGGGATCAAGACGGACATGTGTTGCACTTGACATTGATGAGCCATTGATTTCATGATATGTGCTACCATTTCTCCGTCATAGAAAGCGGAGTAGAGAGGATGCCTCCACCTCCTTAGATGTTGATGATGAGGGTGACATGTCATTGCGTGTCAATCCCTTTGATGACTAGTGATGCCCACCTCTTGTTATGACATTGACATTGCTCATTCTTTTTGCCATCCTTTTGATGCCAACGTTACTATTTATAGATCATCAATATTGTTTCTATGCCTTGTTTAGTATTTTACCTTGATGCATTTTCTTGCTGGTTGGAAGTTCCATGCTGATCTACGCAGAGGAGATCGCTCGGACCATGGCGGTGGACATACGATACGATTCTAAAATCCGTGAGATGCATCGGAGGCGGAATGTATACATCGATGATGAGTGTGATATTTGAGGGATTTGTAGCATTGAATGTTATTATTGAAATTCATGTTATGTTGTTTTCATATGGTTCTTGTCATGTTTTAATAGAAACTTTTTGAGTTAATGTTTTAATGTTTTGAGTCGTACGAGAAGTATTCACTCTTTGGAACAATTTGGTGAAAATTTCAAATCCTCATGTGAGGTGCCTTAAAGGGCTAATGGTTAGTTTTGAATGTTGATCCATGTACATAGGAAGCTCTATCCAGTTTTATTTTTTAAATAGTATTATGTGCTGCTTTGTTTTCTTGTTGGGTCATATGCATTGGCAATGCATCGTAGGCGGAAGGTCTACATCGACAATGAGTGTGACTCATGTCATAAGATTTGAGGGATTTGTAGCATTGGATGCTAGAATTGAAATTCATGTCGTGTTGTTTTCATATAGTTCTTGTCATGTTTTAATAGAAGCTTCTTAAGTTAATGTTCTAATGTTTTGAGTCATGAATGAGAAGTTTTCACTCTTTGGAACAAACTGGTTAAAATTTTAAATCATCATGTGAGGTGCCTCAAAGGGATAATGGTTTATTTTGAAATGTTGATCCATGTGCAAAGGAAGCTTTGTCCATTTTTTTCCAGAAACTAATACTATCTTTTGCTTTGTTTTCTTTTAAAGCCATATGCATTGACAACACCACCATCATAGATATTCGCTTGAGTTCTGGTATGCTTGCTCACGCTTGCTCGGGCTATGGTAGGTATCTTTCCATGTTGCATCTTCTTTAGCAAAATCTATCCATTTGATCAATTGCTTGACGATGCTTCTGTGCCTAAGCTTCCTTTCTCAAGTTTCAAGGATGGAAAGTTACTCTCTCATTAGCTAGGTATTATAATTTTGGCTCTTCCATAATAATGGCATGAGTTTGAGCCACAAATCCTCTTCCACGGCCTTTTCATGCATTCCTTCCTCCAACGACACAAACCGGTTGACCTCTTCCATTCGGTGCTACAAGAATTGCATCTACACTTCTTCTAGGACACCTGTTCCTATAGTTTCCTAGCTCATTACACTCATAAAAACGAATATTAGAATGCTCGAGTTGAGTTGATGTAGTTGCAGCTACTACAGGGAGGGCGAGGTTGATAAGCTTGATTAACAGGGGTTCCAATTGTTGGGCCTACCCATTTGATTCATAAAATCTTATCTCCCCTGATTCATGGTCATATCTATAGCCAGGGATGTTGTCCTTAAGGGAGTGTCATGAAGTGATGGGGGTCTCATTGCTTCAACACAGGTATCTAAGGGTTGCTGCTTGCTGCTCAATGGTCATTTTTGGGGCATATCTTCGCAAGGTTATAATTTTGTAGTAGTAATCCCCCACTGATAAGAATAACTATTTTAGAGCAAAGAACTCATTCATTTTGGCATCTTGATGAGCGGGTGGAAGATATCGTGATGTAACCGCTTCTTAATATGGATGAAAGCAAGAAATGGTGGTCACTTTTCTAGGTGGTTTTCGAAGTAGTTCTCAAGTTTTATTTGTTCCCTTCAAATAATTTATCAGGGACATGGAAAATTGCAAGAAATAAAAAATGCCGCCACTTCAAGAATGCCATCATTTTTTGAACATTGTTTATGGGTAGAGGGTGACTGTGACTTCTGTTGCATGCCATTCTACATAGCAGGAAGCTACCCACGTGGTACTCCATCTTCATGCACCCTGCGTGAACAGATCGAGGAAGAACTACGGACGCCTACCCTCTCTGTGCGACCTCAATCTTCACCGGGTACTGTAATCCCCCCCCCCCCCCCCCCCACTCTCTCTCTCTCTCTCTCTCTCTCTCTCTCTCTCTCTCTCTCTCTTTTGTTGTAGTTGAGCAATGTGTCTTTTTGAGGACATTGTGAATCATGGATTGTGTTTTTTTGTTTGTACAGTGATATGAAGACTCCACTGAGAAAGTGCACCATGGCAGCAGCTGATGGTGGTTCAGCTAGCATGCTTTCATCCAGTAGCAAGCCTAGGAGCTCCACAACATTGGCCATAAAGTTTGAAACTATCGACGACAAAAGCATTGGTACATATCAACTCTGTCTCTTCAATTGTAGAAATGTTCTTTTCAATGTTTGTTTATGTTTGTTTACTCTGATCTTCCTAGAGGATTCAATACCCCAAGAAAACACTTTTTTATGCTTCACACAAGAGGAGTTTCATGAGGAGTATGGCTTAAGCTTGGAGGGAAAGCTTTACCAGCACCTCGGTGAGGCTGATGTCACATATCAGGATTGGTTGTCGGTCTTCATGAAGAAAAGGGAGAAGGGCTCTAAAATCTTTCTACATATGCTGGGACTTGAGTTTGTAGACGAATGCAGGTTACTATTTCACAAAGTCTACCAAAGCATGCCAGCCAACAAATAGATCACACACAAGTTTACAACCTTGTTTGTGTATGAGCGATACATACCTGCTCGGCAAGATCCTGCAGGTCAAAAGGTTGCATGGGCTGCCTTTAGTGAACAGGTTTTGGACCATTACAAGAAGCTTCCGGGTGGCATTGGAAAGAAAGAAAAGATTTAGCTGGAGAATAATGAGGGGACATCACTTCAGCCCCTTCGTCTTGAAAATGTCGGGGCAAGTCAGAAAAGTGGGCAAAATGCTCTCTTATCTGGCAGCACTTCTCTAGTTAGTGCCTCCTTCATAAGCCAGCAAGCAAAAGCACAGGTGGATCAGATTTTGGATAGAAAAAGGGATGCATTAAAGGTTTTGAACACAACATTGGATAATGTGAGAGTAGAGATACAAGATAGGAACCAAAATATGTTGAAGATGCAAGGGACATCTTCACCCGTGGCAGTGCTTCAGGGGCAATTGCAAGAGCTCTAGATATTGCAATCTAGCATGAAGGGAGTTGTCGATACTGCCCCTGATTTTTGGGTGATTGAAGGCAAGATGTTTGTTCTAACTAGTGCACTTACAGCTCTTGGGGCCGATGCAAGCAGCTTAAACATAAGAGATGAGGTGGATCATCTCTAGGTATGTGTCGACCAAGTCAAGGCAAGATTTTTGTTTATGTGGTAATGCCTTAGGTACTTGACATGGTACTCTCTTCTATTTAGGTGGTTTTTTGTGCCATGCCAGTTATTTCTGTTTATGTGGTAATGCCCTAGGTACTTGACATGGTGCTCTTTTCTATTTAGATGGTTGTTTTTGTCATGCGAGTTATTTCTGCTATGGTGCTAAGTGCCCAACCTACGTGACATGGTAGTTTTTTCTATTGTGGGGTTTCATCATGGTAATAGTGCCCAAGGTACTTGGCATGGTAGTTTCTTTTAACATGGCTTTCTTTTTGTTACGATGACATTGACCAAGTACTTTTTCATTGTGGTTTTTTTTGCTATGAGTGTTTGTTTTTTCCATGGAAGTTTGTCTATTATTGTGGTACTTTTGATGGTAGTTTTTTCTACCATGACAGGTGCAGGGATCATGGCTATTTTTTTAGGTATCATGTAATGGCCAAAATGCCTATCGTGGTACTTCTTTTGATCATGGTGTTGTTTTTTTCATGGCAGTATTTCCTGCAATCGTACTTTTCTTTTGCTATGGTTGTAGTGCTCAAGGTACTTTTCTACTATCCATGGTATATGTCATTACCGTAGAGGTTTTTTGGAAAGATATCTCTGTTATGGTGGTAGTGCCCATGGTACTTTTTCATGGTTTTTTCTGCTATGGTTGATTGTTTCTTTAAGGAAGTTTGTTTGCTATGGTGATTGTGCCCAAGCTACATGTAAAGGTAGTTTTTTCTACGAAGGTGGTTGTATGATCATTGCTAATTAGTGTGTAGTGTCCAAGAAACCTGTCATTGTACTTTGTTTTTGGTCATGGTGGCTTTTTTATCATGACAGCCTTTCTTGTTATGGTAATAGCTTTTGCCTTGATGTTTTTAATGGAATGCCAGTTTTCTGTTATGGTGGTAGTGTCCAAGGTACTTTTCTACGTGCCATGGTATTTTTATTTGCCTTGGTGGTTTTTTTGGAGTGTCCAAAGTACTTTTTGGTGGTAGTTTTTTCTGTTAAAGGTACTTGTCATGGTACTTTTGGCTGTAATGGTGCTTCTCATATCTAATCCATGTGGGCCTTTTGTTCTACATTTGTCATGCAGAAAGAAGTGACTGACTTGGAAGCATCAGCAAGTACGTGTGTGCAACATATCAACTTTTGTGAGAGCATGTTGGAGCCGGTGAAGGCTAGTGACACAATGTTATTGCTTCTGACAGTTGGCCATCACTTCAGCCACTTGCAGGCTACATTCTCTGTTCCAGGACTATGTGTTGCATGTGGTCTTGCATTTATGGCTTCCCATGTGGTTTGTGTGTACACGCTAGCATGTGGTCATGCATACCATGCTCTGTGTTTTACTGCCTGGCTTGGATTAGAGACGGTATGTGTGGACGCCTCTTGCAATAGTAGTATTTGGGATTCACTTAAATCAATGCTCCTACATACAGGCTGGTTGCCGTTGCTCCCAATATCATATAAATCCAAGAACTGTTCAGGTTGCCTTCAAGTATCTGCTGATTGCACAAGCTTGAACTTCACGGATGTGTTTGCAGGTTCTGGCCATATTCCTTGTGTGGTGCCAATACAGGATGACGTGCCAAAGGTTGTGCTACAAGCTACTCCTGAAGCCCATAGTGTGGACTCCAGTGATGGCACTCTAGCTGTGAAGGTAGACCCCCCTACAAGCACAGTAGCAGTTGAGCCACAACCAAGCAAAAGCAGTCCAAAGGAAGATGCAACGGTTGATGATGCGGAGGCAATAGCGCAAGAGGGAGTGGATGCAGTGCAGCACATGGAAGCTAGTGATGAGAATCTAGGTTCTCCCATATTTCTGAGTGACATGGTGAAGGTGTCAAAGAAGCGCAAGAAAAATAGTGATGGTAAGTGGTAATGGTATTGGACTTGTCAACTTCTATGCAATGTCTGCATGGGGCTGATGTGTTGTTTTATGACATAGGTGGACCTTCCAAAAATAATAGACCTTCGGAGTCCACACGTCCAAAGAAATATGCTCATCATGCAGATGGAGACATGGGAGAGAGGGAAGCACCAAATCACCTCCTTCCGTGAAGAAGACTCCCAGAAAGAGTACTCCCCTCCGCAATCCTTCTAATGTTTCCCACCCCCCCAAGCCTCGAGTTTGCAAGAAATTATGACTCTTCAATTGTAATACAAGAATCTGTGATTCTTGACTTTGAATGCAAAAGAAACTTTTTTGTCGGCCTCTATGTTTTTGTTGCTTTTATGTTTCATAAGTGCAGTGTCTATGTTTTTGTCGGCCTCTATGTTTTTGTCGCTTTTATGTCAAATATTGCCTTGTGTTTATTTTTCAATGTTGAATGATGTCTTTTACAGAGCGCCCAAAGGAAAAAGGGGACCCTCAACTGCTCGTAGAGGAAATCGTCATCATCAAAGATCCCCCAAAGTACATTCCCCTAGCTATCTCCTCCTTGCCATATGATGATCCAACCCGATCCGCCCTCATATTAGAACTTAATGGTGTATTTTTTCTTACGTGTACACCTAATAGGTATGACCCTTCATCTGCCCCCAATATTGAAGCTACATCATTTGTCAAGTATGGGGAGGTGGATGGCAGGTACCTATTCGTTCTGAAAGATGCACATGATTTTATTACATGGGCTATGACATGGGAAAATGTCTACATATGGAGCAGTGCAATGCTTAGCAGAGTGGGCTGAAGAATTCGAAGATGTTTTCCCCAGGTTCACAGTTATATTAGTGGATGGGCTGGACAACAGTTATGTGACGTGAGCAATTACTATTCTGGTGGTGGAAGATCAGCATTTTTCAAGGTATTGCAAAAGTTTTTGGCGAAGTTACAGCGGTATGATACCTGCAATGTCCTTTTAATTGACGACAGTTCCTATAAATGTCATTATAATCCCTGTGATACTTACAACATAATGCTTGGTATTGAGCACCGCTCCAGCCAATACTTGTCAAAAGATCTAAAGGCTTGGCTAGAAGGGTGGCAGCATGCTACAGATCGTCGTGCCTTGGCGAACACATTTAACAATCCAAAACCTACTGATGACGACAAGTATGTATTCACAGCAATTGCAAAAGGGTTTGAAAAGACATTGTATGATGCGTACTTATGTGGGCCACATATCATGCCCATAGAATGCAAGTGATGATGACGTCCCTTGCTTTATTTAGGATGACAGATCCTTTATGTACCTTTTGTAACTAAACTAAACCCGTGCCAGAACCTTGTATATTTATATGCTACTTTCCATGTGGAAACCAATTTTTTGGCTTTATTTTGATTGCCATTGTAACTCATGTAATGACTTGATGTCAAATTGATGAAGATGTAATTTATTCCAACTGGTTGGATGCATTGTCTTTGTGTCCCAACATTGAAGTGTTATTTTTTTTATTCAAGTAGTTTAAGACTGTTTAAGTGTCCAAGCATTGAAGTGTTATTTTTTTGATTCTATTATTGTTTTTCAATTTAAGACAATTACAATCTAAGGTACTTTGGGTTGGCATACCAAAACTTAACAGATTGTTATGTACAGAAACACCCGAGGACTACCTATAAGGTACTTTGGGCTGGCATACAAAACCTTTTACAAGTCCTTGTTTCCTACATAGTTTAAGACAGTTTCCACTTGTGAACTACCTATAAGGTACTTCTGGTTGTCAGACCTATAAAGAACCTATAAGGTACTTTGGGATGGCATACAAAAAGTTTTACAAGTGCTTGTTACTTACATATCTTAACATACAGAAACCACTTGAGGACTACCTTAAAGGTACTTTGGGCCGGTAGATAAACTTTTAGAAGTGCTTGTTTCCTACATATTTTAACAGAAGTGCTTGTGAACTACCTGCAAGGTACTTTATGATGGCAGACTAGTACTTTGTGTTCCAGAATTGAAATGCTATTTTTGTTACTCAAGTAGACAAAAGTGTTTACGAGTGCTTGTTTGGACTGGCTTGCAAGAGGTTTTGAAACCTATGATAGGCTCCTACAAAAACCACTTGTGGAATAGCTACATGGTACTTTGAAGCTAATTTTTAGTACTTCTACAAGTTACTTAGGCAACAACCTATATCACTATTGGCATACTATTGTACACATTTTCGTATACTTCTGCAACGAGTTTGAGCTTATGTGGCTCTCTTAAGGGTTCCAAGGGTATCATAATCGATCTAACCAAGTGTGATTCAAGAAGCACTTTTGGTTGACTAGTAGAAATGTAATAGATATGCTTGGCACCTTCCACTAGCTCGTAATAGTACCCCTCAACCAAATAGCTCCCTGTAGAAAGTATGTTTCCCCAGGAATCACTCAAGGCTCTTGTTGTTTTGTATTTAACCTGTGAGCACCTCAAAAGGTAGAAGTCAGCTCCATCTTCATTGGCATTGGTGGGAAAAGCATCACCGATGCATAGAGCATCATTGATTGCGTCATGAAGCCCACCATACATTGGCAAATCTGATCCTTCGTCATCGCTAGAATGTTTACTTTTTGCATTGTCACCATCCAATGCCTCAAGGGTTAGATACTCCCAGTTCTCAACATGTGTGTTGTTCAAGCATTACCTTCAATGCTGGGACATACAAAATTTACAAAAACAAGAGAGAAGTCTGCAACGGAGTACACACTTGTCACTCTTGGAGTATCCATTGACATAGTGTATTGATCGTGAGCCTTCAACTCACTTGCAATTCCACTTCTTCTCCCTTGGCACCTCAGTTGCTTGGACCTCCCAAAAAATCCGATTCACCCCTATGTGACCACGGTCATCATTAAATTTATGCTTCAAGAAGCCAACAACATCCTTGGCACACTTTATGTGCCATGCATCAGCCTTTAACTGCTCATGTGTTAAAGCCCTCTTAACAACTACCCATGCCCCATCATGCTCCCCTTTTCCATGGCCCAAGGCAAAGAAACTCCACATCGTTTCAATGCTAGTCAAACCATAGTACCTAAAACAATGACCCACCTTCAATGTTGGGCAGAAACAAATTTCTGGAAACTTTTCATTAGAGGTGGAATAAAACCTGGCGTACCTTGACACGAAGAAGAACGGTCTAGATGACCTGAATTGAGCAGCACATCCATCTGACCACACCCAGTGATGCTTCAAGAAGTTGAATCCCTGATTTTGAAGCCAAACACTATGCAGTTGCAAGCAATGTTGCACAAAGAGCATGTCATGATCTTTGTCATCAGAAATGTAAAAATGTGTAGATTTTTTTAACCTCCAAAGTACCTAGAGCACCTCTTTACTATGATGCTACTTCCATGACTACCTTTGAAAAGAACTCTATGGTACATTCAAGACTAGCATTGTGAGGTATTCTAGACTCTTTCAAAGATCCAGAGTACCTAAAGAGCTTCTTTACTGTCATGGTACTTCCATGACTACCTTTGAAAGGAACTCTATGAACTTTTTCTACCTCCAAAGTACCTAGATAACCCATTTAAACTCGCATGGTACTTTCAAGACGACCTTTGTGAGGTATTCTAGACTCTTTCAAAGATCTAAAGTACCTAAAGAGCCTTTATACTATCATGGTACTTCCATGTCTACCTTTGAAAGGAACTATGTGACTTTTCTCTGCCTCCAAAGTTCTTAGAGAACCTCTTCACTCTCATGGTATATAACTACCTTTGAAAAGAACTCTATGGTACTTTCGTGGTACTTCCATGACTACCTTTGAAAGGAACTCTATGAACTTTTTCTACCTCCAAAGTACCAACCCATTTAGACTCGCATGGTACTTTCAAGACTACCTTTGCAAGGTATTCTAGACTCTTTCAAAGATCCAAAATACCTAAAAAATCTTTTGTACTATCATGGTACTTCCATGACTACCTTTGAAAGGAACTCCATGACTTTTCTCTACATCCAAAGTTCATATCTATGAAACTTTAGGAGCATACCTGTGAATCATCAAGCAAATGTATTGGATGCTTTATGTAAGATTTTCTACCCAATCGTTTTCGACACATATCTTTTTTGTTTGGTGACACTCTTGTGTCTGTCTGCCAAAAGGAAAAAACAAGGTCTTTTGTCGCTTGTGTGATGGTGGAACTTTGAGGTAGCTGGTGACTACATAATTACAAAGGAAATGCGCCAACCTCAGCGTGTTTTAACCGCAAATTGGCTGCTGCAAAGTTTCACCGAATGCAATCCAATAAATCTGGCCATCTTGGAGTTTCTAATAGACCTTGATGGATCTCCTTCCCAACATCGCAGACAACTCTTTTAATCTTGAGCTCCTCGTCAGACATGGATGCTTTGACTTTAGTAATTGTGCCTCGAATATTGGATAGTATTGACTGCTCAGATCCATGATGCAAACATCTAAAAGCTGGCAGTCCTAGATGACATTGAAAGGCGGTTTTCTTAGCATCGCAAGTCATGCCTTTTGTTGCTTCCTGCCAGCATTTGGAGACTTTCATGCAAATCTGATTTACATCTTCTATTGACCTTGAACCTGATGCATCACTTTCTTGTTGTCTCCTATGGCTCTCTCTTTTCATCATAGACCAATATTCTTGCATCCGATGGTTACCTTCATGGCAAATTGTGACTGAGTCATCCCTGTGGTAATTGTGAGTCATGTCATCATGAAGTGGATTGTATTGTGCATGTTGCTGACTGAAAGTACTCGGAGCCCTGTAGTGTACTTGGAGGTGTTTCGTCGTGCACAATCCTCACTTCAAAACATCCGACACCACAAGAAATGGCTGGCCATCCAACATGACAATTGTGTGGAGGTTGTTGCTGGTGCGGAACGTGCTTTCCCAAATTGCTAAAATCGACATCCCACAAAAGATGACAATAGAGTGGAGGTTGCTGCTCGGAAAAAACCTGTTGGCCAATCTCCTGCTGCTGTAGCATCTCCATCCCTATCTCCTAGACCATAGCCTCCACACCTTATGACAATTCTCCACAAGGTCCCTCTACAAGTTCCTTTACAATTTTCCTTCTTCTTCCAAAGGGGGGGGGAGAGAGAGAGAGAGAGAGAGAGAGAGAGAGAGAGAGAGAGAGAGAGAGAGAGAGAGAGAGAGAGAGAGAGAGAGAGAGAGAGAGAGAGAGAGAGAGATCTCGTAGACTGCTGAAGGGGTAGGTAGAGAGTCTTGCATTTGACTAAATCAAGAACCGTTAAAGTGGTTGGCACAACGCCTTTAGAAATATTAAATATTTATCTTTTGGCTTTTAAAAACTGCCAACAAAACACCATCCAAGAGTGCCTCACAAGAGGTGTCAAGGACTCTACTTTTTGCACCACCAACCCATGCTTTCAGCCATATCCAAGAGAGCGAAGACCCTGAAACACACAAGTCCTTGCAATGTTATTCTCACCATACTTTTTCATCACAAGTAAGACAAAGCATTGCAAGAATAGTTTGGTTTACACGTTGGAACCCTGCAACTTCAAAATAGTCTTCCATTGCCTCAATCTAGGCTTCAGCATCGCGCTCGATATGGGTTCCCTCACCTTTGAATGTGGGTGGTTGGGCTTGTTTCAAGAGAATTTTGTCAACTATACAGCTGTGTATAAAACATTTGACGGTATCTACGCAGTAATACGCTTGTTGATGGTTTGATTTAAAGAACTAGTGCAATATCAAGTGCTTTAAACTTCCACAACTCAAGGCAAAACTTAGAAAGAAACTAAATTTATTAAATTCAAGATGCCATAACTTTATTTATATCAATGTATGTACAAAGTTGAGATCTCATGGATGAGCATATTTTTATTCTATCATAATATATACAAAGGTTATCTTTGCCAAAATCTAAATGATTTTTAGACCTAGATTCTTAGGGACGTAGTGGTGCAATTGGTAGGTATTTGTAGTTAAGTTTTTACGATCCACTATTTCGTTTGAGTAGTAGATTTTATACACATATTTCAGGGGTTCATTAAATACAAAACTCTTACTGTAGGGAAAATTTTTAGGAACAAAAATGGGTTTGATCTTGTAAGTAGGGATCACTTTAATTGACCATTTGATTAAAAACCCATTCATTTAAGGTCATGTCAAGGCCATCATGAGAGATAACAATGTATTCATCCCTAGTAGTACCAAGGAAATAGTAAAGCTGGATAGCTTGCATCTCTTCCCCCCATCAAAGATTCTTTAGATCAGAGGAGAACCCTGCAAGAATAGTTTGGTTTACATGATAGATTGCAAGAATAGTTTGGTTTACACGTTGGAACCCTGCAACTTCAAAATAGTCTTCCATTGCCTCAATCCAGGCTTCAGCATCGCGCTCGATATGGGTTCCCTCACCTTTGAATGTGGGTGGTTGGGCTTGTTTCAAGAGAATTTTGTCACCTATACAGCTGTGTATAAAACATTTGACGGTATCTACGCAGTAATACTCTTGTTGATGGTTTGATTTAAAGAACTAGTGCAATATCAAGTGCTTTAAACTTCCACAACTCAAGGCAAAACTTAGAAAGAAACTAAATTTATTAAATTCAAGATGCCATAACTTTATTTATATCAATGTATGTACAAAGTTGAGATCTCATGGATGAGCATATTTTTATTCTATCATAATATATACAAAGGTTATCTTTGCCAAAATCTAAATTATTTTTAGACCTAGATTCTTAGGGATGTAGTGGTGCAATTGGTAGGTATTTGTAGTTAAGTTTTTACGATCCACTATTTCGTTTGAGTAGTAGATTTTATACACATATTTCAGGGGTTCATTAAATACAAAACTCTTACTGTGGGGAAAATTTTCAGGAACAAAAATGGGTTTGATCTTGTAAGTAGGGATCACTTTAATTGACCATTTGATTAAAAACCCATTCATTTAAGGCCATGTCAAGGAAATCATGAGAGATAACAATGTATTCATCCCTAGTAGTACCAAGGAAATAGTAAAGCTGGATAGCTTGCATCTCTTCCCCCCATCAAAGATTCTTTAGATCAAAGGAGAAGCATCCAAGCTTCCTCAATTTGATGTAGAAGATGCCACCTTCGCAGTCCCATGCAAGTTTCCATCCCCTTTCCATTCTTGTTGAAGGAGGATAGAAAAAATTCATCAAAATCTTCATCATGCTGCATCAAAAAGAAAAATTTGAAGAGCGACAAGCCTCAAAATACATTATCTCAAAGGTTTTGAACTTGCGATACTCACATCTTCTTGAAACATTGATGCTGGTAAGTTCTCGAACTTAAGTCTCTAGTTTAACTTTCCAAATTTTCAAACAATAACGCTTTTTCCAATTTCCTAATCCTAGCTTTGATACCATGTGTGAGGTCCCCTCCACGTTACCATATCCATTTGGCAATGGGAGGGTACCTAGCAGGTTGCTAGGCCCCGATTAAGAAAAACATAGTCAAGATAGACAAGATTTATAGTGACAGGCTCTCATCACCAAGTAGCTTGAGTCCGAGTCATTGAAAAGGTTTCCTACCTCTGTCTTGCAGGGAAATCATGAACTAACACAATAATCTAACGTTCCTAATTCTCACCTTCCAGAAGACAGAGAAACCTCAAATACCTTTTTTCCCATAGCTTTCAAGGACACGTATATCTGAGACTTCTTGACTCTTGGCACAATGAGTCTCTAATTTTGCTTCTCCTAATAGAGGGAGTGGAGAGTTTCTCGACTAATCAAAGCCACCCATCCTTGGCTAGAAACCTGAGCCAATCCCCACTTTCCACCCCACACGCTTTTTTCTTGTTTTTAAATAACTACCACATGATTGTTCATACACAAAATTCCTTTTTCAAGTTCCCATCACAAGTTTGTTAAAAAAAGTCCTTCAATCATTATCAAAGCGGCATCAAAACAATCCTCCCTAGAAGAAAAATAACATACGACTCTTCTTCATTAAATTATCCAAACCCCAAGACTTCACTCCTCTTGGCAAGAGTTTATTGCTCCCGATGTCTTTAGTTGCCCATACAACTAAATTGTCATATGCAACCTGGATATAAGCCTGTAGTGTCTAACTTGCAATCTGAGCACCAACCCGCAAGTACTATATTGCATTCTAGGCACCAACCCACAAGATGTGTGCACTCATATACAATGTTTTAGCGTTCACTATGCTAAGCCCCCCTCCCTGCATATTAAAGGGAAATTTGACTATATCAATATAGGATTTTTGAATGAAGAAGGTTTGAGGTTTCCTTCTATTAAAACATTGATTTCCTACGAGCAAACAGACTACTTTCCAAACAATCTTTCACTACAAAGAAAATTATACAAAACATATGTCATAATTTGTGATGGTTTTATGACCATAGAGATTGTTTTCCCTTTTCCTACTCTATCTTTTGTGTAATGAATGCAACTACTTAACAAAATTAATTCCAACCTTGTCTAATGTAATATCATTGCCTACCGAGTTTGGTGGAACGTCCTCTAAGGCAATTCTCTTTCCCTTATTAGCTTCTCGGCTAATGCCAACCTCATCATTGCAAGTCTCCCAAACAAGGGACCTTTTTGGGGCCATCTCGTCTCTAATAGCTAGCTTCAAAATGTATAGAAACTAATTATGAAAAAACCAATTTGACAATAAGTCGGATGGAATGTCAAGTACATTATTCTTACACTTCTATTCTAATGATTTATGATTATGGTGGATAGAATTTATGTAAGGTCTAAGAGACATACACATTCACACCATCCATTTATGCACTAATCACATGATTAATCACCTATATTTGATTTCAAGAAAAATCCATCATTTTAGTTGGACAAAATTCTTGAATAGGAATAGCTAATTCATGCAAGCATCTAGACTACATTGATGAAGAATTGCGCATGCAGCCAAAACGAATGATTATGTATTCGAGAAGTGAGACCTTCATTACTTTATAATGTAGAGAAGTTACCATAAAATAGGTATATTGATTGTTGATTCCCAATTGATGATATGTAAATAAAGTATAGAATTTGATAGTAGGGTAGCAATCGGAAAGGATTGCAATAGATAGAAGACATTGCTAATAACATAATTAAAAATTAGATTTACATTACCCTAATGTGGTTTGGATTACTGATCTCTCTAAGCTTCAATGTGGTAGTCACCAAGTTGTTTGCCACAGCAGCATAGCTTCCTTCTCCCAAGTGTGTTCAAGTGTGTGTAAAACTGAGTAGGAATGTTCTTAACGGTAGTTTGGTGCCAAAACAGGACACTTTAAGTGTCCTTTTTTAACAAATTTAAATTAAATGCGACTTGCATTAGACGGTTTATTTAAGAAAACCCTCTTGATATTCTTAAATATGCTAGTTAGAGGGTCTCTTAAAAATATAACCTTGCATTTTAGAATCTATCATGATCAAGAACTATACGCATCAAGTTGACCCTCGTCAGACTGCGATTAACGCTTTGAAGAAATCGCCTTTAAAGGCTCAAGAAAAAATAAACCGACCTTGTAGAAAATTTTAGGTGACTCTTCCACAATTTTGCTATAGATAATTAAAAGTTTCATGTGCAAAAAAATTGATTTTGGAGTATATAATATAATGGAAATTTACATGTGTTTGATATGGTCATTTCAAGCATATCGTTGCATACAAAGAAATTTTTTTTTCTGATGTATTTGTGAGTTTTAAAAGGTGATACATTGCTTGCCCTTTCCATTGAGCACTCAAGGTGGAAACTAGAAGGGCTTTGGTATGCAACAATTATTGGATCATCTTAAATATTCAAAACTGCATAAGAGAAAACTTTCATATTTTCATTCTTGAGACATAAGCATTCAAAACCTCAAATACTATCAAACTTTCCATGTAGATCAACTAAATGTATCAAATGATGTGGTATATACACAATTGGAGTGCCTAAAACCTTGGTTGCAACGTTATTATGGAGAACTCAAGATTTTCAAGATTTTTTGCACGATAAAAAATTCAAGATAGAGTTCAAGCAACGAGATTTAATTGAGTTAGGGAGCCCAAAAAATACGTAGTTTCATGGTCTAAACATATAAAGTCATTTGTAGTTGTCAAATTGCACTAGATTACTACCAATTTCATGAGGGGACCTTCGGAAGACCAAAATTATGCTCTTATTCAGCACGTGCTCAAGTATGAAATTATGTCTATAACTTGTATGTGGCTTGAAAACTTATCTTTGAAGTGCATTTTGTCGTTTTGTAACACTAAGTGCTAATACTTGGCTTTTATAAATATAAAAAAGGCCGTCTTTGCAAAAAGATATAATAATTTTATGATTTTTTTGGCAAAATAGCTTGAAATTATACTAAAATTTATGTCTTAGAACTTACCAAAATTTTGTCCATACAGATTGTATTTTGATATGGAGAAAAATCCAGTGTTTTCTTTCCCTCATAACCTGGCAATCTATGGTAGAAGTAAGGTGTAAAAAACTTCTTTCTAGCTTGACAAATAAATTGCCAAAAGTTGGTAGAAAAACAGGACACTTTAGTGTCTTAGGACACTTAAGTGTCCAATTATAGAACTAGTGTTAATATAGAGATTTGGACGTGTCTTGTTGCCCAAGGTAGGCACATACCTCCCTTGCTCGCCCCCTCTTGCTAAAATAATGGATAGAGGTTTCACAAGCTCCTACCTAGCCATTAGAGGTGTCCCTCTCTACCCTTTTGGGTGATACACCCATGTACACAAGCTTGAGGACAACAAGCTAAGGTGTCAGATGCACACACCTTCTTTGTTTAGCAGTTTTTGAAATAGGTAGCTATTTTTATGGAAATTCATGTCCGGGTAGATTTAGATGAGATGATCGCGTCTAGGTGGGTTCAAGCACCTAAAAAATCAATATATTTTGGATGAAAGTGACAAAAAATAAAAAATTTCTATTTTTGAAAAACTTACATCAATATATTCATCATTAGTTCATCAGAGGTGGAAAAACTACCAAAAATAAAAACTTTCTATTTATGACAAAAAAGGACTCATTTTAATCCTACACATGGGAATCCCCTCTCCAAGGGTGGCAGAGACCTTACACCTGAGACTTCAACCCATAAAATTGAACGCTTCCACTTTTCTTTGCCTTTGTGAAGCTCCCTTTAGTGAAAAATGTATCATGTTAGTGTAGAAATAGAGGGAATGGAACACTTCACTCGATAAAGTTCCATCTTTGGGTAGAATCCATGGGGCTTTAGGTAGCATCACAATTTTTTGATTGGGACTCATTGCGACCTCAATTTGGAGTGGCTGATGTGGGGAGACATTTATGGCCCTCAAATTCTCTTTCACTCTCAATAAGTCCCTTTTGCCCATAATGTGGTCCCAAAAGGTGTGAGCCACTTCATTCTTGAATATGTGCATGCGATTTAAGATGTGTTATATTTTTAATTCCTTCCAATATAGAATTCTTAAAATATGGATTACCTTGACACACATTTTGGTGGACTAGAAGGGGGTGGATCATTGATGTAGTGCTCTTCCCAAATTCTTGCCCAATCTATCATTGTACACTTTAGAGGTATCTTCCTATTTGTTGAAGCCTTCTATTTTCTATGACCTTGGGATAGAGAATAATGGTTTCTTGGATAAATTAACTCACTACAAGAGGTACTTCACATTAGCAACACTCACAATGCGACGTTCAAAAATGAAAATCCACGGCGTCCCTATGGGTGTCGCTATTTTATTTGTTACATACACGGATTTTAATTACGCGATGACGCATTTTGTTAAATGTTAATTATTGTTGTTATTATCACTATTTTTTTCATGTTAATAACATATCGAATGTCATGACCTACGAAAACCAGTAGAAAACATAGAACCGACGGGACAACCAACAATCCCGGCAGGCCCGCCAGGTTTCATATTAAACCCGGCGGGCCCAGCGGGACAAGCAAGAATCCCGCCGGGCCCGTCGTGTACCCCCTGCATATTTGGCGGCTCTATATAACCCTTCACATCACATCACATCACATCACCTCTTCCTCTAAATTTGGTCATCCTTTAAAATTTAGAAGAAAAACTAAAGGTAAAAAAATGAATAGTCTTTTAAAAAAATTAAAACTTAATGTAACTCTGATCATGGATCATTAGTTCTTTTTTGGACTGAACTGATTCTTGAAAGGAGGAAGAAAGGTGAATCTTTGGGTCGGTATCTCTACATTTGAGATGGATTGATCTCATTTTTGGTTCACCGTTATATTTGCTAAATTGATTGCTATATTGATTAGAACTTCTATCATGGGTCATTAGTTCTTTTTTGGACTGAACTGATTCTTGAAAAGAGATAGAAAGGTGAATCTTTGGGTCGATATCTCTACTTTTGGGATGGACTGATTACATGTTTGATTCACCGTATTTGCTTGCTATTCCGATTAGAGCTGTAATCATGGGTCATTAGTTATTTTTTTGGACTGGACTGATTCATGAAAGGAGGCAGAAAGGTGAATCTTTGGGTCAATATCTCTACTTTTGGGATGGACTGATCACATGTTTGATTCACTGCTGTATTTGCTTGATATTCTGATTAGAGCTCCAATCATGGGTCATTAGTTCTTTTTTGGACTAGACTTATTCATGAAAGGAGGTAGGAAGGTGAATCTTTGGGTCGATGTCTCTACTTTTGGGATGGACTGATCACATATTTGATTCACCGTTGTATTTGCTTGCTCATGTTTGAGTAGATTGAGGTTTATTCCCTTGAGGCTTCACTACTACGCTTGTGTGTGATATTGATTATAACACTAATGTTTGGTTTGAATAATACTTGAAAGAAGAGATAGCATACTGAGCTACAGCGGGCCCGGCGGACAAATAGCTTTACTCGGCGTGACCGCCGGGAAGGCTCTTTAGCCCGGCGGGCCAACTAATTAGCCTGGCGAGCTACGAGCCGGTCTCCAGGTCTCCCTGGAGGTCAAAAAAGATGAATGTCAATTAACAAAATATTTGTTATTTTGCATTTCTATTGTTATTAACTTAAAATTATACTGTGATCACGCCATTTTGAAATCCCTGGTTACATAGCAACACCTATAGCGACGCCCATAGCGACGCTGACAAGGGTAAAAAATAAACCTAGAGTGCCCGAAAACTCAGATCTCATATGTGAGTTTTCGGTGCTTAAGCAAAGAGGTAACCCGCCCTCTCCCTCTCTCTCTCTTTCTTCCCCCCCCCCCCCCCCCCCCCCCCACACACACACACACACACACACATACACGAGGAGAGGAAGGAGAACCATGTATTCTCCTTCCATCTTCTCTCTCTCATGTTCCCTTCCCTTCTTTCTCTCTCTCTCTCTCTCTCTCTTCTCTCTCTCTCTCTCACACACACACACACACACATTGTGTCTTTGAGAGAGAGAGAGAGAGAGAGAGAGAGAGAGAGAGAGAGAGAGAGCACATGCATAAACAAAAAACACATACACACACATGCATAAACAAAGAATGCATACACACACACATTGAGAGAGGAAAAGAGAGAGAGAGAGAGAGAGAGAGAGAGAGAGAGAGAGAGAGAGAAAGTATAGAGAGAGAATTAGAGAGAGAAAGATATAAAAGAAAGAGAGAGAGAGAGAGAGAGAGAGAGAGAGAGAGAGAGAGAGAGAGAGAGAGAGAGAGAGTTAAAGTATAGAGAGAGAATGAGAGAGAGAGTAAGATATAAAACAAAGAGAAAGAGAGAGAGAGAGAGAGAGAGAGAGAGAGGAGAAAACAAAGAGAAAGAGAAAGAGGGAGAAAGAGAGAGAGATAATAAAAAACCAAAGAGAGAAGAAGAGAGTTTTAACTTCGTAGGAAACTATCCAAAGAGACCTTAAAGATCTAGCCAATGAGGAGTTGAGCTCAAGACCTGTTATTCAAGAGTAAAATGGCATAACCAATCTACCACACTTGGGTGATAGAAAGGTTATATCATTTTCCTCCTTTTATTGGTGCACACACACACCCCTGAGAAGAAGAGAGTTTTAACGTCCTAGGAAACGATCCCAAGAGAACTTAAAGATCTAGCCGACGAGGAGTTGAACTCAAGACCTGTTATTCAAGAGGGAGGGGAGAAGGCGAAAGAGAGAGGTAAGGGGAGAAAACAAAGAGAGAGAGATTAAGTTAAAATTTAATTTAGATTAGGCTAGATTACATTTAAATTTATGCTTATGTTGAGTTTAAGATTAGGTTAGATTTAGATCTACGTTAGATTAAGATTAGGTTAGATTTAAAATTAGGGCAGTATTAAAGATTAGCTAGCTATGTTAGATTTAAGTTAGATTACATTTAGGTTATGATTTAAGATTGGATTAGATCTAGGTATATGTTGAGTTTAATATTAGATTAGATTTAGATTTAAAATTAAGACAAGATTTAAAATTAACTAGATTAAATTTAAATTTAAGTTAGATTACATTTAGGTTTATGTTAGATTTAAGATTAGATTAGATTTAGGTTTATTTTCAGTTTAAGATTAGATTAGATCTAGATTTATGTTCGATTTAAGATTAGATTAGATTTAGGTTATATTTTAGTGCATGTCAATGAAGGCGCGCTTTGCCCAAAGAGCAAACACTTGTTACATAGCTATATGTATATTCCCATCAGAATGACACCTATTAACTCACACACTAACCATATTAAATTAGCCGTGAATCACCACATGTTCAATTAGGTTAGATTTAAGATTAGATTTTGGATTGAATTTTTATATTAGAGTCTATCTTCGGGATTATGGTAAAAAAATTAGAGTTAGACGAACGGTGATCCCTCTCTTCCTCTCTACGGATGCGACCTTAAGTTGGAAAGATTTCAACGGCATGATACTCAGATTGGAGGCCAACATGTAATTTGCTTAGTAATTCCTCGAACAAAGATCTACTGTGAAGAGATGTTAAGATGCTGTAAATTGCTATAGCTAGAGAAGAGGCAAAGGGGTTTTGTCCACTACATGCACTATCATGTAGACGTGGGTGTGTAGATTTCTTGTACTCACAAATATAGGCATTGACCAATAAAGACGAGATTATAACCCGGTGGTTCTCCGTGCACCTCTAGACCGAGGTGTGCGGAGATTGGACATCACTAGAGAATGTGAGGTGATTTACAATGTGAACACACACACACACACACACACACACACACACACACACACACACACACACACACACACAAAGAGAGAGAGAGAGAGAGAGAGAGAGAGAGAGAGAGAGAAGACGGAGGATGCCAACAGAAGATTAAATTTATGTCTAGGTTATAAGGTTTTAACCTTCATTATGAGTAGTGACGAGGATGTGGGGCTTCCAATCAAAATAGCTATCTCTCAATAAGGATCTTATGTCCTTGTAATCAATGTAAGCATGCTGTGCGACTGACAAGACGCGTTTGGAGAGTTCGATCCATCTATTATAGATCAAGTTTTTACCAATTATAGCTCGTCAGACTTTGACGCTGGCCAACAGGCAGCAATCTTACAACCCAATAGACGTGTTCGCAGGCGCTTTCGTCAAGCAACATACGTGAGGCCACAAGATGTAGCCTCTGATAGCTCAGAGGATGATCATACAGACCACATTCCCAATGAGGAAATGTTTGAGCCCAGAGCGATGAAATGATCAATACAATCATGGATTCAGAGAGTCTTATCTATGATGATATGAAAAGTGAAGCCGATACTCCATTGTATGATGGAACACGTGTTTCTAGATCGAAGGCGCTCCTGGTTCTTGTCAACATGCAGGCAAATTTTGGATGGAGTAACACTAGCGTTACAATGATTTTAAGGTGATCTATTACAATGTGTTTACTTTAATAAGAAAATCTAGATGTATAATGATCTGATAAATTACTTACACAAGTGTACCACATTTTTTTTGCTATGTAGATTGCTTAAAGAGCAAATACTACCAGCTGATAATGTGATGCCAGATTCCAGAGAGGAATCAACAAAGATCTTGCAAAAATTGGGGATGGATTACAATTTGATTCATGCTTGTCCTAACAACTACATTCTTTTCAAAGGGAAATACATAGACATGGAGAAGTGTCCGAATTGTGATTTCGAGAGATATCGAGTAGATCTCCACGGAACAAAAATTCCACAAAGAGTATGCGATATTTTCCTCTACTTCCTCGCATCAAGCATTTCTTCGAATGTAAGTCCATGGCCGCCCTAGCATCATTGCATGAGGAGAATAAATCTTCGGATGGTGTGCTAAGGATTCTTGCAGATTGCACAACCTGAAAAAATAAAGACGAAACATGGCCGGATTTTTCCAGGGAAGGTCAAAATTTGCGCCTAGGCCTAGCTATGGATGGCACAAATCTATTTGGTCAAAGGTCAACATATTACAGTGTATGGCCCGTTGTCATCGTCAACTACAACATTCCCTCGTGGTTGACTACCAAGAAGGGGCACCTGTGGCTAAGCTTGATTGTGCTGGGCGGTATAGAGTGAAGAATATGGATGTGTATCTTTGTCCACTATTGAAAGAGCCACAACAATTGTGGATTGGAATATATGTGGTGGATATGAGCCGACACAAAGGTCGATGGAATGCTTTGATCAGAGGCATTCTAATGTGGACCATGCATGACTATCCCGGACTAACAAAATGCTCAGGTTATTTACACTCAAACTCAAACACTGTAAATCTTGGTTTTTCTCAAGCTTATCTATTGTCATGTGTATACAGAGAAGTCTTCAAACAAGCGGATACAGAGCATGTGTCACATGTGGACCTAGACTGAATGCACGTCGGGCGTCCTCATTGAAGAAGCAAACCTACGAAGGTCATCAAGCGTATCTTCCAGAGAATCATGTGTTACGCAAAGGCTTTTTGAGAAGAGAGCCACCGAGGATGTCTGCACCAACATGGTTAGACCAGAAGAAGATGTGTGATGACGATTTTCCCCCAGGAATAAAGAGACTCTCTCTATGGTACGAGTTACCATATTGGCATCAAATCAAGATCAATCACTTGCTCAATCCAATGCACATATTCAAGAATGTGGGTAATCTGCTATGGGACCATCTAATCGGTAAGAAAGATACTTTGGGAGCCAGGGTTGACCTTAGAAATGTGGATCGTATGGAGCAATATTGGTCGCAGACAGCATCCGATGGATTGATAGAACACCCTAAAGCACCATGGATTTTCATAGGAGCCCAAGAATGCAAAGTAAAAAAGACCATTCAATCTATGCAGACCCCCATTGGTGTAATGCACTCACTCCGAATGTGTTTCACTAAAGAAGGAAAGCTTACCGGTTTGAAGTCACACAACTGGCATAAAATGTGTCAGGTATGTTTGAAGTGGAGTATATCATAGTGGGAATTGTGTAATAAATTTGTGTGTGGACTTTAATATCATTGCTAGACATGTTTTGCAGTTTATTTTACAGGTGGCAATTGAGGGATGTTTGTCTCCTGATGTCGGTAACACAATCTACAAACTTGCGAAGTTGGTGCAATGGATCTCACAAAAGGAGATCAATGTAGACTCCATACCATTTTCCAAACTAAATGCTGTGGAGGTTGTGTGCATGTTTGAGAAACACTTTCCTACTACCATGCTAACCATTCAGGTGCATCTGCTTGTTCACATAGTTGATGAGGTCGAAATAGCTAGCACAGTACATGCCATATGGATGTTCTTTTTAGAACATTTCATGAAAACACTTAAGGGATATGTGCATCAGAAGGCACTTTTCAAGGGTAGCATGGCAGAAGGTTGGCTGGTATAAAATTCCCTAGGTTACATTGGAGAGTGGCTTGACGGATTTGATAAAGCCAGGGACACGCTATGGAGAACCATAGATGATGAATGCATATCTGGGATTGTCATGTGCAATATCGATGTTGAGAAGAAGATGAAGGAAGATCTGGAGGCTAAAATCAATAAATTTTGCATGCTTCACAATCCAGTGATGTTAAAGTGGATTTCACAATACGAGGATGCAAAGCAAGAGTGAAAAAAGACACGGATCAAGTGGAGACAAGGAAGAAGACCACCGATGCATTATTCGGCGGGTCTGGAGAGCCTACAAACATTCATGAGCTTAAGATGGTTGCACAACCAATTGAAAAGCACACAACAATGTAGTGAATAAGTGACTAAGGAGGAGTGTGAGTACTCTCGAGCTATGCGAGGATGAGAGAGAGACCTCTTAAAGCCGTAAACATTGTATTTGAACAATTTTTCTCCATTGTATAATATATATTATATTCACGTGGCTATACTTGAGAAATTTAAATTGTGTTTAATCGTCATTGCGTATGCTCCAGGTATGTTCTCACAAGCAGGGACACTCCTTGTCGACAAGCACTCCGCTTCGAGTGCGATGGAGACTGAGGCTACAATCGCGAAGGAGGTGATCCGTCTCTGCTCATAGATATTGGTCGTCCCTCCACTAAATCTGGTTGATCGGATGAAAGAGACACTAAGAAGCAGTAGGAGGCTGCAATCGTGAAGGACATGATCCGTTGCTACTCATAGATGCTACTCGTCCCTCCACTAGATCTAGTTGATCGGATGAAAGAGACGCTAAGAAGCAGTAGTTGATTGGATGAAAGCGACGCTAAGAAGCACTACTGCTTCTTAGTGTATCTTTCATCCGATCAACTAGATATACTCGAGGGACGAGCATAATCTATGAGTAGAGACGGATCACATCCTTCGCGATTGCAGCCTCATTCTCCATCGCACCCGGAGCGTAGTGCTTTTACAAGATACGTAGAATGCACATGGGAGACAAATTCACAAGAACTTCACAGGAATCTCTCTACACAGGAATCCCTCCCTCTTTATGAGTCCTCTCTCTCTCTCTCTCTCTCTACTTGTCCATGTTTTCTTCTCCATTCAATATTAAGATTAAATGTTTGTGTGTTTAATACAAGTATGGATGATGATGAGTTTCTTTCTTGTTTGTCACTCCGGCAGAGGCAGTGGTACCAGGATCATCATCGCTCTGTAGCACCATCACGTCGTTCTACTCCTTCAACGTCTCCCTCTGTTTTAGAGCATTCAGCACGCTCCAAAGCTTCCGTGTTGACGAGACGATCTTCACACTCGTCTAGGCACAGACACTCTAGTGGTGGCGGCGGTGGTTGTTATGGGGATGTTGCCACTGATGCCTCGACACCGCCTTTTGTTCGACAAGGCTCTTTACCTTCTCCATCTTTGCCTGCCCCCACAACAGCCACAACATCACCATCTACGCCAGGTTTTGTGCGGCTGACAGCCGTTCCTGGCTACACACCACTACCTACTCCTCTGGGAGTCACCCCAGTCGACACTCCTCGCTTCGGGTCTCGGACTCCAGTGGAGACACCTGACGTCCGTACCCCCATCAACACACCGCTAGAGACCCCTGCCGAGACACCCAGGTTCACGCCTCACAGACCACAGGGCTTGTCTTACTCCTTCGACTTCAAGGGCAGCATCATCTTGGATGATGAAGGCAAGAAGGTGATCTCGCGCATGTGCGGTCTTTGCTCTGATGTGTTTAGACACTACATACTAAGCACTTGGAGTGAAGTACCGAGTGAATTAAAAGACAAAGTCATCAGCATGTTGTATGAGGAGTTTCTCTTGTCAACACGGGATGGCCGCTTCAATGAAGAGCTGATGAAGGTTCGAATGAACGAATACTGTAAGCACAAGCGTTCTGAAGTGCAAAAAGCAATAAAGCATGGGTGGAACAGACCAGATTGGCTAGCCAAAGAAGATTGGAAGAATGCGAAGCGAGTATCACGCGAGAATCCTGAGAAGTGGAAGCAAAAAAAGGAGGCAGCCAAAGCGCGAGTAGAGGTAGGGAGCTTGCACCACCTAGGGAGCAGTGGGTGGGCATCATTTGAGGCCGATTTTGTAAGTGTAAATGCATTGCTCTTTAGGTTTGGTAGTTACGTCTATTTGTACTTTTAAATTCTAACATAATGGATTCTTTGTATGTTTTGAACAGTGGTCGATGACAGGACGTGACCCCACACCATACGAGCGCGAGTACACAGGTAAGAAGGTCTTAAACGCCCTGATGGACATTTTGAGTTCTCGTGCAGGCATGGTTAGTATTAGGGTTTACTCTTTTCTATTTGTTGTATTGTTTTGTAAATTATATGTTTATACTTACAGAAAGCTGTCTTATTGTTTTTTTTTTGCAAAATCTGACAGATATGCCGCTTGGACGTGATGAGACTTCTGATTAGACGATGTCAGTCTAGCCGTAGCTAGATAGCATTAGTTTCCTTTGTCATAGCATATGTATCATGAGATGACGTCTATACGTCTTTTTGTAACTATTAGAAAACCATGTATATTTTCTCAATAATGACAATGGTGTTGTAACTATTACATTTGTAAAGCTTAACAATCAAGTGATTTTTCCTATGATATTACAACTGTCATTGATTTACTTTCATCAATTTACTTTTGTCAATTTTGTATCTTTATTCTGCAAACAATACTAAGGAAGATAGAGTTAATGGTTATATTATCTTGTGGGTGACTACTTTGGGTCCATACCTAAGCTTGCACTTTCTTTCAAAGGTGAATCTGGGTTTATCTTGGATTCATTTAGGTTTACTCTATTATTGAAACATTAAATATGGTTGATGGGTGAATGCCCTTCCACCAAATTTTTTTACTCTCGGGCATTGCTATATAAGGCTCTACAATGTCGCTATAAGCGTCGCTATAGGTAGCTTGTAAGCGTTGCTATGAGTGTTGCTATATAGTGACGACTATAGCGACGCGTATAGTGATGGTTGTAACGACGCTCATAGAAACGTTCCTATATCGACGCTATTAGAGACAGTCTTAGCGACACCTGGGAGTATAAAAACCCAATGTATTTTTGTCGCTAAAAACGTCACAAGTGCACACAACCTCTTGTAGTGCCTTGTGTAACACATCTAGCCACCTTGTCTCACAAATGATGGCCTACAAGTAGGACATGCATTGTGTCCCAATGTGGACAACCTTGCATTCATATCGTTGGAGAAAATCTTAATACTTCAAATTCTAAAGAGAGATAAGAATAAAAACAACATACCAAAAATATATCCAAGGCCAGGACAATCGTGCATAGTCCACATAATGATACCCTTCACAATGACCTCTCTCCTTTGGAAGTGAAACATCAACAATGAAGATTCCCTTCCATAACTCCTTCAACTCCTTGATGAGGGGCTCAATGTTGACATCAATATTTGCCACTCTGTACTTCCATGGCACAAGTAAAGAAAGAAGTATGTTTCCCTTCTTGGTTTTCTCCCATGGCGGAATATTGTAGTTGATGATCACTACCGGCCAAGTGCTCCATGATGTAGACTTGGTGCCAAAGGGATTGACATTGTCACTTACCAACTCAATCCTCATGTCTTAAGGCTCTATCTAAAAATCTGGCCACTGAGTCTCAATTTTCCTTCATGTAGGTGAATCAGTAAGGACGCACATCATTCCATCATTTGAGTGGTAGTTGGAATGCCATGTGAGAAGCTCCATCGTAGACTTTCTTTTAAACATGTGTTGAATCCGAGGGATAAATGAAAAATTCATCAATGCCTTACAAGGTAAGTGAACCCCAGTCATGTCAGTCTTGTAGAGTGCTTCTCTTCACTCAGGATAGAAGGTGTCTTGTGCATGCAGATTGTTTTAAAGTATGTTATCATCGATTGTTGTAAAGTATCATTGACGTATGCATAGATCCACTCATACTCCATGCCAAGTGCAATGACATACGATCTTGCCTGTCGATGATCCAAAGGCATTTACTGATCTCTAGGAAGCATTTTTTCCATTAACCTACAAAAAAATAGATAATCAATACAAATCCACGAACGAGACCAAGAAAACATTGAAAAGAAAAAGTGAAAATAGAAATTACTCAAGGAGTGCATCTACGCTGACACTACTCCAACCAAAATTCACTTGTAAGTTGGACTTCCAACAATGCTCAGAGCATCAAATATTGTGCACCATTGCAAAGAGGTATTTGGGCACTCAATAGAAACATGTTCTCCATTGCATGTGCCCATTTAGCTCAACCGCAAGGAGGCCCAAGCGAGAGGAGGCAAAGAAATAAGTTTTTTCACACACCCTCCTTTTACCCTATTATTTTAAACTTACATACACACAAGAATAGAAGTGAATCTCACCTCTTTCTTGATCCCTCTCTTACTTGCTTGTGGTTTTTCTTTCCTGTTTGCTTGTGGTTTGCTTTCTTGACTTTCTTGCAATTTGCTTACTTGCCATCCATGTGTGATTGTAGACCATGCGGACGATAGGTTGCTATCAAGATTCAAGTGCTTAAGCACCTCTTTTAAAATGGTGCACAGTATTTGGTGCATCAAGCATCATTGGAAGTCCTCAAGTTGCAAAAAATGGTGCACAGTATTTGGTGCATCAAGCATCATTGGAAGTCCTCAAGTTGCAAAAATTTGGTTGGAGCAATACCAGTGTAGATGCACTCCTCAAGTAAGTTCTATTTTCAATTTTTTTTTAAATGTATTCAATTAGTCTCTCTGTGGATTTGTATTGATTATCTATCTATTTGTATATTGATGAGAAAATTGCTTTCTAAAGATCACCACATGCCTTTGGATCATCCTAGACTTGTGGACCAGCAAAGTTATATCAAGATTGTTGATGATCTCAAAGAGTGACATGAAGCAGAAACCACCAAATGGACCACCTGGAAGTAAGTGTTGGACGATGCTTTAAAGAAAGATCTGGTCTCTGACCTGATTTATGCAATTCAAAATTTTCATCTTAGATTCAATGAAAGATTTATATTTGACAGTTAGTTGAAATCACCATTAGACCTTTACAACTCATCGTGGAGGCACCAAAGATCCCAAAAAAGGAGCTGGCTAACAAGGCATCCTCCTCTGAACTAGAGTTCAGAGAATTTCTTGAAATCCTCTTTGAAGCTCGACTCAAGTGTAATCAACACTTTCCTCAAGGGTGGATTCACACTACCTCATATTGACATAAGTTGGCCAGAGCTCACCTGACCAGGGGCAAAAGAACCCTATACAACCCAGATACAAAGATGTGGAATACATTAACACCATATGAATCTCAAATGACAATAGTCAAGAAGGATTAGCTAGCTAGAACAAGAAGCTTTGTATAGCCTTCAAATAAGACACACTACAACAAAAACAGGTGCCTTGGACGTAGATTTCGATGCGAACCGTCAAAAACTGCGTCAAAATCTTTGTCCCTATGAAACCGTCAAAATACGCGTCGATATCTACGTCGAACAAACCTGTTTTCGATGCGTATTTCGATGCCTATATCGACGCGTATTTCAACGACCATATCAGGAAAAAAAATCTTGGATAGAGGACAGGCAGCCTGGCTTGTGCCCAGTGAAAAGATGGACACAGCCACAGCCAGATTGCCTGTCCTCTGCCCAAGAAAGCGAGTAGCACCAAAATCAACCGTGCTCTCGTAGAAATTTTGGCAGAGTTCCCTTCGTTTTAATATAAACTTTTCAAAAAAAAACCATATGTATACGCCTCCTACATGATATCCATGTAGGATCTCACATAAGATTTAAGGCACAACTTGATGGAAGAAATGAAACGAACTTTGTGCAAAACCATAACCAAATTAAAACCATAACCATAACGAACTTCATATATAACGAACTTGGTGCAAAACCATAACCAAATTAAAACCATAACCATACCCATGTTGATCAAAACCATAACCATAACCATATTGATCAAAACCAAATTAAAACCATAACCATATTGATCAAAACCATAATCCTTTTTCTCTCTCTCAGATGTAGGTGTTATGTTGCAGAATCAATCCTGTTCCGTAGGAATCATATTCTAGATTCTGTACGGTTTCTCTAGCAAACTCTCCATACTTGTGCACATGCTCATTACATATACTACGCTTACGTAGGATTTGATACTTGCAGAGCGTGCGGGAGCATGCAATCTTTTCCTCCATGTTAGTTGATGACGTTGCCATCTACAATGATTATGAATGTTGTTTCAATATATATATATTCCTCACAATGTGAACTACCTCGCATTCTCTAGCCTTGCCCGATCTCCACACACCACGGTCCAGAGGTGTACGGAGATCAGGACCACCGAGTCAAAAAAATCTCGGCTTTATTGGTCAAATCCTATATGGCTAGACACATATGTGCTCTCCGAGGTGTACATGACAATGCATGTAGCGGGCAAAACCCGTTTGCCTCTTTTAGTTCCATAGTTTCTTCTAGAGGGAGAGAGAGAGAGAGAGAGAGAGAGAGAGAGAGAGAGAGAGAGATAGAGAGAGTTTCTGTCCTTTTCACACAATTGGTCAGCCAAGCTAACCCTTTCACCACTACTTTCTCTATCTACTACTATCTCTCTCTCTCTCGCTCTCTATCCATCTCCATAGCTATCTCTAGTTAATTCTCTCTCTCTCTCTCTCTCTCTCTCTCTCTCTCTCTCTATATATATATATATATATATATATATATATATATCACTCTCTATCTCTCTATTTCTCTCTCTCTCTCTCTATGTACCCTACCTCTCTCTCTCTATCTATTTTCCTATCTCTCTCTCTATTTCCCTATCTCTCTCTCTCTCTCTCTCTATATATATATATATATATATATATATATATATATATATCACTCTCTATTTCTCTCTCTCTCTCTCTCTCTCTCTCCCTCTCTCCCTCTCTCTCTCTCTCTCTCTCTCTCTCTCTCTCTCTCTCTCTCTTGATCGCTGGGTCAACAACACAACATAACTCAAGTTTTGTACCAAAGTCTTATCTTTTGCGAGTTATGAAATGCTGCGGATTATGGCTATAAACGTCATTTGTAATGAGTAGTTATTCTAGTTTCAGAAGCCGGGGTGCAATGGCACTTCCAGATTGTAAATACAAAGCCATTTGACCCTTTCAACCCCATTTTTGGTTAAACCTAAGGTAGCCTTAGTATATAAGGTACCTAGGTCATCTTGTAAAGGAGACTTTTTATCATAATCAAAACTTTAGCACTGCCGTCTACTGTGTGTGAGAGAGAAAGAGAGTAACCTGAGATTTATCCTCTTGCTATGCCCGGCTCGCTCAACACATTGCAGATCCGACTGCACCATTGTTGTAGGCTCGAGGAGAGCTACGCGACAACGCCAAGCATTCCATGCGAGACGAAGCGCACACGTCAACGCATCTACGAGCTATTTGTGGCCGTAAGTGTATCAAACGATGTCTGTTTTTTGCGTGCTAGTAGTCTATAGAATCGTGGCGACATAAGCTACGCATAGGTACTTATAAATTTTAGTTTCGGGCACTTTCAAAATTCTGCTCTGTCATCTTACACGTTTTCCGCAGACGGGTTTAGAGTGTGCGTTTCGAGTGTAGAAGCGTAGGGACAGGTGTATCCTAGTGAGGGGATGGTGTTCCTTAAGTTTCGTACGAATCTAGCATGATTAGGTGAGTTACCTTCCGTATGTGTGTATGTGGCTAGGTGGTGTAGTTGAGAGCAGTGAGGTTCTTGATTGTGGTTTAGTTGGCCTTCCAGAGTGTTTTATGTGTAGGATGGTCTCAGCCTGACAAGCTAAAGAGATTTCCTCCGTGTGCCTATCGTGTCATCTGTGTCTTCGATTGACATTATGTTGATCTATGTAGTGTTTGCATGCACTTCATGGGTGTGTGAGTCGCTCCCGTCCAACATTGGCGCCACTGCCGGGGACACAAGGACCTAAGTAGGTTTCCTACTAACACTCGTGGGATGGTTGCTTGATTTAGTTTCGGCTAAAGAAAGCATTTCTCTTAAGTGGATCCGGAAGAGGATATTCCGTGATCAAGTGGATAGCCAGGAAGCGCGTGTCTTGCTGAGGGTCTGTGACTAGATAGGTTTAGTTAGGATCTGTGGATTAGAGTAGTTGTTGGTGGTTGAGTGATTTGTGAGGTGATAAAAGCGTTTACTAGTCCGTGTGTGGCAGTGAAGCGTTTTTCTACTCATAGATGCAAAACCCCATATGATTTGTAGGAGTAGCTTTAGGTAAGTGATCCGATTCTGATCTAGAGCTATTCAACACTGAACTATTTGCTAAAGTTCTTGATTGCATTTGAAATCATGGAAAAGTGTGCTTTTGAGGGTAAAAATGCATTAAACAATCTTTTGTGGATATTTTTGTATGACTGGCTGATGTTGTGCATATAAAAGAGCATTTGCAAGGGTTCTGTGAAGAAAACCTGCAATTCTGTAAACATAGACATCCTACGCGTAGGATGTCTCAAGGAGGTTCTGTAGACTAAATTTGAAAATTTTGACTGCACCAGTGTTTTCAGAGGGTAGGTTTTACCCTAGTAACATATTGACTTGGGTGTTTTCCCTATTTTTGTTGACCAAAAGCCAAAAGGCAGAGTGAGAAAACGTAAAATTTCAGCAAAGGATTAATTGAGTGATTTTTGCATGTTTTTGCAATTGTGAAGCATACTTGCACTTGCTGAGAGCATAAGGAAGTATCAGGGACACTTCAGTCTGAAAAAATAAGCAGTAGACATCCTACGCGTAGGATGTCTACAGAGTGATCTGGTGGAAATTTTAAAAATATGAGGTTACCAGTGTGTTTAGAAGGTAGGTTTTACCCTATTTTCACCTGGAAAGTGGAAATTTGACCAAATTTTGATAGATCGAAGCCAAAAGACGAGAATTGCCAGACATCCTATCCAAATTGTGTCCAAGGCCTAATTTTGAGACCAAACCATAGGATGACTCCATAGACATGTTCTAAATGGTGTATTGAGTGCATGTGATAAATTTCATCTCATTTGCGTTAGTGAAAGTGAAGATTGAACAGACTTTAGCATTTTTGATTGAAAAAAAGGCAAGAACAGCTAAAATTTGAGACTTTTGAAATCCAAACCAAAATCTAAGAATACCACTTGGTTACTAACATCAAGGAGAAGCTGTGGGACAAGTCTGGGGTCAAACAGGCCAAAAAGACATCCTACGCGTAGGATGTCTTCTGTGTGATTTTGGACTCTAAACAAAATTCTGTGCATATCACAGTGATTAGTCCTACGCGTAGGATGTCTAAGGCATGATTTAGAGGCCAAATTCAAACTGTGGACATAGCAGGGTGTTGTATAGCCTTAGGCAAGCCTCCTAGTCAATTCTGGTCCAAATTGCAGTTGATTTGACTTGGGAATTCATCAGAATAGACATCAAGCTTCTGGAACAGATTCTTGAGCATTTGACCAACCTATAGGTGTCAGAATCAAAAATTAAAAATAGCTGTGAGCTTAACACATCAAGGGGAAGCTACAATGAAAGTTTGAGTTGAAACAGAGCAAAAAGACATCCTACACGTAGGATGTCTCCTGGGTCATAAAGTGGTCAAAATTCTACTTTGGCCATATAGGGAGGTTCTAAGTGTCTCAAGGATTCCAGAACTTTTTTCAAAAGTGAATTTGGACCTTGTTTGGCCTATTCACCAAGCAAAAACAAGAATTGTCAGACATCCTACTCTTGGAGTGCACTAGAAGCTCTTGCAGCCTAAATCTTGACCTATTGGCATCCAAATTCAATTCTAAGCATACCATTGGGTTGCTGAGCACTAGGAGAATCTTGGGATCAAGTTTGGACAAAATCTGAGCAGTTAGACATCCTACGCGTAGGATGTCTCCAGCTTGATTTAGGACTCCAAACCAACCTATTGAGCACACCACTGTGATCAGCACATCAAGGAGAGTCTGGGGTGAAAATTTCAAGTCATTCTGAGAAAAACGACATCCTACGCGTAGGATGTCTCAAGGACATTTTTAGGTCCAAATGAAATTCTGAGCATATCATTGTGTTGCTGGACTTAAGGGGAGTCTCTGGACCAAATTTTGTTAAATTCTGAGCATAGAGACATCCTACGTGTAGGATGTCTCTAGGCCATTTTTAGGGTCCAACTGTAATTTTGACCATATAGGAGTGTTCACAGTGTCACAGAGATCCCAAATCTTCTTCTAAAATTGAATTTGGACTTATTTTAACCAGTCTAAACTGCATTTCACTGTTTTGGCCATAACTTTCACAAACGGTATCGGATCGGAAAAGTTTTTATATCAAAACGTAACCTAAGAGTGGCTCTATAGATCTTTGAAAAAAACATCGTTTGAGGACTCAAAATTCATCCACAAGTTAGGGGTGTCTGAAAGCGACAATTTGCGAGAATTGTGACGAAACGGTTGCGGTTTTGGACATAGTTTAGACTTTTCCCTAACCAAAGAACTTGAACACAGTGGACTAAGTCTACTTGAACCAAGCAAAAGCTCTTAAGCCCAGAAATCATGTCTACCCTAGATTCAAACGTAGCTTACACAAGCTTGGAGATCTCAACGATAGAGGAATATCCTCCCACAATGGATCTTCCAAACTTGCAATTGATAAAGATCCATCTTGTTGAGAGAGTTTGGATGATTGGTCATGAGAGTGAAGGACTATATAGATACATTGACGACAACGAGGTCAATCTTTATAGGTTCTCAGATCCATACCGAGAAGAGATAACGGATTACAAGCTCTTATATGTCTACACATACGGAGTCAACTGTCAATGGAGATCTATAGTTGTCGACAAGTATGGACGAGAATACAGAGTTGTAGAAAGCACAAATCCACAGACTGTACTAGAAAGAGGTGGATATTTGGTCAATGAAGGACCACAAATGCCTCCACCAAACACGAGAATTCCTATAGGAATTCCAAGAAGAGAGCCACCAGGATTCCCTTCAAGAGCGATAACGAGAGAAGGATTGGGAGAGTCTCTGGTTAGACTTGTAGACAATCGACGAGTTAGACCATCCCAAGTCCAGAAATGGGTAAACAGAAAATACTCCGGAGATAAAGATCCGAGAGATCACGTAACGGCTTTTATAAGAGTGATTAGAGCAGAGGAAGTTTCAGATTTTGCGACACAGTTTGCGGGATTCGGATTGACTCTAGAAGATGATGCAGCTACATGGTTCAACTCAATGGAAAAATGGGATTTTCAGACCCTAGATGAGCTTTTTGAGGAGTTTATTGAAGAATTCTCGCCAAAAAGGCATTGCTCACAACACGGTCTCGCAAATCCATAGATTCAAATAGAAAAAGGATGAATCAGTACACAAAGCATCATTACGGCTCAAGAGATATGTTAAGCTTTGTCCGAGAGCGGAATTACCTACGCAAGCACGACTGATGCTGATCTTTATCCAGGGAATGAGACATGCGGGCCTTCAGAAGGATCTGCATATGATAAGGAGGATGATGCTAAACGAGTTGATCAAAGAAGCTCTTTATCTAGTGGATAATTGTAAGACATACAAAGAAAAGGACTTAAAGAGTCAAGGAGATGACACACCCTCTCATTATAGTGTTTCACAGATAAGTGAGTCCATTGCCAAGCCAATGACACCTATTGATCAAGAAAAGCTTATCGACGACTTGGTCAAGAGGTTGATTCCTCTTGTAAGGTCTGATTCGGGAGAGCCGAAGTGGTGTGAAATTGAGAGAAAATGGACAAACCATACGGAGGAAGAGTGCTATTATAGCATGGAAAATGCTAGGGAGAGGTATGTACTACCTGTTCCAGAAGCACCTACTCCACCTAGATACATTACGGGGAATGCGCCAGGACCAATAGGAGTTTTAAGGCCACAGCTTGTCTTAGGACAACAACCTCCGCTGCTAGGTGCTAGAATGCCGGTAGACATGAGATACATGCCAATATATCTCATGTCATGCCGGTAGACATGAGATACATGCCAATGATGGAAGCATCAAATAAACCAACGCCAGTACCAGCTACAATGTGGTATAGCAACCAAAGTGAGTACTACCCTTTGGAGCAACAAAATGTGAGAGAAACACATGGATTGGTGAGGCAGGTACAACCTCCACCTCTTGGGTTTCAGTCGAAAGAAAGAAGGTATGAACTGGATGAAAGGACATTGCGATTCATTGCAAATAACGGTTTATCTAGGTCAAAGCTTGCTTATAGCCAAGAAGAAATGCTAAAAGAATCTCCTCAACCAGAGACAGATTGTCACAAAAGTCGTGACAACCACTTGGTCAAACAATGTCCTCATACGGAGATCACTAAAGTAAATGCCTATTGTCTTGAGTGTGGAATCACTCACTTGATCCTCGATTGCCCAAAAAACCCAAAGCAAATCAGGAAAATCACGACAAATGTATTAGGGATTGTTCAGCTACCTAGTAGCTCAGAAAATGAAAATGTTGTACGAGTTCAAGTGGTTACGAGAGACAAGCTCAAAAGAAAGCGGATGAGAATCCAGAGACAAAAAACATGGAAAGTGACACGAGTCCAAAGGCAGATGATGGACCAAAGACAGACGCACCTAGTCAGAAAACCAAGAGCAAATGAAATAGTTGGAAAGCTAGAAAGACTAGGATGAAAGCACGCAGGGAATGAGAGAAAAAATCCCTAGCTGAGAAGCTTACCGAAGCTGAGGAGAAGATAAAACAACATGAGGAAAAGGAGGCACCTTCTCTTACACAGATGGTTAAACCTCTAGAAGAACCATCCACGGATGAGAAACTGAGAAGTGCTAGTTCAGGAGGATTTGTGTTGGCAGAGAAGATTAATGAGACATTAGATGCCCTCTTGAAAGTCTATGATGTGAGGCTCAAAACAAAACCAAACCCAAGAAAAAAAGTGGATGACACATCCCTATGTGGAACTAGAAAAGCAAAGGTTTGAAATGTGCCGAAAAATGATTCAAACAGCCCAAGATTTACTAGAACCACCAGTTGCAAAACCTAAGGATGTGATCCGTGTCATGCCTACACAAGTAATCCCACCAAACTAGGAACTAAAAGAGCCAGATTCTAGTCATGAGCATAGACCAAACCTCAAAGACCAAGCATTAGAATCAAGGATAGTACTGAATACCACGGATAACTCTTCCGAGGGATTTCACCAAGCTATACCTGAGGATTGTAAAGAGATAGATGGTCTTGACGAATTGTGGAAACAAGTCAGAGAGGCCAATGAAGCCGATGAACTAAGAAGACGAGTAGACAAGACTGGTGATGAACGAGGAGTGTTTCTACCACCAATAGAGGAATTTGAGACTAGATCTCAAATGAATCTAGACGTGCAATCGTGTTGGGATGACAAAGGATCTGTACAATCTATGGATAGTCAACCCCATTTTCTAAGAACACTACCGTCCTACATGGGAGAGTACGAGACCAAGTCAGATGTGGTTGCAATCCCATCACAGAGACTGTCTCCCAACAAGGCTATCGATTCAAAGGGGCTAGTAGATATTCTATCTACCCCAGTCACCTGTAAAATAATGTTAGCGAGTGGCTCAGAATAAGACCAAACATGTGGGCTAATGTGGGTAAATGTCTAGAGAAATTTGGTGTAAAAACCCCAATGACTCAAATCGAGGAAGGCATCAAAGAGCTTGAAATGACTCAACTAAATACTAGGCCAGTGCCATTAAACAAGGTAGGCGAGTATGCGAGGGAGAAGATGGAAATACCACCCTTCCTGTGGAATTCAATGGTGTAAAAACCATGGCAATCCTTTACAATGGAGCTGGTGTGGCCATTGCAACCAAAGAGTTTTGGAAAAAATGGGGAAAACCTGCCTTGATATCCACACGAACGACCATGTAGCTTGCAGACGGACACAAGGAAAAGTCCCTAGGACTACTAGAAAAATTACTTGTTACTTCTTGTGGCATTGAATATAAACACACTTTTGCTTGTTGACTTTGGCAAGAAGAACAACTATGACATCATTCTGTGAAGACCATTCATGCGACATTTGAAAATGGTCCAAGATTGGGGTTATGACCATATATACCTGAGACATATGGAAACCATAACAAAGATAAACTTGAGGGACCATAGCTATAGGGATGTGATGAGAACACCGATTGAGGAGTTTGATTCTGCCACAGTAGCAGGGTCAAAACTTCCAGCTTCGTTAGGTAAGCCTAAAGAACTATGGATGTGTGGAGCTTCACAATGTGGAAGCTTGAAACTTGAGGAATATATCCTAGAGCGAGTTATAGAGGATATGGAATATATCCCAAAACCATTTCCTGAAGAAGAGTTAGAGCCTTTTGGATGGGAACACATCTTGGCTACTCTGGACGTGTGCGCCGTGGAGGATGCTCCCACAACAAAGTTTTGTGATGAAAATGGCTATGATGTCGTTCCTTATTTTGCAGTGAGTGTAATCCAGGAAAACAAAGAGATCCAGACATCAACAAGATCTCGAAATAAGGAGAAAAAAAAGAAATGTGGAGAATCAGAAGATGAAGAAGACGACGAGTTCTATGACTCTGTAGAACACTTCTATTATGGAATTGATATTTTATTATTTATTGCAGTTGAAAGGTGGAAAAGACTTGACCGAGCTAGGCTATTGCAAAAGGATATCATATTTATGTATATTTTATTATTCAAGTGCTCTTTTATGAGCTTTGGCCATTTATGTCCAGCCGGCTAGTTTGTACTCACTTTGACTATTCAAGAATCTATAAATTAAATACGTGCAAGAGGGAAATGGTCACTCTTGCACGGGGGGAGATTGCACCCAGCATCGTCTTATCCTTCTCTCCTCTCCTCTCTTCTCTAGTGTGTGCCAGGCGTAGCACTCCTCTCTAGGAGGTGCATCTACGCATGTTTCTCTTCCTCTCTCTCGCTCGCTTTCTCCCTTTGTTCGCGTACATCGTTGATTATGTGCTCGTAGATGCATCATGTCTGTACTGTGCTATTATGAGTGTTTTGCAGGGCCTTCCGTGCTCTCGTTTGTAGCAGTGGTATCAGAGCTTTGGTTACCCTCTTGGGTTTGCAACAATCATAACTATAAAGATTGTCATGATCAAAGATAAGTCTTACCTCTCTCACACTTTTTTTTTTTAAAAACATATTTTAGGATTGTGCATAGATTATAAACAATTTCATAGGCTTGCCAATGCGTTTTAAGTTGTTTTTTTTTTTTTTGCATGTAACTTCGTTAATCAAATGTATAATTGATTATGTGAAACTTGCTCTGTGTACAAGGACAATAGAGAAGAGAGAGCTTTACGTAATCTACGTTACTTAGAATAATCTTTAAAAAAAAGATGGGCTTGACTAAAATATTAGGAAGAATAAGGGTAGTGCATAAGAAGAAGCAAGTGTGCTCTTCATAGGAATCACCCCTACGGAGGCAAGGACAAGAAGAGCAGTGAGTCGAGCTTCAAAGAAAACCATTTCAATACACCTCTGAAATACCGCTTTTGCACTTAAAGAGGATGGAAGGAATATTAGTCACGAAGAACACGAAGCCAATAAGAGTAATCAACATTGTCGCTCATTTTCCTGGTGGTTAGCAATGGCATGAATCGCGGTAACAAAGCAACATCATCCATAAATAACATGTAAGCGAGCATTTCTCAGCAATACAGAGTGCATGATCGTCATCAAATTAACCACTAGCGCAGCTCGTTATGTCAGCATCCCACACAGAGGGCCACCGCTCTACAGATCTCGTCAAGAACAGCCACTCCAAAAGGGTTGGCACATGCAATCACCACTCATGCTTGCCCACCATTCCCTTTGACATGCTGCAGTTTCCCAGCGCCAACCACTATTCACGCGACCATCTGTCACTCTCTCTCTCTCTCTCTCTCTCTCTCTCTCTCTCTCTCTCTCTCTCTCTCTCTCTCTCATGTTATCGTGAACCGCCAACAAACTCCCTCTTTTTCTCACTTTCCCCCTCTACTCTCACTTAACGAGCGACTCTAGCTCTCTCTGAAGTCCCAATCACCCTCTCATTCTCTCTTTCTTCCTACCCCCTGATCTCCTTCTTCGACGGCCAGTTTCTCACCATGCAGGCCCTTGTCACTGACGTGCGGTAGTAAATATCTCTCTCTCTCTATCTCTCTCTCTCTCTCTCTCTCTCTCTCTCTCTCTCTCTCTCTCTCTCTCAGTTGTTTGCATGGCGTCACCCACCCACCTAGCAATCAGTGGCACCCATAGTTCTGAGGTACAATCAATCCATCTCGTGGTGCCCACCACCACTCTCTCACCTCGTGAATCCAAAACCACTCACTGGAGATACAACCCCTCGTTCTCTCCCAGCTCTCGACCACTTGCAAAAGGAGTTGGCTTGCAACTGGTTGTCCTCCACTACACAACTCACCATCTGCCATCCAAGTATCTGAAGTAGTGCCGCTCGCGCTCATAGTTGTTGCAGACCAATAAGTTGTCTCCTCGCTGCATCCCACATTCTACAAGGCTTGCATGACCACCCACTGCCAACAACCACAGAAAACAGGGCTGCAGGACGCACCCCCCATCCCTCGCATGACGCGATGCACACCACCACAGAAAATGGAAAAAGGGACGGCTGCTATTATTTTTTATTTTAACCAACCGCTAACCAAACGCACAGTTCATTATTTCAACCCACCATGTAGACTCGGGTCTTGAGAGATGGGTCTTCCCTCTTCCTCTGCCTTTCCATGCATGGCCGTCAGTGCTTCCCCCGTTGCATGACCACCTTCCCCAGCCTAGACACGGGAGACCACACACAGTCTCTGTGTCTATCTCTCTCTCTACCTCCGCTTGCAAACCTTCATGCAACTCAAGGTTATCGAGCGTAGCACCTCCTCGTCAAAGAAAGAGACATTCATAGCACCCACTCCACTTGCAAACCCTCAACCGCCCATCGTTTGCACCCGCTCTCCACGAAAAACTGCTACCGCTGACACTGGCTTTGCCCCACCAGGCTTGCGCATGCAGCACCCAACAGAGGGCCCGTCATAGCCACATAGCGTGGAGATTTCCCTCCCGTGTACCTGTTGCACCAGCTGCAACCTCATCTCCTCTCTTCTCTCTTGACTACCTACAGAGGTAGACATTGACGATGCTCTGCAGAGCCGCTACAATACCTTCTCACGCGACGCTCGCTGCAGAGCATCCTTGGACATTCACGAGCTGACGATTTTTTTTTGTTTCTTTGAGTCATTAAATATTGTACTTCATTTTATTTTAGTACCCAAACATTGGATTAGACTCACCGTGATTGTAACAGTTTTGGACTCAAAATGTAATTTAGACCTTCGAAGGTGTTTAATGTAACATCTTATTTCATTTCATTTCACGACTTTTTGCTGCATCTAACACTTGCACAATACTGCCCCCTTCCCCCCCGCCTGAGACTACTTATCAAAGCGGACATCCACAAAACTCTTCCATGACTAATAGAATAGTTGTTGCGATGACGCCCACTGTCGGTCATCCACGGGACTTGACAACGATGCCGACGACGATTTTAGTCTATTTTCGTACCTAGACATCATATTAGATCCACAAGCATTGTCTCACTTTATTTTCGTAGGTAATTTTTGCATTTTAAAGACGGTTACTAAAACATTTCATTTCATCTCTCTCTCTTTCTTCCCCTCTCCCCCTTTCCTGTGGTCGATGGTCGATGGCATGGAAGCATTGGACATCGACAAAGTTCTTCGGCGACCAATGCAATACTTTCTCAAACAATGCTTGTTTTTAGGCATCCACGTGCACTGAAGATGATCATGATGTATTTAAACTGACGATTTCAATCTTTCAATATACTTCATTTTAATACCCAGGCATTGGATTAGATCCATAAGGATTGTATTGGTTTGATCTTATAGGTAATTGATAAGCTGCAGACTCTCATACTACATACCTAGTACAAGTTTTTTTTTAAAAGCTTAAGTTTTTGGTCTTGCGAGACATTTTTTTGATGCGTATTCTTTTACATAGTTTGACGTTTAACTAGCAATGTCTAAAAGAGCAGCTAAGGTCAAATCAATTTTGCATTGTTTTCTTCATTTGTTGGAACAATCTACTTTTATAGTATGGCCTAAATACACGATGTATGCTTGTGATATCATGACTAAACACTATTATGCTCGTGATATCATAACTAAACACTAGTCAATGCCCTTTAAAAAATTATAAATAATAATTTTTACAATATTAAGCACTTTAGAGACAACATTTTGCGATATCAAGGGGACTATATATTTCATTTATTCAAACAAAAACAATGTACAATATATTAATTCCATCTCACTTTCCGATTGATCTAAGGCTCATCATTGTAAATGACTTTTGTTGATTAAAGTTGTCTCCTACTTGTACCACTCTTCCCACGCACAAACTGGTACATATTTTAGATGCAGTACATCATCCAAATTCTAATGATTTACAGAGAGCAAACAAGTAAGTTCTCTCCGCATTTTCATTTTGGGTTTTGAAAAATCTTCTCAAAAACACAGGTAATTATAAACTAATAGCACTCTCTCAAGTTTTGTGATACCCATAGTCCTACACATATCTACTAATACCATTCCACAGAGAACAACAACGTTACATAAATTCAACACCCTGGCTACTTATCAGCTTGATTACTATTTATTTTTTGAAAGAAGGCATGGCTCTTTTTATTACCTGCATTCTTTAACATTGTGCAAATACTTGTATTAAATTGCTATTGCAATCATTTCAAATTGAGATACGCAGCTACTCACATGAACCGAGGTGCTTTCCGATCCATTAAATACCAATTTGTTAATACTTTATTACTCAACCTTACTCCAATGTGGTGTGAAACAGGAAGTACATATTTTATGTTTTTATGCCCTGTCTAGTCCATTAGTCACATGTACATAGATTCGCCGATTTAGGTAGTGTGTAAATGCTCATCCCGGTGTAGATTGCCGATTTAGGCAGCACATTGATAAATTGCAGACTCATGATTTTTAAACTTATACAAAATGAAGATTCACTGATTTAGGCAGCACGTCTTATTGGTGTAGATTCGCCGATTTAGGCAACACCAATCACAAAATCATGCTGCAGTGGTTGGCTGGCCACCATTGCAACTGGTATGATTTTGTTACCCGGGTATAGAAAATGAAAGATATTTTGGATTTGGATTTGAAATTGGATTTGGAATTGGTGTATGATGATTTTCTGTCGCGACAGTATTTATAGAAGTGAACTTGAGATTGATGAGAATTGATTTATACAATGATGAGTGTGACCAATGATATCCTGATTCATCAGGGTATGACATATATTGCTTATTCTAATGGTATGGGACACTAGAATAGGTAGTATGTGGATGACGGCAGGCATAAGCAATGTTGTTTAGTTTCATTCATTTTACTATATGCTATTTTTTGACACAAATTTCTAATCATTTTTTTTAACAAGTACCGTTTGCAGATTTCTTATATTTGCAACTGAGGACAGTTGCTTTCCAACGGAGAGGTATATTATGGAATTGATATGGAAAAGACTTGACCAAGCTAGGCTATTGCAAAAGGATATCATATTTATGTATATTTTATTATTCAAGTGCTCTTTTATGAGCTTTGGCCATTTATGTCCGGCCGGCCAGTTTGTACTCACTTTGACTATTCAAGAATCTATAAATTAAATACGTGCAAGAGGGAAATGGTCACTCTTGCACGGGGGGAGATTGCACCCAGCGTCGTCTTATTCTTCTCTCCTCTCCTCTCTTCTCTAGTGTGTGCCAGGCGTAGCACTCCGCTCTAGGAGGTGCATCTACGCATGTTTTTCTTCCTCTCTCTCGCTCGCTTTATCCCTTTGTTCGCGTACATCGTTGATTATGTGCTCGTAGATGCGTCAAGTATGCAGATCTATCGCTTTATTGTCTGTATTGTGCTATTATGAGTGTTTTGCAGGGCCTTCCGCGCTCTCGTTTTTAGCAACTTCGAGCTTCAAGAAGATCAACAACCCAGGAATCAATGTCATCGCTACACGAATAAAGTGCATCAAAAGTGGATTCCAAAGTCACCACAAGCATCCTCATACATGGATCCTAATAAGAATGCAGAGACTCAGCTAGGAGGAATACGACCAGAGCAACGAGCTAACAATGCTCTAATCAATGGCTAGAAAAGTCCTCCAAGAAACTACCACCCACGAGCAAACAGACAGTAACTTTCCACTACCAGCCAAAAAATCAAGGGAAAGTACAAGAAGTCAACCGTGCTGAGGATAGTAGCGATAGTGATGAATCTTACGACATCCCCTATCATCAACTCAGGCCATCACTATCACCAACCCCTTCAGCAACAACCATGACAGGTCAAAAGAACAGGACAAAGCCAAAAAGCTCGACAAATCTGGATACCAAAAAGCCAGATTGGCCAAAAACAGATATGGATCAAGAAGACAAAGATCTCTAATGACAAATCACAAGATCCAACACCAAAACAAAAACAAGGAAAGCATGCACGAACGGGTAAGAATATTACAAAGTTGCAAGCTTTCACAACTCAGGTTTGGGCTCCAAAGAAGTTGATTCAAGGACAAAAAAATCAGGAATTCATTTGGATTCCAAAACAACCACAGTATCAACTTTCAAAGGCTAAACCCCGTCTCCAACCAAGCATACAAGAGCTGAATGAAAGACCAATGTCGACTCACACAACAAAAAGGTGGATCCCAAAGAAGTCTCTTCAAACACAAACGAAGCACGGGAAAGTATGGGTTCCCAAACGAGCGTCAGCAACAAAACAGCCAATAATCGCAAAGAAATGGGTCCCAAAGAAGAACAACAAAACTGTTGTGAGTGCATCGCCGCTTGAATTCTTACAATTCTTCCTACGATTACAGTACAATTAGAAGAGAGCAAGTCACTTCAATTAAGCAACGATACAGGATCTTCAAAGACCATTACATTGTTTAGAATAGGAAGCCTCGCCAACAAATGCAAATAAGCAAATTGCTTATACCCACATCTTGCACAACATAAATCTTTTCCATGCATTGACTGTGTATGCATAATAGGGCTACATTACAAGGCCTGCATAGGCACAACTTTTAATTGCCCAAGCACAACACATACCCTTTGCGATACCCTGTCGTAAAGGATGACTCCAAATAGGAAGGGGGGAGGCATTCTAAATGCGGACCTAACATTATGACTATTAGAGGGCAATGTTTTGTGAGATGCATTGAATTTTTGCGTTTTATTGTGATAATTTTTTGATGAAATTTAGAGTATATGCCCTCATAGTAGTGTTACAGAGGAGTATCGGGACAAAGTCCATATATGAGCCCCTAGGGAAATGTGTATAGTGTACATAGCATTTAGATTTCTATTTGAATGATTTATCTTTTGTTAAGTTTTTTTTAAGATTTTCTTTGTTTATTATTAAGAAAAGATTAAAAATCCATAATCCACATGAAGAAAAGACTGACCAGAGGCCTGAGCACTACAAAGAGAAGAACTTCACGAAGTATGTCTCAGCAGCCACTACAACAGCCAATGAACTAGTCACAAAGCAGTGTCAACATGCAACCGACAAGTCATACAAGTCAGAGTCGAGTAGCTAAGCCACAAAATGAGTGAGGTGCTAGTCCCAAAGCTTCAAGTAATATTCTCTGTTGTCTAAGCGTCTTAGCTATTCTAGGTACTGCTCAAGCTGGAAGAGTTGAGCATATTTACGTTGTGTCGCTCATGCTGGTATAGGTGAGCAAAAGAGTCGAAGTCTAAGTACTTAAGTCTGGTGAAGTGAAGGAGAAGGTCCAAAAGACACTCACGTACTGAGCACATTGAGATACGAGTGGAGAGACTTCTACATCGACAACCCTTCTTGGAAAGGTGGAAGCTATTGAGACCTCTTTTGATGTCACATGTGCTACATTTATTCCTCGAAACACCCATCATCTCCTTCTTTCACATTGCATGCTTTTGTTGACAAATTTCTCATATGCATATAGAGTGTCCCATAATTGGCACTTGCATCAGGCACTCTTTCCGTGTTTCACCCAAGCACTCACCTTTCATGAACATTTACTTCACATTCAACTGCTCAACTCCAATAAGAACGTATACCAAAGGCATTTTTTTTCCCACCGGGTTTTTTCCCTTTGGTCATCCAGGTTTTAGACCCTAATCTAAAGACACCTATCACCATCCTCTTGTACATATTCCTTCTACATCAACAATAAGGAAATGCTACTCAAATCAATTGACAAATGAATTAGAGCACCAATTTCAGATCATAGCATACTTCTCCTCAATGGCGACTCGAAGAATGGCCTACAATGAAAAAGCTGCAAACAACACTAACAACATGATTGCACAGGAACAAATAGGTCCCCAATGAAGAAGATAAGACATAAAAGTAATCAGAGGATCTCAAAAGATGAATGGTTATGATGATAGATGTACGCTCTAATGGATCATAGTTCTTGTTGTGGTTCGACAAAGTTACAAGCAATGCAACAAATGAAGCCAAAACGACAGCAAAGACCACATCGACATCGACAATCAGGTAATGTCGGGGAAGACATGAACGCGAAAGGGGGGAATGTTGACCGCTGATTCAACAACACAACATAACTCAAGTTTTGTACCAAAGTCTTATCTTTTGCGAGTTATGAAACGCTGCGGATTATGGCTATAAATGTCATTTGTAATGAGTAGTTATTCTAGTTTCAGAAGCCGGGGTGCAATGGCACTTCCAGATTGTAAATACAAAGCTATTTGACCCTTTCAATCCCATTTTTGGTTAAACCTAAGGTAGCCTTAGTATATAAGGTACCTAGGTCATCTTGTAAAGGAGACTTTTTATCATAATCAAAACTTTAGCATTGCCGTCTACTGTGTGTGAGAGAGAAAGAGAGTGAGCGTGAGATTTATCCTCTTGCTATGCCCGGCTCGCTCAACACATTGAAGATCCGATTGCACCATTGTTCTAGGCTCGAGGAGAGATACGCGACAACGCCAAGCATTCCACACGAGACGAAGCGCACACGTCGACGCATCTACGAGCTATTTGTGGTCGTAAGTGTATCAAATGATGTCTGTTTTCTGCGTGCTAGTAATCTATAGAGTTGTGGGGACATAAGATACGCATAGGTACTCATAAATTTCAGTTTCGGGCACTTTCAAAATTTTGCTCTGTCATCCTACACTGTCAAGAAGTAGGCGGTCTTGCCAGGAAGGCACCGGGCCTCTTACTGTGAGAGTTTGTGAGAAATATCAAGGGTTATGAGAAAGAGCTAAGATGTAGATAACATAGCTTCTAGATCTAAAGAAGAAATGTAGCCAAAGAATCCGCTCACTTTTCCTTACAAACACACACGTGATGGAGAGAACTCATGAAAGATAGTCAGAACAAAACAAAAATGAAAACATCGAGATTACGATCATATCGTATCATGGGTAGGATAAAAGGGTTAATGGATGAGTTAATTGTTAGAAAATAAGACGTAGCTAAATAGATAATTGAGTAGATTACTTAATGGAGAGAGACAGATTTACATACACGAGATTATAGAGTAGAGAGAGAGAGAGAGAGAGAGAGAGAGAGAGAGAGAGAGAGTACACACGATATACGTGGTTCACCCAATGTGGGCTACGTCCACGGGAAAGCAGCCACTCAATGGCTTTAGTACTTCAAAACAAGAAGTAGTTTACAAAGGGATTATGCCCTTAATGGAGCTCCCGCCTTGCTTCACTCTCACCACCTCACACTCACCTTGTTGCATCAACTTCACACTATGAAATGTGTGTACGAATGGCCTCCTTTTATAGGCCAAAAGGGCTGCCCTCTCTCATGAGAGGCAGCCATGTGTAGCCGTCCTTGTGTAGATAAGTCCAAATCGGACCCTCCAATCCGCACATGTGTGGCCGCCCTTGAGAAGACAAGTCCGCTTTTGAATTCGGCCGCCGGCCACCAGCCATTGACTTTCACCGGCCAATCGACGGTTGTTTTCTGACCACTTTCCGGCTTCCGTCCGGCCATAATATTCCGGTGAAAAGGAATATTCCAGCAAGGGAAAAAAAAGTCTCTGGGGCCCCTAAAGTTGCCCCTGATTTTTGGCCGTGAAAATTTTGGTTTCCGACGAGTGATTTTCCTTCACGCACGATGGCTTCTCCTCATAATGGGGGCCTTACAAATGTGAACTTTTACCACAGAAAATTACAAGGGTAAATCAAGCTCCATACTTAACAATCTCCCACTTGGAGATAGATCTCCAAACCAAACCTATGACTGCTTTCCATTCTGGCTTTTTATCCTTGAATGCCGATTGAAGATGAGCAAAAGCTCAACTTCTCCTTTTTGACCACCTTTGTAAACATGTCTGTAGGATTTTCACTTGTATGCACCTTTCCTAGCTTTAGTTGTCCCTCTTCCAAAAGAGTGCGTATGAAGTGATATTTCACCTCAATGTGCTTTGTCCTTGAATAAAAGGCTGAGTTCTTCACAAGATGGATAGCGCTTTGGCTATCACTGTACAAGATACAATTGTCTTGTTTGAATCGAAGCTCTTCTAAGAATCTATGAAGCCACAGAATTTATTTTCTTGCCTCCGTCATTGATACATACTCTGCTTCTGTGGTAGAAAGTGAAACTACTTTCTGTAGCTTTGAAGCCCAGCTTACTGCTATGCCTCCAACCGTGAACACATAGCCATTAGTGCTCCTTCGAGTATCTTTGTCACCTACCATATTTGCATCAGCATACCCTTCTAGAAAAATATTAGTTCCTCCAAAATACAAAGCATTTGTTGTTGTCCCTTTTAGATACCTAAGTATCCACTTCACAACTTGCCAATGCTCTTTACCTGGGTTGTCCATGAACCTATTCACAAGTCCCACTGCATGTGCAATGTCTGGCCTTGTCCAGACCATGGCATACATTAGAGAACCTACCGCTGCAGCATATGGAACTTTAGACATATAGGCTATCTCCTCTTGTGTCTTTGGACACATATCCTTCCTTAGTTTAAAATGACCAGCCAAAGGTGTAGAAACTGGTTTTGCATTTTGCATTGCAAACTTTTCTAGTACCTTCTTGATGTAATCTTCTTGAGATAGCTTTATTGTCTTCTTTGTCCTGTCCCTTGATATTTTCATACCAAGTATCCTCTTTGCAGCACCTAAATCTTTCATTGAAAAATATTTAGACAGGTCCTCTTTTAGGTCTTTGATGTCCTGCATGTTAGCACTTGCAATCAACATACAACATTAGGATGATGAATTTCCCATCTCCCAAATTCTTCGTGTAGACGCAGTGGTCCGAGTTGCATCTTGTGAATCCATGATCCAACATCCATCGATCAAACTTCAAGTACCATTGTCTTTATGCTTGCTTTAAACCATACAAGATTTTCTTTAATCTGCAAACCATTTTCTCCTTACCTTTTACTTCATACCCCTTTGGTTGAAGCATGTAGATTTCCTCCTCTAAGTCACCGTGAGGGAATGCCGTATTTACATCCATTTGCTCGAGATTTAGATCATGAGCAGCCACAAGGCTTAAGACAAGCCTAATTGAGTTCATTTTTACAACAGGAGAAAATATTTCATTGAAGTCAATACCTTTCTTTTGACAAAACCCTTTTACCACAAGCCTAGACTTGTACCTTTTCTTCCCACCTTCTTCTTCCTTCAACTTGTACACCCATTTGTTTTGAAGTGCCCGCTTACCTTTAGGCAACTCAACCAACTCCCATGTTTGGTTGTGATGTAGTGAGTCCATCTCCACTTGCATGCTCTTCGTCCATTCTTCTTTGGATTCATGTTGCATAGCTTCTTCGTCCATTCTTCTTTGGATTCATGTTGCATAGCTTCTTCATATGATTCTGGCTCTCCAGAATCTGAGATCAAGAGATGGTTGAAGGAAGGAACAAACCTTTCTAGAGGTCTACTTGCTCTTGTAGATCTTCTGGGAATAGGTTGAGGCTCCTCATTTTGTTGACGTTGTTGCACATTGTCACCGTTTGCAGTCCTTGAGTCTTCACCGTCCTCAAGCTCCATGTACTCATCACCTATTTCTTTTGTTTGTTTTCTTTCCAAGTAATCTTTGTACATATTTTGTTCGTTAAAAATTACATCCTCACACCCTCACACTTTTTGGACTTTGCATCTAGCTTTGATCTTAGGCTTCTATCTATGTGCATGAAAGCCTCACACCCAAACACTTTGAGAAATGCATAATTCACCGGTTTACCTGTCCATGCCTCTTCTGGAACTCCCCCATCCAATGCCGTTGAGGGTGATCGATTGATTAAGTACACAGACGTACTTATAACTTCCGCCCAAAGCTCAAGCGGTAGGCCTGCATGTAGCCGCATGCTTCGTGCTCGCTCCATGATTGTCATGTTCATCCTTTCCGAAATCCCATTTTGTTGAGGTGTCCTTGGGGTTGTCCTTTGCCTCCAAATGCCATTGCTAGCACAAAAGCTTTCAAAAGCTTGGCTGCAATATTCGCCTCCATTGTCGATTCTGAGGCGTTTAACCTTGGTACCTATTTCATTCTCCACAAAGGCTTTCCACCTTTTAAATATGGAAAAATACATCAGATTTATTCTTCATGACATAAACCCATGTTTTTCTAGTCGCATCGTCTATGCATGTTACATAGTACAATGAGCCACCAAGTGATAGTGTACTTGCAGGACCCCAAACATCAGAATGAACCAACTCAAGTTTTTTATTTTTTCTTTCATTTCCTGATTTTTGAAATTTTACCCTCTTTTGTTTACCATAAACACAATCTTCACAGAACTCTAAATCCACTTCTTTCAAACCTGGTAGAAGCTTCTTTGTTTGAAGGATTAGATTCCTTTGGCACTCATATGCCCAAGTCGGTAGTGTCACACCGCACTGTCAACTTCTGTAGTTGCTGCACAAGCTGAAGGTTGCATGCTAACAGTACACAAGTAAAGTGTACCGACTTTTTCTCCCTTGGCAACCACCAAAGATCCCTTTGAGATCTTCCACCGTTTGTTTCCGAATGCAATGTTGTGACCTTCATCGTCCAATTGTCATGTAGAGATCAAATTTTTGCGAAGACAAGGAACATGCCTAACATCTTTAAGCTTCCATTCATTTCCGTTAGCAATTTTGACAGAAACTGTACCTTTGCCGACAATATCACAAGCTTCATCATCTCCCAAGTATACATACCCAAAATTACCTTTGGTGTAGTCTTGGAAATGTTGCTTGTGTGGTGTCGCATGGAATGAAGCCTCGGAATCTACTATCCAGGAATTAGACACATTGTCTAATGAGAGAATTAGAGCATCTTGCTCTACTTTACCTGCCACATTGGCCTCCGATGTTGGCTTGTTGTCTTGAGACTCAGTCTCCTTCTTCTTCTTGGACCAGCAATCCTTCTTGACGTGGCCCTTCTTGCCGCAGTTCCAACATTCAAGAACTGACTTTGTGTGTGACTTGCTCCGTCTTGAGCGATCACGACCCTTTTGGCTTTTGAACCTCTCCTTAGGCCTTCCTCTTGTTTCCACTGACAATGCAGCACTTGATGATTCTCCTGTGCTTCTCCTTCGTATTTCCTCACTTAGGAGAACACCCACAACATCATCAAACTTAAGAGTGTTTGTGCCAAAAATAGAATTACTTATAGCCATCACAAGGCTGTCCCAACTATCCGGTAGAGATGATAGTATAAGGAGAGCTCGCACTTCATCATCGAAATTGATTTTCACCGATCGAAGTTGACTTATGTTTGTGTTAAAGTCATTTAGGTGTTCTTCAACTGAACCATTCTCTGCCATCTTTAGATTGAACAAGCGCGTCATAAGAAATACCTTATTGGATGCCGATGGTTTCTTATAGAAGTCGTTAAATGACTTCATCAAGTCCTCCGTGGTCTTCATCTCCAAAACATTGAAGGCCACCGTTGACGCCAAGCTTAACCGGATTGTTCCCAGGACCTTTCGATCAAGGACAATCCATGCTTCATCTGCCATCGTTGCGGGCTTCTTTGCAAGACCGCCTAGTGGCAAATAGAGGTCCTTCTGGTAGAGATAGTCTTCAATTTACATCTTCCAATGTTGGTAGTTTTTGCCATTGAACTTCTCAATCTTGAGATTCCCTTTGTCTGCCATAACTCCCACTCAATTCAAGGAATCTTTCCTTGAGATAATTTAGCTACGAGCAAACCTTGCTTTGATACCAGTTGTTAGGAAATAAGACGTAGCTAAATAGATAATTGAGTAGATTACTTAATGGAGAGAGACAAATTTACATACACGAGATTATAGAGTAGAGAGAGAGAGAGAGAGAGAGTACACATGATATACGTGGTTCACCCAATGTGGGCTACGTCCATGGGAAAGCAGCCACTCAATGGCTTTAGTACTTCAAAACAAGAAGTAGTTTACAAAGAGATTATACCCTTAATGAATCTCCCGCCTTGCTTCACTCTCACCACCTTACACTCACCTTGTTGCATCAACTTCACACTATGAAATGTGTGTACAAATGGCCTCCTTTTATAGGCCAAAAGGGTTGCCCTCTCTCATGAGAGGCAGCCATGTGTAGCCGCCCTTGTGTAGATAAGTCCAAATCGGACCCTCCAATCCGCCCATGTGTGGCCGCCCTTGAGAAGACAAGTCCGCTTTTGAATTCGGCCACCGGCCACAGGCTAACCGATGGTTGTTTTTCGACCACTTTCCGGCCGCGTTCGGCCATAATATTCCGGCGAAAAGGAATATTCTAGCGAGGGAAAAAAAAGTTTGGGGGGCTTTCGCCCCCGAGGCCCCTAAAGTTTACCCTGACTTTTGGCCGTTAAAATTTTGGCTTCCGACGAGTGATTTTTCTTCACGCACGATGGCTTCTCCTCATAATGGGGGCCTTAGAAATGTGCGCTTTTACCACAAAAAAATTACAAGGGTGAATCAGGCTCCATACTTAACATTAATGATATTTAATCTTTGTTGTCCAAATAAGCTACGGATTGCTCTTTGGAATTGTAGCTTTGTGCTTACTATAATGTATATGTTTTGTCTAGCGATGGGGATTAGTTGTGAGTACAAACCCTCTTGATTCATAATAAAATAACCACACTCACATCAAAAGAGAAGTTATAGTCAATAATAGGTAGTATGATGGGATCTGGTGAGAGAAGTATTTCGTTGAGCCTTTCAGGACCAAATAGAAACACTATGCATTGCTGAAAGTGAATCTTTCGACTAATCCAAATGTTGACCCTAATAGATTGCACATAATGGAAATGAAATAAATTGCCTCTATGTGGATTATGGTTATTCATCGATGATATACTTAGTATGTTCAAAGGTAAAGGTGTGAAAGAAGTGAAAGGAGAAGAAGAAGAGAGTTTCTCTCCCTAGCCCTATTGTTGCCCTTAGGCAATAAGGATACTGCGGCGAGAGAAGCACCTGTATCAAGGAGATTCTAGAGTTTGTGGAAGAGAATGAGAACCTTAAGAGAGAGAGGTGCTAGTGAAAGATGAAGATATGGTTACTAACCTTGTGCACATAATTGTTTCCTGCAAGAAGGTTGTGCCCGCTACATTGACAAGATTGCTGCTTTAATACCTTCCAATGAAACAATTAGGACACAACAAGAGAGATGAAAGGAGGAGTAAAGATAGAATTAGAGATAGATCTAAGTGTGGTGGTGGTATTAAAGATATATAATGAGAGATAGAGAAGGATTTAAAGACAAGTATTGGACTAGATATGCAAATGAAAGAAAAACTAGCAACATATATCTTACATGAGAGCAATCGCCACCACCTTAATGGAGAGAGAAGATGAGGCAAGGCTTCAGCCTTTCTTCAAGAGAAAGTGTGGCACTAAGATGAGTGTGACACTATGGAATTGAGCTATTCTCACTCACTCATAACTTACCCCAATGAAGAGAAGGTTGCCCTTTTTATAGGTGAGCGAGTCATGTTTTACATAATCACTTGATTAGACTAAAGAGTTAGCCAAAATCAAATGTTCTTTGGATAGCTCTTAAAATGGATAATATTAGGACTCAAAATATCATGAAATTCAGCATCTTTGGTCGTTGAGGCTCCATGTGGGTGCATGATGTATGTGGGCCCCACGTAGGCATCTTCTGTGTGGCTCCAGCAGGGGGTCCCAACTTGTGTGTCTTGTCCTTCAAGGAATCTTTGAAGTGTCACATTTACATGCTTGTGTCTTTTATCCTCCAAATATCTTATGTTATGGAAAAAGACCGATATTACCTCTTTTCACTTGATTCACTTGTTTACCATCTCTTCTTGCAGTGTAGTTGTGAGAGGATTTTTCACTCTTTTCCTTGTAACTTTTGACCTGTAACTCGGATTGACATGCTTCAAAAGGAAAAATTCGCCTACTAAAAGAGCTTGACTTGGTTTTATCCCTTTCTCCACGCCCTTAGGTCGGGATTTTGAAATTGGGATGGTCCAAGAAGCTTTGGATCTTCCTTTTCATAAAGTCTTGTAGTAGGCCCTTCCCTCTTGTATGTATCCAAGAAGGTATGCATTATTGAAGGGTTATATTATTAAATAAATATGAAAAGAAGAAAATAATTTATATATGGTAGGGTATAGCTGAGATATTAGAAGAAATATACAAATGCTTTTCCCCCATACAAAATTCTTTTCCCCCAGACAATCATTGATACTTCTCTTGCAGTACTTTCTAATAGTAATGTACATTTATATTACTTCAAAGGTAATACTAAGGTATGGTAGAAAGATTTTATTTATGCGTATGAGTATTATATGAAGTATACTTATGCATCAAAAAGTCACAAGATAAATTGTTTAATGCCCTTTCCCACTATATACGTGCCACAGCACGACATCCACCCCCTCTAAACTCGCACATCCTCCGGTATGTGCCACGTTCTCTCTTTGTAAGATCAGACCTCTTGTACATCTTCCTTGATTTCTTCTTCACTGGATGATTCCATAGCTTCATGTTCACTTTGATCTTCACCTGTGTTTTTCTCTTCTTCCTCATCAACATCTTCTAGATCATTGTCGCCTCTTCTCTTAAACATTTTAATCCTTTTTCCTGCAATGGGAATCTTTACTTCTGTACCATCTAGATCAGGCAAGTTGTAAGTAGCATTTTCAAGCACATGCTTTACAACATATGGTCCAAACCATCGTTTTGAGAACTTATGCATGACTGTGTGCTGGTTATCAAGGCTACTATCATACACTAAAACCCAGTCACCTTTGTCAATTGCTTTGCTCCTGAGTCGATGTCGCTTATCAAAGTAGTCCTTGGTTTTCAACCTTGCATTTTTGAGTCGTTCTTTTGCAGCTTAAATGTCTCCAGGTCTTCTCTCTAGATGCCTTATATGGAGTGCAAGGAGATCTTCCCCGCTAAGCCCCTCTTTCCAAGGTAGTACATTCCATGTGGGAATTGTATGTTCAATCGGAATCACTGGCTTTTGACCATACATTAGCTCCGCACGCATGTAGCCAGTTACTGAGCTATGTGTTGTACGATTAGCCATTAAAGCATATGGTAACAATTTTGGCCACTCACCAACTCTTCCTTCGCAAGCCTTTGCCAAAGCTTTGATGATAGGAGGATGCCCTCTTTCACTCTTTCCATTGCCTTCAGGGTTGTAAGCTGTAGTAAGAGAAAGCTTGATTCCCAATCTGGAAAAGAACTCCCTTGCTTCCTCAGCATCCAACTCACCTCTATCTGCAGTGATCTTTCCCACACAACCATAACGGCAAATCACCTCATCAAGAAGGAATTTGCACACAGCTTCTGTGGTTTTAGCTCTTAATGCTCTTCCTTCAACCTGGTTAGTTAGGTCCTCTTGTGCAAGAACCAAGTATCTCATTTGCCAGAGTCCTAAAGGCATTGTGACTAGATCCACAACCCATTTATAGTGCATGGCTAGTGGATATGTAGGGTGAAATCCATCACGATGTCGAACATTTGAATACATTTGACAAGCTACACATGACTCTACAAACTGAGATACATCTTTATACATACCCTTCCACCGGTATTTTTCTTTCAACTTGGAGAAGGTTGCCCATCCACCCCTGTGTCCAGCCTATAGACTCTCATGAAACTCTTGCATGAGCTTTACTTGAGTCTCTTTTTTTACATATAACCCGTTTTGGTGTAGCACCCTTTTGTTTAGGATGCTTCCACAAGTAACCATCCTTCAAAAAGTACCCATATGCTTTCCTCGTATCCTCTTGAATTCTTGTTCAGACCAATCATCCTCTTTTGTTAGAGTACTCAAGTAGCTTCCAATAATAATCCAATCACCTTCATAAAGATCTTTCAAGAACAATTCAAGTGAATTAGTCATGCACACATTGTTACCTTTGACATGAGAGATAGAATAGAACTTTGTTTCTACATCATCTCCCTCGTCAATCATTTGTGACTCATCTTCATACCTTGCCCTTGATAGCATATCTGCCACTGTATTGTGTTTACCTGCAATGTGCTTAAACTCGGGATTTAAGGACTTAATGTAGGCAATCCACCGCAACATAGCAATGTCTGGCGTTGAGAAGCTTGTAATCATCCCAAGAAGTGGTAGACAATCTATTTCTACAACCACACATGCACCAATAAGGTACTCTTTTCCATTTTTCAAGGCTGTAACCATACCCCATAGCTCTCTCTTTATTTGTGGATAGTTTCTTTGGCGAGCACTTAGTACCTTTGCTCCAAATCTTACCACATACCTGCGTCCTTCTTCGTCATCTTGTCCTATTGCCCATCCAATCCCTGTAGGACTCGTGTCTACTGTCACAATTACTGGCCTTTGACACTCATAGTCTACCTTTCTCAAAGTTGGTGCTAACTGGAGCAACTCCTTTAGATTTTTCATGGATTTTACATGTGCTTCTGTCTATTTAAACTTCTGATTCTTTCTAAGCAGCTGATAAAGAGGATCATCTACATGTGCATAATGTGGAATCCAAATAACATAGAAGACACATGCTCCCAGAAACCTTCTAACCTCAGTGATGCTAGTGCATGTTTCTTTCATTCTTTGGATGGAATCTACCTTTGATGGACAAGGTTTCCTACCATATGGCCCGCACATGTGCCCCACAATGAGCACTTCTTTGACACCAAACATAGACTTTTTCTCTGACAATGTAAGATTCACTTCTTCCAACCTAGACAAAATTTTATCACAATCATTTATGTGATCTACCACAAACCTGCGACATCCCTTGAGATCCAAAGCTTCATCTTTGTCACTTTCTTCACATCCTTTGATAGGCAAATCATCAATGAAAGGCATTGTGATTTGAGGAATAAAGTCACGTAAGACCTTATTCATCCCATTCATCATATGTGCAACCGAGTTGGTTGCTCCCTATGGTAAGGTACAAATCCTTACCAAACCCAAAGGTGTCCTCATGGTTGTCAAGTCTCTGCTTTTGATTGCAAGATGAAATTGATCATACCCTGAGTAGCGACCCCCCATTGAGTAGATTGCCCTCCCTACAAACGCCTCTGCAAACTCATCCACAATTGGACCTGTACCTACATTTCTAATTGTCACCTTGTTTACTGGTTGCATATCTTGGATGAAGCGTAGAGAACCATTCTTCTTTGGAACTGTGAATCACCTGTTTGAGTATGGAGCACAAGAAGGCTCCAAGATTCCCATTTTGATTTTCTCATTCAGTAGCTCTACTAACTTTGGCAAATGAGCCTTTGGAACTGGAATAGGCCGCAGATTCCAAGGCACATGAGGTATTGTGAAAATTACCATAGGAGCTACAATAGAAGGATCAACACATCCTATCTCATGTGGCTCAAATGCAAAAGCCTTACCATGCTTTGAAAGAATTTCTTTGAAGCACTTTGTCTCCTCCTGTGTTAGAAACTCCTCGCAACCAATCTCCAACTCTTGAAAAGACTCCTTTGTGAAGGTATGCCCAATCTTTTTAGGATTCCTCAAACTTGGTTGTAAAGAAGACTGCTCAATGTTTTCCCTGTTGCTGGGTGGTAAGGGTGAAGCTAGTGGTTGTTGAGATATCGAGCTCTACATCTTGAGCTGGCATCCACTACAGGTCTTGGCCGCTTACGGAATTTACTCACTGGTGCATTAGGTGACCGACACGAAGGACCTCTGCCAGTGATTCTACAGCTGGACTACACTTATAGTGCCAGCCTAGTACGCTTCTAGCGTGTTCACACTTAGTGACCGCATGTACATATGTGCTACTTTTCAGCTTTAGCACTTAGTCATTTTGTACTCTCTTTTTTATGAGAAGAAGAAGAAGCTTTCCATCTCTGTGTGCTTTGTGCTTGTCTTGTGTAGCTCTCTTGCATCCTCATTCTTTACATGGTATTAGAGCCAGGTGCAGGTAAGAGAGGCTAAGAGAGCAAGAGCATCACAATCCCTTCATTCACAATCCACGACCAAGGGTTTTTCGTACAAGTTTCTGAATAGGTCTCCAAAGTGCAGTACACAGAGATTTATTGTACAAGTACAGTGGTTGTATGTACGCTTGATTGTGGAAACTCGTTGAGTGTAGAAAGTGTTACAGCTACCACGATAGCAGGTTCAATAGATTTGCAGGTTTTTGCAGATTGTAGCTATTTTGTCTTAGTGCTTCAAGATGTCTGACGGTTTCAGTCAGATTGTCACTGAGAAGCTTGAGAAAAATAACTACCCTGCATGGAAGTTCAGAATAACAAATTTCCTAAAAGGAAAAGGTTATTGGGACTATGTAGAAGGAGACAATGAAAAGGAACCAGAGATTCCCGAGGCAAATGCTACAGCAGAACAAAGGAAAGCTTTGAGGGACTGGCAACAAGGCCAGAGCAAGTGATATATTGGCTTTCTATGAGCATCACAAATGGCATGATGGGCTATCTACAAGATGCTGAAACCCCCGCCATTGCATGGAAAAACGTAGGAAGAGTGTTCGAGGTGAACACCAAGGCCAGGAAACTTCAACTAAAGTCGGAGCTAAATCAGGTTAAGAGGAACAACCTCTCTATCAATGATTATGTCTTGAAGATCAAGAGTATCATTGAGGCTCTTGGATCTATTAAAGTCTCAGTGGAAGACAATGACATTGTCCGTGCATGCTTGGATGGTCTAGGAGATGAGTATGTACATTTCAGGTCTTCCATGAATACAAGAGACAACATCCCCGTGTTCCAAGATTTGATTTCTATGCTTATTCTTGAGGAGAAGAACCTTGGTCTTGACACACCTTCTTCTCGTGGCAGAAAAAGTTCTGAACATGCCTTCTATTCTAACTCCAACAGAGGTAGAGGTAGAGGTCGTGGTCGAGGCCCAAGTGGTTACAGGGGACAATTTCAAAAAGGTCAATCAAATCAAAACAATACAGGTGGCAAGGAAAACTAGTCTCAAGGCAGGGGGAGTCAAAGAGGTCGTGGTGCAGGATCAAGCAGGCAGCAACATACTGCAGATAGCAGAGAATGTTGGACTTGTGGTGAAAGAGGTCACATGTCACGTGACTGTCCAAAAGGAAAAGCAAGTGGAAAGAGAGAACAGGGCAACTATGCATCTACTAGCAGAGATGCAGATGACAGAAAAAACGAGCGCATGTTTGTTATGCAACATGTAATGAATACAATGACTGCAGAGAATTCCACCCAAGATGATGTTTGGTATGTGGATTCAGGTGCCTCTAATCACATGACGTCTCGTGGAGAGGGGTTTAGAGATATGCGCAAACCAGATGTGTCAGGCTATGTGCAGACAGGAGATGACACAGCTCACCCCATTGCTCATGTAGGGGACATACCTCTAAATACGAAGAGTGGAAAATCAAAGTACTTAGCAGATGTACTTCATGTCCCAAACATTACAAAGAATCTTGTTTCTGTTGGACAAATGGTTGAGCAGGGTTTGCAGGTTCGCTTCAATCCAAATGGGTGCTATGTAGAAGATTTCCAGAATGGCTGTAAGCTGATCACAGAGGGAAAATGTGTGGGTAGAATGTTTACGCTGAATGTAAACTGCCTGAGGTAAAAGCTGCATTATTTGCACAAGGCACAGGTGTTGTGGCTGATGTTGACATTTGGCACAAATACATTGGCCATGTCAATGAGCAGAGATGCGCAGCATGCAATCAAAACAGATTGTAAAAGGTTTGCCCAAATTCAAGGTGGATGGTATACATAAAGTGTGTGCAGCATGCCAGTTTGGAAAACAGTCAAAGGGCTCATTTCCACATGAGCGCAATGTATGTAAAAATCCACTTGAGGTGGTGCACACAGATGTTTGGGGTCCAATCGATACTGCAAGTATACATGGTTGCAGGTATTATGTCTCTTTCATTGATGACCATACAAGGAAAGTATGGGTCTACTTCATGCGTAACAAAAGTGAAGTGTTTGGTCACTTTCAGTACTTCAAAGTCATGATTGAGAAGGAGACAGATATGCAAATCAAGACATTGAGGTCAGATGGAGGGGGAGAGTACTTCTCCAATGATTTTTCAAATTTTCTACGAATGCATGGTATACGCAGGCAGTTTACATGCAGATATACTCCACAGCAGAATGGGGTCGCAGAAAGGAAAAACAGGCACATTGCAGAGGTTGCACGTGCATTGATGAATGAGAAGAACATGCCTTATTATTTCTGGGCTGAAGCTGTAAATACAGCTGTGTACATTATGAACAGGACACCTACAGCTACGGTGCATGATGTAACACCTGAGGAAAAGTTTACAGGTACAAAGCCTGATTTGGCACACTTGAAAGTGTTTGGCTGCATAGCTTACGTGCATGTACCAGATGAGTTGCGTAGGAAACTGGATCCTAAAGCAGAGAAATGTATTCTTGTGGGATATTCCCTTGAACAAAAGGCGTATAGGTGCTACAATCCTACTACACAAGAATTACGAGTGAGCAGAGATGTAGTCTTTGATGAGATGAGTGGCTGGTACAGTAATGCACATGGCACTATTGGGGCTGATGTAAAAGATGATGTGGTTGTACAAAATGTGAGGCCACGTCACAAGTTTTGAGTGGACCACAAGAGTCCTCTTCTCGTGGCTCTGTTGAGAAGCCATGGAATGGTAGACTACGTACGCAGGTTACTCCACCAGCAGGTACAGGGAATGTATCACGAAAAGGAAAGGAAAAGTTTGATGAACCTCCCTTTATGGCTGATGCATCATCAGGTTTTTCACATGTAGACATGGATTCAGATGGTTCTGAACAAAGTCTTGATGAGGAATTTTGAATTCCGGCTGTCAGGACACCTGGTGTAAGCAAAGTACAAGAAGATGCTAGAGGGCAAAGGAGTGACCCAGGACCGCGCAGATCTAATAGAGTCAGAAATCCAGTTCAGAAATTGACTTATGATGGGTATCTAGCGCATGGCATTGAGGTGATCAGGACTCCAGAGGGTGTATGGATGTCAGAGAGACAGTATGCTTTGGACATGTTGTCAAAGTATGGTATGGTTGATTGTAAGCCAGTTTCTATTCCCCTGGATGTGAATGCAAAGCTGAGTGAAGAGAAGGGTGATGTTGTTGAGGATGTCAAGATGTACATAAAGATTGTGGGTAGTCTAATCTACTTGACTATCACGAGGCCAGACTTGAGCTAGACAGTAGGCTTGGAGAGTCAGTTCATGCAGCTTCCGAGGAAGCCACATTTGGATGGAGTACGACGCACACTCCAGTATGTGCAAGGGACTCTTGACTATGCATTGTTCTATGCAGCAGATGTGCCATTAGCATTGTATGGGTATACAGATGCAGATTGGGTAGGTAGCATTGTTGATAGGAGATCTACGAGTGGCTTCATGTTCTCTTTTGGGAGTGCTGCTGTTACTTGGAGCAGCAAAAAGCAGCCTACGGTTGCTTTATCGAGCACAGAGGCCGAGTACAGAGGTGCAACAGTTGCGACGTGCGAGGTAGCTTGGCTACTTACATTACTTGAGGACTTGGGAGTGCAGGTGGACCAGCAAATTGTCATCCATTGTGACAACCTCAGTAGCATGTAGTTGGCTAGGAACCCAGTGTTCCATGCCAGGACCAAGCACATAGAGGTCCATTACCACTACGTTCGAGAGCGAGTGTTGGTGGGCGACATCGACTTGGTCTACGTCAGCACAGAGGAGCAAATAGCAGATATCTTTACCAAGGCCCTCGGAGCTGAGGAGCTTCGACGTTTCCGGACTATGCTTGGACTCTACGACATGCAGAGCTCCAGGGGGAGTGTTGAGATGTCGAGCTCTACATCTTGAGCTGGCATCCACTACGGGTCTTGGCCGCTTACGACATTTACTCACTGGCGCGTTAGGTGACCGACACGGAGGACATCTGCCAGTGATTCTACAGCTGGACTACACTTATAGTGCCAGCCTAGTACGCTTCTAGCGTGCTCACACTTAGTGACCGCATGTACATATGTGCTACTTTTCAGCTTTAGCACTTAGTCATTTTGTACTCTCTTTTTTATGAGAAGAAGAAGAAGCTTTCCATCTCTGTGTGCTTTGTGCTTGTCTTGTGTAGCTCTCTTGCATCCTCATTCTTTACACTGGTTTCACCTTCTTTGATACACTCTTGTATTTAGTTTCAACATGGACTTCTAGGCCAAGTGTTTGGCTTTCTTTAAAGGCTTCTATTACTTGATACATTTCCATAGAGAAAACTTCCACAACTTCATTTTCAAGATGCAAACTAGACCTCATTATAGCATCAAGCTCACCCATAGTATCTACAAAAGAAACTTGTTCACACAAACCCAAAACATTTTCAGGAGGCTTTAGCAACCCACTCTTTTTCATGCCTATTTGTACATTATGCACATATTGCCTCTCACATCTCTTCAAATCTTCAAGTTTTGTAAAACATACTGATCCATTCTTTGTTACCAAGGAGCTCATTAAGAAAGTTTCACCTATTTTTGGATCAGGCGAGACCCTTTTTCTTTCTGTACCACTGCAATCCCGCTTTACAATGGTACTTGGCCAAAATCCATCATTTCTCTATGATCATGAAACTCTTTGCTCACCTTTGGTAGAGGATGTTCTTTGAGGTTGTCACGGTTTCTTTCATGGTTTACACAAACTATGAGAAATTGGACAGCTCGTTTACCATATTGCTACGTATCCTAGCATATGTTGAACCATCGTCCATTACCTTTGTTTCCATTCGAACTCCCACAATGTAGGGCTGTCCAAGGATGAGATGATATGAAGATGTATCCTGTACAAAGAAGTTTTGGTCAATCTTTACATCATGTATTGTCACCTTCACACCTCGACATGCTGCATACAATTCACCGGATGAATTGTTTGCCACTTTTACCATCCAGCCATGATCTGTATCCATTAGCCATTTGCACTTGTTTTAGAGACTCTTTGACATTATGTTTATTTCTGAACCATGGTCAATCAAGGAAAAAAATGGCTCTTCAAGATCACCTACCTTGACCAAAGTTTTTGTAGTAGCCCTTGCCCGGTGACTTCGTGAATAATAGCTCCTAGGAATATCTTCAACTTCTTCATCATCGTTTGAGAAACGCACTTGCTTCACTCTCCCACTAGATTGGTAGCATCCTACCACAAATCCATCATCCTCCTTAGTTTGCAGTTCCATCCCTTGTGTCTTTGAGGTTTCCCCTTCAACCTGTGGATAAGAAACTTCAACAAGGGTTTTCCTCTTCCTCTTGATGATGTCAATGATCTCCTCATGGAATTCATGCTTTGCAATGCCAAGAACTTCTCCCAGAGTAAACTCAATCTTGCTATTCAAGATCCTTTCCTCCAAGACTTTCTTTAAATCTGTAGCAACCTCAATATCAGATTGTAGTTTATAAGTTGGGCCTTTTGTCTTACCTTTTGTTGGCTCTTTCTTCTTTACTGTTGTAGACTCCTCCATGAGTACTTCAGGTGGAGATGCTCCTTGTGTTGAGGGTGTTTGAGAAGGCATTGAGTCGCTTCTTCCCCTACTTCTAGAAGCTCTTTTTGATGGTCCTTCATCAGCATTCTCATGCATGCGCTTCTCTTCTACAATCGCCTCATTTTGTTGGCATTTTTTAATGTAGGCATGCACTGACAATGAGTCCACTGGATCATTCCATCCTGCTTCTAGATGTGTGCAATCACCTACTTCATGTAGAATCTCTTTTGTAAGATTTCCCTTTTTAGCTAATTTCATGACATTTGGCCAAATTTTACCATGATGGTCACTCACCTCTTCATCAGTAAGATGCTCAATTTTTACTCCATAAGTAACTGCCTCAACTGAAGAGGTGGCATGGTTAATTGCTATATCTTCAACTAAGGTTTGCATTCCCCCCTTCCCAAAGTTAGTTCTCAAGGGTAGATCTGTCTCTCTTAAGTGGATTTTACCATCCTTAAAAAATACAACATCTTTTGACAAAGCATCACGAAAATCATCACAATCCCTTCTTACATGGTCTGTACTATCACACCAAATACATCTATTAACAAACCCTTCCTTGGGCTGTTGTCTTTGCCTAAGAAGTGACCCTGATGGTGTGCCTTTTTCTTCAAGCTTTGCAAGTTTCACCTTCAAGTCACGCATTCCCTTCACAAGTTCATATAGCATAGACTCATCAAACTTAGGAGCTATATAAGTAGGCTTTACCATTTTGTCAGAAGTTGAGGTTGAAGGACTTGTAGTGTTTACTACCATCTTGTCCCTTCTTCTTTGTCGTTTGGCAAGCAACGAGACAGCACCTTCAACTTCATTCCAGTCGGTCTTTAGTCCTTGCTCAGCATCTTTATCTTCAAGCAGAAGCTCCAAATTTTCTTGAAAATCTTTACCTGCGGATTGTAAGAAAAGATCTGTCTTCTCTGCATCTAGTGTGGCCCTTTTTGTCCTGGTGAGTTCTGTATAGCGCCGCTCAAATTCCCTAAGTAGCTCTGTTATTGATAATCCTTGCTTTGGCTTGACTACCCATTCTAAGAATATCCTTTTGGTCACTCTCTCCGAGTCCTCCATGAAATATTCCTCCTTTAAAGCTACTTTGAGCTCTTTCCAATTTCTTCCATGCCCATCTTTAATTGCCCTAACATGCTCCCTAATTTCTGGAGCAACAACTAGCTCAAACCTTTGAATCATCTCACCTTATGACATGCGATGCAGCTCCATCTCTTTCACATACTCGCGTAAGTACTTGGTTACATCTTTTCCATTGAATTGATCCATTCTGTTGACGACCGCTTGTATGGCCTTCGGCTGAAATCTCCCTTCTTTTAGTGGCATGTTGTTGTTGCATGAACATTGCAAATGCTTGAAACATTTGCATTGTTGTTGGGTCAAAATGCATAATCTGTTGCTCAACATGATCACCCATGGTTACGCACAAACTCTCACCCTGGAAATTTCGTGTCGGGTTCACCAAAAATATGTCAAGAAGTAGGCGGTCTTGCCAGGAAGGCACCGGGCCTCTTGCTGTGAGAGTTTGTGAGGAAGCTCAAGGGTTATGAGAAAGAGCTAAGATGTAGATAACATAGCTTCTAGAGCTAAAGAAGAAATGTAGCCAAAGAAGCCGCTCACTTTTCCTTACAAACACACACGTGATGGAGAGAACTCATGAAAGATAGTCTGAACAAAACAAAAATTAAAACATCAAGATTACGATCATATCGTATCATGGGTAGGATAAAAGGGTTAATGGATGAGTTAATGATATTTAATCTTTGTTGTCAAAATAAGCTACGGATTGCTCTTTGGAATTGTAGCTTTGTGCTTACTATAATGTATATGTTTTGTCTAGCGATGGGGATTAGTTGTGAGTACAAATCCTCTTGATTCATAATAAAATAACCACACTCACATCAAAAGAGAAGTTATAGTCAATAATAGGTAGTATGATGGGATGTGGTGAGAGAAGTATTTCGTTGAGCCTTTCAGGACCAAATAGAAACACTATGCGTTGCTGAAAGTGAATCTTTCGACTAATCCAAATGTTGACCCTAATAGATTGCACATAATGGAAATGAAAGAAATTGCCTCTATGTGGATTATGGTTATTCATCGATGATATAATTAGTATGTTCAAAGATAAAGGTGTGAAAGAAGTGAAAGGAGGAGAGGAAGAGATTTTCTCTCCCAAGCCCTATTGTTGCCCTTAGGCAATAAGGATACTGTGGAGAGAGAAGTACCTGTAGCAAGGAGATTCTAGAGATTGTGGAAGAGAATGAGAACCTTAAGAGAGAGAGGTGCTAGTGAAAGATGAAGATATGGTTACTAACCTTGTGCACATAATTGTTTCCCGCAAGAAGGTTGTGCCCGTTACATTGACAAGATTGTTGCTTGAATACCTTCCAATGAAACAATTAGGACACAACAAGAGAGATGAAAGGAGGAGTAAAGATAGAATTAGAGATAGATCTAAGTGTGGTGATGGTATTAAAGATAAATAATGAGTGATAGAGAAGGAGTTAAAGACAAGTATTGGACTAGATATGCAAATGAAAGAAAAACTAGCAACATATATCTTACATGAGAGCAATCGCCACCACCTTAATGGAGAGGGAAGATGAGGCAAGACTTAAGCCTTTCTTCAAGAGAAAGTGTGGCACTAAGATGAGTGTGACACTATGGAATTGAGCTATTCTCACTCACTCATAACTCACCCCAATGAAGAGAAGGTTGTCCTTTTTATAGGTGAGGGAGCCATGTTTTACATAATCACTTGATTAGGCTAAAGAGTTAGCCCAAAATAAAATGTTCTTTGGATATTTCTTAAAATGGGAAATATTAGGACTCAAGATATCATGAAATTCAGCATCTTTGGTCATTGAGGCTCCATGTGGGTGCATGATGTATGTGGGCCCCACATAGGCATCTTCTGTGTGGCTCCAGCACGGGGTCCCAACTTGTGTGTCTTGTCCTTCAAGGTATCTTTGAGGTGTCACATTCACATGCTCGTGTCTTTTATCCTCCAAACATCTTATTTTATGGAAAAAGACCAGGATTACCTCTTTTCACTTGATTCACCTGTTTACCATCTCTTCTTGCAGTGTAGTTGTGATAGGATTTTTCACTCTTTTCCTTGTAACTTTTGACCTGTAACTCAGATTGACATGCTTCAAAAGGAAAAATTCGCCTACTAAAAGAGCTTGACTTGGTTTTATCCTTTTCTCCACGCTCTTAGGTCAGGAATTTGAAATTGGGATTTTCCAAGAAGCTTTGGATCTTCCTTTTCATAAAGTCTTGTAGTAGGCCCTTCCCTCTTGTATGTATCGTAGAAGGTATGCATTATTGAAGGGTTATATTATTAAATAAATGTGAAAAGAAGAAAATAATTTATATATGGTAGGGTATAGCTGAGATATTAGAAGAAATATACAAATGCTTTTGCCCCAGACAAAAAGAGGCACAATCATTGATACTTCTCTTGCAGTACTTTCTAATAGTAATGTACATTTATATTACTTCAAAGGTAATACTAAGGTATGGTAGAAAGCTTTTATTTATGCATATGAGTATTATATGAAGTATACGTATGCATCAAAAAGTCACAAGATAAATTGTTTAATGCCCGTTCCCACTATATACGTGCCACAGCACGACAACGCGTTTTCCGCAGATGGGTTTAGAGTGAGGGTTTTGAGTGTAAAAGCGTAGGGACAGGTGTATCCTAGTGAGGGGATGGTGTTCCTTAAGTTTTGTACGAATCTGGAATGATTAGGTGAGTTACCTTCCGTATGTGTGTATGTGGCTAGGTGGTGTAGTTGAGAGCAGTGAGGTTCTTGATTGTGGTTTAGTTGGCCTTCCAGAGTGTTGTATGTGTAGGATGGTCTCAGCCTGACAAGCTAAAGAGATTTCCTCCGTGTGCCTATCGTGTCATCTGTGTCCTCGATTGACATTATGTTGATCTAGGTAGTGTTTGCATGCACTTCATGGGTGTGTGAGTCGCTCCCATCCAACACTCTCTCTCTCTCTCTCTCTCTCTCTCTCTCTCTCTCTCTCTCTCTTTCCTACACACACACACACCTCTCTCTCTCTCTTTCCTACACACACACACACAATGTAGCTTGAGAGAGGGGGGGGGGGGGGGGGGAGAGAACAATACCTGCGCTGCAGGTTTCCAAAGGCTAGATCTGTGCGTGCGCTTGTAGGCAAAAATGACCGCCTGCACGTGGATTTGGTTTTTTTCCCCAAATTTTTTTACGTCGATATGCACGTGAAAATATGCGTGGAAATACGTGCCTTTCGACAGGCATTGCCACATGTATTACCACGTATGTATCGACGCGTATATCGACGAGGGGTATGCCCGTCAAAATGCGCGTGGAAAGTTACGGTGCGTCGAAATATTGAACGTTGAAAAGCGCGTAACATGCTATGGTGAGAGAGTGTTTTGGTCCAAGTTTGCAAATATCTTTTAGAGTATTGTATAAACCTCTAAAGAAGAAGCCAATGGATAAGAAGAAGCGTGCTTGATGGATTGACACTCATTGATTTTTCACTGGAAAATTTTGGTATACACCAAAATTCAAGAAATGGGAGAAGGAATGTAACTGGTGGGAATGACTACTGGACTAGGGTGCCTAGGCTGGTAATTACCAGAATCAATTATTGAAGTAACCAACACAGGGAACAATCAGTCAAAGAGCTAGTAGAGAGCTATAAATAGGGCTCATTACTTTATTTTCAGGGACCGTATCTCTGATTCCCCAATCCTAAGACTATTTTGCACTCTTAGTCAAGGGTTATTTATACTTTGTGAATCTCATTAAGCTAAAGGCTTACTTGTCTCACCAATTACACTTGTATACAATTGTCTGATGTGAATAATACAATTCTAGTTTTATTTCTCAGTCGCAATGTCAATCTTTGTCTTACTTTTAGTTAATATCAAATCTAATCTCATGCCTGGTCTGAGCTAACTCTAACTACCAATCTAGAATAGCGATCTAAAAGTGTCTAGCTCATTCCCCCGTGTTCAATCATGGCTTGAGTATGAAACAGTTTTCATCAAAAGCATGGCTTCTTTCTTAAAGGATAGATTTTGATGCAATGGAAAGGCCAAATGGCAAAGTTTTAGAATTTCAAGGAGATTGACATGGCCTATTGCTAGACTTGATGAAGGATGTAAAGCTGCTAGGTAGGGCTAACTAATTGTCATCACTCATAGAAGCCGACATGAAAACTTACCATGAGGCGCCATTGGACAAATTCAATTACACTTTGTGAGTGCAATCAAGATGTACATCAATTGCAAGTACTTTTTTGATTCTCAATACGGTGAAATAGTCAACATGGTCGTTAGCTGAAAATGTTCGACAAGGTCAATTCTCTTTTTTCCATGATATTTGTATGTCGACAGAAGCATTTGTTGGCTATGAGAAAAAAATTACTTATGTGAATCAAGGATTCAATTTGATCAGCATCTTGCATTGAGGCTTCCAAAGTTTAAAATATGCTATTAGCATCCAGACTTGTGGGACATTGCAATGTGTCTGCAAAATATCTCACTAGGTGTTGGTATGACCCAAGTCAAAAGGGTTCATAGGACACATTCAACAACCCTTTTTCACAATTCATGGACATGAGCTAGATTCCATGACACGTACTAAAATTAAGCTAAACTCGCTCTCAAGTGAGATTTTGCTTCTGGATCCAACAGGCTACATGTGTGCGAGAAGGTTAAAAATTTCAAGTTATTCTTGTTTTTCTATATTTTAACCTTAATTTTTCAAAAGAATTTTGGATGTGCTGATCAAAGTGCTTTGATAATTTTAACGTAAAGAAAGGCTTCTCCCCTATGTCACAGTACTTCCCATTGACTTGGGATCAATGGCAATGGCACACAGGTTTGAATTTTGGCATTGTAGGGATTTAAGCTCACATTTTAGTTGTGATTATGTCGAATTGTGATGTATCCACGCTGCTACAAATTTTGCAAGGCACTTCTGTTATTGGAAAAAACTCTTGAGACCCTCATTGTAGCCAAGGGATTCCACTTTCCTTTTCTACATGGAATGCATGGTGTGCCAATCAGGTGAAATTTATTCCTCTCAATCATTGATTATGCTTCTGCTATAGCACCAACTACTCTATCAAGGACATAGTAAGATATTGAATGTTTTGAATGATTCAATCCAACGAACTTCATTCATAGGTGAAGTACCATAATGAAGTCAATTTGTTACATTCACTACCACATAGAAGGTTGGTGGGTCAAGTTGTGACTTATACTTTTTGTTGCATCTCTATGACAGCATCATACAAGAAAACTATTGCATGCTTATAGGATAAGCTACAAGATAGGCATAGTATGCATATAAGCATACACAAACCACACACACGCCATAGTAGGTCAAGAGACTTTCCTCAACCCAGCATGCTCTCTCTCTCTCTCTCTATCTCTATCTCTCTCTCTATCTATCTTTCCTATGTCTCTGAAGTAAGAATGAAATTAGGCATGTGTTCACTAACAACTAGCTCGATATGGTAAAAGGAAGGGATAAGATTCATCTATTTTAGGAGGGCTACGAGCCATAATGGCTCATAGACATTTATTTTGTAATCCATCAGTGATTGCTCTCAAGATTGAATAGATCTACCCAATTGTGTACCCATTAACTCTAGTGGACAAACAAGAATCTTTTTTCCATTAATGATTTTTTGGGTGTCACTTTTGCACTACATACTTCTAGTGCAAAGATCAAGTTGAGTTTTTGACATATCTACCTAGTTGTGCACCCATTGACTCTAATGGACAAACAAGATTCTTGCCATTAATGATGTTTGGATGTCACTTTATGACTACATACTTCTAGTGTAAAGATCAAGTTGAGTTTTTTATTATCTTAAGCTCGTGAAGGATTATCTATATCACAATGTATAGATAAGGCAAAGCGTTCCGGACAACACGATTGTCCACAAGAACCCAAGATCATATATTTTAAAGTTTACCACATATCCAATTATGAATAAGATTCCAACTTGAAAGGATCTATTGTTTCATCTATAGCACTGGATGTGTCTTTAGAAACACAATTTTTTGGGGTATGAACCCCTTTGTGAATCAATAAGTGTTGTTGGCCATTTATTGGCCTCTTCACGGTTGTACTTTTAAGGAAATAAGTTCTCCTTATTCCAAGGGATTTGGATTGGCAAGATCTAACCAAGGGGTTTTGATTTCCAAGGCAACACCCATGGTTATCAATTGATATTCATTTTTTCACTACTTTTAGTGTTCAACGGGTCACAAAGATTTTGATATTGTATCTTTGAGGGTTGAAGATTATACTCGACCACCAGGTAAGTATGAGATATTTTTCACCTCATTGTAAGTATATGAATTGATTCAATTTCATTTCTAAATAAGTTTGGTTACTCTTTACAAGTGGGATGCAATTGCAAGCATGCTTTCAATCACCTTGCTCTTCAACCACATGAAAAGGTCTTGTAAGAGCACAAAATTTTTGGAAAGTAGTGTTTCAAGTATTGTTTTGAAAACGTGTCACTTTGTCTCTTATCTATTCATTAGGATACCATGAAGGGTTCACTCCCTATTGCAATAGTTATAGACCTACATGGTAGGGTTTTGTTTGACACATGTTGTTGTCACAAGGTATGTAACATTGTCTAGGAACTCATGGAGTTCAGCTTAGCCAATGTGGAGTAAGTTTTATGAGGGTCTCTCTCACTTGTGTCATTGCAGTTTTCTTCACACACAAGTACTTGCTAGATGTATACTGGTGTGTGTTTCCTAATGATGTGTTGCAACAAAGTCCCTAGATGCTGGTCACATCCATTTATTAGACCACTTTTGAACACATAGTATCATGAACAATTTCAGTGGCCATAAATTGTACTAAGTACAGACTTGTTGAGTTTATAAGTACTATAAACAATATTAATGGACACTACAAGAGGTACTTAATATTAGCGACGCTCAAGTGTGAAAACTCACGGCGTCACTATGGGCGTCGCATAACTTAGCGACGCCGTCAGGGGTAAAAAAGTAACCGAGAGTGTCCGAAAACTCAGATCTGAGTTTTTGGCGTGTGCTCAAGCAAGCAAAGGTAACGCAGACCCTCCCTCTCTCTCTCTTTCTTCTCCACACACACACACACACACACACACACACACACACACACACACACACACACACACGAGGAGAGGAAGGAGAGCCAGGTATGCTCCTCCCTCTCCTCACTCTCATGTTCCCTTCCCCTCTTTCTCTCTCCCTCTCTCTCTCTCTCTCTCTCACACACACACACACATTGTATTTCTGAGAGAGAGAGAGAGAGAGAGAGAGAGAGCACATGCATAAACAAAAAACGCACACACACATGCATAAACAAAGAATGCACACACACATTGAGAGAGGAAGAGAGAGAGAGAGAGAGAGAGAGAGAGAGAGAGAGAGATATAGAGAGAGAAAGATATAAAACAAAGAGAGAGAGAGAAGAAGAAGAAGAAGAAGAAGAGAGTCTTAATGTCATAGGAAACTATCCCAAGAGTCCTTAAATATCTAGTCGACGAGGAGTTGAACTCAAGACCTGTTATTCATGAGGGAAATGAAATAATAAATCTATCACACTTGGGTGATAGAAAAGTTATACCATTTTTCTCGTTTATTGGCGTGCACACACACCCACACACACACACCCGAGAAGAAGAGAGTTTAATTTTACGTCTTAGGAAAATAATTCAAGAAACCTTAAAGATCTAGCTGACGAGGAGTTGAACTCAAGACCTGTTATTCAAGAGGGAAATGGCGTAACCAATCTACCACACTTGGGTGATAGAAAGGTTATACCATTTTTCTCTTTTTATCGGCACACACACACACGAGAAGAAGAGAGTTTTAACGTCGTAGGAAACTATCCCAAAAGACGTTAAAGATTAGGTTAGATGTAGACTTACGCTAGATTAGATTTAGGTTTCATTAGGGCCAAAAACGACTCAAAAAGGGCTGTTTGTTAATCTAAGGATTAATGAATAGTCCAATAGTTATTTGACACGTATACAAAAGTATGGCACTCTTGTCTCCTCTATTGTGGGTTTTGGTGGTCCTATTTTGACGGAGAACCGCTAAATGTCTTGATCAAAAGGCTGAAACTGCTATATTTAGGTGCTTTCGGCGAGAGAGCTCATTAAATTTATGGCTCAAAGCAATGAAGTCTCGTCTTTTATTCTATTTTATATTTCACAAAAGCGTTGTCAAAAGATACGAAATCTATGTCAGGAGGCTCTCAAAACAAGAGCATTAATGACAAATCACCTACTTTTTTCAAACGTATACCTTTCTCGCTCTCTAGTTTGTGAGAGGTTTTAAGTCTTTCCGTCTATACTTTCTTTCTTCTTTAATCTCTGAGTTTCCATGGCGCCTTTTGCACGTCGCCCTTCACATAACATAACTTCTTGTGACTTTCATAACATTAGAGAGGATGGTCTTTGGAAGTCCATATCTTTTCGTGTGAATGACTGGGTAACAATGCTTCCTTCATGCAAAGGTGTACATAGAGTGAAGAGAACTAAACGCGATAAAGTAAAAAACCATTGGAAAGGTCGTGTTCTTGCTTTCAAAGTGACTGACAATGGCTGGCTAGCTAAGGTTCAACATGTGTATAAGGCCAAGGATATGGTGTTAAACTGGGAAGAACATCCCACATTGCATTCTTACTGTAAGTACAAAAAAAACCTATTTGATACAGTGAATTTTTTTCATTATCCCATTGTTTTTCTCATTTTTTGATTCCATTCCAGATATATTTCCTTCAACAGCTGTGGAATGGCAGCCTGTGGAGAGTCTGAGTGGGACGTTCAAAGCAATGCATAAAGGGATTGCAGATGCTATGTATGCTGACAAGCCACCTTCCTTTTACAAAACAATGGATTTGTTTGTCTATTTTGTAGAATACAAAGTTCCATCACGAGAAGGTGCATATGTAGAACTACATCCGTTACCCGTTCCCACCATAAGTTCACTTGATTGGGAAGCTCGTGATGCATGTACTATATGCAGCTTCAAATCCAAGATCAAAGAATACATCCTTAAAGCTATGTCTCCGGGCAGGATATCAAGAAGGATTAAAGTTCAATGGTTCTTGCCTATACATGTCTTTGTGGAATGTTTCAAAACAATGGATTTGCAGAGGACAAAGACGATGTGGCTTAATAGAAGACTTTCTATGACTGAACTTGATAATATTCTTGAAGACGGATGGAGCACCAAAGAAACTTTTCATATTGGTGACAATATTAGTTGTAGATTAAGCCCAAATTCTATGTCTATCTCATATCAACTATGTCGTCAATCATTAGTTCTGGGCTACGACTATAGGAGATGGAGAAGCAAATTAGGTAGCTAGGTTTCTCTCGACTCTGAGGAAAATTGTCGAGAGTTTGAACTAAAGGTCACAATACATCCACACACCGAGTATAGAAGCCTGATACTAACAACAAATTGGAGACTAAATGATGTTAGATAATCTCTTGAGTTTCTTGATGAAACATCTCCCGAGTATAGATTCAAAGTGGATGAAATAATGGTGAGCACAAGGATGGAGAATTCAACCTCTTGCATCACATGCCTTCCCCCAAAAAGAGTTGTATTTGAGCCACTTGCAAGGACTTGAAAAAACAAGTTCAATATTGTAATCATTTTGCAAATATATTTATCTTTTCTCTACTTATGTTGTTTTAAACTTACATGACATCACGATACACATTTAAGAATCGACAGTTGGTATTAAGTATTTGAAGTACAAAATTATGAATCACCAAAGGGTATATATATATATGTTCATATGGACAAAATGAACAAAAGTGTACATAGACTTTTCTTCTTGCCTGAGAGGATTCTACATCCTCAGAGACCCTTTTCCTTTTGTGTTCAGAAGGGGGTGAAAGTTCAGGAGTGGGTGGTGGTGGTGACTTGGCAGGGGTTGGTGCTTTGGACCCCTTAGGGCTTGGCACGGGTGACTTGGCAGGGGTTGGTGCTTTGGGCTCCTTAGGACTGGCTGGCTTGGGTGATTTGGCAGCTTTCTTTGACAACATGAATGGTAGCTTGAAAGGTGAGCTAGGTGCCTCCCCCTTATTGTTCTTAAGTGTACGACGCTTTTGAACCTTGAACTTCAATGGTGACTGGAATGGATGGCCCTTTGTGTCTGCTCTTTTTTTTGCAGGGCTCTTAGTGAGACTCTTCCCCTTGGCAGGGATCTTCTTCTTCTTGGGACTCTTCCCCTTGGCAGGACTCTTCACCTTGGTAGGACTCTTCTTGTGATCCTTTTTCTTTGTATGGATATTTGCAGGACTTTTCTTCTTTTGATCCATTTTCTTTGCATCCAAAGCTTTGGTGGCTCTACCTTTCTTTGGTGGCAAAGGAGAATCTGAATCATTTGGACTTATTGATCTTTCCAACACCATAGAAACAACCTTCTCTCTCACCCGCGTGACCCAAGACTCTGGATAGTCATGCAACTGAAAAAAATAGAAAAAGGAACTAAAGGACATGACATACATACATAAAACATCAAAATAAATACATGAACCACACTTAGAGTGAGTGTAGTCATCCGGCACCTTGACTCAAGATATCTCCATGCATTTGCAAGCACCCTCCATCCACAAGATGTTGAGTCTGTCTGTAAAGGCACTTTTTGATTGTAGTACTTGAAATCTTCTATATTGTAATCCTTGTTTGTGGTACTCAGGTGACCAACAATAAGTTTGGCATCACTGCAAGAAGACATTGAATCAAAAAGCTACTAATAGAAAACAATGGGCCATCATCAAGCATAGATTATGCTTCATACTTACAGTTTACTTTTCCCATGGATACTTGACAATGAATTCATAAATATAATATCTTTCTCCAAAAGATTGAAGATAATAAGACTCCAATGTCCTCTACAAAATAAAAAACAAATTAGCTAAGAATACCACAAAATGTTAAAAATAACATGTAAGGAGTTAAGAATTATCCTTCAACATAGGGGTATAATATGTAATTGCAGGTCAGCATGTTAAAATCATCAAAAAAACTTGAAAGGGTTCCTTGCTTGTTGAAAAGGCACTGTGTCACTAGAGGGTCAAGTATGGCAATTTGCATAGCTAGAGCCTCTTGAAGATCCCTCATAAGACACCTGGAAAAGGAAACACAAGCCCCAATGAGCCCCTTGTGCCTGTCCGCCATGCACATGCACTAATAATTAGCAAAGCAACACACCTGAGAGAGATATAGAGCACAATGTCACCAAGCTCAATGTTGTGATTTACAAGCATACTTGTGTCTTGAGGGAATATGTCCAAATATGCCTCAGTATCTCCAAACAAGGAGACATCCACCACCATTTGGCCTGTGACTTTTTCATAAACAAGAGAGTTGGATGCTCTTAAAATTTTAGCTTTCTCTTTAAGGATAGCATCCTCGGATAACATGTCTTGCTCCCTCTCAACTTCTTTTCCTGCTTTGATATCCAGGGACTTTCTTGTCTTGTACTCATGTGTAACATCCTCAATGACAACCCCAGAATATTTCTGCTGCCTGGAAGGAGGGATGTTTAAAATTTGGAAGGCTCTAAGATCCTCACTAGGAATGAGCTCAAGAGCCTTATCAAACTTGTACCTTAGCCTTCACACAAGCACAAAATCTTTGCTCATAAGTGTGACCCTGTGAGAAAATGCAGCTGCAATGTAGCTATCATTCATAAAGTCTATGAGAAAATCCTCAGCAGCTTCCTGAAGGCACATCATAGCTTGAGACTGCCACCTTACCAAGACAAAAGTTTTGATATTCATCATGCTTACAAGTTTATCAGATATCTCCTTGACAACTCTCATGAAATAGAGCTTTGGAATCAATAGACAAATAGACTTTTGTGCTTTTCTTATTTCTCTTAGGGACTTCACCTAATAATTCAATATTTTTCTGGCATTGGGCCTCTGACGAGGTAGTGGAGGGGGTGCTTTCTCTGCATCTTTCTCAGCATCACCTATTTCTGGATCAGTTGGGGCTTGGTATACCTTCCTTGCAGTTTGCTTAGTCCTCACCATTTGGGTAAAAAAGCACACCACACGACAGACGCGTAGGCCACAACCTTCAAGATGTTTCTGAAGGAGTACAAGCGAAAGTGAGAGAGAGAGAGTGCAAGAGGAAGAGCACGACGATATGGTGAACTCGCTCTACTGTAATGTGTAGAGCATCGTGAGTTCTTATTAGGTTTTTAGCAAAAGAATATGTGTACATACCTGGCGGCCTGCCCACTTACCTGGGCGACCACATTGGGCTTTATACCCCAACAACCTCCCACTTAAAGTCCAACGTGGTACTTTAAGTGTGAGAGAAGCTACTATACAAGCTAATATACAAGAGATGTAGAGAAGTGATGTACTACCCTACACCTAACTGCTTGCGAAAATGCGCAAAGCTCTCTAAGGGAAGTCCTTTTGTAAGTAGATCAGTAGGATTTTTTGTGGTGTGAACTTTGACAAGCTGAAGTTGCTTATCCTCGAGCATTTCCCTGATGAAATGATACTTCACATCCACATGCTTTGTCTTTGAGTGATAAACTGGATTGCGAGCCAATTGTATAGAAATTTGACTATCACAATATAACACAGGCATCTCTTCTTTGATTCCCAAATCTGTTACTAGTCGATTAAGCCAAATTGATTCTTTGCATGCCTGTGATGCTGCAACATATTCAGCCTCTGTAGTAGACTGAGTAACACAATCTTGTAATCTAGAATGCCATGATACTGCTCCACTAGCCAATGTAAAGACATACCCTTACGTAGACCTTCGGTTGTCTAAGTCACCTGCATAATCTGATTCTGTAAAACCCTTTAGACTTAGCTCCTGACTCCCATAGCATATACGCATACTCTTTGTAGCTTTCAGGTATCTCAATATTCCTTTCACTGCCTCCCAATGTTTCTTGCCTGGGTTTGACATGTATCGACTTACTACTCCCACTACAAATGCAATGTCTGGGCGAGCAGCAATCATTGCATACATCAAACTACCCACTGCAGACGTATATGGAATCTTATCCATTTCAGCCTGTTCTTCCTCAGACACAGGACAATCTTGTTTGCTAAGTTTCACATATGGTGGCAATGGAACACTCAGTGCCTTTCCCTTATCCATATTTAAACGTTGCAAAACCTTGTCAATATACTCTGTTTGAGATAACCAAATCAACTTCTTTGATCTGTCTCTCTCAATGCGCATACCAAGTATATGACTTGCCTCACCCATGTCTTTCATGTCAAACGATTTTGCCATCTTTGACTTCAAAGCTGAAATTTCTTCCAAGTGCTTGCAAGCAATCAACATGTCATCCACATACAAAATAAGGATCAGCCAACTACCATCCTTAGCCTTCTTTGTATATAGACAGTGATCGAACTCACTACGTTTGTAGCCTTGAGAAAGCATAAACTTGTGGAATTTATGGTACCATGCCCTCGGTGATTGTTTTAAGCCATAAAGACTCTTTAACAACTGGCATACCCAATCTTCCTTGCCTTTCTCAACAAACCCTTCTGGCTGCTGCATGTAAATTTCCACATCTAAATCACCATGCAAGAACGCTGTCTTGACATCCATTTGGTGCAACACCAAATCTAATATGGCAACCAATGCAAGAAAGCATCTCAATGTAGTCATCTTGACCACCGGAGAGAAGAATTCATCAAAGTCAATGCCTTGTTCTTGCTTAAAGCCCTTGGCAACAAGCCTTTCTTTGTACTTTGGCTAACTATCATGAGCGGTGATCTTATACCTGTAAACCCATTTACAAGGTAGAGCCTTTTTGCCCTGTGGTAATTTAACTAGCTTCCATATCTTGTTTTTATGTAGAGCTGTCATCTCTGACTGCATGGCCAATTGCCAATTCCCGGAGTCCTTCATTTTCACTGCTTCCTTGTAACATGAAGGCTCATTGCAATCAATCAACATGACATAGTTCATAGATAGAACAAACCTATCAGGAGGTCGCGTGATACGTCCAGATCTATGCACAATAGGTGGCTCAGGCTCAGCCACAACCTGTGGTTCCACTCTATCCTGTCCTTGCTCCTCTTGAGCCCTGACATTTTGTCTTGCACGTGCAGGTCCATCTTCTTAGAAGACAACTCTTCTAATCTCCTCAACCCTCTCTGGTTTAGAATGATATTTGGATTCATTAAAGTGAACATCATTGCTGCGAACAACCTTTCTGGATTCGGGATCCCAAAGTCTGTACCCCATCGCACCAGAATTACCATAGCCTAGAAAGATGCACTTTCTACTGTTTGGCTCAAGTTTGTTCTTTAATTCCTTTGGAACGTGAGTATATGCCTCACAGCCAAAGACTTTGAGATGCTTGTATGAGGGCATTTTGCCTGACCATACCATCTCTGGCACTGAATCCTTCTGCAAAACCTTGCTAGGAGATCTATTTACAAGATGAACAGTTGTTGATACAGCTTCAGCCCAAAACCCATTTGGCAGCTGTGCATTAGAAAACATACTTCTGACCTTCTCTTGTATGGTCCTATTCATCCTCTCAACAACACCATTTTGAGGAGGATTGTAAGGAGCAGTAAGTTCACGTTTTATACCTTTTGACTCACAAAAGTCCTGAAACGCCTTTGAAACATACTCTCCACCATTGTCAATGCGTAAGCATTTAAGCTTCTTGCCACTCTGATTCTCCACAAGTGTCACAAACGTTTTGAAAACACTAAACGCTTCATCCTTGTGCTTGAGAAAGTAAACCCATACTTTCCTCGAGTAATCATCTATAAATGTCATAAAGTAAGAATCTCCCCCTAGAGATAGGTTAGGCATAGGTCCACACAAATCACTATGAACAAGTGCCAACTGTGTATCTCTTCTACTGCTTCTATGCTTATGTGGCTGCTGTGTTTGCTTACCATACAGACAATGTTCACAGAATTCAAAATCATTAAATGAAAAGCCAGGAAAATAACCAGAATGAGACAAGATTTCCATTCCCTTCTTGGACATATGTCCTAACCGGCTATGCCACAAAGAAACGTTCGGCTGCTCGGTTACATTGATTACATTTTTAGAGACATTTGATACATAAATCATGTAAAGTCCTCCAGACTTTACTCCATGTGCTACTGTCATAGAACCCTTGGATATCTTCCACATGTTCTGTCCAAAAGTGGTGACGTAGCCAACATCATCAAGTAAACCTGTGCTGATCAAGCTCTTTGTAATTGCGGGAACATGTCTCACATTCTTCAGCGTGAAAGAAGAGCCATTCTGAAACTTCAATTGAACATCTCCAACACCTAAGATCTCACATGTCTGCCCATTGCCTAGCCGAACATGATCTTTAGTGGTCACATAAGAGGTAAACCACTCCTTGTTTGGAGACACATGAAGTGATGCCCCTGAGTCTATAATCCAGTCACTCAGTGCATTTCCATCAGATACTGTAAGAAGAGCTGATTCCATTGTATTCTTCAAGAAGTAGATGTCTCCTGACACTAGACTGTCATTTTCTGCAACAGTGTTTGTCACATTTATTTCTTGAATATTCACTGAGGACTTGTTCTTCTCACCATGGTCTTCAGCTTTCTCTTTGCCTTTTTCTGCTTTCCATTCTCTGCAGTCTCTTTTCATGTGACCCTTCTTGCCACAATGGTAGCATTCTATGTCACTCTTGCCTTTAGCAGTGCGAGACTTGCTACGAGACTGATTCCTCTTTCCACCTTTGTACTTTTCTTTGGTCCTTCCCTTGACAACTAAGGCTGTTCCTTTGCCTTTGTCCATTGTCTTTCTATTGGTTTCTTCAGTAAGTAGACTTCCTTCTACACCTGCTATGTTCAAACCATCTGGAGGTGCAGAATTACTCAAAGCTGTGCGAAAAGTGTCCCAACTTTCCGGCAATGTGATCAACAGGAACATAACTCTAACAGGTTCATCAAACTTGACACCTTGAGCTGACAACTGACTATAGATTGTGTTGAATTCATTCAGATGATTGGACATAGGTGTCCCTTCTTTCATCTTCAAGTCAACAAGCTTCTTAAGCCAGTATACCTGTGAAGCTTCACTCTGCTTCTCATAAAGATCACTCAGCTTTAACCATGCTTGATAAGCCGACATCTCATCTGCTACATTGAAGTAAACGCTTTTTGCCAAAGTCAGCATAATGGTAGAAAGTGCCAATTCATCCATTTCGCTCCATTCATCTTCGTCCATATCTTCTGTTTTTTTCCCTTGAGCTTTATAGGTTTTATCTGCTTCTTTTGTACCAACACGTGCCAAATCTGCTTCTTCCACAATGGGAAATTGGTTCCATCCAGCTTCTTGATATTGTAAAGAGCAGTGTCCTGTGATCCAGCCATAGCTACGCTTCACAGTGGTTTACTTTCCTGGGAAAAATTCGACAGAGTTTCCCCCGTAAACTGACCTCTGAACCAATATCAACCTGTCAAATGAACCAAGAAAGCTTCAGATTCTGCATAAATTTCGGCAGAGTCTCCTTTGTAAAATGGCTCTGGTGTACACAAAAAACAGACCAAAAAACAGCTCAAAAAACATTGTCTCTCTGACACTGTAAGCTGCGGGTAAACCTGTCCTGCACCTGTACTGTCTCTCACTGTCCTGTCACTGTCCTATAAGTATAGACTGCGACAATGCCTCAACGGCAGTAAATCAAAGATGCAATCCCAACTGTCTAACTCACAGTCAATACATCCTAGCTGCCTATCTAAGGGTGCTCGAGGGATCGCTCCAAGACCTGTATCACCGAAAGGATCTCAACATTTGAGAATCCCCCAGCTCAATAAAACCTCACTCGACCCTCAAAAAAGGCTGCAAAAAATCTGACAGTACATAAACTTCCCACAAAGTCATACATCCACAAATTTCCCACTATATGTTGTAACCGCTGCGGCGATTGTTTGCTGCGTGACTCACAGCCAGCAAACCCTCAATAGACATACATCATCTCTGACAATACATCCCATGTGGAAGTACCTGCAATGTCAAGAAGAAATCTGGAATATCAAGCAGCAAACACAAGCTACCTGATGAACTAGTGGATGTCGCCTACAGTCTGTGTGTAGATGCGCCCGTGTCGTATGTGACACGCCTCCAAGAACTGTGAGCCGTCCTTCGATGTGTAGACAACTACAAATCAGCACTCTGGGAGTGTCGATATCCTCAACACCTGCAGTCGTAGGCCGAAAACCCCAAATTTGCAGAGTCGGATCTGCACCCGTCGAGACCACGTAGTCGAAAATGGCATGCGCAGACCTTTGTCGAAGCCGAACGGTGGCCGAGATGACCTCAGAATGAAATTCTGATAACACCAAGCCCTTTGGGCTTACCCACAGGATTTGGGGCCGTGTCTTCGCCTGTTGAATTTCACTCCAATCTGAGCTGGTGACTCTAGCCTCTTGCAGTGCTGCCCCGAGCCTCGATCTGAGCTCTGATACCAGTTGAAGGAGTACAAGTGGAAGTGCGACGCGAGAGGGAGTGCGAGAGGAAGAGAACGACGATATGTTGAACTCGCTCTACTGTAATGTGTAGAGCATAGTGAGTTCTTATTAGGTTTTTAACAAAAGAATATGTGTACATACCTGGTGGCCCGCCCACTTACCTTGGCGACCACATTGAGCTTTATACCCCAACAGTTTCTATCGCGCCGTGTGTGAGGAGGAGGTTGAAACACGACGCGATAGAAGGGTGACCCAAGCTGTGGAATAGGTCCGTATCATGTCGTATGTGATCATCGGAACATCCTAAAAGAATCTCACAAAATGCCCTGTACGATGCGATAGAGGGCGCAACCACACCTTAGAACATCACCGTATCGTGTCATATGCGAGGTGAAATCTTCAAGCTGAGCAGATCCCCCGCACGACGCGATGAGAGTCTCACCTGACCATTGCAACATACGCCTATCGCGTCGTATGGGAAGCCATGAGTATTCCGAAAAAAAAGACTTTCACAAGGCGATAGAGGGCACACAAACACCTGAGGACATGGTATAGAGCCTCGTATGCGAGTTGTGAAAATGTTTAAATTGTCGAGCAGCAACCCCCGTACGACTCTGAAACTTGTGCCTATTGCGCCGTAAGGGACGCTTAGAGTATGGGAAGCGGTAGAAAGTAGAAGGTGCGGATGACTCGAAGTGCGGGTAGTTGAGGACGACACAACGCGAATGTCGAGTATGGGAGAAAGCACAAAATGAGCATGTGACAAGGCTTTATATACATAAGACCATTCGTACGACGATCGTTGTGTGCAGGCCATGTGGCACGTGTGCATGGCCGACACGTGTCACCAACGGTCATATTTTGGATGTTATATAAATCTTGGTCTCGAATTTTAAAAATGTTTCACGTTAACTTGTCGCATACGACGCGAGATATTATCTATTTTTGTGTAATCCTTTCGTCTTGCACGATCTCATCTTTGCAAATTGCACATCGATGGCCCCTATCGCTTCTTGTTTGCTTTGTCTCGTATGACGCGCAGGGAAGAAGTTCCAAAGGCTGGGTCCAGCGCTTATCGCGTCGTTTGGTGTTGTTTTTCGGTTTGGTGTGGCTTTGTCGTGCATGACGCAGAGGGAAGCAATTCCAAAGGCTAGGTCCAGCGCCTATCGCGTCGTTTGGTGTTGTACGGTTTGGTGTAGCTTTGTCCTACACGACGCGCAGGGAGGCACTTCCAAATCCTAGGTCCAACACGTATCGCGTGGTCCGGGGTTGTTCGTTTTGCTGTGGTACATTGGCACTAGTACATTAGCACTAGTACATTTGCAAATGTTGGGCGTATTAACTTACCTTGTACCTAGCTTCACCTATCGACCTTTCCTCTACCATGATTGAAGGCCGGGAGGAGATTTTGGAGGAGAGTCCAAGTGAGAAACTATTGGTGGCTGTGATGGATGGTGGTGACATGGAGGTGTACACCAAAGCATCTGAAATATTCAACCCTGTGTTTGATCTTGCAGCTTTGTTAGACCATTTGAAAGACTTCTTGGCAGAAGAATTCAAAGAGTTTGAAGAAGCAATTGAAGGCAAGTGTTTGGTTTTAGATGGGAAGGCTTATTGTCATCTAACCGAATATACTACAAACTCAATTGAGAAGAGCAAAGTAACAAGGAGGTTTGGAAGATTTTCTAAGAAGACTTCCTTTGTTTGTCCACCTACCATTTCTTGTCAATTACATTTAAAACCTTGTAACCTTGTTCCAAAAGAATTTGCTTTTCTTTTCTTTTTGTTCCTTAAAGTTGACATGCAAGGCAAAGCTAATGAAGTGAAAGATACAGATGAGGCAACAAATAAAAATGTTTCCACAGTTTTGCAGCTTGAGAAAACTGAAATTCTAGAAGAGGAGGAAGTTGATTTTGCAGTTGAGGAGCAGGACAGTGCAAATTTTGATGTTGCTCAATTTAGAGCTAGTACTGACATTGATGAGCCAACAGATGAGGTAGAGGTATCTGAAGCTTCCCTTACTATTCCAAACCTTCCCTACTTCTTTATCAATGGGAAAGAGTATATTCCTCTCCATCATATCCAGTGTTTGCTTAATATGAGGGAGGACTACTGTATTGCAACCATTTCTGAAGCTTCTGAGGTGGCCAAAGATTTCATTGACACAGAAGAAGAGTCAAAAGAGGAGTTTTTGGCACTTGATCTTCATACATCCAATAAAGATTTTTTGCCTGCTCCTGATGCACTTGCTCTATGCATGAGAAGAGTGGAAGAGGAAAAACCTTCCCTCAAAGATGAGGATTTTGAGAAGAGGCTTGTTGAGCTTGGCATCCAATCTTTTGGCAGAGACTTTAAGCTGAAAAAATTTGGAAAGGAAGTTGACATAAGAGAGATGACCGGATCATGCAATCTCCTTCAAGAAAAAGTCATTGCCGAAGATGAATTGCAAAAGGTGATCTCCCTACTGAAATCTTTCTTTTTTTTCAAGTTAGTTTTAATTACTCATTGTCTTGTTTTGCAGATTGAACTCCTTGACAAAGACAATTTTCTTGGGAGAGCTAAAGGCTCGAGAGGGAAAGCAATAGAGGGCTCTTCAAGAAGGGATGCCTCCTCTCTCATGCACTACATGCCTACATTGGATAGTGCCACCTTCTGTGCTTTCCACATGCAGTATTCTGAAGATCCTGAGTTGCCAATGTTTGCACTGAAGATATTGTCACGGTTTTTAGGGTACACTCCCCTTCAAATCAATGCAAACAAGATTATGCTATTTGAGAGAGCAGCAGCACTTTGAATGTTTGGATATGCTGCAGGATTCAATGCCTCAAGAGTAGGATACTTTCTTTGCTACTCTAGCTATGCAGCAGCAGCTGAGGAGACAAATGTCAACCTTCTTGGGGGCTATAAAAGAAGAAAGTTTTTGAGATATAGCCTGGTGACATGCCTGGAGATATTAAAAAAATAAAAAACTGATGTAAATTTGACAATTTTTTGCACCAAAATATCTTTTTTGAATTTGAATCTCTTTAGAAAGATTCAGTACAAAGTTTCAAAGTGAAGCATTAATCTCAGATCTGTGGTTGAGCAGCATTGTTGTTTGATCTCATCCGTTGTAATTGCCTCCTATAGAACCAATTGAATAATTCCTTTAGTGCATTGCTCCTTCTTTGTCCACCTCCCTTTCTCGTACATTTGAAAAAAGAAGTCCTCGCTTGATAGCGAGATTTTTCCATTCCCTGAGTATTCCATGTTGCAAGGGGTCCTTGTTTTGCAAAATATGGTCCATGCAGGTACAGAATATGCTTAAAAAAAAAAAAAGTTAGTTCAACTCAATAGGATGCAAAGTAAAATACTATCCAGACTTTAGAAAGTAATTGAATACTCACCAAGTAATATGTGATGTCTTTTGCTCCCCAAGAATCTGTAATAGCAGTTATTAAAAGCTTTATTTTCTTTTTAAAGTCATCTGCATAAGTAGTAGAGCTAACTTGTTGTCTCAAAACTTTCAAAAAATTGTCGAGCTTCTTCCACACTTCCATGTGTTTGTTGGCTACATCTGGTCTACTTTTGACATTGGTTGTTATAACACAAAGATCCTTCAAGCAGTTCCACATAGCATCAACTTGTTTGTTGTCATGGTTACTCAAAAATCTTCTGGATTTTTCTCCACCCATTGAAACATCTTGCAAAACATCACCGGTTCCTTTTGAAAGAGTGGGATCATTTTTTAGATGCACTTGACCACCATGAAAACCCATTTGAGAGAGCAAAGCCTCACATTTTTCTATGCACTCGTCTGCAAGTTTAGTTGGCTTAATAGAATATGCATAGTCAAGATGGACTCCAAGCAATTTGTACAAGATTCTAATCTCTGCATGCATTGTGCATATATGTACATTTTTTAAATCTATTGTTAGAATTGGATCCCAAATCATAGAAGACGATGGGTAGTCGATGACGTTAACACTGTTCCTCGATGGTGCTTTTCCAACTTCGTTTTTTGCAAGCCATCCTTTTGTTCCAGTGCTTGCCATGCAATATAGACATGGATACTTGGTATTGGCACCTCCACATACACCAAACATGCACTTTAATGCTTTTAGGTCGGCACTCAAGTGCCATTCTACAAAAAAGTCACCCATGCAATACACACAGAGTTTTTCACTTGCATTTTGATCCTGTATAACAGAAGGGATATCGGTCTGCAAAACAACCATTTCAATGTATCGTGATTTTCTACTGGTATTTGAGCTGCTCCGATCCACCAAAGTTCCATTTCTGATGGAGTTTTGTGGTATGGGGAATCAAGCTTACCCTGGCTAGCGCTATAGTCCAATGCTCTATTCATAAGGGATATGGATACTCTTTCCATTTTTTGACATTTTTGAATTTGAGCTTCATCCAATTTCAAAACAAATATAAGTTTTCCTTCACAATCTACTTCTTGCATATTATAGTATCTCACCATAGCAGATTGAACATTTTTTATACTCATCCAAATGTTATTAAAAACATTATACTCAAAAGAAGATTTTTTTTTCTGTTTTTCATATGGCATCGTTCCTTCTATATGATAGTACTCTAAAAAATGTTCGGGTATTTTTTCGTTTAATAGAGTCCTAACTTTCCCAACATTATGAGGCCTAGGCAACCCAAAAGCTCTAATCTTGTAATACTTTAAAACCTGAAACCAGGTTTTAGAGATGGCCCTGTAACCCCTTCTACTCACCCCCACTGTGTCACAAACTTCTTGCATTTGAGAAGGTTGGACCAGTAAACCCATATCTTTCAGTAAACTTTGAAATACCAATTTTTTTTGAGTTTGATTTTCTAGAAGTTTCAAAAGTTTAAGAATATCACTTTTGTTCATTACCTCATTCAAAAATCGCACCCTTTCTTGACCATTGGACATATCAAATCCTAAAAGACTAGTCACATGTTCTCTAGTAATCTTTAATCTTTTTTTTCTTTGCCCAGAACCTTATGTTAAGTTTACTACATCTCTCATTCGTTTTACTCGTGCTCTTAATCCTATTGGAGTTTCTTTTAAAGTCCGAAGTTGGTGATTTTCTTGTTTTAGAGATGCTATTTGGTTTTCAAGTTCTAAAATTCTTGCTGCATTTGAAGACAAATTAGTTTTGAGATATTGAATGTAATGTGTATGATCAATGTGTAAATGAGATAACCTAGAACTATATCCTAGTAATCCATCAACCCCATCACCAACAAATCTCATCAAATCAGGAGGTGTGTGAAAAGATGGATACCTTCCAGTGCTAGGATCCGGTGGATACAAGCTTCCATCTGTCCATATATCAATGTGTTTCTTTCCCTCGTTGCGAAGTTATTGTGCTTCATTTGCAATTGTAACTGGTCTTTGATAGACACTCCGCGTAGTAGCATATTCCTGGCTTAGCTTAATGTTCAAGTGAAACTTGCGGTTATCACTAATGGAATATGTATTAGTCGTTGTAAGTAATGAAGGAGCAGAAAGTATAATGAAAATAACGTAGCAGCAGAACAAGGTGCATCAGAGAAGAAGAGAAAAAGCTCGCGAAAGGTGAGAGAAAAAAGATGATTTTTGTGCAAGGCATGGTTTGTGCTAGTGCCCTAATCCCTGCTAACTAGTTTTCAACCTTAAAAATCATCAGTTTAGTTAAAAGCCCCCTTTGTAGGCATTTTAGTTTCCGAAGTCGTCTTTTGGTGTTGGAGTTGATTTTCCTCGGTCTTTCTCCTCGAGAGTTGCATCCCGAGCTTAATTGAGGTGTTGGGAAGTCGTCTATGTGGTTGGACTCCACTTTCGTTCCTTCTTTTCCCCCTTTAGCCATTTGATTACCCGAAAGCGTCTTTTTCACCATTGGTAAGTGAAACGGCTTTCTTTTGGGTTTTCCTTGTACACATGTGTCATTGATGACTATTTGAAGTTGCTTGTGAAGTTTCATGGCAGTCAGTCGTCAATTTTGGCCGTTATGCCAAAATGACGCTTTACGAGTCTGCCGCCGAATCGGTTGTTTTGACCCACTTTTGGTGGTCCAAACCTGGAGATACTCCATGGTTACATTGTCCTCGATGTTTTCAAGCTTCTTGTGAAGTTTGGTGTCGTTTCGACAACTTTTTCCTGTTTGCGCTTGCAGGCTCTATTGACCTAGGGTTTTTTCAGTTGGTCTTTCTCATACTTTGAGAGTTAGGAACTCACCTTCTACACTAGGGTAAGCCACCTATTGGTGTTGCATGGTTTGGTTAGGCGGTTGTGCCTCTACCTAGCATTCTACCCATTTCCTCGTCTACTCTTGTTTCTTTGTTTTGGTTAATTTTCGCGACAAAAGTTAGTGTGATAAGCATCAAAAGCTTATGGCAAAGAGCCTACCTCTCATATCTGGAGTTCTCTGAGCTCTCGTAGGGGTTGTAGAAGGCTGTAGAAGTTCGGATGCTCCTGTGTGCTCTTTGCCCTCTCCAAGTGGGTACTAGTGCAAATGAGCTTGTAAGTGGGTACTTCCCGACTCACTTGTTACCAAATTTGACATGTGCTCCTATCTCGTCGTGAAATGCACTTTAGGATTTGAAATTTCTCAATTTGGACTCTGTTTGACCTGTTTCTGAGAAATTTGTTCACTTTGCCAAAATTATGTCATTTTGGGCTTTCCGCAACTTTTTCCGAACTGTGCCCAATTTTTACCATGGGTTGCTCTTGTCATTAGGATCATGACCATCTATTCTTTTCTTTTTTCTGATCTCGTTTTACCTGTTTTTTTATTTTTATTTTACTTTTATTAAGAAATTCCTAAAAAATAAAAGAAAATAGAAAATTGAAACCAAAAAATTCCAAAAATACACCATAATTAGCTGGTAACCCCGTGTATATGTATATACACTTATTTGTGGTTTCTCGGCTTGGATTACCACTTTTTTCCACTTATTGGCTCCAAAAACACGCATATTTAGTCATATTTACAAACTTAGAGACTCAAATTCATCATTTGATCTCTTATTATTGCAAAACAAAGTATATATATATTATCAATATCCGCAATCAAACATAAAAAATTCAAAATCATGTAAGACATTGCCCTCGTAATATCATTTTCTTTGTCCTTATTGCTTGTAGTTTCTGTATACCTGTATACCTCCTCCCCTCCTAGTCTGAGTCCTCCCGGACGACTATGAAGTGTTTGAGGGTGAAGCATTGTAGTTGTTGTGGTCATGCATGGTGAATTCAATTGTAGAGAGATGAAATAGCAATATTTGCAATAATGCTGCTCTTTGTTTGATTCACGTTGTTGGGCAATATTTGGGTTGTCTGTAGCACTTGTGTTGTAGAATCAGTACCTGGGTTCTCGTTTAAATTTGTGTCCTTTTTGATAATCCAAATCTGCTTCCTTTTTGCCTGTGCTTGCCAGAAACTCTTTTCTACCCAAATCTCCTTGACTAAATTAGGTTGTGATGTCTCTTGAATACTAGGATTCTCTGTTGATTGTACTGAAGGGAGTTCCTGTTTACAAATCTTTGGAATCCAGATCAGTTTCATGGAATTTGGTTGTTTGAAATCACTCTATTGTCTGGTGTTGAAGACTTTGTTTTCCACCTTTGTTCTCTCTGGCACAACCTTCTTTGGCCTCCATACCAACTTTGAGTCTGTCTTTATCCAAGGTTGAGCTGTGCATGTATTTTCTATCTTCTCTACCCATGTCTGAGATTTCTTCTTTGAGGAGCATTCCGGTTGTGTAGAAGTGGCTTTTGGTCGCCATTGCTCCTTCATCACCTCTTTAGGTCGTTTACCCTTGTCATTGGATTCTTCGGCTTGCACCTATACGGTTGCTGTGGAGAACGGAATGGATGGACTTTCCTCCTCATATTTGATGTTAACTGAATTTGAGCTCCAATTAATCATCGCATTGTACTGCCTTTTCCATGGTTGTCCTAGTAACAATGGATGTTGCGTAGCTTTGTCTTCGACCACATAAAACATACGTGGATACACATATTGATTTATCTGTACGTGCAGTACTGTGCATCCGACTGCCTTAATTGAGTGTGTTGAATAACTCTTCAACTCTTGTTTGGCAGTTTGCAACTTAGTGTCATGTTTCAATTGTTTGTACAAACTGAGTAAAAGCAGGTTAGCTTGTGCTCCTGAATCCAATAGTGCTCTGGCATTAATCTGGTTTGGCCCCACTTTGACCTCGATGATGGGCTCTACTTTGTCTTCACCCCTTTCTGATACACTGACTGCGTTTATTCATAAGGCTCCTTCATTGCGTTGTTGCTGACGCAGTAGTCTTCTTTTTTCAATTCTTTCTTTTGCTTCCGCTTGCGCTTCCTCAACAATATTTTTCTTTTTTTGAAGTTGGAGTTTATCTTGATGTATTTTGAGAAGCATGTCCTGGGTTAGTGGCAAATGATACTTCTTCAATCTGCATCCACTAATCCAGTTTGGCATTTCTTCTCCGTTTAATGTAGCAAGCTTGACGGCCCCGCTTGGTGATAGATCTTTAATCACAAGTGGTCCCATCCCTTGCTTTTTAAGTTTTTTTGCATGTTGTTTTAGAGTGTATACTAGGACAAAGTCCCCAATCTTAAACTCTTTAGTTCGTACATACTTATCAAAGAACTCTTTTTGTCGCCTTTTCTGAGCGTAGATTGAAGCCACGACTTTTAAGCGAAGCTCATCTAGCTTTTCAAGGTCGTCTATTCTATCTGAAAGATCATGTCCTGTCCAGTCTAATTCTTTCGCTACTCTCAGTGTTGGAATTAAAAATTCTATTGGTAAAATAGCATTCAGACCAAAAACCATGTTGTATGGGATCGTTCCTATGGATGTCTTATATGCTACTCTATATGCCCATAGTGTCTAATGCGATTTCTGGTCCCAATCAGTTCTCGTCTCTGATTCAATCTTTGTAAGGACCGTGCATATGGTTTTGTTCGTTGCTTCAGCTTGTCCATTGGCTTGTGGATGATATGGAGCTGATTTGCGATGTATTACCATGAATTCATCTAGAAGGATCTCTATCACTTCATTTATGAAGTGTGTGCCTCGATCGCTCACAATTTCTATTGGTAATCCATATCGTACAAAGACATATTCATATAGAAATTGTGTCGTGGTCCTGGCATCGGCTTTTTGAGTTGATTTTGCCTCAACCCACTTTGTTAGATAGTCTGTCGCCACAATGATGTATTGTGCATGAGTCCTATATGCTGGAGGTGAGATAGGTCCAACATAATCAATCCCCCATTTTGCAAAGTCTCTTGCTCCCATCATTGGTCTAAGCGGCATATCATCTCTTTTCAGTGGTACTTTTGTCTGCTGTGACAATCATCACATCGTTTTACGTATTCCTTAGCGTCCATGTGTAATGTCGGCCACCATATTCCTACAGCTAAGACAATTTTTGTTGTCTTATCACCTGAGAAATGGCCTCCACTCTACTCCTCCATGAGCCTACTCTAGGATTATCACATACTCTGACTCTGATGCGCATATCCTAAGCTGGTTGTCCTTTCCTCTCTTATAGAGTTGATTTCCTATTAAAGCGTAATCTCGCGCTTTTGTCTGTATAGCTCTCTGACACACTTTTGAGGTTCCCTCTGGAAAAGTTCTATTTGTGAGATATTCAACAATATAATGACTCCATTCAGGAGCGATCATTATCTGATACAATCTTGAATACTCAGTTGGCGGTTTTGATGAACATGTAATACATGCCGTGACATATTCATGAACACTCTCTTTCATTCCTGGCCAGTAGACTCCCAGTTGTAACAGATTCCTATACGTGTTCCTTCTTGAACAATGAAATGCACATTCCTGAACATGTTCTTCTCGCAGATATATGGGTATATTCTTCAGGATTGATGCATAACCTTAAAATTTTATCGGTTCTTAAGTGATACAACCTTCATGCAATCAACTGAAGATTTTTGGATTGCTGGAATAATAACTTGTTTCTGGTTGTATCCTTTTCTATCAAACTCTCCTCCATAGGTTAATAGATTAACAACATCCTGAGACCACTTTGGTATCATTTCTATGTTGAATAAGTACGCATCCGGCATGTCGTCATCTACCCCTATAGGGTCTTCTCCATTCCTCAACCTTGAAAGGTAATCAGCTCTGAGATGTGTCTTTCCTTTTTTTACTACTACCGTGAAGTCGAATTTTAATAAGATGATGAACCATCTTACTATCCGTCCCGTATTGCATGGTTTGTTCACTAGGTAGAGCAAGGCTTGATGATCTGTGAAAAACACAAACTTATTGGCTAGAAGATAATGCTGAAATTTCTTCACAACATAAATCATTCCTAATCCCTCTCGCTCCGTAGTTGTGTAATTCCTTTCAGCATTGTTGAGCTGTCGACTAGCATAGCAGATTGGAAAATCCATGTTTCCTTCTTCAAGCCGAGCTAGGATACATCCTATTGCATATGCCGAAGCATCTATATGCACATGGAATATCTTCTCCCAATCTGGTGATTTCAAGACTTGAGCAGTGATGAGTGCCTCTTTCAGTTTCTTGAAGGATTCCTCACACTCCTATGTCCATTCGTAATTCACTATTAGCCTGTAAAGTGGTTATAGCATACATGTAAATGAATCGTCTATAATATCCACAATGTCCCATAAAGCTCTGCACTTGTTTCACGTTGGCTGGTCTAAGCATATCCACTATTACTTTTATCTTTTCCATATCCGTGGATATTCCGTTATGTGAGACAATGTGTCCCAGAATTCTGCCTTCAGACCATAAACACACAGTTCTCAGGATTGAGACAAATGCGATATGTCCTACATTTCTTGAATACCTTTCTTAGGTGTTCTAGATGCTCATCTCTCAGAAGAGAGTGTACACACAAATCATCCATGTATATTTCTAGAAACAACCTCAAGTACTCTTTGAAAGCATGAGTTATTAGCCTTTGGAATGTTGCGGGAGCATTAGTTAAACCAAACGGCATAACTCGATACGCATAAATTCCCCACTCCGTTGAAAAAGCTTTTTTGTGTTGATCCTCTCGTGCAATGGCAAGCTGATTATTTCCTGAAAATCCATCTAGAAAGGAATATGCTCTTTTCCCCGATACACGTTCTAGAACATGATCAGTTATCGGCAAGGAATAATTGTCCCTGATTGTCGCAGCATTTACTTTCTTTAAACTGACACACACTCGGAGTTTCCCGTTTTTCTTAGGCACTACCACAATCGGAGATACCCAGTCCGTGTGTTCATTCTCATATATGAATTCAGCTTCCATTAGCTTGTCTATTTCCTCTTTGATTCTCTTAGCAAACGTGTCATTATACGTGTACGGTCTCTGTCTGCTGCTATATTTAACGTCTTGTTTCAAGGGAATTGTATGTTGGCATATTGATGGATCGACTCCTTTCAAGTCCTTGTATGACCATGCAAACACATCCATGTATTCTCTGAGAAGACTCAAAAGTCTCTCTTCTTCTTCCGGAGACAAATCTGTAGCTATGTATACTGGTCTCGGTTCCTCCCCTGGAGCTGCTAAATCAACCTTTTTAGCATCCTCCGGTCTATCATAGGATTCATTCTCCTTTCTTTCTCTGATAGGCTGGGTCAATATCACCTTCCTATCCTCTATCGTAAATTTCCTGTAGTAGTGAGAGGAAACATCCATGTTCCCCTTGACATTGGCCTTTTCTTCCTCACCACTCTCGATTTCAGTCGTCCAAACTTCATTCAGAGTTTTCTTTAACTCTCTATACTTGTTTTGGCGTTCTAATTTGGACTCTTTGTTTTTCTTGTTTCTAATGTTCTTTTTCACTTTATCTGTTTCGGTTTTCGCTCCACTGGGTTGAACTCGATTTCTTGAGCTTTGTTTGTCTTTCCGTGAGCTCGTTTCTACATTTCCTCTCATTCTTCCGAAAATCTTGCCCTTGACCCAATCTTCCGCCTTTACTAGCATTAGGAATTGGTTTTTCCCTCTTATCCTATGCATCGGAGTGTTTCTAACCCCTTTCGTTTTTCTCTTTTCTATGTAGCATTTCTGGCGTTTTTCAGTCTGATTCGGGAAGTCGTAGAATTGACATCCTTTATGGTTTCCTCATTCTCGCTTGAGTTGTCTGTGGACTCGTTGTCAGCTTCATTTCCCCATTCTGGATGATTGGGAATGTCGTGAAACATCTCCTCTTCATCTCTGTTGTTTGGTGTATCAATCTTTTCAGTCCCCTTTTCGAGTACAACTCTCATCATGAAGTACGGAACCACATAATATCCATCTTTATCGCAGAACTTTGTTGTGGGAACATCTTGAATTGCACAAACATCTAGGGTTGCTAGAATGTGTGTCCATTCTAATGGTTCAAGTGCATCCTCTGGAAAGGGTTCACCTATATAATTTTCGTCTTCAATTGCTCTTTCTAAAACACATTCTTCGCGCTTTAGACTTCCACAGTTCGAAGCTCCACACATCCATAACACTTTGGGTTTGCCTAACCAAGCTGTAAACTTTGATCCTTCCAAAGTAGCTGAATCAAACTCTTCAACTGGTGTTCGGTTCACATCCTTGTAGCTATGGTGTTTTAGGTTCACGTGAGTAGTGGTTTCCATATGTCTCAAGTATATGTGGTCGTAGCCCCAATCCTGGACCATTTTCAATTGTCTCATGAATGGTCTTCCAAGTATAATATCATAGTTATTCTCCTTGTCAAAGTCAACAATAGCAAAAGTATGCTCGTACTCAATTCCGCAAGAAGTCACTACAACTTTCTCTAATAGTCCCAAAGGTCTCTCCATATGTCCGTCCGCTAGTTGGAGTTTCAACCTCATTTTTCTTACCACCGGCTTTTCCCATTTTTTCCAGTGGCTACCCCAACCCCGCTGTCAAGTATTGCCATCGTGTTAACTCCCTGGAATTCAACTGGTAAGGTTGTATTCCCCTCTTCGCCTTCGCAATACTCTCCGACCTTGTTCAAAGGTACGGGCTTAGCGTTTTTTTGTGGCGTACTCAACTCTCCTATGCCCTCTGGCAGCTTTGCAGTTGGGTCTTTTATCCCAAATTTCTCCAAGCATTGTCCTATAGTTGCCCACATGTTTGGTCGTAGTCTCAAAAGCTCAGCTAGGGTGATAGTGCATGTTACTGGTGTTGTCAAAATCTATATCAATCCTTGCGAGTCTATAACTTTTTCTGAAGAGATTCCTCGTGAGGGAAGCGCTCTAATCTCAGATTTTGCTTTGTATTCTCCTAAGTATGAAGGTAAGGTTTTCAGCGAATGAGGTTTACTCTCAACCTATTCTAACAGAGCCTCCATCTCCCTAGTAAGAACGCATATCTAAGTCCACTTCAGATCCTGCCTCAAATTCCTCTATGGGAGGATTCCTGACGTCCTTTTCCCCATTAGTCTGATTAGCTTGACAACTCATCTTGTTTGCAAAGTTTGCCTCTCTCACTTGTTTCCAAAACTCATTGTAATCCTCATCTCTTCCGTAAGACCTCTGTACCACAGGATGAAAACTCTCTATTTCTTGATATATGGTGTTCATCACTATACGTTCATCCCCGTGTATTTTTTCAGGCTTTTGTGCACTGTTAGGCTTTTCGACTACCTGGGAGAGGATAGTCTCTTGATGAATTGGGTTTTCCGCTCCACAATTCATTGGTTCTCTAGGTGGTTCTAACAAGGCTTGTGCAGTCTTGATCATTTTCTGACACATTTCGAGTCTCTGCTTTTCCAATTCCGCGTTTGGATAAGTCAACCACCGTTGTTCTTGTGTTTGGTTGTTCTTTAATCTCGCTTTGTAAGCTCTCATCAGTGCCTCCAATGGTTCGTGTACTTTGTCGACTAACATTGATCCCCCTGAGCTTACACTCGTTGTCTCTTTGACGCTCTTTAGTTTTGACTTTTCAGAGTCCATTTCCTGTATTCCGTTTTGACTCTCGAGTTTCTCTAATCTGTCTTTTCTTTGTTTTAATTCCTCAGCTAAAATCGCGTCTCTGTTCTTTTTTCAGTTTCATGCGTGCTTTCCTAGCTTTCCATGTGTTTCTATGGCTTCATCGTACTTGACTTGCCAATTCCATCTCTGACTTTCCATTCTCTGGTTCTCTAGTGGTTTTCTTTGCTTGAGATCTAGTCAAAACTTGTGTTGGTATCTTGGTTTCATTTTCAGAACCACTACTAGTAGGAATCGACTCTAGCATGTTCAATGTCGTCTTTTGCACTTTGTTGGGATTCTTTGAACAATCCTCAATGAAGTGAGCGACACCACACTCTGTGCAATATGCATTTATTCTAATCTATGTGTGTGGACAAATATTCATCAAATGGTCACCTCCACACTTATAACAGGGTCCCAATGCAGGTCTTGGTGTCCCTTGATTTTCTCTTTGTGGGTAGGCTAGTCTTTGGCCTGACAACCCTCCATGAGCTATGAACATAAGTGTTCTTGCGTCCAAGTTATACCTCTCTTCATCTGAGGCGTGTGCGGTTGTTGGTGGTCCAACATTTCCTATCAAGCTCCAAGGTTCTGGTTGTTTTGGTTCTTCAGGTGGGAATACACAGTAGGAGCCATGAGTGCATCGGAATCTTCGTAATAAGTATGAATAGGCACTAAAGCTCGTTCTTCCTAATTCTCTAGGGTGGGTGCATATCTAATGCCCACTGGTCTCACTCCTGGTAAGGGTGGTTGTTGCCCCAATATTGGTTGTGGTCTTTCTATCCCCATAGGTCCTGCTACGTTTCCCATTGGGTATCTAGGTACTGGATGTACCCGAGGTGGTGCTTGAGCTGGAGGTGCATACTGACGCTCCTTCACATAACCCTTTTTGTAATAGCACTCTTCTGTTGAATGATTCTTCCATTTTTGTTCGATTGCACACCATTTTGTTAGTTTTGGCATTGGTTTAGGGTATGGTGCTAATCTCCTTATAGCATCTTCTATCAATTGTTCCATGTTTGGCACTTTTGTTGTTTGGACATTCTTCTTAGTGGTGGTCTCTCTAGCTACGGATGATGAGCTACTGGATGCGACATCCGTATCCGTTGTCACCTCTCCATAAATAGCACAGTTATCCACTAAGTACAATGCTTCTCTGGTCACTTGCTCAAAACTTGTACAAGCGTTCAGGTGCAAGTCTTTCTTGAGAGTGTCATTTCTCAGCCCTTCTATAAAGAGGACAGATAGTCTGTCATCTTGCGGTCGTTCCCGTACTGGACATCTCTCTATGTATTGTTTGAAGCGTAACCAAGATTCCTTCACCGTTTCTTGCTCCTTCTGTTTGAAAGCATATATTTGGGATACCATGTTGTGTTTGATCCCTCTTTTCAAAAATTCCTCGGCAAACTCTCGCAGCAAGTGGTCAATATCGTGGAAACCTCCACCATTCACTGGTTGAAACCATGTCAATGCCGTCCCTTCTAAAGTAAGACCAAATCCTTCGTATTGTGTGTGGAAATCTGTTATCTGCTCAGCTCTTAAGACTTGCTTAAAGAGTGAGACATGTGCATATGGATCTCCTGAGCCAGTGTACTTCTTCGGCATACACTTGGCCACTTGAGATGGTCTCATGCGTCTATTGTCTGCCACCAATATCATTGATTCTGTATCCCGACTAAAACTTTCTCGTGTGTCATGGACTTCATGGGCTGCTCTAGTTGGCTCCCTTGCCACGAATCTACTACTAGGAGGCAAATGTGATGGTGATGCCACGAACATCGGACCTACCATAGTATGTGTAGAGAATGGAACTTCACTACCTCGATTCATAGCCATTGACTCTCTAGAATGTAATGTTCCCATTGGGCTTGGCATAGAATAATGAGGTCGACTGAAAGATTCAGTTACATGAGTCCTCTCTCTAGCTGTTGCCATCGGGTCTGGCATGACAGGTGTAGGTGCTGGTCTCAGTGGGCTTGGAGTGACATAATAATGGTGGAGTGGTCCCCCAAAGTATGTGTATCCTTCCAACTCCTTTTTATCGATTGCTACATATCGTCTTCCATACTTGTCGTATGCGACAATCTTCGTTTCTGATCCCTCTGTGTAGGTAAAAACATAAAGTCTTTTCCGATCTATCAACTCATCGATGTAGGGTTCCTCGCATCTATAATAGAGATCTTCCTCTCCATTATTATACTTGTATAACCCCACATAGACGTTGTCTGTGTTGATTCTCAAAGTTTTGTTTTCTCGTCTTAATCTAGCATTAGGGAAGCTCATTGTTGGTGCTTTCTCTTCGGGTTCTTTATCTACTTTGGCTTTCGTGCCCATCAATCCCCACTTGTCCACAATGTTAGGATTTAGGACTACCAAGTACATGATACCTTCATCATCTAGGTACCTATCTCTGCTATAGCTCACAGGCACTAAGTCCTTGAACTCACTTGGTCTATCTCCTATTCTCACACAGTAGTGGTCCATACCATCTTTGTAGATCTTGGCATCTTGCTTGTTGTCATATTGATACTTGATGAACAATAGCTTCATTGTGACCGAAGGGTTTGATGGTCCTGCCGCCATGTTTTCTCTTTTGTTTAAGTTCAAGTATCCTGAGTGTTCAGTGAAAATCTCGTAAGATCTCTCTGAAGAAGTATAGGAAATACTTCCTTCAAGGATCGGCTCTAATGGTGGCACTACACTTTGGTTTACACTCTCCTCAGTTGATATAACACTCGCTTGTTCTCTTTGTCTCGGTTTGTTATTCTGGAGATATCTACCGGATCTCAAATTCATCAATCCTTCTAGAGGAATCTAACTTTTCAGTCTCGGCAGTTTGTTTTATCCCCGTTTCTGTGATCAAAAGTGGTCCAAACTGAATGATACTTGGTCAAATGGTTTGTTATGTCAATTGGAAGACTTTTGTTATCTCAAGTGAAAATTTTGTATCAGATTTGCTCAAAAAGACATTATAGGCGTATGATGTCTTTTTTCACAGATTTTGGATATTTTTTATTTGCTCACTCCCAGTAGCACCCTTATGCTTTGTCCACTCACAAAATTCAATTTGAACTCTGGTTGTGCAAGTTATGGCCAAATTAGGCTTTTCTGGGCAATTTCCCGATTTTTGACTTACCTAGGGTCAAATGTGATGACATGAAACTTGAGATACAAGCTCTAGACAACTAGTACAAAGGATCTGTGATAGCAAAATGTCAAAATTTACCCAGAATTAGGTTGGATACATCATACGCGTATGATGTCTTTTTGTCCAATTTTGGTCCAAACTTGATATTTCAACTATTCACTATGTTTGCAACAATGTTGTCAAGTCAAAATTCAAAAATCACATCAGCAAGTGCAAAAAGACATTATACGTGTATGATGTCTTTTTTCACAGATTTGCCCAATTTTCTATTTTAAGATTCTCCAAGTGTTTATCTTTGAGTTTCAAGTGTTTTAATCAAGTCTGAATGCAAAAATGAGCTCTGAATCAATTTTCCCCATTCTTTGCGTTTTTTGCACTCTGACTTGGTATTTTGAGTTTCTAGAAGTGTCAAAGCCCTTGTTTTATGTTGATCTTAGGGTAAAACCCCCCTTTTGAACACTCTGGTAATGTCAAATTTTCAGTTTGGTCTCTGTTTAGCCCTTAAGACGTCATACGCGTATGATGTCTAAAGTTACAGATTTCCAGCTTTTTGGCACAAAACTCTTCCAAGAGCTCTCTTAAGTGCTCAGTAACACTCAGTTTCACAGAAAATTTCTCTGAACTTTGTTTATTGCATATTTCACTACCAAATCCTATTTTTAGTGATCTAACAAGCAAGCAAACACATCAAGTAAATAAATCACTGATTAATAACTCTAGATTAGCATCAAATCAATTCCTACCTAAGCCACTTCTAATCATAAAATGGGTTTTTGCAATGGCGAGCATAAAGAGATTCACTGCCACACACGGACTAGCAAATACCTCAATCTCAACCACCACTCAACACCAACAAAAATCAATCTAATCTAAACTAAAAAATTGTCAAACAAGAAAGACCCACGGATACCACGAGTTTCCTAGTACCTCTCAAAGATCCTGGGAGTCCACCACTCCTAGACCTCTCTAACTAAAATATACAAAGTAAATGAAACAATTCACCTCATAGGATTAGTCTAAGTTCACCTACTTAGGGTTCTCGTCCCCGGCAATGGCGCCAAATGTTGGGCGGTTACGCCGCTAGCAATGGCTATGATAGCGAGAACTCAACCGACAAACAAGAATGTCAGACGAGGACAGATCTTGACCCGCAGGTGCATGGAAACAAATAGGTGGGTGTCGAATCACCTACTCAACCTTCTAATGACAATCACTACCAAGGAAATCAAACCTAAGTTCTCAAATACGCAAATGACTGAAATCCGTACTACAAACAAATGCTATCCGAAACATGATCTAGAGTCATCGAATCAACCTCAAACTCAAAGGGGGGTCTCTACACTAGGTAAGGACAATACTCGATGAATTTACAATATAATCTCAACCTGTAACCACCCCGTGTGGTAAACGCATATGAAGACCGGAAAATGCAGGTGACCGAATTCCGACTCCGATGGTACTAATGTGTAGCTCTACTCGCTGCGGTTCTATAGATATATGGAACGCTCAATTCCGACACACGGGTAGGGAGAAAACTCACATAGAAGCTCGTGGGAGCTCACCTCGCGTAGAAGCCGAATGCGCGTACACGTGGTATTGGTGCGTAGCTCTCGTCGTTGCTAACACAATGGTGATGTCTCTTCTCCAATGGCAGCTCCGTAGCTCGTGTAGCAAGAGGATATACTCTCTCTCTCTCTCTCTCTCTCTCTCTCTCTCTCTCTCTCAGACACAGTCACCACAGCGCTTCAAAACTTATCATGATTCATCATTCAAAAAAAATGTCCTTAGGTTTACAATAATTGGCTCTTATACCTCAGCCTTGGAGGTATGAACACATCTCTAATCTAACTACATAAGCAGGTGAAACTACTTGGGGAATACAAGCTGGAAACTCAATTGAGTTCCGCTAATTACAATGAATCAGCTCCATCAAAAAATGAAATGTCGGAAAGACATTTATTACAATAATTGTTTACAAAAATATGAGTGTGAGCAAAAATGCATAGGTGTAGTCCTCCACTCAACCAGGGTCAATAGCTTGATGGTAAAGTGGTGGCCTCTTACCCTCATGGGGTGGGTTCAACCATCCTTCATGGAAGGGTTAAGCGGGCCTTCCTATGCGTGCAACCAAGGGTGCCAGCGGAAGCCTTCGGAACCTCGGTGCCGTCGAGTAGTCGGTCGAGTTTGCCTTGGTTGCCCACCTTAGTAGTGCCCTATGGGGAGCGTAGATGGGGTGGACGGGGTCTGCTGTCACTATCTATCCACGCACTACGCACATGAAAGTGTGCCTATCTTCTTTTGTTGCACAACAGAGACGTTGCTATCTGCAGAATGTGGGAGAGAAGCAAAACATCGCACGCACATGCAACCCGCTTTTCGCCTCCTCCCAAAAATAGCTTGGATACCAGTGAAAAAGTGGTGGTAATGCATGTGCTAGTCTCCACCCAACCGTGCTATCTTATAGCCTCCCCCTAGCGTACACAATGTCCAACCGTTCCTGTAATGGAATTGGCCTATTTAACTTGAGAGTAGCCGAAATTAATGAAAGTACTTTTGAGAAATGACTTTGTGAGTATAGCGGGTGAAGATAGTTAAAGATAGCAACATAATCATAGCAATTAGTTAACTTGGCATGAACAATACTTTTGTAAGAGAGAGAATTTAGAGAACATGACAACAGTTGAGGACCGGATTTATGTGGAGCCGGTCCCCCCTCCAATAGGCATTTGTATTATGATTTCTCCCATTAAGAGAGACTTGTTACAATACAATCTTTGTGTTCCTTGTGACCTAGGTGATGCAATGAAGATGGAAAGCTTCATGCATCACAAACATAACATAAAATTGAAGAAAGATTTAACTATCCCAAGCCTCAGTCCCAAGACCTCAAACACCTTCGAAGGTGGAGAGAGCTAGCATGGAATGAGGGTAGGGAAGAGGAAGAAGGAACATTTTGTAGGAGAAAGAATTAGTTCCTCACTTATCATAACTCTTGTTGCTAGCATGCATAATAGCATAGTAATGAATAAGAAGGAGATGGCAAGCTTAAGCATTGAATCACGGCTCTTGGTTGGATTTGCACTCCATATCCAAGAGTGTTGGTGTAGGCTCTCAACCTCTACTTGCTTGGAGAAGGAGAGGGAGCTCTTCCACTTTGCATAGCATACCATGAGAGTGTTTGTGAGTGTGTGTGGGTGAGTATACCCCCCTCATTGCTAGGTCGACCCCCTCTTCTAGCTCATCATTGAAGCTCATTGGCTCATGCCAAGCCTAGCCAATCACAAGCTTGGGCCATTTCTAGCAATAGGTGTAGTCTTGGGACAAGTGTCCCCCTTTCCCTTTAGACAGAGAGAGGACTTGATAAATGCAAAAACAATTAGATAATTGTTGTAAATTATCATTGGACCCCTTTTAATCCTAGCCAATAGAATTCAAGCACCTCGTGGAGGTAACATGGGTAGGGGCTTGCCATGTGTCCCTGATGCCTCTTTAAGCTTGGGATTTCCTTGAGAGTGTGTGTGTGTTCTCTTTCTAACCCCTAAGAAAAGGGCTCGCCCCCCTCTTTGTAGGGATCTTTTTGACCTTGGGTGCTCAAGCACCTTAGTCATCAAGCATGACTAAGCACTTGGACTAGGGGTGTTCCCACAAGCATCTCAGGCAAGAATGTCAAAGCACCTCAAGAACCTTAATCATGCAACAGGTCAAGCACCTCAAACATGACAAGCACTTCAAGCAGGACAGGAGCCTCGAGCTTGGGCCGGGATCCCACCTCAAGCTCAAACCTAGCTTGACTATGGTCCTAAATCTAAGGACTTTTACACATTATTGGAGGTCTTCAATGAAGCTAACCCTAAGGTCTTATGCTCCATTGTTTAACCTTGCTCTTTGATAGAACATCTCGCATTTGGGCTCCTTTACCATTGGCCCCGTGTTGAGATAGATCTATAAGCACATGTCTATATCTTAACCCTTGTTTTCGTTTATCTCCCACATTAAGTGATCAGTTTAATATGAGAAAATCATTTGGGTTGGTTAGATATTAGATATTAGATTTTATGACATTACCTCTCTCTTGAAATCATAGTCGTCCTCGATTATGGGGTAGAAGAGATAAAGCCTTAGTCATTAGTCAATTTTACTTAGCGGGTAGAGGATCCCTTTTTACCCTACGACATCTTTCCAAGATGGATGACTAATCCATTTGGTGCTTGGGAGACATAGCTGCCGCAAGCATGTATGCTCTTTAGTCCATTTCATTCTCCCAAAGTAGAGTGACAAATTCTACTTGGTGTTTGAGAGACGTCGTCATCACAAACATGATTCTAAGCATGCATACTAGTTAAATTTGTGCACAATTAAAAAGAGTACTAGTCTTATAAGACAAAAACATGAGTCATTTAAAAGAAATTTGTACATTTGCTTACTCTAATGTAGCATTGTAAGCATTGACAAGGTTCATACTATCCTTAAGCTATATTCCTTGCATCCATCTAGCATCTTCAAAAGGATAATTTTTGAACTTAATAAGATACCGTCAGATAATCTTACCATGTCGTAGTACCTTGTCTTCATGCCGAAGAACAGCTTCGGGTTGTAGCACCTCTTCTTTGTCTTCAAATTCGGGAGGGTCTTCAATAATTGGTTCAGTTGGTGGCTCTCCTTTGTAGGGCTTAAGTAGGCTTACATGAAAGGCATTGTGTATGAGCCAATGGTTGGGAAACTTGAGTTGATAAGCCGTCTCATTGATGGGCTTCAAGATTTGGAAAGGACCATAGTATCTTTTTGCTAGTTTAGCATAATACTTTTGATGGCCCGTAGGATTTTTGCCCGTCGTTTGCCTTAATCGAGCCTTAGGAAACTTGAGTAAGACCCAGTCATTTTCTTTGAACATTAAGGCTCTTTTGTGCTTATTAGCACCAGCTTTTTTCCTTTGTTGAGAGATGGATATAGCCTCCTTAATCTTTTGAAAAGATTCTTGTAGGTCACGGCTATACTCATTGGCGAAGATCTTCCCATGTACTTTGAGTAGCAATGGACTTTTAGGTCTTCCCTCAATGATCTCAAAAGGTGCTTTTCCCGTAGAAGTATGTACAGTATTATTGTATGCATACTCTACAAGAGGTAAGTACTTTTCCCATTGTGAGCGTTGATCGACTTCGGTAACATAAGTCTTGAGTAGATCAAGTATCGTAAGATTGGCTATCTCACTTTGGCCATCCGTTTGTGGGTGATAGGCCAAAAAGAGAAATTCAATCTTGTTCCTAGATTTTCAAAGAGACCTTTCCAGAAATTACTGGTCATTCTAGGATCTCTATCTGACACGATGGATGTGGGTAATCCATGGTGTTTGAAAATTTGAGATATGAAGAGAGTTGCCATTTGATATGCCTTAATAGTCTTTTTGACAGGAATAAAATGTGCTTGCTTGCTAAACCTGTCAACTATTGTCCATATTCCTGTATTCCCATGGATAGACTTGGGCAATCCAAAGATGAAATCTATGGATATACTCTCCCATGGTGAATTTGGAATAGGCAATAGTTGGAGTAATCCAGGTTGCTTACCTCTATCATACTTGGTCTTTTGACATACTACACATTTTGAAACATACTCTTGTATATCCACTTTCATGGTAGGCCAATAAAAGTACGTCTCTACTCCTCGGAGAGTAGGTTGAATACTTCTATGCCCCGCATATGGAGGATCATGGGATTCATACATAACTTTCTCACGAAGGGAATGGGTAACACATAGCCTATTGCCGTGGAGAAGATAACCATCCTGCAAGGTGAATGGTTCCTCTTTCTTCCCCAAAGAAAGGGCTGACATTATGTCTCTAAAGTCAGGGTCAGTAGCATACTCATCTATCATAGAGGATAGATCATTGTGAGTAGCTATAGACACCGCATTAACTTTGGGTCGTCATGAAAGTGCATCAGCCACTTGATTGTGCTTACCAGCTATGTGAGCAATATGGAAATTAAATTCCGAAAGAAAATTTTCCCACCTCATTTGTTTGTCGGAAAGCTTGGTTTGCGTCATGAAATACTTGAGACTTTGGTGGTCGGTTCATAGGATAAATGGAGTCCCCAATAGGTAGCGATTCCATCTGCCTAGGGCATGTAGAACAGCTAAAAGCTCTTTCTCATAAATGCCCAAGACTAGTTCATCAATATTGATCCTTCGGCTCTCATATGCTATGGCATGCCCTTCTTGAAGCAAAACTGCTCCAAGGCAATCACCACAAGCATCACATTGGACCTCAAATGGATTTGAGAGATCCGGAAGCACGAGGACTGGTTGGGAAGTAAGCTTCTCTTTGAGCTTTTCAAAAGCATTTTTCTCCTTAGCAGTCCATAAAAACTTAATGTTCTTCTTAGTTAAGTCGTGTAGTGGTCCTGCTACTTGAGAGAATCTTGCTATGAAGCGTCTATAGTATGCGCACATACCAACAAATATTCTTAGCTCATGTAGATTTCTTGGGTTAGGCCATGCTTTTATTACCTCTAACTTTGATGGATCCATTTGGATACCATCTTTAGAGATAATATGACCTAGGTATTGAATCTCTTGAAGGAAGAATTCGCTTTTCTTTTGGTTGAGAAAAAGCTTGTTCTCCCTCAATGCTTGAAAAATCACTTGGAGATGTTGCTTATGTTCCTCCAAAGACTTGGAGTAGATGATGATATCATCAAAGAACACTCTAGTGAATTTGCGGTATGGTCTAAAAATTTTCTCCATCAAACGATTGAACGTAGCTGGTGCATTATTCAAGCCAAAAGGCATGACTAGATATTCACAAAGACCAAACGTTGTGCAAAACGCGGTCTTTAAGATATCTTCATCCACTATCCTTATTTGATGATAGCCACTCTTAAGGTCAATCCTACTGAAGTAGGTAGAGCCTTGTAGCCTATCAAACAGATCTTCTACCCAAGGTACAGGAAATCTATTTTTGATAGTGATATGGTTTAGTGCTCGATAGTCCACACACATACGGTATGTACCATCTTTCTTTTGCACTAAAAGGCGTGGAGAACAAAAGGGAGAGGAACTAGGACTCACCATCCCTTTGTCTACCAGCTCTTGTACTTGCCTCATGATCTCCTCTTGTTGAGCTTGTGAGACTCGATACGGAGGCTTGTTAGGTGGTGAGCTTCCAGGAAGGAGCTCAATACGATGGTCATCATCCCCTCGTTTTGGAGGTAAGTCCATAGGGATATCATCGATGAACACATCTTGGAATCCTTTTAGAAAATTAGACAAGTCTAACTCTTCTTGATTCCTACCATTTACATTTGATGAAACTTTAGTATCTTTTAGAGACTCTTTGACAAAAATCATGTACGCAGAAACTGAACTCTTCATTGACTTATCAAAAGCAAGAGGATTTACAAGTGGAATAGTGTGACCACGCTCACTAGCATCTATATACATGTTATTTCCCCTGTAGGTGAAGTAGATTCTCTTTTCAGAGAACTTCATGTTGGCAGCCATGCGATCAAACCATGGTGCCCCTAGGATAACATCCTCATGTTGGAGAGGAGAGATGAAGAAGTCTTCTTTGTCGACATAGCTTTGGACATGAAGCCTCAACTTCCCAATCAAGGGAGTAAAGGAGGCTTGTTGTCCCTTAAAAGCTGCATTAGCCACTACTATATCTCCCATCTCAAAAGCTTGAATGCCCAACTTGGTGGCCAACTCCATTGATATGAAGTTAAGAGTAGAGCCAGGGTCAAACAAGATGAAGGCATCATGCTCTCTTACCTTTCCCCAAGCATGGAAAAGTGATGATCCTTTGCAATGAGCATCCTCTTTTGGAGCTTCGATGGTGGAAGCCCTAGGAGTCTCATTGCGAGTATTCTTCTTGGGGCAAGAACGATAGCCATGTCCTTGCTCCCCACACTTGAAAGACTTATGGTCTTTGCGAAAAGCTTCAAAATCTTCAGGAGAGAGTTTGTTTTTACCTTTGTAAACTCCCTTCTCCTTGGACCGATTGTTGTTGTTGTTGGAATTGACTTGGGAAGTATTTTGAACATTGGTTTTCCCTTTTGCATCATTTTTGTCTTTGTTTTCCATGGGCTTGACGTTACATCTAGCCCCTTGATGGAAATTGATGTGTGAAGCAACCATGGTGTGATGGATTACTTCGCTAATAGTACCAGGCCGTTGAGAGTTGATGTATTCGGCCATCTCTTCAGGTAATCCCGCACAGAATTGCTGCCTTTGCTGAGCAAAGTCTATCTTTTGAAAGACAGTAGCCTTGAGATGTAAATCCCAAAACTTGTCTACATATTTGTGGATAGACTCATGGGAGAGGAGCTTCAAGCTAAGCCATTCGGTAAGCACTTTGTTCTTTGCATCGCTTGCAAGGAATTGCTTCATGATGGAAACTCGTAGAGTTTTCCATGTCTTTGGGGCTTAACCATTTCCACAAAGGCTAGCCCACCATTGACGAGCTGATTTTTGGAAGTGCATAGCTACATGGCGTAGCTTAGAGGACTCTGTGAAGCCCTTATCTCCAAAGGCTACATAAAATTGATGGATGAAGGCCAACACTTTGTCGGTAGCACCGAAGGTGCCATCATAGGTGACAAAAGAGATACTCTTTCCTCCCTCCTTGAATTTCTTTATCTTTTGTGACCTTCGCCATGCAGGAAATGATTTGCGATGTCCTCCCCTCTTTTATTCTCTAGGAGAATAACCATAACTTTCGTCAGAAGAGGAGGAAGGTGAAGAAGAGGGTGACCTCTTCCTAGCCCTTTTCTTCTTTTGTTTCCTCTCTTGCCTTTCAGAGTGATGAGGAGAAGGACTATGTGTTGATCTTTTCCTCTTGGGAGGAGTGGGCGCTCCTCTAGACCGCCGTCTTCGTGGAGCCACATCTTCAGAGGAACTTAAACTTTCATTGCTTTCTTGCTCTTTGGATTCCTCCTCTCGAATGGGAGAGAGTCTTATTTTGGGGGTCTCTTCAAGAGGCCTCCTAAGCTCTCTCTCCTCCTGGAGAGGAAGGGAAATTCCATAAGCACGAAGTTGTTGAGTAACTTCAACTTGCAAAGCAGGGTTGCCCATAGCTTGTTGTAACCTAGTGAGACGAGATAATTCACAAACATGGGAGCATCATCATTAGCACCTTCATGTGCAAAATCAAAGCTATCAATGTTCATTCTACTCTCTTGATTATTGTCAGCCATGTTAACAAAATTTATGTATGTACTTAATGTATGCTTTGGAAATTCAAAACCTTAGTTGCTACTCCTCTTAGCCTTTAAAAATCGGCTCTTAAGTATCTACACCCACGGCTCGAAGTGGTTAATTATAGTTAGTAGAGGAGTAGGTCTAACATAGCAGAGTAGCTCCTTTCGGACTTCTTATGGCTCAATAATGGTAAATCCGTAGGAAAGTCTAAAAAGACTCCATTATTAAGTCCACAGCTCCCGAGGTGTGCACCATCCCCCACATAGTGGGCTCAACAAAACCGATAATAGATCCCACTTCCACTTACCCTAATATAATTAACAACATCAACCATTTATAGGCTACTTAAGGACCTCTCTTCTTAAGCAAGAAAAGAGAAACCAAATGCTCTGATACCAATGTAATGGAATTGGCCTATTTAACTTGAGAGTAGCCGAAATTAATGAAAGTACTTTTAAGAAATGACTTTGTGAGTATAGCGGGTGAACATAGTTGAAGATAGCAACATAATCATAGCAATTAGTTAACTTGGCATGAACAATACTTTTGCAAGAGAGAGAATTTAGAGAACATGACAAAAGATGAGGACCGGATTTATGTGGATCCGGTCCCCCCTCCAATAGGCACTTGTATTATGATTTCTCACATTAAGAGAGACTTGTTACAATACAATCTTTGTGTTCCTTGTGACCTGGGTGATGCAATGAAGATGGAAAGCTTCATGCATCAGAAACATAACATAAACTTGAAGAAAGCTTTAACTATCCCAAGCCTCAGTCCCAAGACCTCAAACACCTTCAAAGGTCGAGAGAGCTAGCAAGGAATGAGGGTAGGGAAGAGGAAGAAGAAACATTTTGTAGGAGAAAGAATTAGTTCCTCACTTATCATAACTCTTGTTGCTAGCATACATAATAGCATAGTAATGAAGAACAAGGAGATGGCAAGCTTAAGCATTGAAGCATGGCTCTTGGTTGGATTTGCTCTCCATATCCAAGAGTGTTGGTGTAGGCTCTCAACCTCTACTTGCTTGGAGAAGGAGAGGGAGCTCTTGCACTTTGCATAGCACACCATGAGAGTGTTTGTGTGTGTGTGTGGGTGAGTATACCTTGCAAGAAACCCCCCTCCTTGCTAGGTTGACCCCCTCTTCTAGCTCATCATTGAATCTCATTGGCCCATTCCAAGCCTAGCCAATCACAAGCTTGGGCCATTTCTAGCAATAGGTGTAGTCTTGGGACAAGTGTCCCCCTTTCCCCTTAGAGAGAGAGAGGACTTGATAAATGCAAAAACAATTAGATAATTGTTGTAAATTATCATTGGACCCCTTTTAATCCTAGCCAATAGGGTTCATGCACCTCATGGAGGTAACATGGGTAGGGGCTTGCCATGTGTCCCTGCTGCCTCTTTAAGCTTGGGATTTCCTTGAGAGTGTGTGTGGGTGAAAGCATGTTAACGTGTCGCGCTTTTTGTGCTAGTTAGCAGTTTCAAGTTAGCACGTTTTAAAAAAGTTGGGCGTCCGGTAAAATTTTTACAATTCGTATCAAAATTTGTCGGAGGTTGTACATTTGGATTCCTTGTTTCAAGAGCTTTCTACTGATATATCATATGTCATAGATCTTGGAGATGTAGCTCATGTTATGGTACTAGTTAGCATATGCCAAAATTATGCTAGTTAGCATTGTCCGGGACACCAAAAAGCATGACAAGTTAACATGCTTATAGCCGTGTGTGTGTTCTCTTTCTAACCCCTAAGAAAAGGGCTCGCCCCCCTCTTTGTAGGGATCTTTTTGACCTTGGGTGCTCAAGCACCTTAGTCATCAACCATGACTAAGCCCTTGGACTAGGGGTGTTCCCACAAGCATCTCAGGAAAACATGTCAAAGCACCTCAAGCACCTTAATCATGCATCAGGTCAAGCACCTCAAACACGACAAGCACTTCAAGCAGGACAAGCACCTCGAGCTTGGGCCGGGTTCCCACCTCAAGCTCAGACCTAGCTTGACTATGGTCCTAAATCTAAGGACTTTTACACACATTATTGGAGGTCTTCAATGAAGCTAACTCTAAGGTCTTATGCTCCATTGTTTAACCTTGCTCTTTGATAGACCATCTCTCATTTGGGCTCCTTTACCATTGGCCCCGTGTTGAGATAGATCTATAAGCACATGTCTATATCTTAACCCTTGTTTCTGTTTATTCTCCCAAATTAAGTGATCATTTTAATATGAGAAATCATTTGGGTTGGCTAGATATTAGATATTAGATTTTATGACAGTGCCGATGGCCTTGCCCATAGGACCCATGTCCTTACATATACCAAAAGAAAAAGTTTGATAGATGGAAGCAACCTGGATTGCTTCAACCTTTGCCAATCCATAATTCGCCATGGGAGATCATATGCATGGTGTTAAGAAATAAGACGTAGCTAAATAGATAATTGAGTAGATTACTTAATGGAGAGAGACAGATTTACATACACGAGATTATAGAGTAGAGAGAGAGAGAGAGAGAGAGTACACACGATATACGTGGTTCACCCAATGTGGGCTACGTCCACGGAAAAGCAGCCACTCAATGGCTTTAGTACTTCAAAACAAGAAGTAATTTACAAAGGGATTATACCCTTAATGGAGCTCCCGCCTTGCTTCACTCTCACAACCTCACACTCACCTTGTTGCATCAACTTCACACTCTGAAATGTGTGTAGAAATGGCCTCCTTTTATAGGCCAAAAGGGCTGCCCTCTCTTATGAGAGACAGCCATGTGTAGCCGCACTTGTGCGAATAAGTCCAAATCGGACCCTCCAATCCACCCATGTGTGGCCGCCCTTGAGAAGACAAGTCCGCTTTTGAATTCGGCCACCGGCCACCGGCCATTGACTTCCGACCACCAGCCACCGGCCATTGGATTCCGACCATCGGCCATCGGCCATTGACTACCGGCCACCGGCCAACCGACCGGTTGTTTTCCGACCACTTTCCGGCCGCCGTCCGGCCATAATATTCCGGCGAAAAAGAATATTCCGACGAAAAAAAGTCTCGGGGGCCTCCACCCCCGAGGCCTTTAAAGTTGCCCCTGATTCTTGTCCGTGAAAATTTTGGTTTCCGGTGAGTGATTTTCCTTCACGCACGATGGCTTCTCCTCATAATGGGGGCCTTACAAATGTGTGCTTTTACCACAGAAAATTACAAGGGTAAATCAGGCTCCATACTTAACACATGGATTTTATCTTTGGATTACTTAAGTCTATCCATGAATACGGGAATATGGACAATAGTAGATAGGTTTAGCAAACAAGCTCATTTTATACCTGCTGTCAAAAAAACTATCAAATCCCATCAAATGGCAACCCTTGTCATATCACAAATCTTCAAGTACCATGGTTTGACAATGTCCATAGTTTCGGATAGAGATCCTAAAATGACCAGTAATTTTTGGAAGGGTCTCTTTGTGCATTTAGGGGCAAAGCTAAACTTCTCTTTGGCCTATCACCCACAAACGGATAGCCAAAGTGAAATAGCTAACCTAAAAATTCTTGATCTACTAAAAGCCTACGTAATGGAAGTAGATCAAAGGTCCCAATGGGAGAAGTACTTATCCTTAGTGGACAAATGCTAAGAAGTATGCATGCTTAGGATCAAGTTTGCGGAGATGATGACTTCCAAACACCAAGTAGAGCTTGTCACTCTACTATGGAAGATTGATAGGTGCGCAAACATGCTTGCAAAAGCTTAGGCTCTCAAGCGTCAAATGTATTAGTCATCCATTCTAGAACGATGCTGTAGGGTAAGATAGGGATTCTCTACCCGCTAGAAAAAGGACTAATGAATAGGCTTTATCTTCTCTACACCATAGTCGAGGACAACTATGATTTCAAGAGAGAGGTAATGTCATAATAACTAATATCTAATTCTCCTAAAGGACTTTCTCATGTTCAACTGATCATTTAATATGGGGAAGTACCAATGGAGAAAAAGCTAGAATATTGGTTAGGCTGGAAGATGAGTCACAATAGGGATCCAAAGGAGGAAAAATAGGGATCCAAAAGGGGGGCCATCTACAGAAGAGCAATGTGCATCAATGGGCCTCAAAGACCCTAAGGTTCAGCCCATTAAGACTTCCAAAATGCTAAGGTTCCAATTAAAATTCAAAGGTTATGTCCAATGGTCCAGCCTTACGGTAAATTAGATGCTTGTCGGAAGACTCAAAAGACTTCCCAGATCCATATCCTTGAGGGGGGGGGGGGGGGGGGGAGCCCTTTTAGTAGGGGATGAGAGAGAAACACACGCAAACACTCTTGCAAGCTCCCTTTACACAAAGGGCATAGTGGACACACGTCAGCTCCCTAGCCTGGTTGCCCCCAAGGTGCATTCAAATCCTATTGGATGGCCATAGAGGTGGACCAATGAGAGTTAGGCTAGAGTAAATTTAGTTTAATTCATTAAAAAAACACTTGATAAAAGAACTAGTAGTGGTTAAGCTCTCTAGAAGACTATTGGACAGTCTCCCAAGGGGTTCAATGAGCATTCAACAGCCCAATAGCTTGCCTGATTCCTATTGGAATTAATTGAATTATTTAAATACCTAAAGCTCTCACAAAAGGGAAAAGAGGGACACATGTCACAAGGCTATCACTTATGCTTCTTAATTGTCATTGGTTAAGATTTGCAGGGTCCAATAGGATGCCAGCATGTGCAATTAGCAAGAAGGGTCAACTAAGAGAGAGAGGGGGCTGATTTTTGCAAGGCATTATCACACACACACTCACACAATCTCATGCGTAGAGTAAAGAAGAGTATATTCTTCTCAAGATTTAATGTGCAGTTAGCAAGAGGGGTCGACCAAGAGAGAGAGGGGGATGATTTTTGCAAGGCATTATCACACACACACTCACACCATCTCATGTGTGGAGTAAAGAAGACTATATCATTCTCAAGCTTTAATGGAAATCTCATCATCTACTCCAAGCTTGTGAGAAGGGAGGCCTACACCAACAAATCTTGGCTTTGTGATGCAAATCCAACCAAAAGCCAAGCTCCAATGCATGCTGATCTTGTCTACCATGCTAATTACTAAGCTATGCTAAACTATTATGAGTGATCATGTGAGGAGACATACTTCTTCCTTGTAAGAATACTCCTTCTTTCTCTTGATCTAATCTCATACCCCACTAGCTCTCACTGTATTCAAAGGTGTGTGAGGTCTTGGGTCTGAGACCGTGAGGGAATTGATGTTATGTTTTACAAGTGTGAGCTTGGTGCTTGAAGCTTCTATCTTCATTGCACCAGCAAGTTATTGAAGGAACACAAAGTATTGTATTGTAAAATGTCCCCCTTGATGGGGGAAACTATAATACAAAGCCTTTTGGAGGGGGGACCGGGCTCCATGTAAATCCGGTCCTCAACTGTTATCAACAACTTAATTTCTCTCTCTTTTTGAAGTTTTGTTCATGCCTATCTAACTAGGTGTTATGATTTTGTTGCTCTCTCCATCCAAGAACTCTTGCTATGCTCATTAGGAAATTATTGTAATGAAATTCTCACTATGTCTATGTTATTTTCTGCTACATACAAGTTGCTAGACCATTAAATGTTACATAAAAGAAGATGCCGACAACTTGGCAAGCATAGAAATAGAAGCTCCTCAGCAAGAGCTTGACATGACATAACCAAATGAAATACCACCAGTCATGGTCTATTTCTCAAATTGTGGACAAAAAGGTGGACATTTTTTGAAGATTGTCCAAGGGACATATCAACTGCCAAGCAAGGTACATAGAAAGTTGGAAATTCAAATCTCGATGTAAGTACATCTAAATTATCACTTTTAATGCAATCAGATTACTTTTCACTACCGTTAGAAGAACCAGTAAAAGCATTGCAAGTTCAAAATTACCATAAAGATGCACAGGCACCTGAAAAGCTTAAAATTGATTCTTTGAACAACAAATTCCTACATGAATTTGGTCAAGGTGTGGAGATATCATCGAATGTGGAAAAGACTGTCAGGTTTGCAAATGATTCTGCATCTCACTACCACAAGTGTGCAGTCATTCACGAGTCTAAGGGACACATCAAACATAATTCTATTAGCATTGTGTGGTACACATAATTAATATGCACACTATGTAGACCAAAAAGGGAACCTCTACAAAAAGGATCAACCAGTTTTTGAACGGCCCATATACCAACTCTTAGAAGTGCGTCCAATGATAGATCAGAAAGGATGGCTCATTTCAGAGGAAAGAATCCATTATAGCCCATCTTCTCTAGAGTTGAAGGATATTACCTGAGTGAACCCAGAAATCTGTTCAGAGCCAAACTCTCCACCATCGGAAGTCAAGCTTCAATGTTGTAACCAAAACAGTTTTAGATATAGATGAGAGTCTAAAATCTATAATTCCTTGGGTCTTGAAACCACAAAAGCTCATATCATAGGAGACCCATGGGATAGACAATATCAGGGCAAGGATAATGCTATCTATAGCTTGACTTGGGGACTAATTTGTCATGTTTCACGGAGACACATAGGAAACTATGTAGAAGGTTTACAAATGTCAAACATCAACAGTGCTACCCAAAGTGTACCTTCAAAATCCCAAAAGGTGAGACTAAACCAAAGCCAAACAATTTTGAACTCTCACAATGAAGCAGGCTATAGTGATCACCCTAGGGAGGGGGAGCCATAAATGCATCAAGCTCAACCCTAGTACCAGGAATCACAATGTCAGTTAGAAGCCCTAGAGCCTCTAGACAACATACCTCTTCAAAGCAAAAACCATTGAAAGATTATATGGTTGTTAGAAGTTTCCAATTGGCAAAGGTTCCCTCAGAGTCTACAGATAAATGCGTCTATGAAGATCATCAAGGATAGAAGTTTCACTTGATCTTCACAAATCAAAGTCAAAAGCTGACAAATCCAATAGTGTTCAAACAGCTACATGTGACCAAGCTCACAGATGCATATCTAGATGCACATGGTAACAAATATTAGCAAGATCATGACCTTGTACAAACCCTTATGGATGGTAAGACTGAAGTCAAAGACTATCTGAGAATGATACAAAACCTGAAGCTACCAAAACACGTGATAGAAAAGTCAAAATCAATGAAAGCTAAAGTCCAAAGGATACACAAAGGTCACCACCAAAATCTCCTTTGAAGAGACAAATTATGCCAAAAAGTACAGTGGATCTTCTAAGATCAAAGGTTACTCAAATGCACGTAGATAATGCTCATCAGTTGCAAACAAGAAGTGAAATATTATAGCCAATGGAGTCAACATCGATTGAAGCAAGTGGTCAAAGCAAAGAAAATGAAAATAAAGATCAATCAAAGGACACTACCACAACAAAAGCAGTCAATTCAGACACAAATCCTGAGAAGATCAAGTGCAACATCACCAGTGAAAACAAAGAAAAACTGTCAGGAGAAGTAAAGCTAGATTCTCAACTAGACAAGAACCTCATTTCCTTTTACAATTGGAAAAGATGCGGCCAACCACAACTAGAAGATGCTCCTGAATTTTCTAGGGAATGCTAGGGAATCATCTCCACCACCATTCAAATAGATTCACAGATCATCACAACCCAATTCCATGTGTTCATAGCAAAGGATATACCAGATAACATTATATTGAGAATGGCATTGACTCAAAAGGTCATAAAGATATACAGTTCAATGAAGATGCAGTCATCAGAGACAACAAAGAATGAAGACTAAGACTGGTCACTCGTGGGGGGGGGGACAACGACACAAAGTCCTCAAGCATAGTTAAAATGGAGACTTATATCAAAGCAGATCTTTATTAGAAGCTCGACACACCCTATGGAAAATGACTGCTCGGCAGATTATTATTTTTTGTAATTATTCATTTATTGAGAAAACCCAACATTTCACCTTTGTAAATATTGGGGCTTACAAAAGTTTCCAGATTGTATCCCAGTTTTGACACTTAGATTGAGTAGAAGGTTAAATTGGAAGATTAGGGTTTGAGAATTGTAAGGTATTTATACCACTTTTTGACCTTAATAAAAAACCTTTTGTCATTTTAAAAGTTTGGAAGTCTGTGAGTGAGCGTACTGTGTACGAGAGAGAGTGAGAGCTTCATCTTGATGCTACATGCGCACCGGTGTTTGAAATTGAGTGCAGAGAAGTTCAACGTGTTGCCCTCGACGACAGTTACGCACAAATACCTACATTGCGCACGTACGGTCTCGTTTTGCGAGCTCCATCTACGAGCTTCATCTGGTGATTTGGTGATCATACGTTATCTGTTTTCTCATTTCAGTATATCCACGCGTTTGCATTGAGTAGAGCTACACATTAGGCACTTTACTTTTCAGAAATGATGACCTGCAAATTTTGGCCAGACATCCTACGTGATTTTGCACCAGTGTTTTGGGTTGGGATTTTGGTTCATAGACCTTAGGGAGAGCGACCTATTGGTGTTAGTAGGGTCTCCTTCAAGTTCTGTGGTGTTTGGAGATTGTTTGATATGTATTCGGCTCTAGAAAGCGTTGTAGGAAGTTTCTTCTTATGCACTCTTGAAGGCTGTAGCTTAGACATTGGGTAGAGACCTCTGTAGGAATTAGTTAGGAGTAGGTCGAGTGTAGGTTGACACCCTATGCTTGATTCCACACGCATGTGGGTCGAGATTCATCCTTAGCTGACAAATCTTGTTAGGTGAGTTCTCGCTGTGCTGATGTCCATCGCGGCGTATCCGTCCAACATTGGCACCGCTGTCGGAGATGAAAACCCTAGGTAGGTGACCGAGACTAGTCCTTGAGGATAGGGATTCTTTGGCTTGACAGGAGTCTTGTTTTACATTCAGATAAGATCAGAGGGTGGAGGACTCTCTAGGTCTTAGAGGGAGTCTAGGGAGCGTGTGTCTGGCCTAGATCCTTCGATTTAGGTAGACTTAGGTAGTTTTTAGTGATAGAAGCGGTGAGATGAGAGCTTGAGAGTCCGGAGAGGCCAGGAAGCAACCAAAACACCATTATCACCATTTCACATGATGAGTAGGAGTAGAGTAAGTAGGACATCATGATTCAGGATCTAGAGCACGTATACTTGCTTGTTAGATTCATCACAAGGTTGTAAAAGACGCAAAAGTGTGTTTGAAAGCTGAAGTGATGTCCAAAAGTTACTGTGAGTGTTTCTGATAGAGTTGCAGAGCGTCATGAGCATTTCTGTAAGGAAAATTTTGAATTTTAAGCCAGGAGACATCCTACGCGTAGGATGTTTACAGGCTAATCTGGTGGGAATTTTGGACTTTTAAGTTGACCAGTGTGTCCAAAAGGTAGGTTTTACCTTGTTTTCACCTGGAAAGTGGAAATTTGACCATATCTTTACAGGATAAGGCCAGATAGACAGAAATTGTCGGACATCCTACCCAAATTGTGCCAAGGTAATATTTTAAGACCAAAACCATAGGATGGCTGCATGAGCATGATCTGCATGATATATTGAGTGACTGAGAGAGGTTTCATCTCATTTGGGTGAGAAAATTGGATTCTAAGCAGACTTTAGCACATTTGACTGAAAAAGGCTAGAATAGCTAAAATTGGGGACTTTTGAAATCCAAACCAAAATCTAAGCATACCACTAGGTTGCTGACATCAAGGGGAAGCTATGGCTCAAGTATGGGGTCAAACAGACCAAAAAGACATCCTACGCGTAGAATGCCATCTGTAGGATTTTGCACTCCAACCCTAAATTTGAGCATACCAAAGTGATCAGCACCTCAAGAGAGTCTGTGTTGTGCAGTTGAAGCCATTCTGAGGAAAAAGACATGCTACACATAGAATGTCTAAAGCAAGAAATTGAAGCAAGATACTGCCTGTAGGCATAGCAGGGTGTTGTATAGCCTGAGGAAAGCCTCCTAGTCAATTGTGGTCCAAATTGGAATTGATTAGACTAATTTAGATCAGTATCATGCTATCGGAACAGATTTCTGATCCATTGACCAGCCTATAGGTGTCCAAATCAAAAAGTAAAAATAGATGTGGACTCAGCACATCAAGGGTAATCCAAAGTGCAAAAATCCAGGCAAAACAGAGTAGGAGACATCCTACATGTAGGATGTCTACTAGGGCTTAGTGAAGAGAAAATTTGACTGAGCTTATACAGTACCGAGGTTCCATTTGACTTAAGGGTTCCAGAAATTCTTTCAGAAGTGAATTTGGACCTTGTTTGACCTTTTGACGGAGCAAAGGCAGAATTAAGACTTTTCAGGTAAATTGACCAACATCCGAGGGAATTACAGTTCCAAATTAGCATACCTAATCCAGAACATCACCAGTGTATAAAATACAGTAGTGGTTGAGGTTAACTCTCTAGTTAAACCAATCATTACTAAGATCACCTCTAGCGGCTAAATGCTTTGATTCGATTGTCGAAATTAAATGCTTGTGTACAGGTATATTCAGCGGCGGCAAAGCAAGAAGTTGTGTGGAGACTGATCATTTGCCAGGTGAGTGGTTGGATTTGTAATAAATTGCGTTGCTAAGTTTGATGAATTTAAGATCAGGAAGATACATTTTTAGAGACCAAAGGGTGGTAGGTGACCAAGGTAGCTTAGTGTCCACCGAGGAGAGTGTAACTCAGGCAAGGCTAGATCCAATAGCACCGATTATTGAGGAGGGTAGTGATACTGACACTTCATTAGAAAGATCCTTCTTCATTATGGGTAGTCAACAGCCAGGAGGGTTCACCTATGACGGACCAATGCCAAAGGGAAGCACCTCCCTAAATCCTTTGAATGATTCCAAGTTCACTGTAATCTTCTTAGAAGGAACAAACTCGAGGGGAGCCCTAGTTTATTCTGACTATCGAGGATGCAAATGTATTTGTATTGAAGAAAGGCCGGCTCAGAGATTGGAGATAATTCGAGTCGAAGAATTCCAAATTGCGAGCGAGATTTTTCAAGCGAGCCTTAAACTGAGCAGGAGAAAACAAGTTACTTCATCAAAAAAGGCAAACCCATCAAGGCTTACCTATTGATTTGAAACACCACCACAAGTGTAAAACAGGAAATTTTCTCATCTCTCCTTGATTATGTCCTTGAGGGAACATCTCCCATGGGTGTAATAGTACGTTTGGAACCATTTATGGGCACGTCAGATAGATAATGATACAACAAATGAAAGATAATTGATTTTTATTGACATTGGCTATTGCTATTCATGCATGCTATGGACCTCGGTTATTGCTACATTACCATTAACAATTTTTGGACATAGTGGCCCCATGATTCAATGGATACCATTCTTCTATTACTACCTTTGTTCCCTATGACCAAATGAGGGTGGTTATTTTAAATACAAAGTGAAAAATATGGCACTCAAATGCATGTTATGAACACGACTACAAATTCCCCATCCACATTTAACGAGCATTACCCATGGGGGGTGAACTGGTATCTTTGTACTGAACAATTAAGGTCTCTACCACTGAGATAGATATCATGACTTGAAATTAGGTTTTACTTAAATATGTGTTTAAGAGCGTTTTTATAGTTTTTTTCATCAAGCTATATAAACGAAATGTTTTATTTGATTTGGTTTAATAAAATTTTGGTCCACATAAATACATTATTATGCCAATTTCATTAAGCATTATTGTCAAAGACAAGGGTAACATTGCCAACATTTAAGTGTTCAAAATTTAAACGTATAAGATAAAAAGGTTGCGATGTCTAGAATTTGAACTTGGTCATCATTGTTTCAATATGCATCTAATGCAAACTGGCGCACGTGAGAGAGAGAGAGAGAGAGAGAGAGAGAGAGAGAGAGAGAGAGAGAGAGAGAGAGAGAGAGAGAGAGAGAGAGAGAGAGAGAGAGAGAGAGAGAGTATGCCATTTCTCACATATCCAAGTTTATTGCAATGTCAAATTTCTTTGATGAATCTAAAAACTTTCAAACTGTAATCTCAGGTTGGGTTCAAACAAGCTGGCAGCAGAGAGAGGCACAAGTGTGTGCATCTTGCATTGCATGCACAGATTGAGCAAAAGAAGCTCACGTTTTCTCCGCACCCACTGTTGCTTGGGCGATCCCCCCCCCCCCCCCCCCCCCCCCCCTCCTTGGAAGAACCCGATTACAAGGAGCTTTTTAGTGCAAAACACGGGTGCCACAACTTGAAGCATGATCTGTGCATGCTCAACATGTTTCCACTGGGGTGTGGCTACTTGGTGAGTATTGTTCTCGCTATTACATTTTTATTTTGTGCCTCCGGCTTGCGTGAGCAGAGGGCCTACGGATGTAGTCAAGAACCATTGAGCTTTGTCGTCGGGTTTGTCTGAACCGACTCCAAACCTCATTGGAAGGTGAAAATACTTTAGATTTTTACATAAGTCTGGACTGTCTGGTGACAAGTTTGTTATTAAAAAACATGCCAATTAAAATGGTCTCTTGGAAAGGGTGGGGCCCCAAACCAAGGTAGCGTGAATATCTTTTCGTAGTCTGCACAAATATGCATTGCGTGAGTAGCAGGCAATGCAAAAGGGCCTGCATTTTTTTTTTACCTCGTTCTTCTGTTATAGCAGCAAAACTGAGGAGGCCTCAGAAGTCCAGCATGTTTTTCCCCACTTAAAGCATTTCACATCCACTGAATTGGCAGTGGCGGAGGGCCTCTTTAATTTGCGCTAGGAGGCTTTTATTTCATGTTCTGTATCGCCTTTAGGGTCTGGCAGAGCTTTTGAGCTTGGGGCTTGGTCCCATGTAGCTAGAGATTGAGGTCAGAACTAGTTGTTGTTCGTTTGTAACCTTGCCTCCGCTCTTGAGGCAGGAACTGGTTGATGTTCGTTCGTAGCCTGCCTCCATCTTGCAGAAGCTTTAAGGAGGCTCCTGTAACACCCTCTAGTGTTTCTGCTACTCCTACCAAGATTTTTCTGCGTACAAGGTCTGTCAAGAGTCTCTAGAAAATTTGAAAAGCTTAAAAGAGTAGTTTCGCATGGGCGGGGGTTGACCCCAGCCTAGCGGGGGTGTGGCGGATCCGCACACGGCGTAGTTAAAAGGCTGAGTTGAACGCAGTTGGGCATTGCTCCACTCTGCCGAAAACAATGGAGTTGGCACTCCATGGCATGGTTAACCAGCGGTGCATTGATTTCAACGTGTGGGGCCATCCCAGCGTGGTGGGAAATTTTGCGAAAGTTGGGTGAAATTTTGTAGCATGCTGAAATTCGCGGGTACAGGCGGTCAACCCTGTCCACATAACGGGGCGAAAAATAGTGGGTGAATGCTTTGCTACCCTAGGCAGCATTAGGTGCTGGGGTTCGCCTAAAGTTGAGTGGGAGGGGGTCCAACTGCCACGCGCGGATGTGCTCAAAGGCAGGAGTGGGAAAAAAAACTCTTTGTAGCCATCCACACCGGCGCGTATAGCTAGAGACATTTTTTTCGAACAAATCTGGACATATTTTTTTTGAATACCTTGAAAAAAGAATCTCTATCCAGCCATCCGCACCGGCACGAACAGCTAGAGACAAAAGAAAATTTTATTCATGCTCTTCGAAGGTGTTCAAAATCCCTCAGGCTTCTTTGCCTCTCTCAAGCCATCAACGCCGAGAGAGAGAGAGAGAGAGAGAGAGAGAGAGAGAGAGAGAGAGAGAGAGAGAGAGAGAGAGAGAGAGAGAGAGAGAGAGAGAGAGAGAGAATGGATTCTGATCGTGACAGAGCTGAATTGCAGAAGCTCCTTGAGCGTGAAAAGAACCGAACAATGATGAATAAATTGTTCAACAAAGTGACAAGTACATGTTGGGACAAGTGTGTTGGGACACCTGGCAGCAAATTCAGCTCAAGTGAGAACTCATGCTTGACCTATTGTGCGCAGAGATATTTGGAGACAAGTGCCTTAATTGTCAGATGGTTTGGAATAGATTGATGTGGTCTTTTGGGCCTGCAAGCTACAATTTGGTAACATGCGAAGATTATGTTAGGACTCTGTTAGAATATTTCAATGGGGCTTATTTTTATATGCAATTGCTCAATTTTTCATGTGATGTTTTACATTCTGATAAAATGCTGTTGTATATGCTCCTTTACTGGCGGGATGTGACAATGAGCTACATAGTTTTTGGGCCAGAGCTAAGATGAAGGCTTAGAAAAGGACATGCTGGTTGTAGAAATGTGAATGCGTGGAAAGTAGCTCTTGCTTGTGTCATGCAAGCATCCGTCTGGAGAAACTGCATTTGTTATGCGATATGAAGACATTTAGTCAAAAGAGAGAGAGAGAGAGAGAGAGAGAGAGAGAGAGAGAGAGAGAGAGAGAGAGAGAGAGAGAGAGAGCTCTTCTTTGAGCTTCTCAAACACCTTGCGGACTCGCTGCTACTCTACTCGTCTGGACGACTTCATAGAGTTCTTCCTGTTTGCTATGTCCTTCCGGACAACCATCCTTCCATGTCTATAGTTCCCTTGTTGTCCCACTAGCCTTGCCATTCTCCCGAATCCCTCATGCTCCATGCCCCCTTCCAGTCTCAGCTTGAAAACCCCATTAGAGGTGCATCCCGGCAAGTGGAACTTCAATTTAAATCATTCAGGCACATCTGGACAGTATTCCCTTCAAAGAGGGACTCGAATCGTCTGGATCTTCCTGCAGTGGTGGCTGACTCTCGGTCTTTGCTCCTTGTCTACGCACAATAGTGCTATTGCATGCACTCCTTGGCTAACTCTACCTCTTGGACATTCTTTGGGCTCTACCTCTACGGATCTGTCGCCTCTCCGTTGAGCATCACCTCTGAGCTGTGCTATCTTAATTCAAAGTGACTTTAAAAGTTACAAGACAAGCCTTCAACAAAAGTGAATATCTATGGGGAGGAGGGGGAGGAGGATAGAGAGAGAGAGAAGATAAACAAGAAAAAAAAATTTAATGCCATCGGAACAATCCCAAAAGATTTATCTCACAACATGGGTAAGAATAAAGTTATTTTTGTTTCATCTTCTCTCTCTCTCTCTCTCTCTCTCTCTCTCTCTCTCTCTCTCTCTCTCTCTCTCTCACACACACACACACACACACACACACACGTCTTGATAAAAGGAGAATTTGAAACGTTGTAGGAACATCCAATGAAATCTCAAAGATCTATCTGATGGTAGACACACACACACAGAGCGATAGAGAGAGAGAGAGAGAGAGAGAGAGAGAGAGAGAGAGAGAGAGAGAGAGAGAGAGAGAGATAGAGGTAGACCAATATAGCCATCTATATTTTTTTTTAAAAAAATGAGAAAAAGGAGTTCGCTTCTCCTTTTTAAATGTTCACCTGGGATAGTCACTTCAACTAAATGGTTTTTGTTTTTTTGTTTTGGGGGGGGGGGGGGGGGGACGAGGGGAGCATAGAAACTTTGAATGTCATAGTTATTGTATTGGAACAATAGCAAGATGCCTCTCTGTGACAAATGTGACAAACTCAAGACATATGTGACAAATCTTTCCTTCAAGCATATATATGTGTGTATGTGTGTGTGTTTGTGTGTGCGTCTGCGCGCGCACTATGTGTATATATAGACATAATTGGAACATATCATGATGTCTCAAGACCTATGTGACAAATCTTCGCTTCAAGCATATATATATATATATATATATATATATATATATATAAGCATATCTATGTGTGTGTGTGTGTGTGTACTATGTGTACATATAGATATATATATATATACATACATCCATACATACGTACAAGGATAGAAGCAAGTAAGAGAGAAGAGAGTGGAGCAGAGATATTGAATCCAATTGCGTTCCTATCATTGAAACCAATTCTAGAACTCACTCCATTTATTAAAAAAAGTTTTATTATTACATTGAATTCTCTTAGATTTCATCTCTTCACACCATGCTAGCTTATCTAATCTCTATAATCAAGCTTGGTAGCATTGCTAGATCAAGGTAGACCAAATGAAAGAATCTCTCTCTCTCTCTCTCTCTCTCTCTCTCTCTCTCTATATATATATATATATATATATATATATATATATATATATATATATATATATATATATATATATATATATATACACACACACACACACGAACACGCACACCCCAATAGAATTAGAGCACTCCTAAGTTTGTTGAACAAGGGTTAGCACCTCATTAAAAATAATGTCCATGAGAAGCTTCTAATCTTGGTATCAAAAGAATGCTTTGGAGCATCTATTAAGAGGTCGTGTCATGCATCACTTTTATAAATGCGATAGACTATATGTGTAGGAAGAGAGTATTGACAGTGCTCCACTTGGAAAAGAAGATAACCCTATGAGAATAGAGGCAATGTTTCCTTGGCCGCAGCAACGCGCGGGTCACATACTAGTTATTTTTTAAACAATCATTTTTTTTTGTTTCATCTCTATAGCGTACCCATGTTGTGGTACTTGTGGTGTTGGAGGGTGCAAAAGCCTAAATTATTTTGCTCTCGGTTTGGGATCAAGTCGCTCGGTTTTTTCCTTTCTCGAAAATATCTGCTCGCCACTTGGTAAGACTCATTCGAGTCTATGATGATGGAGATAGATTCCGAGACGAAAAGGGGAACCACTATCTGATAGTTAGTAACCCTGAGGATTACAATAGACTCGAGAACCGCCTCCAAACATTGATCGACCTGGAGCATTTTTTATGTATGATAAGAAAACAACCAGGGTTTCAACTTATAATGAGAATGTGGGAATCTACAAGCATGAGAGCGAGGGAATAGTCTCTTACTTTCGTTGCAAAGAACCATACCCAAACGAGTTAAGCAAAGACAAGGTTGTTTACTTATTCTCTTATGAAATTGCTATCGGGAAGGATATCGTTTTTGTTGATAGGTATGGGTGAGAATACCAACGTATTCTCCCAGAGGAGAAAGAAAAGGCAACAGTTCTAGGAGCATCAACATATGCCCTCGATGAAGTGCCAAGAGCCACCTACACCCCTAGCAATTCGACAAATCCCTTTTCAGAGGAGTATGACGCGATCTCACATTCTACCCGACCGCAGACATTCAACAACCAAAACCAACCAGCAACCCAGCCATCATTGCAGGCATGGCTTGGACAGACTGCAACATTAGAACAAGACCAAAACCGAGATGGTTATCAAGCCGCACAAGGGCTAAGGGACCTACAAGAACCACCACTCTATTCACGATATCAAGGAGAGAGTAAGTCAAAGACTCAAGGGTCAACAAAGCCTGGAAGACCACCCATAGAACGAGTTCAGAGAGATGAACCCTCTGGCAAGAACTGTTAGAAATTATGGCTTAGGAGCGCCACTGGGAGAGGAACCAGCCTACTACAAAAGACCAGAGGAGGTATATCGATTAGGACAAGAATATCCAATGATGAGATTTGTAGACCATCGTAGAATTAGACCTTCTCAAGTGTAGAAATGGGTAAACAAGAAATACACCGGAAACAGGGATCCGAGAGATCATGTAGCAGCCTTTGTGCGTGTAATTAGAGTTGAAGAGGTGTTACACTTCCCTACCCAATTTTCTGGGTTTGGAATAACCTTAGAGGATGACGCTGCTACTTGGTTTGACTCTGTGGAGAGTAGAGACTTTGAGTTTATGGAAGAGGTGTTTAACGAGTTCATCAAGGAATTCTCACAAAGGGGGATAGCTCATAATACAGTCTCACAAATCCACAAATTCAAACAGAAAGATGGGAAATCTGTGCAAAAGGAAGCCCTACGACTAAAAAAATATGTTAAGTTCTGCCTTGTGGAAGAACTGCCAACTCAGTCCAGAGTTATGCTTATATTTATCCAAGGACTAAGGAATGCAGATCTCCAGAAGGACTTACATATGAAGAGGAGCACTACGTTAAATGAGTTAACTAAGAAAGCTCTTTACCTTGTGGACAATTGTGCGGTCTACAAAGAGTGTGAGTTCAAGGATCTTGACGACGATTCATCCTCACAACAAAGTGGAAGCAAGTCTTCTAAGATAGCACCGAAAGGCGAAGTAGCTGTAAACTAGGAGAAGCTTGTAGAGGAAGTGCTGAAAAAGATTAACTTGTACACCAAACCTCAGGCTAAACAGCCAAAGTGGTGTGCTATTGAACAAAAATGGACAAACCATGGGACGGAAGAATGTTATTATAACAAGGGATATGTGAGAGAGAGACCTTTTTCTCCCCAAGATGAGGTAGCATCTCCTCAAATTCCACCGATGCCTAGGTATCAAGCAGGCAACCTACTAGGACCTGTATGTGTAGAAAGACCACAACCAATGTTGGGGCAACAACCACCCCTACCAGGATTACGACCAGTCGGCATAAGGTACACACCAACCGTAACTGAATTAGAAGAGAATTCTTTGGTGCCTATGCATGCATATTATGAAGATCCCAATGGATATGCTACAAATCTTGTCTATTATCCACTGAAAGAACCCTCAACACTAGAACCATGGAGCATGATAGGTGGTGCAAGACCACCAACAGCTGTTCAAGTAGCAGGAGAAGGAAGATATAGCTTGGATGAAAGAACATTGTTGTTCATAGCCAACGGAGTCATGGGCGGACAGAGACATGCATAGCAACAAAGAGGAGCTCAAGGAGCACCTCAACAACCTAAAGGACCCTGCTACAAGTGTGGTGGAGACCATTGGATAAGAGACTGTCCTCATGATGAAATCATTAGAATCAACGCATATTGCACCGAGTGTGGAGTTACTCATTTGATTCCTCATTGCCCTAAGAACCCGAGCAAAGGAGCAAAAACTACCTTGAACATGCTGGAAGCAGTGCCTTCCAATGGAGGGTCAGAAAACGAAACAATAAAACTTATTCAGATAATGACGCAAGCCCAAGCTCAAAGAATGACGAACTAACCCATAATTGAAGAACCAAAAACCGATGCCCCAAGTTTAGAAACGAAAAATCAGAGAAGCACTTGGAAAGCTAGAAAGGCGCGTATGAAAGCCAGAAGAGAACGAGAGCAAATTGCTCTATCCGAGGATGTAACGCACACAAAGGATAGATTAGAGCGGTTAGAGGATCTAGCTAGCCTAAGCTCACACACTGCGGAAACCATAGCACCCAAGGAAATAGCAGAACCCAAAAGTGCAGGATCAGGAGGATCAGTACTAGCAGACAAGGTAAATGAGCAGTTAGATGCAATTTTAAAGGCTTACGAACCCAGAATAAGAAAGAACCAAAGATGGATGACTTATCCATATGCTAAAATAGAAAAACAGAGGTTGGAAATGTGCAGGAATATGATTGAAACAACTCAATCTTTGACAGAAAATCTGCTTGGTAAACCTGCAAATTGGCATGAAGTACCAGCTCCAACCCTATCAAATCAACTTTAGAGAAACAAGTAGAAATGAAGGATAGACTCGTGAATGCTTATGAGTCTAGGGGAGAGCCTATCATAGTGCCAAATACAACAGATGAGGCAAGTGATGGGTTCCAACCTAAAACATTGGTAGAAATGGATAAGGATTGTAACAGTCTAGATGATCTATGGAAGAAAATCCGTGAGGCCAACGAAGCTAATAGGGTGAGTTACCACGTGAATAGCACGAGAAAAGAGAAAAATGAGCTCTTACTTCCTATTGAAGAATTTGAGGCAAGATCACAAATGAACTTTGATATACATTCACAAGGGGGAGACCAGGGATCAATTAGTTCGGGGCACAGCCAACCAGACTCGCTGAAAACTCGACCCTCTTACCTAGGAGAGTATGAAGCCAAGTCTGAGGTGAGAGCAATCCCATCTCAAATACTTTCTTCTAACAAAGTGATGGATTCACAAGGGCTGATTGAGTTATTGTCCACCCCGGTGGCATGCATAATCACATTAGCCAAACTCCTAAAGTTATGACCAAACATGTGGACCACAGTAGGAAAATTCCTAGAAAAATTTGGAGTGAAAGACCCCACCTCGAAGCTTCAGGAAGGTATCAAATAATTGGACAGGCCTCAACTAAATACTAGGCTAGTACCTTTAAACAAGGTTGGAGAGTATTGCGAGCGAGAAGATGGAAACACCACGCTACCGGTAGAATTTCGAGTAGTTTCCAAAGCTATTCTTGACACCATAATGAAATTGCAATTGGCAGATGGGTTCATGGAGAAATCTCTAGGACTCTTAGAAAAAGTGATTGTCACTTCGTGCGGAATCGAGTATGAGCATACGTTTGCAATAGTCGATTTTGATAAAAAGAACAATTACGAGATCATCTTGGGAAGACCATTCATGCGACAATTAAAGATGGGGTTACGACCACATATACCTCAGACATGGCAAGACAACAACCAAAATACACCTGAAAGACCATAGTTACAAAGATGTGAACCAAACACTAGTGGAAGAGTTTGATTCAGCTACATTAGCAGGTTCAGAACTCCCAGCATGGTTAGGGCAACAAAAAGAGCTATGGATGTGCGGAGCTTCACATTGTGAGAGCTTAAAAAGAGAGGAATGCATCTTAGAAAGAGCTATTGAGGACAAGGATTATATTCTGGAACCTTTTCCTGAAGATTCCTTGGAACCTCTGGAATGGGATCACATACTAGCAACATTGGATGTCTGTACCATTACAGATAGTCCAACGACAAAATTTTACGATAAGGATGGCTATGATGTGCTACCCTATTACACGGTAAGCCTTATACCAGGAGGAGATGAGATGGTAGAACCACTAGAACAAGAAGATTTTTATAACTCCTCTGAGCATCTGGAGGTAAATAACGATGCAAATGATGAGTGTTCAGACAACTCAAGTGAGCGTGGAGAGAAAACAGAGAATATCAAGTTTTATGATTTTGCCAATCAGCACCCTAAACGCCAGGAACGCTATAGGAGAAAACGAGCAGAAAACAAAATGAGAGAAAACCTGATGCCCAGGATAAAAGATAAAACTCACTATCTAATGCTTGTCAAAGCAGAGGATTGTGTAAAAGATCAAATATCAGGAAGGTTCTCAAAAGTTTGAAGGGAAAGAACACGAGAGGAAATAAGACAAGTACGGAAAGCTAAAATCACAAAAATCTCAAAAATAAAAAAAAGAAACAACAAAAGACCCAGAGTGGACCAAAATGGAGCGTAAACAGAAATACCAAGAACTAAAACGGTCTTTACGAGAGGTATGGACTACTGAGGGAGATAGTGATGGTGAGGGGGAGTCAGAAAAAGGAAACATGAATGTACCATCACACTATCGGAAATTCAGCATCCAGGACAGAAAATCATCATGACACCACCAGTGTGGGAAAGAACAAACCAATAATCTTATGATGGGCCGAAAAATGCAAAAAGAATAGACCTCATTGAACCAGGTGAAGAACCTCAACCGATCTATATCGCAACTGATTTAGAGCTTGAAGAAGAAGAACTGCTAACACAACTTCTCAAGAAGTATAAAGATATGTTTGCATGGTCCTACAAAGACCTCAAAGGAGTTGATCCATCTATATGCCAACACACAATTCCTTTGAAATCAGATGCCAAACCTAGAAACAACATCCTTATACATATAATGATACATTTGCTAAACGAAACAAAGAGGAGATTGACAAGCTGATGGATGTTGAATTCATCTATGAAATCAAACATACAGATTGGGTGTCACCCATTGTGGTTGTCCCCAAAAAGAACGGAAAACAGCGAGTGCGTGTAAACTTGAAGAAGGTAAATGCAGCCACCATAAGGGACAATTATCCCTTGCCGATCACTAGAACATGTACTTGAGAGGGTGGCCGGAAAAAGGGCTTATTCCTTTCTAGATGGGTTTTCGAAATACAACCAAACTGGCAATTGCAATAGAGGATCAGCACAAAATAGTGTTTTCCACAGAATGGGAAATTTATGCGTATCGAGTTATTTCTTTTGGCTTAACTAATGCCCCAGCTACCTTTCAAAGGTTAATGACGCACACGTTCAAAGAATACCTAAGAATATTCTTAGAAATATACATGGATGATCTTTGTGTACACTCTCTTCTACGAGAGGAACATATTGACCATTTGAAAAAGGTATTTAAAAAATACAGAACATATGAAATCTGTCTTAATCCAGAAAAGTGTATTTTTATGGTTAGGCAAGGCCGCATCTTCGGACACATTGTCTCAAGAAATGGCATAACCATAGACCTAGACAAAATCAAAGTCATAGTAGACCTGCCCAGGCCTACTAATACAAAACAAGTGCAATCCTTCATGGGACACTGCGGATATTATCGAAGATTCATATATATGTATGCAGTCATCGCACAACCTCTGTACCATTTGCTAGTCAGTTTCGACTGGACTGAGGAGTGTGAAACTTCATTCCAAAAGCTGAAGGAAAACCTTGTATCAACACCTGTACTTAAAGCACCGGATTGGGAAAAGATATTCCATGTTCACATTGATGCATCTGCATATGCAATCGGGAGTATTCTGGATCAACCTGGAGACAAAACAATGGATTTTCTAGTTTGTTATGCAAGCTGACAGTTAAATAGTGCGGAAAAGAACTACACAACCACCGAAAGAGAGGGGTTAGGAATGATTTATACTGTAAAGAAATTTTGGCATTATTTGCTCGCAAACAAATTTGTGTTCTTCACAGATCATCAAGTTCTTTTGTATCTGGTAAATAAACCATGCAACACCGGAGAATTGTACGCTGGTTTATTATATTGCTAGAGTTTGATTTCACAGTGGTAGTCAAAAAGGGTAAAACTCATCTACGGGCGGATCATCTTTCAAGGCTACACAACGGGGAATCTCCTGAAGGAGTAGATGATGACATACCAGATGCTTATCTTTTCAATATTGAAATGATACCCAAATGGTCTCAGGAAATTGGTAGCATTCTTTCCTTTGGAGGTAGGTTTGATAACATGGAAGACAGATCCAAACAACAAACAATTTGACAAACAAAAAACTTCCAGTTGATTACAGGATGGTTGTATCATCTAGGATCGGACCTGATTCTACAATTATGTATAAATCCAGGAATTCGAGTGTTATCTTGAAGAAGCACATCTCCAGGATTGTGCATTTCATTTTTCAACAATAAAAACACACCAGAGAGTGAAACAGTTAGGGGTTTATTGGCCAACTATGTACGCTGACACACATGCTTATGTTAACAATTGTACTATATGTGATGCCAAACGACCAGTGGACCACACGACATTGTTTTAGGTAAACATTGCACCAACATGGAGTCAATATATCATTGATTTCTTAACCACAAGGAATAACAAGAGCACGGAAAAGGGCTATTGAGCTAGAGGCTCGTGACTTTTAGTTAATTGGGAACCCAATTAACTGAAAGGACAATCAACTTAGAATCTGTGCAAGTGAAAGTGAATACCTGCTGATTCTAGAACACGCACATGGAGGCATAAGTGGAGGCCATTTTTTAGGCGATAAGACGGAAAAAATAGTCTTAACTGCAGGAATATGGTGGCCTACATTACATATGGATGCTGAAGAGTTTGTAAAGCGTTGTGACGCTTGTCAACGCACCAAGGTGCCGATAAAGAGAGATGAAATTCCTTTACGACCAATGATGGGAGCAAGGGCATTTGCAAAATGGGGCATTGATTTTGTGGGACCTATTTCACCCCCTGCATATCGCACCCATACCCAATATATCATTGTGGCTACGAACTATATCACAAAATGGACGGAATCCAAGGCAACACAAAAAGGAGATGCACGAACCACTGCACAATTTCTATATGAGAATGTCTTTGTACGATACGGTTTACCAATAGAAATAGTCAGTGAATCAAGGAACACATTTTCTTAATGAAGTCATTGAATGTATGCTAGAGGAATTCATGGTCATACATAGAAAATCTGCTCCATATCATCCACAGGTAAATGGACAAGCTGAGGCCACAAATAAAACACTATGCACGGTTCTCCCTAAAATTGTATCAGAATCAAGGACAGCAGACTGGGATCAGCAGCTACACTCAACGCTATGGGTATATAGGGTAACTTACAAAACATTGATCGGAACGACACGATACAACATGGTGTTTGGCCTAAATGCTATAGTACCCATCGAGTTTTTAATTCCAGCTCTACAAGTAGCGAAACGCTTAGAATGGACAGGGCATGAGCTCTCTTCAAGAATAGATGGTCTTGAAAAGCTAGATGAACTTCGCTTGAGAGCTGTAGCTTCGATCTATGCTAAAAAGAGAAGACAAGCATGTGCGAAAGAAAGAGTTCAAAACAGGTGATTATGTACTTGTCTATACCTTGAAGCAACATGCCAAGAAACTTAAAAAGCGAGGGATGGGACCCTTTGTGATTAGTGACCTATCACAAAGTGGAGTTGTCAAGCTTGCTACATTAGCAAGTGAAGAAATGCCAAATTGGATTAGTGGGTGTCGATTAAAGAAATATCATTTACCACTAACACAAGATATGCTTCAACAAATCCATCAAGAAAAACAACGGATGAAGGAGAAACAGAGGGTACGAGAAGAAGCCCAAGCAGAAGCAAAAGAACGCATTGCAAAAAGAAGGCTTCTACGACAACAACAAAAATGTGGATCACCATTGCTAATCAATGCCATTCGACTAACGAATTTTGATGAAGACAAAGTGGCACCAATAATTGCAGTCAAAGTGTGTAGCAATCAAGTTGAATAGACGGCATTGCTTGATTCTGGAAAGTAGTACATCACATTCACTGAAAACATTGGGCTGGACTATATTGCATGTAAAAGCACAACAATACATTTACCCACATAAGTTTTATGCGATTAAGGATAAAAGCACACAACACCCCATGTTGTTGGGACAACCTTGGCAAAAAGGCTATAATGTGCAGATAGATTGGAATGCGAATGCAGTCAAAATTCAGCATGCACAAGAACAACAGGTGGTAGCCTTTGCTCAGTAGCCCCGGAATAATCAGCTGCCAGCAATGCAATCACTGGATAAAGCACCAAAAGGAAGGGTGCCACTTAAAAGCAAACAAGGAACTGCCAATCATGCTCACTACATGCATAAGAAGTCACCTACCGCCGTAGTGAAAAGATCACGGTTACCAACACAAGAAAAACAAGTATGGGTGCGGAAGGATACAAATGACATGGCAGACAAACCACAATACAACAGAAGAATTGAACAGAAGCAGATAGTTCAACCAAAAACCAAGGGAGTAAAACAGATATGGATCCCAAAGAAAATGCTCAGCAACAACTCAAATACAACTCGCATCTGGATCCCGAAACCGAAGCAACAGGAACTCCCTTCAGTACAAGCAACATCGGAAGGCAGACAACTGCACATGAAACCGGCAAACCGATTTATGTGGATGTCCATCAGCAACAAAAAAATGACAACCGCGGAAGTAGCCATAAACCTACAAAAACCTCCAAAGAAAAGCTACCAATGGAAAGCAAAAGAGACAAGGTCTACCGCCAATTCCGCCACGAAAATTCTCTCCAAGGAGACAACTATGGCCATATCAACAGTAGTGACAAAGCAAGCGACTTTTGCAAGAAGTAAAATCAAACAAAGAGCAGTCGAGTTACAGATTTTACCTCGAATGCCAATAAGCATCTTGCTTATACCCTTCTCCTGCACAACATTAATTTTTCCATGCATTGACTGAGTATGCATTATATAGGGCCACATTACACGGCCAAGCATTAGCACAATTTTTTCAACCCATGCATGGCACTTACTTTGAGGCGATACCTTGTCGTCCAGGAGGACTCCGGCTAGGAGGGGAGGAGGCATTCTCAAATGCAGACCTAATGGCAAAAAGAGGGAAAAAGGACATGTTTTTCAACTATTTTTAAGGGTTGTTGTTTGATTGCAAATTTTTTTGGACTAACCCAAGTACATATGCCCTTATACAACATGAATCTACAAGTATATGGGGTCAAACGCCAAATCATGCCCCTAGGTGTGTGTATATAAATAAAAATAGCCATTTTTTGGGCAAAATATTGGTAAAATGGAGAAATCCGGTCATAAAAATTTCATGTGAGTGTATATAATGTTTTGCAGTGATGTTTTTGATTTATTACGATTTTTGGGAAATTTATGGGTATTTCTTTTTAATTTTACTAATTTTCGGCAGAAAAACTTCAAAAATACAAAAAGCAGGTGAAAAACGACCGTAATAAAAAACGAAAAAGATGGGGATGATCAATGACTATAGGACAACCTATGGTACAATGGGGGTGCAATTATGAGACTAGAGCGAAAAGCGTGTTTTGGCCAGATTTTGACCGAAATGTCAAATTTCTCGAAAAAATGGGTAAATGGATTCCAAATCAAGAAATTTTTGAGCCTAAACCGCGTCTTGCAAAAAGTTGGGAGCACATGTCAAATTTCATGAAAAGTGGTTCGGGGACCCCCATTATAATAATTTTTCACTTCATTTTAAGCTCATTTCCACTATTGACCTTTGAGAGAGAGCTCCTGCCACCTAGAGCGAACGGAACTTCCGGCAGCTTCTACAACGCGCACGACTACCCGACGGGCTTTAGACATGAGAGGATCTATGGAAGCCGCAAAATCACCGGCAAAGAAGAAGAGGATGACCATAAAAGATTACTTGGAAGAAGTAGAGCCGTTTGTCATCCCAGAAAGAACTTTGAAGCCAACCAGCACGTGGATTCAAGAGGACTTGCTAAAGTCAAAAGATCTGAAGATCTACCAAGGGGTGCTTAAATATACCGAAGGAAATGTAATAGAGCTACCCATGCTACCTCGGGAGCTCAATGAGTTTGTCAGAAGCAAGATGGCAGAGTACCTGGAGAAAATAGATCTCCATAACTATTTTGAAGCTGTGCCGGCAGGAATTGACATAAAAGAGTATGGGAGTTTGTGACTACAATCAAAGAAGATGGAGTGGCCACAGTCACGGATCTGCAGGGCAAACCAGACACTGTGATTGTAATCACAGAGAAAGTAGTGGCAGTTGCACTAGACCTCTCCAACAAAGGGGATAGTGTAACCAAAAGAAGAGATGAAGTCAAGGTGTACACAGAAGAGAAAAGCAACTACACCTTTGAAGACATTGCAAACCCTAAAGTGGAAATCATGAGCCAGCTTTACAACCAGTATTTCCACATGTGTACAAAGCGGCCACAGAAGTACAGAATGCCGCCCGGAGCAATTGCCACAACCTTCACCTGGGCAATGCAGAAGAGCAAGCTGAAGGTGATCAACTATGATGCTTAATCCATGACAATCTGGTAAAGATGGGCAACAAGAACCCCACCTACATTGTGCCGGTTGAGCTGATCACGAAAGTGGTATATGGGGCATTGCACGCCAAGGGAAGATGGCATGATCCTCCATCACAGAATGATTGGCTAAGGCTCAAAGAAGATAAAGAGGATGAACAGCCAAAGGCACCCAGGGTAGAAACATGTTTGAAGCGCCGGTTAGAGACCGTGCAAGAGGACCAGCTAGAGTTGAAGAAGGGAAAGAAGGAATCTGTACAAGTGCCGGTCAAAGAGACAAAATCACAGAAAGCGGCACAACTAGAGAGGCTAATGGAAAGCTTCAGATCCGAAAGAGCCCTCAAGGGAGATTTGAGCGAGCTATGGAAGCCGTCACTAGAAGCAATGTCGGGATCATCCAGAAGGGTGCACAGAGATAGGTTTGAAGGTTATATCAAAAATTTTGAGATCCTGGATGCTACGGCAGAAAATATCCCAAATGTACCATTTACAGAAGCAGAAGTGGATGAAGTACGACGGAAACTGCTGGAAGAGCAGAAAGGCCAAGAGAGAGAGAAAAATACAAAGGCGGACAGGGACTTCAAGAAAAAGCCGGTAACTCCACCATCCACCACCACCTCCTCGTAGCCCTCCACAAACTAAACAAAAGGAGGAGCTAGAAAAATATGAAGATCAAGAAGATTCAAGGCAAGAACAGATCCAAGAGCAAGGTCAAAAAGAAGAAGCTAAGCCCAACGATGAGCAGCCAGAGCCAGATGAAGCAAGGTTTAACACGTTTCTTGATCTACTAGCTGTGGGATATTCAAGGGAAGAGGCAGCCACAGCCGCATTTGACTTGGCAAGCACAGGGCCCAAAGAACAGATGCAGAGCCTATAGTTAGTGGAGCTAAAAGAGATTGCCACTGATACAGTGGACCTGCAGCCACCCACCAATGATTGGGATGTGGTGATGAACAAGCTAACCACGCTCAGGGCACAATCAATGGCCACGGAAAGTGAGATGGCTAATCTCAAAGCCAATGAAGTTTTTATCAAATCCGAAGTAGACACACTACAAAGACAGAACCAAGGGCATATAGAGAGAGAAGCAGAGCTGCAAGCCAGTCTGGCAAAGGCATTGCAAAGATGCCAGGAGATGGAAAGAGAAAATCAGGCAACAGCTCAAAGACTGCAAGGAGTTGAGGACTAATACAGAAAACTCAGCAAATCATTGAGAGATGCAGAGAGGGAAAGGGATAACCTAACCCTACAACTAGCTGAAGAATCCAAGGAAGTGGAAGCCATGAGGAATGCCAAAGAGAAGGTAGAGATAGATCAGGAGGCCAGCCAGGATGAGATAATCGAGCTCAAAGACCAGATTAAAGTTAAAGATCAAACCATCCAACGGCTACGGGCATCTCCTGCCAGAGTCATAGCTACTAGCTCGACTCACACCACTTTAGAGAGTCAGCTCTATGAAGAACAAATGAAAGAGCTCCAAAAGTAGTTAACCTTAGAGAAAAAGAAAAAGCTCATGATGGCCGAGGGGTCAGTGGTCATGCAAACCTGCATGGAAGAAGAGCACAAGGCAATGCAGAATGAGCTAGAAACCATCAAGAAAAAGCTCGAGGAGGCGGAGAAGATGAATGCCGATTTGAACGACCTCCTTGTGAATATGGGAGAGCAAGCTGAAGAAGAAAAGAAGACGTTTCAGAAGCAAATAGAGGAGCTGAGAGGCCAGCAGCAAACAGAAGAGCAGTTTAGCACAGGGCCAGCAGCCATGGAAGGAATAGACTTAGAGAATGTGGCAGATCCACCATGCAGGAGGAAATCCTTATAGGACACTCACAAGAGCCAGAAGATCTGACACAAGAAGAAGAAGAGAAGATGTGAAAGGCCATAGAAGCGGAACTCAGAGACACGGCCAAAGAAGCCTTGGAATGGGAGAAGAGGGTCTTTAAATCAATGACTATTCAGAAGATAGACTCTAGCAACCTTCAGCGTGAATGGCTACAGTCCTCTCTCCCATATCCTCTGCTAAAGTACGAAGATGCCACAATCAACAAAAGAATTAGAGAGGACCCAACAATGCCAATGTAAAAAGAAGACATCTCCAAGCCTGAAGGGGTAAAGTTGATAGTCGAATCTCAACCCAAGTGGAGAACAGCATGGCTGAAAAGGTATCCACAGTATCTAATCCATCTGGTAGAGGCACCAAAAGTCATTAGAAATAACCTAAGTTTCTGCCCTCTACCAAGGATGCGGATGTGGAAGGCCCATGAGCTATTGCAAAGAAGCCAATCTACTTGGCTAAATTACTCGAAGCTGCTAGGCTTAGAGGCAGGCGAGAGAATAAGTTGTTCAATACATGGTGAAAACTCTAACGGGCACCATCAAATTGTTCACTGGGTTGCCTGACCTATCATGCATTATGATGAGAAAGATTTGCAAAACACTTTTGGCAGTCTTTGAGACATTCAAACCAAGCCAGGCGACAGATAGTATCTTCTTCTTTCAAGATACATACAGATGTGCATACGATCTGTCTGGTCAGCCTTACAAGGAGGTGATACATGCATTGTATCAAAGGATCATGTTTTTGCCATCCTATCACCTCCAAGCCTTTGAAGAAGATTTCTACATCGGCTTCTTCACAATCAGCACTAACATATTCGGCCCGACACTACTGGCTCAACATGCAAGATATGAGTCACTGCTCAAGATGAGAGAAAGCCTAAGATGAAGAAGCAGCTCAACATCCATGTCGGGGACGACATGAGCAAGGAGGGGGGGAGTGTTAGAAGCTGGACACACCCTACGGAAAATGATTGCTCGGCAGATTATTATTTTTTGTAATTATTCATTTATTGAGAGAACCCGACATTTCACCTTTGTAAATATTGGGGCTTACAGAAGTTTCCAGATTGTACCCAGTTTTGACACTTCGATTGAGTAGATGGCTAAATTGGAGCATTAGAGTTTGAGAATTTTAAGGTATTTATACCACTTTTTGACCTTAATAAAAAACCTTTTTTCATTTTAAAAAGTTTGGAAGTCTGTGAGTGAGCATACTGTGTACGAGAGAGAGAGTGAGAGCTTCATCTTGACGCTACGCGTGCATCGGTGGTTGGAATTGAGTGCGGAGAAGTGCAACGTGTTGCCCCCGACGAGAGCTACGCCCAATACCTACATTGCACGCGTACGTCCGATTTTGCGAGCTCCATCTACGAGATTCATCTGGTGATTCGGTGAGTATACGTTATCTGTTTTCGCATTTCAGCATATCCATGCGTTCGCATTGAGTAGAGCAACACATTAGGCACTTTCGTTTTCGGAAACGACGACCTGCAAATTTTGGCCAGACATCCTACGTGATTTTGCACCAGGTGTTTCGGGTTGGGGTTTTGGTTCATAGACCTTAGGGAGAGCGACCTATTGGTGTTAGTAGGGTCTCCTTCAAGTTCTGTGGCGTTTGGAGATTGTTTGATGGGTATTCGGCTCTAGAAAGAGTTGTAGGAAGTTTCTTCTTATGCACTCTTGAAGGCTGTAGCTTAGACATTGGGTAGAGACCTCTGTAGAAATTAGTTAGGAGTCGATCGAGTGTAGGTTGACACCCTATGCTTGCTTCCATGCACCTACGGGTTGAGCTTCATCCTTAGCTGACAAATCTTGTTAGGTAAGTTCTCACTGTGCTGACGTCGATCACGGCATACCCGTCCAACAATCTTATCGAAAATGATTCATAAACTTTAAAAGAGCTTAAAGTAAAATGTGAAATATCAAGTTTAGATCAAATAGAACAAAGAGAAACCACAAAAGCTATTGATCACAGAATGCCACCAAAGCTAGAAGTAAAGAAGAACGTGGTTGCAGACAACCAGGAAGCAATAGGAAGTCCAAAGATCAATCAAACATTTCTGGCAAAATCAACTGTTGTAAGTCAAATAGGAAAATAGAGTCTCAAGCCACCTTCCATAGAGACACATTTAGATCAAGATGAAAACATGGCAAGAGCAGGACAAAGATCTTCAATAGAACCAGCAATGAGAATAGCTATATTTCTTAGCAGTACAAAAGGAGCAAGTGTCATATGTAGTGCTCTATTGGATAAAGGAGCAAAGTGCAATATGGTTGCAAATAACATCTAGAGTATTCTAGAGCTTACTCCAGGCAAGCCAAATATTAGAGAAATCGTGGTGATGCCGGATTGTCCACACCGCACTCTAGCGCGGTCGGAGAGATGAGGTTCTAGGGAATGAATGGCAGACACCATTTTTTTTTTTAAAGTCTCCCTCTCTTTCATCATGATATATACTCTCTCTCTTATTCCCCCCCTTTTTCTTCTTTACCCCACACACCTCTCTCTCTCTCCTTCCTCTTGTTTTCTTTCCCCCAGCGGGCTGAGCCCGACACCCCCCCCCCATTTTCCCATCTTTCCCCTCTCTCTATGACCTCTTTCCCTTCTCCCTTCTTTCTCTTTTTCCTTCCTCTCTCTCGTGTCTCTTACGATATGTGTGAAAAACCAATAAGGGGAGCCTAATAATACATCCTTTTTTTTAATATATATATTCCACCTTTGACTGCGTTAAGAAACCCCCCCCCCCCTTCCGCGTCCTCTCGGACCAGGCCATAGGCCGCACGGGATGACCCCTCTCCCTCAACCCCCTCACCCTCTCCCTTAGCTTCTGAGGCCCGCCATCGCTCACTCTCTCACACTCTCTCTCTCTCGCTCTCAGTGTCGGCGCAGACAGGCCCACAGGCACAGAGCGCCAAAGCTATCTCATTACACACACACACACCCACACTCTCACCCCTCACACCCCCCCTTCAGCACTGTCGCCGTTCGTCGCTCCCATCTCCAGATGCAGTAAAACCGTATATATATATATATTATGCACTTAATTAAAAAAACCCCACCTCCTACTCCCGTTCCCACACACTCATACAAACACACCATTTATTCACACACATTCACCCGCATACACACACACAAAACTATACATACACATACACATACACCCATACATGTACACACGCATATATGCACTCACAACAAAAAAAATAAGGAAAGGAAACTATTGACACCAACATCAAAGGAAAGAAGGAGGCCAACTCGCGCGTCGCCAACACCAAAACAAGAAGTGGCGCCAAAGCCCGGGCGTTCACCTTGCATAGTATGTAACCTATCACGTGAGTTCAACAGAAGGGTATTTAAATCATTTAAAACTTATAGAAATAAATTTACATAAGGATATCTTTTTTACAAATCTCAAAAAAATTTACAGAATTTAAAAGAAAAGGGTTCATTATATTTCCTAGAAAATTCACAGAATAGGGATTTTAGAAAAAGAGCCTGAATGCACGTGATATAGTGGTCTTAAATATAGTGAACCCCCCGGGCACCAAAGGCACGTCCCGGCCATCACCGAAAGGAGGTAATTCAAGACATCCCCGCTTCTCACGACAAAAACCGACTCCGGCAACACTAAAACCTCACACCGACCACCCGAACCATTGACAAAACCCTTGTAAATACCCTAAGACCCCACTCTTCCCTAATAACCTAGCCATGTCTAATGGATTGTAAAAAAATATACCCATCCCACTCTTTCCTCTCTCTCTATCTCTCTCACTAGAGAGGCATCTAGGCCTTCTACAACAACCAGAGGTTATTTGCAATGACCAGTGGGTAAGGACCACCTCTCAAGCCTATATAAAGAGGCCTCCTCTTAGCACAAAAAAAGACACACACAAGGAAGAGGAGACACCCAAGAGAGAACACACAAGTGTAGGAGGAGCATACTAGCTCCATGCACTCTACATTATAAGCACCACTAAGCACGTAGTGCACCCATGCTTTAGAGCTAATGGAATCATGTTTTGTTGCAAGATTTGGGCATTTTAGCATTGGCAACATCACCATTCCCCCCAATGATTCACCACACCAGGTCGATTCACTAATCACGACCACTCTATGCATATGAAGTAGTCACGCTACTCTCCACCAAGAAACATGAGCACGCTTGGATTGAAGGCATCGCTCCCAATGTTGGTGATTGACGTCGTTGGTGGATGCATCGTCTTGCTATTTTCCCTCAACTAACCCTCCCGCTAACTCAAAACCTCGCCATGCACCATATGGCACTCGTAATTCCTAGGATTACGGGATCTTTTCCTTCTTGTACATCACCCTACTCATACTCCATCATGTGAAATCTCTCCCAGTCATGTACCTTGTTTCGAGCTCTTCACGTACCTCTCTTGTGCACACACTAATGATTAATGATTAGGCATCTTTTCTACATGTGAACGGTTATCACACCACCATTTCATGTTGATTACCTAGAGGGCATTTCATGTTTGCTACCCTAGGCCATGTATGTTTGCGTCCTAGCCACATTTATGCTAGGTGGTTCCCCTTCCTATCCATAGGATCACTCCCACCTCGAGATGATTCTTGGGATGTTCAGGCTGTGTGTGGTGTAGAGGCCACCGCATATGGCATGTCATTTCCGACCATCATTTTCTTGGCGCCCACACCGAAGATCCTTTCATGAAACCCTCCAGTTTACAAGATTGAAACTCCTAAACTTTTGTGGATGGATGAATGGCTAGCAGGTTTCGCTAACTGGACGACAGAAGAAGAAGAGCTCCAAGCACAACTAGACGAACTCCGCATCTCCATCGAAGCTCGAGTGCCATGCGTAACGGTAATCGATCTGCAGTGGGAGAGTCAACCAACATGCCAAAATCAGTGGATATACAAAGGCCGAGTGCCAAGAAGAAGAAGGAGAAGGTCAACACCATGTCCGCAACCTACAACCAACCCGCAACAACAAGATGGAGGGAGCTTTGCACAATAGATAATCAACACTATTCTACTTCAAGAATCGGGTAATTCAAGTCACCCAGGTAATTATCAAAGTCAGTTTCCAAGTCACACCTGATGCTGCAGCACTGATAACGGAAGCATTTGCTGACGCTCTCACTAGAGAGACTAGAGATCTACTGAATTTGTTTCAGGAAAGAACACCACCCTCACCCACAAGCTTGGACAGTGACTAAGCACCTCTAAGCTTCACATGAATCAATACAACCTACTGTTGAGCCAGCAGAGCCAGCAGAGGATCACACCCACATTTTTGCTCACACTCATCCTTTTTGTAACCATTGATTGTAATAAATGTCTTTCCGACATTGATTTTGAATGGAGCCATTCATTAAGTAACGGGACTCAATTGAGTTTCCAGCTTGTAATCCCGAAGTAATTTCACTTGCCGATGTAATTAGTTAGAGATGTTCTCACCTCCAAGGCTGAGGTATATAAGCCAAAGTTTTTGTAACCTAAGGGGATTCAGTTTTTAATCAAAGTGAGTTTTTGAGCGCCGTGACTGTGTCTGAGAGAGGGAGAGAGAGAGAGAGAGAGTCTTATCTACTTGCTACGCGAGCTACGGAGCCGCCATTGGAGAAGCGACACCGCCATTGTGTTAGCAAAGGCGAGAGCTACGCACTGATACCAAGAGTGCGGGCTATCGGCTTCTATGTGTGGTAAGTTCCTACGAGCTTCGGTGTGAGTTTTCTTCCAACTCGTGTGTCGGAATGGAGTGTGAAACATATCTATAGAACCACAACGAGTAGAGCTACACATTGGTACCATCGGGGTCAAGTTTTGATCACCTGTATTTTTCGGCTAGTCTTCATACGCGTTTGCCGCACGGAGTGGTTATAGGTTGATTTTGCAGTTCAAGTCTTTAGGGTGTTGTTTTTACCTAGTGTATAGACTTCCCCTTGAGTTTGAGATCAATTCAATGATTCTAGATCCTGTTTCGTATAGCATTCGTTCGTAGTACGGATTTCAGTCACTTGCGTATTCTAGAACTTAGATTTGATTTCCTTAGTAGTGATTGTCATTATAAGGTCGAGTAGGTGATTTGACACCCACCTAGTTGTTTCCATGCGCCTGCGGGTCAAGCTCCGTCCTCGTCTGACAAATTATGTTGTTGGTTGAGTTCTCGCTATTTAGCTTCCGCTAGCGGCGTAACCGCCTTAACATTTGGCGCCGCTGCCGGGGACGAGAGCCCTAAGTAGGTGACCTTAGACTAATCCTACAAGGTGAGTCGTATAAACTACTTTGTATACTTTAGTTAGAAAAGATCTAGAAGTGGTGGACTCCGAAGATCTCGAGAGATTCTAGGAAGTGGGGTATTCCTGGGTCTTCCGTGTTGACAGTATTTTTAGTTTAGCTTAGATTTGTTTGTTGTTTTGTTGGTGTTTAGTAGTTGTTGATAGAAGAAGAATTTGCTAGTCCGTGAGTGGCAGGGGATATCTTTAAAATCACAATTACCAAACCCATTTTATGATTAGGAATAGCTTAGGTAGGACTTCATTTGATCCTGATCTAGAGCTAGTAATCATTGGAGTATTTGCTTGATATGGTTGATTGCATGTTAGATCACTAAACCGTCGAGTTAGTAGTGAAACTTGCAATAAACAAAAGTCTGAGAAATTTTTTGTGTATCTGTGAGTTGCTAAGCACTAGAGAAAGCTTTAGGAAGGATTCTGTGCCAAAAAACTGGAAATCTGCAACTTTAGACATCATACGCGTATGATGTCTAAATGACCAAACAGAGACCAAAACAGAAATTTTGACTTTACCAGAGTGTTTAAAAGGGGGGTTATACCCTAATTTCAACTTAAAACAAGAGCATTAACACTCAAAGAAATCCAAAAAGACAAGTCGGAGTCCAAGAAATGCAAAGAATAGGAAAGTTTGGATTCAGATCTTGTTTTTACATTCAAACCTGACAAAAACACTTGAAACTCAATTGTAAACATTGAAGAAGGCTTAAAACCAAGAATAGTCAAAATCTGGGACAAAAGACATCATACGCGTATAATGTCTTTTAGCACATCCACTGCTTATTTTTGATATCTGACCTGACAAGATTGTTACAAGCACTGTAGGAAGCATAAATATCAAGTTTTGACCCAAATTGATGAAAAAGACATCATACGCATATGATGTCTTTTACCTAATTTTGGACATATTTTGATACTTTGCCAACACAGATCCATTGTAATAGCTGTCTAGAGGTTATATTTCAAGTTTCATCCCATTTGGATCACAATTGACCCAAAAAACAAGTTAAAAGCGGAAAATTGCCAAGAAAAGCCTAAATTAGCCATAACTTGCTCAAACAGAGTTCAAACTGAATTTTGTGAGTGGACAGAGCATAAGGGGGCTACTGAGAGTGAGTATAACCAAAATTGTCCAAATTTGTGAAAAAAGACATCATACGCGTATAATGTCTTTTTCAGCATAACTGCAGCAAAATTCTCACTTGATGAAACAGAAGTTGTCCGACTGACAAAATTAAACAATTGACCAAGTATCAATCAGTTTGGATCAATTCTGACCACAAAAACTTGGGGAAAACAAATTGCCGAGACGGAAAAGTTAAAGTCCTTTAGGGGAATTGATGAATTTGAGATCGGGCAGGAATCTCCAGAATAACCAACCAAAACAAGGGGAACAAGCAAGTGTCATATCAACCGAGGGAAGTGTAAACCAAAGTTGGGTGCAACCATTAGAGCCAATCTTTGAAGGAAGTGTCTCTGATACTTCTTCGGAGAGATCTTACGAGATTTTCACCGAACACTTGGAACACTTGAACCTGAACAACAGAGAAAATATGGCAGCAGGATCATCAAACCCTTCCGCCACAATGAAGCTATTGTTCATAAAATACCAGTACGAAAATGAGCAAGGTGCCAAGATCTACAAAGATGGAATGGACCGCTATTGTGTAAAGATAGAGGAGAGACCTAGTGAGTTCAAGGACTTAGTGCTTGTGAGCTATAGCGGAGATAGATATCTAGATGACGAGGGTACCATGTACTTGGTAGTCCTAAACCCTAACATTGTGGACAAGTGGGGATTGATGGGCACCAAAGCCAAAGTAGATGAAGAACTTGAGGAGAAAGCACCAATAATGAACTTCCCTGATGCGAGGTTAAGAAGAGAGAATGAAACTACAAGGATCAACACTGATAACATCTATGTGGGGCTATACAAATATAATAATGGGGAGCAAGATCTCTATTATAGATGTGAAGAACCCTACACCGGAGAGTTGACAGACCAAAAAAGACTTTATGTCTTTACCTACACAGAGGGATCGGAAGTGAAAATTGCCGCTTACGACAAGTATTGGAGGCAATACTCAACTATGGGCAAGAAAGAATTAGAAGGATATACATATTTTGGGGGACCACTACATCAGTATTATGTTACTTCTAGCTCACAAAGACCAGCACCAACAAATGGAGTGCAAAACCCAATGACGATAGGAGGACAAAGAACTCAGGGGCTGACTTTTTCAGTCAACCTCAGTACTCGAAGCCCGGACCAATGGGATCATTACATTCCAGAGAGTCAATGGATACGAATCGAGGTAGTGCAGTTCCAATCCCCACGTATACCACTCCAGGTCCAAGGTTCGAAGCGGAACCATCACATTTACCTCCTAGTAGTAGATTCAGGGCGGGGGAACCGACAAGGGTACCCCATGAAGTCCATGATGCTAGAGAAAGCTATAGCCGGGACACAGGAGCAACGAGATTGGTAGCAGACCATAGACGTATGAGACCATCTCAAGTAGAGAAGTGTATGCCAAAGAAGTATGGTGGTTCGGGAGATCCGTATGCACATGTGTCACTCTTTAAGCAAGTCTTAAGAGCTGAGCAGATAACAGATTTCCATACACAATACGAGGGATTTGGTCTTACTCTAGAAGGTACGGCATTGACATGGTTTCAACCACTGAACATAGGGGGATTCCATGACATTGAACATTTGCTAAGAGAGTTTGCTGAGGAATTCTCAAAACGAGGGATTAAGCACAATACTGTCTCACAAATATATGCTTTTAAACAGAGAGAACACGAAAAAGTGAAGGAAGCTTCACTTCGCTTCAAACAATACATTGAGAGACGTCCAGTACGTGAACGACCACACGATGACAGACTATCTGTTCTCTTTATTGAGGGACTGAGAAACGACACTCTCAAGAAGGACTTGCACTTGAAAGCTTGTACAAGTTTCAAGCAAGTAACGAGAGAAGCATTGTACCTAGTGGATAACTGTACGGTTTATGGAGAGGTGTCATCGGATACAGATTTTGCATCCAGTAGCTCTTCTTCCGTAGCGAGCGAGACTACCACTAAAAAGAATTTTCAAACAACAACCATGCCAAATGTAGAGAAAATGATAGAAGATGCTCTAAAAAGGATGGCACCATACCAAAAACCATTGCCAAAAACACTGAAATGGTGTGCTATTGAACAAAAATGGACAAACCACCCAACAGAGGAGTGCTATTACAACAAAGGGTATGTAAGGGAGCGTCAGTATGCACCTCCTGCTCAATTAGCACCACCTCAGGTACATCTAGTACCTCGATACCCAACGGGAAATGTACCAGGACCTATAGGGATAGAAAGACCGCAACCGGTATTGGGACAACAACCACCTTTACCAGGAGAAAGACCAGTGGGCATTATATATGCACCAACCTTAGAGAATCAGGAAGAACAAGCCTTAGTGCCTGTTCAAGCCTATTATGAATAATCTGGTGCACATATGTCTCCAACTGTGTATTACCCACCAGAAGAACCCAAACAGCCAGAACCATGGGGCATGATTGGGAATGTTGGAACACCAACAGTTACAAGTGCTTCTGATGAAGAGAGATACAATTTGGACGCAAGAACATTGATGTTCATAGATCATGGAGGGTTAACAGGACAAAGACCATCCTATCCACAAAGGACGAATCACGTGGGACCAAGACCAGCTCTAGGACCCTGTTACAAGTGAGGAGGTGACCATCTGATGAATGTTTGTCCACATACAGAAATCATTAGAATTAACGCTTATTGCACTGAGTGTGGGGTTACTCACTTCATTGAGGATTGTTCAAAGAATCCAAACAAAGTGCAAAAGACGACATTGAATATGCTAGAAACTATTCCTACCAGCAGTGGGTCTGAAAATGAAACTCTGATACCAACGCAAGTTGTTACTAGAGCTCAAGCTAAGAAAACCACTAGAGAACCTGAGAATGGAAAGTTAGCGACTGAAGTGGTTAGTCAAGGACCGCGGAGTCAGAGAAACACATGGAAAGCTAGAAAAGCACGCATGAAGTTGAGAAAAGAATGTGAAGATGCTATTCTAGCTGAGGAACTAAAGCGAACAAAAGATAGATTAGAAAAACTTGAGAGTCAAAACGGGAAATGAGAGATGAGCCCGGAAAGAACTAAACAAAAGAGTATCAAAGAAACAACGAGCTTAAGCTCAGGGGGATCAATGCTAGTCGACAAAGTACACGAACCATTGGACGCACTGATGAGAGCTTACAAAGCTAGGTTAAAGAACAACCAAATACAAGAACAGAGGTGGATGACATACCCAAACGCGGAATTGGAAAAGCAGAGACTTGAAATGTGCCAGAGAATGATCGAGACTGCAGAAGCCTTATTAGAACCACCAAAAGAAACAATGAATTGTGGAACGGAAAACCCAATTCAGCAAGAGACTGTCGTTTCACGGGTAGCTGAAAAGACTCCCAGTGCACAAAAGCCTGAAAATACACACAAGGATGACCGCATAGTATTGAACACAACCGATCAGGAGATAGAGAGTTTTCATCCAGTCATACAGAGGTCTTACGGAAGAGATGAGGATTACAATGAATTTTGGAAACAAGTGAGAGAGGCAAAATTTGCAAACGAGCTAAGTTGCCAAGCTAATCAGACAAATTGGGAAAAGGACATCAGGAATCCTCCCATAGTGGAATTTGAGGCAGGATCTCAAGTGGCAGGATCTCAAGTGGACTTGGATCTGCAATCTTACTGGGGAGATGGGGGCTCTGTTAGAACAATGGAGAGCAAACCTCATTCACTGAATACTTTACCTTCATACTTAGGAGAGTATGAAGCAAAATCCGAGATTAGAGCACTTCCTCATGAAGAATCTCATCAGAAAAAGTCATGCACTCGCAAGGATTGATAGAGATCTTGTCAACACCAGTGACATGCACTATCACTCTAGCTGAGCTTTTGAGGCTAAGACCACATATGTGGACCACTGTAGGAAAATGCTTGGAGAAATTTGGGATAAAAGACCCAACGTCGAGACTGCAAGAGGGAATACAAGAGCTGAGCAAACCACAAAAGAATGCTAAGCCTGTACCCTTAAAAAAGGTCGGAGAGTATTGCGAAGGTGAAGAGGGGAATACAACCTTACCAGTTGAATTCCAAGGAGTGAACACGATGGCAATACTAGACAGCGGAGCTGGGGTAGCCATTTCTACAAAAGAAATCTAGAAAAAATGGGGAAAACCAGCAATAAGGAAGACTAGGTTGAAACTCCAATTAGCAGATGGACACATGGAGAAACCTATGGGGTTATTAGAGAAAGTCGTAGTGACTTCTTGCGGCATTGAATACGAACATACTTTTGCTATTGTCGATTTTGGCAAGGAGAATAACTATGATATAATACTGGGAAGACCATTCATGAGACAGTTGAAAATGGTCCAGGATTGGGGCTACGATCACATATACCTGAGAAATATGGAAACCACTACACGTGTGAACCTAAAAGACCATAGCTACAAAGATGTGAACCGAACACCGGTGGAGGAGTTTGATTCAGCTACTTTGGTGGGATCCGAATTTCCAGCTTGGTTAGGTAAACCCAAGGAGTTATGGATGTGTGGAGCTTCGAAATGTGGAAGTTTGAAACGAGAAGAATGTGTTTTAGAAAGGTCTATCGAAGACGAAACTTATATAGGAGAACCGTTTCCAGAGGACACACTTGAACCATAAGAATGGACACACATTCTAGCAACCCTAGATGTTTGTGCAATTCCGGATGGTCCCACAACAAAATTTTGCGACAAGGACGGGTACGACGTGGTTCCGTACTTCATGTTGAGAACTATACTCGAAAAAGAAACTGAAAAGAACAATACACTGGAAAAGGAAGATGAAGAAGAGGTGTTTCACGACATTCCCGATCATTCAGAGTGAGGAAATGAAGCAGACAACGAGTCAACGGACAATTCAAGCGGAAACGAAGAAACTATAACGGATGTCCGATTTTATGATTTTCCGAACCAAACTAAACAACGCCAGAAACGCTATAGAGCAAAGAGAAAAACAAAGGGGGTTAGAACCAATCCGATGCCTAGAATAAGAGGAAAAAATCAATTCCTAATGCTAGTAAAGGCGGAAGACTGTGTTAAGGACAAGGTTTCTGGAAGAATGAGAGGCAATGATCAAAAGAGCTTACGAAAAGACAAAAGAGGCTCAAGAAATCAAGTTCAATGGAATGAAACGAAAACAGAAATAGAAAAAACAGAAAAGAACAAACGCAACAAAGAACACACGGAGTCCAAGTTAGAACGTAGAAACAAGTACAGAGAGCTCAAGAAAACTCTAAAAGAAGTTTGGACGACAGAAATTGAGAGTGGAGAGGACGAAAACGCCAAAATCAAGGAAAACATGGATGTTCCCTCTCACTATAGGAAATTCACAATAGAGGATAGAAAGGTGGTATTAACCCAACCTATTCGAGAGAGAAAGGAGAACGAATCTTATGACGGACCGGAGGATGCAAAAAAAGTTGATTTAGCAGCTCCAGGTGAGACACCTAGACCACAGATTTGTCTCCAGGCGAGGAAGGGAGACTTTTGAGTCTTCTCAGAGAGTACAGGGATGTGTTTGCATGGTCTTATAAGGACTTAAAGGGAGTTGACCCATCGATATGCCAACACACAATCCCACTGAAACAAGACGCAAAGCCTAGCAGACAGAGACCATACACATATAATGATACGTTTGCTAAGCGAATCAAAGAAGAGATAGATAAGCTAATGGAAGCTGAATTCATATATGAGATTGAACACACCGATTGGGTATCTCCAATTGTGGTAGTACCCAAGAAGAACGGAAAACTCCGAGTGTGTGTCAACTTAAAGAAAGTGAATGCTGCAACAATCAGGGACAATTATCCCCTGTCGATAACAGATCATGTTCTAGAGCGTGTATCAGGGAAAACAGCATACTCTTTTCTTGATGGTTTTTCAGGATATAACCAGCTAGCCATAGCACTGGAAGATCAACATAAAACAGCTTTTGCAACGGAGTGGGGAATTTATGCTTATCGGGTTATGCCTTTTGGTCTAACCAATGCTCCCGCAACCTTCCAGAGGCTGATGACGCATGCTTTCAAAGAATACTTAAGGTTGTTTCTAGAAATATACATGGATGACTTATGTGTACATTCTCTTCTGAGAGATGAGCATCTAGAACACCTAAGAAAAGTATTTGAGAAATGTAGGACATATCGCATTTGTCTCAATCCTGAGAAATGCGTGTTTATGGTCCGACATGGCAGAATTCTAGGACATATTGTCTCACAAAACGGAATATCCACGGATTTAGAGAAGATAAAAGTTATAGTGGATATGCCTAGACCAACCGATGCGAAACAAGTGCAGAGCTTTATGGGACATTGCGGATATTATAGACGATTCATTTACATGTATGCTATAATAGGCCAACCACTTTACAGGCTAATAGTGAACTTTGAATGGACAGAGGAGTGTGAGGAATCGTTCAAGAAATTGAAAGAGGCACTCATTACTGCTCCAGTCTTGAAATCACCAGATTGGGAGAAGATATTCCATGTGCATATAGATGCTTCGGCATATGCAATAGGATGCATTCTGGCTCAGCCAGAAGAAGGAAACATGGATTTTCCTATCTGTTACGCCAGTCGACAGCTCAACAATGCAGAGAAGAATTACACCACAACAGAGCGAGAAGGATTAGGAATGATATATGCTGTGAAGAAATTTCGGCATTATCTTCTAGCCAACAAGTTTGTGTTTTTTACGGATCACCAAGCTTTGCTCTACCTAGTGAATAAACCATGCAATACCGGGAGAATAGTGAGATGGTTCATTATCTTACTGGAATTCGACTTCACGGCAGTAGTAAAGAAAGGAAAAACACATCTTAGAGCTGATCATCTTTCGCGATTGACGAATGGAGAAGACCCTATAGGAGTAGATGATGACATGCCAGACGCGTACTTGTTCAACATAGAAATGATACCGAAGTGGTCTCAAAATGTCGTTAATCTATTAACCTATGGAGGAGAGTTCAATAGAAGAGAATACAACCAGAAACATATTGCTATTCAACAATCCAAGAATCTTCAATTGATTGCAGGAAGGTTGTATCAATTGGGAAATGATCATGTTTTACGACTATGCATCAATCCTGAGGAATATAATATATATCTGTGCGAAGCACATGTTCAGGAATGTGCATTTCATTGTTCAAGAAGGAACACATATAGGAATTTGTTACAATTGGGAGTCTATTGGCCAGGAATGAAAGAAAGCGTACATGAATATGTCACTGTATGTATTGTATGTTCATCAAAGCCGCCAGAAGAGTATTCGACATTATATCAGATAATGATCGCTCCGGAATGGAGTCAGTATATTGTTGAATATCTCACAAATAGAACTTTCCCAGAAGGAACGTCAAAAGCTCGTCAGAAATCTGTAGAGACAGAAGCTAGAGATTACGCTTTAATAGGAGATCAAATCTATAAGAGAGGTAAAGACAACCAGCTTAGGATTTGCGCATCAGAGTCTGAGTATGTGATAATCCTAGAGCAAGCTCATGGAGGAGTAGGTGGAGGCCATTTCTCAGGTGATAAGACAGCAAAACTTGTCTTAGCCGCAGAAATATGGTGGCCAACATTACATATGGACGCTGAGGAATACGTTAGACGGTGCGATGACTGTCAGCGGACCAAAGTACCACGTAAAAGAGATGATATGCCGCTTAGACCAATGATGGGGGCAAGAGCTTTTGCAAAATGGGGGATTGATTATGTCGGACCCATTTCACCTCCTGCATATAAGACTCATGCACAATACATCATTGTGGCAACAGACTATCTAACAAAGTGGGTCGAAGCAAAGGCAACTCAAAAAGCAGATGCCAGGACCACGGCACAATTTCTATATGAATACGTCTTTGTACGATATGGATTGCCAATAGAAATTGTGAGTGATCGAGGCACACATTTTATAAATGAAGTGATAGAGATCCTTCTAGATGAATTCATGGTAATCCATAGGAAATCAGGTAAACAACAACCAGAGAAAAAGAAGAAGCAGTGGCAACCAAAAGTTTCTACACAACCGGATTACTCTTCGACGAGGAATTCTCAACAGTGGATAAGGAAGACAAGCAATAATATAACAGCTCAACCTTGGGAAAAAACGGAGTCAAAGTTGGTATGGAGACCAAAAAAGGTTGTGCCAGAGAACACAAAGGTGGAAAACAGAGTCTTCAATACCAGACAACAGAGTGATTCCAGACAACAAAGGACAGTGAAACAGATCTGCATTTCAAAGAAGTTCATGACGGCACAAATCTATAGCAAGCAAATTTGGATCCCAAAGATTTGTAAACAGGAACTCCCTTCAGTACAATCAACGGAAACTCCTAGGTATTTCAAGTCGAGGAAATCAACACAAAGAACAAAGCAGGTTTGGGGCGCAAAGAGTTTGTGGCAAGCACAAGTGAAGCGGAAGCAGATTTGGATTGTAAAAAAGAACAACAAAGTGAAGAAGAATCCATCTACTGATTCTACTACCGAAGTGCCAAAACCAATCCAAAACCCGACCACCAATCCTTCAATCAAACAAAGAGCAGCTTTATTGGAAAGACTGTTGTATCATCGCTCTACAATTGCATTGGGAACTTATGACCAAAACAACTACAATGCTTCGCCCACAGACACTTCATAGTCGTCCGGGAGGACTCAGACTAGGAGGGGGGGAGGTATACAGGTATACAGGAGTTACAAAGCAGCTACAAGCGCCAAAAACAAAGAAAAACAAAAATTATATTACAAGGGCAGTGTCTTACATGATTTTGCAATTTTTATGTTTGATTGCGGATATTGATAATATTTATGCCCTTATATACCTTGTTTTGCAACAAGAAGAGATCAAATGATGAATTTGGGTCTCTAGACGTGTAAATATCACTAAATAAGAGTGTTTTTGGAGCTAAAAAGTAGAAAAAAGTGGTAATCCAAGTCCAGAAATCACAAATAAGTGTATATTCATATACACAGGGTTACCAGCTATTTATCGTGTATGTTTGTAATTTTTTGGCTTCAATTTGCTATTTTTCTTTATTTTTTATGATTTTCTTAATAAAAGTAAAAGAAAAATAAAAAAGCAGGTGAAATGAGATCGAAAAAAAGAAAAGAATAGACGGTGATGGTCCTAATGACAAGGGTAACCCATTGTAAAAATTGGGTACAATTCTGAAAAAGTTGCGGAAAGCTCGAAATGACAGAATTTTGGCAAAGTGGATAGATTTCTCAGAAACAGGTCAAACGGAGTCCAAATTGAGAAATTTCAAATCCTAAAGTGCATTTCACGACGAGATAGGAGCACATGTCAAATTTGGTAACAAGTGATCCGGGAAGTCCGAAGTTAAGTATTTTTCACTTCACTTTCAAGCTCATTTCCACTATTACCTTCTTGTAGAGAGCAAAGAGCACACAGGAGCATCCGACCTTCTACCGCCTTCTACGACTGCTACGAGAGCTCAGAGGACACCAGACATGAGAGGTAGACTCGTTGCCATAAGCTTTTGATGCTTATCGTTAACTTTTATCGCGAAAACTGACCAAAACCAAGAAACAAGAGCAGACAGGGAATGGGGAAGAATGCTAGGTACGGGCACAAACGCCTAACCAAACCTTGCAAGAACTTATAGGTGGGTTACCCTAACATAGAAGACGGGTTTCTAACACTCAAAGCTCGAGAAAGAACGACTGGAAAAACCCTAGGTCAACAGAGCCTGCAAGAGGCAAACAGGAAAAAGTTGTCGAAACGACACAAAACTTCTCAGGAAGCTTAACAACATCGAGGGAAATGCAACCATGGAGTATCTCCGGGTTTGCATCACCAAAAGTAGGTCGGAACAATCGATTCGTCGGCTGCGGACACACAAAGCGTCATTTTGGCATAACGGCTAAAATTGACGACCAAATGACATGAAACTTCACAAGCAGCTTCAAATATACATGGATGACTTATGTTTGCAAGCAAAATCCAAAAGAAATCTGATTCACTTACCGATGGTGAAAAAGACGCTTTCGGGCAACCAAATGGAGAAAGATGGAGAACGGGGAGCCAAAGTCAAGTTCAACCAAATAGGTGGCTTCATAACATATCCAATGAGCTGGAAATGCAACTCTCGAGAAGAAAAGTTGAAGAAATTCAATTCCAAGGCAAAAAGAAGACTTCGGAGACTGAAATGCCTATAAGGGGGCTTTTTAGCTAAACTGATGACTTTTTAAGTTGAAAACTAGTTAGCAGGGCTTAGGGCACTAGCACAAAGCATTCTTTGCACAAAAAGACCAACATTTCAAGAAAAGACATCATACGCGTATGATGTCTCACAGCATGATTTTCACATCCATTTCAACATTTGAGTGCATAGCCTCATTCCACATGTTAATCACATCCTATGAACCAAGTATCATGAGAATTGGAGTTAGAAAACCCAAGGAAAACCAAAAAGACGCAAATTAGGCCATAAAATTGATTTTTGGTCCTAATTTTGTCAAAATAACTCCAAACTCAATGAAACTTTGTAGGATTGTTGATTAACACATCTATAAGCTATCTGGAACCAAAAAGCACCATTTTGACACAAAAGACATCATACGCGTATGGTGTCTATTTGCACTTACAGAGCCAAAACTGCTCATTTGACATCATACATCCATTATATATATCTAATACATATTACATATGAAGTTTGGAACCATTTGGTCAAGTGGATCACCCCTTTTGCCCAAGTGAGAGAAAATCCTTCATCCAAAGCCTATTTTAGCCCAAATCCAACATACTCAAGTCCAAACCAAGATTTGAGTAGATATAGTCCTTCACTAGTACATGGGGAGTCCACAGAACCAATCCCATGCAAAATTGATGAAAAAGACATCATACGCGTATGATGTCTCCAGAGCCATTTTTAGCTCAAAATCTATCCAAACTTCATAAATCCACTGAATAAGCCTATTTAAACTCAAATCCAAGCTTATAGAGAAATTTGGTCCAAAAATACACTAAAAGACATTATACGCGTATAATGTCTCACTATGTGATTTTGGCACCTCAGGGCTTCAACCACCAAACAGAAGTGATTTACATGCCATTTGAAGGTGAACCACCAAGTTTTATCCAATTTGGATCATAAAATCCAATTTCCTTTCAAAATTTTGCCAAGAGCCTGAACTGGACTAAACTGGCCAAAACTTGACCAAATGGGATCCAAACTCAAATCCAAGCATATGATACTCATGTATACACTATCAGCTACAAGCACAACCAATATGAAGTCATTTTGACACAAAAGACATCATACGCGTATGATGTCTCCAGCATGATTTTGAGCCCAGTTTACATATTTTTTCACCTACCCTGCATCCTTAGGCCCTGAATAGCTCATGTTTCAATTTTCAAGTCATTTGAATAGTGAAAAGCTTCATTTCGGCTTTCAGTACTAAAAAGACGCTAACTTCTGAAATTGGAGTTACAGGATCCATGGATTCTGCCAAGTCATCAGCAACAAAGAGAAAAAGACCGACAATCAAAGATGCTCTTGCAGAAGCAGAACCCTTTGACATTCCAGCAGAAACCCTCAAGCCAACCAAAACTTGGGTGGAGGAAGCAGTACTGGAACAAGAGGGACTAAAGATCTACCAAGGGACTTTCAGAGATCCTCAAGGGCAAGCGGTGGATATACCGATGATCCCACAAGAATTGGTGGATTATAGCAGGTCAGAGAACATCAGCAGGTACCTGGAAAGGGCAGACTTGCACAGATTCTTCACCTCGAGACCATCAGGTGTAGATACAAGAAGAGTGTATGAGTTGGCAACCTCCATTCAGAAGGATGGGAAAGCCACATTGACAGCAATAGATGGAGAGAAAGTAGAGGTACAGATCACTCCACAGCTCATTGCAGATGCATTGAAGCTGCACAACAAAGGGAGCTCTGTCAGGGAAAGAAGGGAGGCTATAGAGGTTTATGGGTCCAAGAAACAGAATGCAACTTATGGAGATATGGCAGACCAAAGAGCGGCAACCCTTTGCCGACTGTATAACCAGTTTCTCCATATTTGCAGTAAAAGACCGCAAGTGTATACGACACCACCCCATGCCATTGCAACTACCATCACATGGGCATTGAAGAGCAATATGCCAAAGGAGGTGAATTACGCTCAACACATCCACGAGCAAGTAATTGCCATGCACAACGAGAAACCAAAGTATATAGGAGGAGATGAAGTTCTGACAAGAATAGCTTATGAAGCTATTGGAGCCAAAGATCAATGGCCAAAGGTTCCCTCCTAGAATGAGTGGCTTAGAGAAGCCGATGAGGAGGAAGAACAGCCTGAAGTATCCAAGAGGGCGTCTACAAGAGCACGCAGGAAACTAGAAATAGTTTCATAACCTGAAAAGAATGTGGATGAGCCGCTTATGAAGAAAGCAAAGAAGAAGGTTGCTCCCAAGCAAACCAAAAGTCAGAAAGCGGCAAGAATGGAAAGACTGGTGGAGCAGTTTAGAGTGGAAAGAGCCCTAAAGGGAGACTTTGAAGAAAAGTGGGTGTGAGACCCCACTAAAGTCGGAACTAGCTCAGCCAGGCCACATGTTGATCAATATGATCAATATATTAGAGCTTATGAGGAGTCAGAGGCTATACTGGAGCAGCAACCTGTCGAGCCATACACTGAAGAGGAAGTACAGCTTTTAAAAGCTGAGCTGAAAAAGGACGACAAGGGGAAGAAGAAAGTAGATGAGTCTACTGAACCTCAAGAGAAAGAGGGGCAAGCAAACAAAGGGAAAGCCAAGACTGAGGACAATCAGCCCTCCTTTACTGATGTACCAAGCCCGAAGAAGACGGAAATCATTGTGGAAGAGACCACAGTAGAGATGGACACGGTTGGTATGGAAAAGCCGGAGGCCGGGACCAAGGAAAAGGAGATAGATCCAATTCAGCAAAAGAAAAACGATTATGAGGATCAGGTAGCGATAGGGTACACTGAAGAAGAGGCCCTTGAGGCGGTCTATGGAATCCACCTACAAAAACAAGATGATCGGAGAGGGAAAGAGGAAAAAATAAAGAGTACAAAAGAGAGTGAAGAGAAACTGGACGAGCAGAACGTACTAGAAGAGCCGAAGCCAGTGGAGGTGGTGGCCGAAAAAGCTTTAGAGTTGACAGATGAAGATGAAAAAGACATGCACATGGTGCATGAGCTGCTCAACAAGATCAAAGAAAGATCCAAGGCAAAGGAAGTGGAGATTGGGACTGCCAAACAAAGGGAAGCCGAGTTGCAGAGGAAATTAGAGGATGCTATGACTGAATCTGAAAGTCATAAAGCATCACTCTACGATGCGGAAAACAAGAGAGACGGCTTGATACTCCAGCTAGCCGAGGCTTCAAGAGAAGTAACAAGTGCACAGGAAGCAAGGGAGCGGATGGAAGACGACTTGGAGGTGGCTAAAGATGAGCTCATTATGCTAAGGGAAAGAGTCGAGCTCCAAGAAAGAACAATCACTAGACTCAGGATTACCCCTAGAGCTAGCAGAGTAGGAACCGAACAAGAGGGAGCTCTTGTACCAGCTCTGGAAGACCAGGTCCGAAGCTTACAAAGAGAGCTTAGATTAGAGCAAGTGCAAAGGTTTCACATTGCGGAGGGATCATTGGCAGCAGAGGAGAGGCTCACTTTAGAAAATCAAACACTAAGAACAGATAATGAGACCCTCCGCAAACAGCTCCAAGATCTACAAGAGCAACAAAGAAGAGAGACAGAGACACCACAAGAAGAATCAGGTAGAGCCGCCATAGAGCTACCAGAAAGTGGAGAGGCAACCACAATTGAAGATCCAGCCCCAGTTCACGAGGTGGCCTCGACTTCAGGAATCTCTGAAGAAGAAGAACAAAGGCTCCATGAACAAATAGAAAAGTCAGCAGAGGAGAGTGCCAAGGCGGAAATGGAATGGGAGAGGAGACTCCTCATCTCCATTAGACTTCAGGGATTAGACACAAAAGTGCTCCATGAAGAGTGGATGCAACCCAGCCTGCCTTTCCCTTTGATGAAGTTTGAAGTGATAAAAACAAAAAAGAGAATAGAGGAGGAGCAGTATGTCGCTCTTTACGAAGGCGACATCACAAAAGAGGAACAATCAAAGAAGATTGTAGATTCGCAGCCTAGATGGAGGAAAGGTTGGCTGAACAAATACCCAGCCTACCTCATCTACTTGGTGGAGGCACCAAAGGAGATTCGGGAGAATGCAACCTTCTGCCCGGTGCCAAGAGTCAGAAGCTGGAAAGAGCATGGCAGGATTGCAGAAAAGAAGCCAAATTGGCTTAATTACCCCAGGATGCCAGGACCAAAGGCAGGAGAGAGAATAGGTAAAGCCTACATGGTGAAAACCCTAGCGGGCACCATCAAGCTCTTTACTGGCTCTCCTGACCTTTCGTGTCAGATGCTCAAGAAAATTTGCAGGACTCTCTTAGCTTGCATTGAAGTGTTCGCGCCAGATAAAGCCACGACCTCGAGTCTACTATCGACGGCCGACACAGTGACTGATATGATGTATGATCTTTCATTGCAGCCTTCTCCAAAAGTGTTGCACCTACTATACCAAAGGATTATGTTTTTGCCTAGCTTCCACATGCAAACATTCGAAGAAGCTTTCTACACCGGCTTTTTCACCCACGAAAGCAAAATATTTGGCCCAACCTTGACCATCGGCAACCTACGATACGAATCACATTTGCAGATACTCAAGACGACAGGACTTTATTGACCAAGCATAAAAGTCATGTCAGGGACGACATGAACACGGAGGGGGGGAGTGTTGAGCCAGCAGAGCCAGCAGAGGATCACACCCACATTTTTGCTCACACTCATCCTTTTTGTAACCATTGATTGTAATAAATGTCTTTCCGACATTGATTTTGAATGGAGCCATTCATTAAGTAACGGGACTCAATTGAGTTTCCAGCTTGTAATCCCGAAGTAATTTCACTTGCCGATGTAATTAGTTAGAGATGTTCTCACCTCCAAGGCTGAGGTATATAAGCCAAAGTTTTTGTAACCTAAGGGGATTCAGTTTTTAATCAAAGTGAGTTTTTGAGCGCCGTGACTGTGTCTGAGAGAGGGAGGGAGAGAGAGAGAGAGTCTTATCTACTTGCTACGCGAGCTACGGAGCCGCCATTGGAGAAGCGACACCGCCATTGTGTTAGCAACGGCGAGAGCTACGCACTGATACCAAGAGTGCGCGCTATCGGCTTCTATGTGTGGTAAGTTCCTACGAGCTTCGGTGTGAGTTTTCTTCCAACTCGTGTGTCGGAATGGAGTGTGCAGCATATCTATAGAACCACAACGAGTAGAGCTACACATTGGTACCATCCGGGTCAAGTTTCGATCACCTGTATTTTTTGGCCTGTCTTCATACGCGTTTGCCGCACGGAGTGGTTATAGGTTGATTTTGCAGTTCAAGTCTTTAGGGTGTTGTTCTTACCTAGTGTATAGACTTCCCCTTAAGTTTGAGATCGATTCAATGATTCTAGATCCTGTTTCGTATAGCATTCGTTCGTAGTACGGATTTCAGTCGCTTGCGTATTCTAGAACTTAGATTTGATTTCCTTAGTAGTGATTGTCATTAGAAGGTCGAGTAGGTGATTTGACACCCACCTAGTTTTTTCCATGCGCCTGCGGGTCAAGCTCCGTCCTCGTCTGACAAATTCTGTTGTTGGTTGAGTTCTCGCTATTTAGCTTCTGCTAGCGGCGTAACCGCCTTAACACCTACCTCAAGACAGATCACACATACGCTCAATCAAGGTAATACTGGACTTGAAGGCTCACTACAAGCACGTCATCGACACCATGCTGGGTGGGGACCAGTTTTTTGAGGTTCTGGCATCAGATCAGCCATTTGTCTTACCTTTGGTACAAGGCAATGTACCGTTTGAAGTTTTAATCTATGTCCTAGTATAAGAGGATATACACGCCTCCTTGTAAAGGAAAAAAAAGAAAAATTGCAAGCTAATCAGTGTGTCTTTCTAGCTCTCTCTCAATAATCATGGCAAGTGTATCATTTCCAACATTTAAAGGAAAGAAGGGGGAGGATTTGGTAACAGACTTCCTAGATGACTTTGAAGTAGCATGTGTAGTGAGCAACAAAGATAAGGATGAATCCCGGGTTAGAATCTTTAAGCATCTCATGAAGTTAGAAGTTAGATTGTGGTACAATGCACTTCCACAAGCAACCAAGGATGACTGGAGCCCTTAAAAACCGCTTTTAAGACGCACTTTGGGGGAGATACCACTTCGGAGAAGTTGTGGGACAAGTTGAGAGAGTTGAAGCAGGAGGGTCTTTTAGAATACGCCACCTATGAGTCCAGATTTGTGGATTTGTGGGAACGGTGGGTTGAGTCACTGGCAAAGGGGTAAGCTGCACCCGATTTCCTAAAGAAAGACCGGTTCACGCATGGCTTATGGCCGCTTCTCAAGGAGAAGGTGAAGGGTAGATTCCCAGCTACGAGTTAGCCGTTGAGATTACTCCCCTTAAGGACAAGAAGCTGCGAATGAAAGCCAAAGAAACCGAGTCAACAGAAGCAGGGACATCCTGCAGACCAACAACCACGACAACCACCATTCCACCACCACCACTGGCTCTTGGGGTAAGAGATGACCAACAAGATATGTTGGCCCATATTACATTAGGGCCAAAAACGACTCAAAAAGGGCTGTGTAAGGAATTGGTTAAATTACTAATTAGCAGAGCCGTTTGTGGTCAAAACGGCTCCAAATTTGTTCGTTTTGGTCATTTAAAGCATATCTACGCAATCTAAAGTGTATCTAGGTACATATCTCTAAATATTCAAAAAGATATTGTTTTCCTCACATTCCTTTGTGGCTCACCTCGAAATTTGTTGTCATTTACTTTACTTGGTGGCAAATAGTTGTTTCCACTTTTGAATCTCTCTTTTTTCTCTCACCTTTTGCGAGCTTTATCTCTTCTTCTCTGATGCACCTTGTTCTGCTGCTACGTTATTTCCATTATACTTTATACTCCTTCATTACTTACAATGACTAATACATCTTCCATTAGTGATAACCGCAAGTTTCACTTGAACATTAAGCTAAGCCAAGAATATGCTACTACGCGGAGTGTCTATCAAAGACCAGTTACAACTGCAAATGAAGCACAACAACTTCGCAAACAAGGGAAAGAAACACATTGATATATGGATAGATGGGAGCTTGTATCCACCGGATCCTAGCATTGGAAGGTATCCATCTTTTCACACACCTCATGATTTGATGAGATTTGTTGGTGATGGGGTTGATGGCTTACTAGGATATAGTTCTAGGTTATCTCATTTACACATTACATTCAATATCTCCAAACTGTTTTGTCTTCAAATGCAACAAGAATTTTAGAACTTGAAAACCAAATAGCATCTCTAAAATAAGAAAATCACCAACTTCAGACTTTAAAAGAAACTCCAATAGGATTAAGAGCACGAGTAAAACGAATGAGAGATGTAGTAAACTTAACAGAAGGTTATGGACAAAGAAAAAAAAGATTAAAGATTACTAGAGAACATGTGACTAATCTTTTACGATTTGATATGTCCAATGTTCAAGAAAGGGTGAGATTTTTAAATGAGGTAATGAACAAAAGTGATATTCTTAAAGTTTTGAAACCTCCTAAAAATCAAACTCAAAAGAAATTGGTATTTCAAAGTTTACTGAAAGATATGGGTTTACTGGTCCAACCTTCTCAAATGCAAGAAGTTAAACTTAACAGAAGGTTATGGACAAAGAAAAAAAAGATTAAAGATTACTAGAGAACATGTGACTAATCTTTTACGATTTGATATGTCCAATGTTCAAGAAAGGGTGAGATTTTTAAATGAGGTAATGAACAAAAGTGATATTCTTAAAGTTTTGAAACCTCCTAAAAATCAAACTCAAAAGAAATTGGTATTTCAAAGTTTACTGAAAGATATGGGTTTACTGGTCCAACCTTCTCAAATGCAAGAAGTTTGTGACACTGTGGGGGTGAGTAGAAGGGGTTACAGGGCCATCTCTAAAACCTGGTTTAAGGTTTTAAAGTATTACAAGATTAAAGCTTTTGGGTTGCCTAGGCCTCACAATGTTGGGAAAGTTAGGACTCTATTGAACGAAGAAATACCCGAACATTTTGGAGAGTACTATCATATAGAAGGAACGATGCCATATGCAAAACAGAAAAAAAAATCTTCTTTTGAGTATAATGTTTTTAATAACATTTGGATGAATATAAAAAATCTTCAATCTGCTATGGTGAGATACTATAATATGCAAGAAGTAGATTGTGAAGGAAAACTTATATTTGTTCTGAAATTAGATGAAGCTCAAATTCAAAAATGTCAAAAAATGGAAAGAGTATCCATATCTCTTATGAATAGAGCATTGGACTATAGCCAGGGTAAGCTTGATTCCCCATACCACAAAACTCAATCACAAATGGAGCTTTGGTGGATCGGAGTAGCTCAAATATCAGTAGAAAATCACGATACATTGAAATGGCTGTTTTTGCAGACCGATATCCCTTCTGTTATATAGGACCAAAATGCATGTGAAAAACTCTGTGTAGATGTCATGGGTGACTTTTTTGTAGAATGACACTTGAGTGCCGACCTAAAAGAATTAGAGTGCATGTTTGTTGTATGTGGAGGTGCCAATACCAAGTATCCATGTCTATATTGCATGGCAAACACTGGAACAAAAGGATGGCTTGCAGAACACGAGGTTGGAAAAGCACCATCGAGGAATAGTGTGAACGTCATCGACTATCCATCCTCTTCTATGATTTGGGATCCAATTCTAACAATAGATTTAAAAAATGTACATATATGTACAATGCATGCAAAGATTAGAATCTTGGACAAATTGCTTGACTATGCATATTCTATTAAGCCAACTAAACTTGCAGACGAGTGCATAGAAAAATGCAAGGCTTTGCTCTCTCAAATGGGTTTTCATGGTGGTCAAGTGCATCTAAAAAAAGATCCAACTCTTTCAAAAGGAACCGGTGATGTTTTTCAAGATGTTTCAATGGGTGGAGCAAAAGCCAAAAGATTTTTAACCATGACAACAAACAAGTTGATGCTATGTGGAGCTGTTGGAAGGATCTTTGTGTTATAACAACCAATGTCAAAAGTAGACCAGATGTAGCCAACAAACGCATAGAAGTGTGGAAGAAGCTCGACAATTTTATGAAAGTTTTGAGACAACAAGTTAGCCCTGCTACCTATGCAGATAACTTTAAAAAGACAATAAAGTTTTTAATAACTGCTATTACAGATGCTTGGGGAGCAAAAGACATCACATATTACTTGGTGAGTATTCAATTACTTTCTAAAGTCTGGATAGTATTTTACTTTGCATCCTATTGAGTTCAACTCACTTTTTTTTTATTTTTAGCATATTCTGTACCTGCATGGACATATTTTGCAAAACAAGGACCCCTTACAACATGGAATACTCAGGGAATGGAAAAATCTCACTATCAAGCGAGGACTTCTTTTTTCAAATGTACAAGAAAGGGAGGGGGACAAAGAAGAAGCAATGCACTAAAGGAATTATTCAATTGGTTCTATAGGAGGCAATTACAACGGATGAGATCAAACAACCATGCTGCTCAACCACAGATGGAGATTAATGCTTTACTTTGAAACTTTGTACCAAATCTTTCTAAAGAGATCCAAATTAAAAAAGGGATTTTGGTGCAAAAAATTGTCAAATTTACATTAGTTTTTGATTATTTTTTTATCTCTAGGCACGCCACCCCTATATCTCAAAAACTTTCTTCTTTTATAGCCCCCAAGAAGGTTGACATTTGTCTCCTCAACTGCTGCTGCATAGCTAGAGTAGCAAAGAAAGTATCCTGCTCTTGAAGCATTGAATCTTGCAGCATATCCAAATATTCAAAGTGTTGCTACTCTCTCAAGTAGCATGATCTTGTTTGCATTGATTTGAAGGGGAGTGTACCCTAAAAACCATGACAATATCTTCAGTGCAAACATTGGCAACTAAGGATCTTCAGAATACTGCATGTGAAAAGCACAGAAGGTGGCACTATACAATGTAGGCATGTAGTGCATGAGAGAGGAGGCATCCCTTCTTGAAGAGCTCTCTACTGCTTTCCCTCTCGAGCCTTTAGCTCTCCCAAGAAAATTGTCTTTGTCAAGGAGTTCAATCTGCAAAACAAGACAGAATGAGTAATTAAAACAAAATTGAAAAAAAAGAAAGATTTCAGAAGGGAGATCACCTTTTGCAACTCATCTTCAACAATGACTGTTTCTTGAAGGAGATTGCATGATCCGGTCATCTCTCTTATGTCAACTTCCTTTCCAAATTTTTTCAGCTTAAAGTCTCTGCCAAAAGATTGGATGCCAAGATCAACAAGCCTCTTCCCAAAATCCTCATCTTTGAGGGAAGGTTTCTCCTCTTCCACTCTTCTCATGCATAGAGAAAGTGCATCAGGAGCACGTAGAAAATCTTTATTGGATGTCTAAAGATCAAGTGTCAAAAACTCCTCTTTTGACTCTTCTTCTCTGTCAATAAAATCTTTGGCCACCTCAAAAGCTTCAGAAATGGTTGCAATACAGTAGTCCTCCCTCATATTAAGCAGACACTGGATATGATGGAGAGGGATATACTCTTTTACAGTGATATAGAAGTAGGGAAGGTTTGGAGTAGTAAGGGAAGCTTCAGACACCTCTACCTCATCTGTTAGCTCATTAATGACAGTACTAGCTCTAAATTGAGCCACATCAAAATTTGCACTCTCCTGCTCCTCAGCTGCAACATCAACTTCTTCCTCTTCTAGAATTTCACTTTTCTCAAGCTGCAAAACTATGGAAACATTTTTATTTGTTGCCTCTTCATCTGTATTTTTCACTTCATCAACTTTGCCTTGCATGTCAACTTTGAGGAACAAAAAGAAAAGAAAGGTAACTTCTTTTGGAACAAGGTTGCAAGGCTTTAAATGTAATTGACAAGAAATGGTAGGTAGACAAACAAAGGAAGTCTTCTTATAAAATCTTCCAAACCTCCTTGTTACTTTGCCTTTCTCAATCGAGTTGGTAGTAAATTCGGCTAGATGGCAATAAGTCTTGACATCTAAAACCAAACACTTGCCTTCAACTGCCTCTTCAAACTCTTTGAATTCTTCTAACAAGATGTCCTTCAAATGGTCTAACAAAGCTACAAGATCAAACACAGGGTTGAATATTTCATATGCTTTGGTGTACACTTCCATGTCACCACCATCCATCACAGCAACCAATAGTTTCTCACTTGGACTCTCCTCCAAAATCTCCTCCTGACCTTCGTTCATGGTAGAGGAAAAGTCGACCGGTGAAGCTACTAGATACAGGGTGAAGGTCGAGAAATACACGCAAAGTGATATATAGAGCGATAAGGGGGAGGGTTAGACGATGAGCAAAGCGCCCGGCACTGGGTCTAAGAACCTCACTAGCACGCCCAAACGAAGCGATAGGGGTGAGTTCCAGGATGTGCAACTTGCTCGGATCGCATCGTGTCGGAGCTGCCAACTAGAAGCCCAAACCATGCGATAGAGGCTCCACCCGACGTTTGCAAACGGGTACCGGTGCGTCATGCGGGATGAGGGGACTTTGAGACACCAAAGCGACGCGTAGCTGCCAATTAGAAGCCCGAACCACCCGATAGAGGCTCCACCCAACGTTTGCAAATGGGTATCCACGCGTCGTGCGGGACGAGGGGACTAGTAGAGGGAAGTAATATCTCGCGTCGTGTGGGACAAGTAAACGTGTAACAATAATAAAATTCGAGACCAAGCTTTATATAGGGTGCAAAATATTGCCGTTATTGACACATGTCAGCCATGCAGACGTGCCACATGGATTTCTTACAATGGTCGTTGTACGGACGGTTGGATGTATATAAAGCTCTCACGTGCTCATTTTTTACTTTCCCCCATACCTCATATTCGCGTCGTGTCTTCCTCCTAAACTACCCGCACTTCCTCCCATCGACCCATCCGCACTTTCTAATATCTTTCTTCCACCTACCCGCGCTACCCATCCTCGCCCAATACGATGCGATACGAGCTAGTCCTAGACAGTGGGTGGCCAAGCTATCGCGTCGTGTGGTTGTCCACTTCCCATTTCCAAGATCAGCTGCTTTATAAACGACGCGACTCGGATGTGTTCTAGCGTGTGGGTGGACCGACTATCGCGTCGTGCAGGTCTTATGCCTTGATTTATTGGAAAGGTCAAAGCTTCACATACCCTCTATCGCGTCGTTCAGTCTTCTTGCTTACTTTATTGGCAAGGTCCAAAGCTCACATACGACGCGATACATGCATGTTCTAGAGTGTGGGTGAGCCCTCTATCGCGTTGTGGAGGTCTTCTTGCTTGATTTATTGGAAAGGTCCAAAGCTCACATACGACGCGATACAGACATATTCCAAAGCGTGGGTGACCCTTCTATCGCGTCTTGTTGGTGTCTCTCCCCAATATCATTTGCTTCACATACGGCGCGATAGGTACATCTTGTAGATTGTAGGTGACCCATCTATCGCGTCGTGCGGTGTTTTGTGACCCAAATGGCGAGGACAAAGCAGACTGCAAGGAAAGTATACCAAGCCCCAACTGATCCAGAAAAAGATGATTTAGAGAAAGATCTAGAGAAACCACCGCCTCCACTACCTCGTCAGAGGCCCATTTCTAGAAAAAGATTGAATTATCAGGTCAAATCTTTAAGAGAAATAAGAAAAGCACAAAAGTCTACTTGTCTACTGATTCCAAAGCTATCTTTCATGAGAGTTGTCAAAGAGATATCAGATAGACTTGTAAGCATGATGAATATCAAAATTGTTGTCTCAGTAAGGTGGTAATCTCAAGCTATGATGTGCCTTCAGGAAGCTGCTGAGGATTTTCTTATAGACTTTATGAATGATAGCTACATTGCAGCTGCATTTGCTCACAGGGTCACACTTATGAGCAAAGATTTTGTGCTTGTGTCAAGGCTGAGGTACAATTTTGATAAGGCTCTTGAGCTCATTCCTAATAAGGATCTTAGAGCCTTCCAAATTTTAAATATCCCTCCTTCCAGGAAACAGAAAGATTCAGAGGTTGTCATTGAGGATGTTACACATGAGTATGATACAAGAAAGGCCCAAGATATCAAAGCAGGAAAGGAGGTTGAGAGGGAGCAAGACATGATATCAGAGGATGCTATCCTTAAAGAGAAAGCAGAAATTTTAAGGGCATCCAACTCTCTTCTTTATGAAAAAGTTACAGGCCAAATGGTGGTGGATGTCTCCTTGTTTGGAGATAATGATGCGTATTTGGACATATTCCCTCAAGACACAAGAATGCTTGTAAATCTCAACATTGATCTTGGTGACACTGTGCTCTTTATATGTCTCAGGTATGTGTTGCTCCTTTGCTAATTATTAGTGCATGTGCAAGGCAGGCACAAGGGGCTCATTGGGGCTTGTGTTTTCCATACTTGACCCCCTAGTGACACAGTGCCTTTTTAACAAGCAAGGAACCCTGACAAGTTTTTTTGAAAAATTTAACATGCTGACCTGCAATTACATATTATACCTCTATGTTGAAGGGTAAATCTTAACTCCTTACATGTTATTTTTAACATTTTGTGGTATTCTTAGCTAATTGTTATTTTTTTTGTAGAGGACATTGGAGTCTTATTATCTTCAATCTTTTGGAGAAAGATATTATATTTATGAATTCATTGTCAAGTATCCATGGGAGAAGTAAACTGTAAGTATGAATTATAATCTATGCTTGATGGCCCATTGTTTTCTATTAGTAGCTTTTTGATTCAATGTCTTCTTGTAGTGCTACCAAACTTATTGTTGGTCACGTGAGTACCACAAATAAGGATTACAATATAGAAGCTTTCAAGTACTACAATCAAAAAGTGCCTTTACAGACAGACTCAACATCTAGTGGATAGAGGGTGCTTGCCAATTCATGGAGATATCTTAAGTCAAGGTGCCGGATGACTACACTCAGTGTAAGTGTGTGGCTCATGTATTTATTTGGATGTATTAACTATGTATGTATGTACTCATGTCCTTTAATTCCTTTTTCTATTCTTTTCAGTTGCATGACTATCCAGAGTCTTGGGTCATGTGGGTGAGAGAGAAGGCTGTTTCTATGGTTTTGGAAAGATCAATAAATCCAAGTGATCCAAAATCTCCTTTGCCACCAAAGAAACGTAGAGCAACCAAAGGTTTGGATGCAAAGAAAATGGATCAGAAGAAGAAAAGTCATGCAAAGAAGATCCATACAAAGAAAAAGGATCACAAGAAGAGTCCTACAAAGAAGAGCCATGCCAAAATGAGTTCTGCCAAGGGGAAGAGTCCCACCAAGAAGAAGAGCCCTGCAAAAAAAAGTGCAGATACAAAGGGCCATCCTTTCCACTCACCATTGAAATTCAAGGTTCAAAAGCGTCGTACGCTTAAGAACAGTAAGGGAGAGGCACCTAGCTCACCTTTCAAGCTACCATTCATGCTGCCAAAGAAGGTTGCCAAGTCACCCAATCAAGCTAGTCCTTAGGAGCCCAAAGCACCAACCCCTGACAAGTCACCCGTGCCAAGCCCTGAGGAGCCCAAGTCACTACCACCACCCACTCCTGAACTTTCACCCCCTTCTAAACACAAAAGAAAAAGGGTCTCTGAGGATGCAGAATCCTCTCAGGAAAAAAGAAAAGTGGAGTTTCATGATTGATTAATCCACAAAATCTATGTACACTTTTGTTCATTTTGTCCATATGAACATATATATACCCTTTGGTGATTCATAATTTTGTACTTCAAATACTTAATACCAACTATCGATTCTTAAATGTGTATCATGATGTCATGTAAGTTTAAAACAACATAAGTAATGTTCACAAATAAGGTAGAGAAAAGATAAATATATTTGAAAAATAATTACAATATTGAACTTGTTTTTTCAAGTCCTTTGGCTCAAATACAACTCTTTTTGGGGGAAGGCATGTGATGCAAGAGGTTGAATTCTCCATCCTTGTGCTCACCACAATTTCATCCACTTTGAATCTATACTCGGGAGATGTTTCATCAAGAAACTCAAGAGATTCTATAACATCATTTAGTCTCCAATTTGTTGTTACTATCAGGCTTCAATACTCGGTGTGTGGATGGACAATTTTCCTTAGAGTCGAGAGGAACTCAGCTACCTAATTTGCTTCTCCATCTCCTATAGTGGTAGCCCAGAACGGAGTATTGACGACATAGTTGATATGAGATAGACATAGAATTTGGGCTTACTCTACAACTAATATTATCACCAATATGGAAATTTTCTCTGGTGCTCCATCTGTCTTCAAGTACATTATCCAGTTCAGTCATAGAAAGTCTTCTATTAAGCCACATCGTCTTTGTCCTCTACAAGTCCATTGTTTTGAAACATGCCACAAAGACATGCATAGGAAAGAACCATTGAACTTTAATCCTTCTTGATATCCTGCACGGAGACATAGCTTTAAGGATGTCTTCTTTGATCTTGGATTTGAAGCTTGATATAGTACATGCATCAGGAGCTTCCCAGTCAAGTGAACTTATGGTGGGAACGGGTAACTAATGTAGTTCTCCATATGCACCTTCTCCTTATGGAACTTTGTATTCTGCAAAATAGACAAACAAATCCATTGTTTTGTAAAAGGAAGGTGGCTTGTCAGCATACGTAGCATCTGCAATCCCTTTATGCATTGCTTTGAACGTCCCACTTAGACTCTCCACAGGATTCCATTCCAGAGCTGTTGAAGGAAATATATCTGGAATGGAATCAAAAATGAAAAATTCACTGTATCAAATGGTTTTTTTTGTACTTACAGTAAGAATGCAGTGTGGGATGTTCTTCCCAATCTAACTCCTTGGCCATGTACACATGTTGAACCTTAGCTAGCCATCCATTGTCGGTCACTTTGAAAGCAAGAACACGACCTTTCCAATGGTTTTTTACTTTATCGCGTTTAGTTCTCTTCACTCTGTGTACACCTTTGCATGAAGGAAGCATTGTTACCCAGTCATTCACACGAAAAGATATGGGCTTCCAAAGACCATCCTCTCTAACGTGCAAGAAGTTAGAGAGGACATCCTTAAAACTTCTTGTAGCTTTAAGGATGTCTTCTTTGATCTGGGATTTGTAGCTTTAAGTTATGTTATGTGAAGGGCGACGTGCAAAAGACGCCATGGAAACTCAGAGATTAGAGAAGAAGAAAGAAAGTATAGACGGAAAGACTTAAACCTCTCACAAACTAGAGAGAGAGCGAGAAAGGTATACGTTTGAAAAAAGTAGGTGATTTTTCATTAATGCCCTTGTTTTGAGAGCCTTCTGACATAGATTTCGTATCTTTTGACAACGCTTTTGTGAAATATAAAATAGAATAAAAGATGAGACTTCATTACTTTGAGCCGCAAATTTAATGAGCTCTCTCACCGAAAGCACCCAAATATAGCAGTTTCAGCCTTATGATCAAGACATTTAGCGGTTCTCTGTCAAAATAGGACCACCAAAATCCACAATAGACGAGACAAGAGTGCCATACTTTTGTATACGTGTCAAATAACTATTGGAATATTCCTTAATCCTTAGATTAACAAATAGCCCTTTTTGAATCGTTTTTGGCCCTAATGACTGACCAACTAGAATTTGTCTGTCCACTTGATACAACAAGGAGGGAATCAAGAAAGAGATCAAGACCCTGGAAGAGCACAACAAAAAAACAGAGAGTATCAGTGCTACAACTGCGAAGAAGATGGTCACGGTATGTACTACTGTCCCAAACCACGACAAAACTATAATAGAGGAGGTAGGAGGAACCAATTGTCACCCCCTAGAGAAAGAACACCCCCACCTCAAGAACCAGCCCCACCAACAAAAATTCTATGCCCACCCCAGGCACCATCACAAGAATCCATTCCACCTCTTCCATTATCACCACCACCTAATCGCCCTGTAAACATCATAAGGCTAGAAGAGAAAGGAAAATCAGTAGTAGTAGATCGACCCAGAGCAAAGGAGAGGGACAAGGGTAAAGAGAAGGTAGAACCGTTTGAAGCCATTACCGTGAAAAGAGCTAGGAGGGAGAAAGCCACACAATCAGATGATGAGAGAAGCATGAGAGGAGAGACTAGCAAGAGGCCATCCAGGCCACGACACAAATTGGACATCACCGACTTCCAATAAGGAGAAAGTTCTAAACCCTATGATCTAACGTTGGATGTGGCAGAGCAAGGACCAAAGATTACATGGCCACAACTGCTACATCTCGCACCAAAGGTAAGGCGGAAATGGTCCAAAATGGTGAGTACAAGACACTCCAAAGCAAAGGTAGCCGAAGCAATTTTGGGTTGCAACATGGACGACATCCTTCCAACTATCGACGTCAACATAAAAGGGAAGAGAATTGGGAATACCTACATTGATGGAGGTGCACAAATCTGTGTGATGAGCGAAGCTATGATGCTTCATTTAGGGCTTGAGGTTGATAGGCCTTCTCCATGCCAGGAAAAGATGGAAAACAACGCAAAGGTAAAGTGTGTAGGTGTGGTAAGTGATGTGAAGATAAAAGCTTTCAACACCGAGGTAGAGATAGATGTTTTTGTAATGCCTACTAAGGGGGAGGGCTATCCACTAATCTTGGGAAGGCCATGGTTGATGGCCATGAAGGCAAAACAGGACTAGGGCACTGGCCTTCTATGCATGACCGATAAGAAAGGGGAGACAATCTACTACGACATGAATTGGCAAGCAGAAGCAAATGAATCTGAAAACATCAGCAGATGAAACCACTAGCGAGTCTTCCACTTCTGAGGAGGAGACCACATCCACCGATGAAAGTGACATCTCCATCGATGAAAGTGACAGCTCCATCGATGTGATGCGCGTCATCATAAAGGATCCACAAAGGGTAAGCACAACTGGTAATCCGTCACCAGAAGGGAAACACAATGAAAAGGACAACAAATCACATGGCCTAGGAGAAGGTAGGTTGAAGGGTATGTTGTCCACGGAATTAACACTTGAGGAGAAAGAGAGTTTTTTGCAAATGTTGATGGGATTTCCTGACCTATTCATTGAAAACTATGAAAGAATCATAGGCATAATAGTGGTGGAACATCATATTAAGCTGAAGAAGGGGTAAAATCCATTGTGCAGAAGCTACGACGACTGGGGGTCATAGAAGAAAAGGCACTCCTGGCCGAGGTAAGGAAGCTGTTGAAAGCAGGATTCATCTATCCTGTAGAAAACTCCCAGCCAGAGAGATGAGGTTCTAGGGAACGAATGGAAGACACCATTTTTTTCAAAAAAAAAAAGTCTCCCTCTCTTTCATCATGATCTGTACTCTCTCTCTTATTCCCCCCCTTTTTCTTCTTTACCCCACACACCTCTCTCTCCTTCCCCTTGCTTTCTTTCCACCAGCAGGCCGAGCCTGACACCCCCCCCATTTTTCCATCTTTCCCCTCTCTCTATGACCTCTTTCCCTTCCCCCTTCTTTCTCTTTTTCCTTCCTCTCTCTCGTTGTCTCTTACGGTGTGTGTGAAAAATCCATAAGGGGAGCCTAATAATACATCATTATATATATATGTGTGTATATATATATATATATATTCCACCTTTGACTGCATCAAGAACCCCCCCCCCCCTCCTCGCTCAAATGGCCGAAAGCCTAGCCTATCACCTCACCATCTCACACCCCCCTTGCACGTACTCTCGGACCAGGCCATAGGCCGCATGGGATGACCCCTCTCCCTCAACCCCCTCACCCTCTCCCACACCTTCTTAGGCCCGCCATCGCTCACTCTCTCACACTCTCTCTCTCTCTCGCTCTCGGTGTCACCGTAGACAGGCCTGCAGGTGCAGGGCGCTAAAGCTCTCATTACACACACACACTCTCACCCCCCCCCCTTTTCAGTGTTGCCGCCGCTCGTCGCTCCCATCTCCCTGCGCAGTAAAACCATATATATATATATATATATATATATATATATAATATTATGCACTTAATAAAAAAAACCCCACCTCCTACTCCCGTTCCCACACACTCATACAAACACACCATTTATTCACACACATTCACCCACATACACACACACAAAACTATACATACACATACAACATACATACACCCATACATGCACACACGCATATACGCACTCACAAAAAAAAAAAGGAAACTATCGACACCAACATCAAAGAAAAGAAGGAGGCCAACTCGCGCGTCGCCAACACCAAAACAAGAAGTAGCGCCAAAGGCACGCCCCGGCCATCATTGAAAGGAGGTAATTCAAAACATCTCGGCTTCTCTTCACAAAAACCGACTCCGGCAATACTAAAACCTCACACCGACCACCCGAACCATCGATAAAACCCTTGTAAATACCCTAAGACCCCACTCTTCCCTAATAACCTAGCCATGGCTAGTGGATTGTAAAAAAATCTACCCATCCCACTCTGTCCTCTCTCTCTATCTCTACCTTCTCTCTCTCTATCTCTCTCACTAGAGAGGCATCTAGGCCTTCTACAAAAACCAGAGGTTATTTGCAATGACCAGTGGTGTTGGCGGATACACCGCAACGGACGTCAGCACAGCGAGAACTCACCTAACAACATTTGTCAGCTAAGGACGAAGCTCGAACCGCAGGTGCGTGGAAGCAAGCATAGGGTGTCAACCTACACTCGACTGACTCTTGACTACTTCCTACAGAGGTCTCTACCCAATGTCTAAGTTACAGCCTTCAGGAGTGCATAAGAAGAGATTTCCTACAACGCTTTCAAGCGTCAAATACCCATCAAACGTTCTCTAAACGCTACGGAACTTGAAGGACACCCTATTAACACCAACAGGTCGCTCTCCCTAAGGTCCATGAACGAAAACCCCAACCCTAAACACCTGGTGCAAAATCACGTAGGATGTCTGGTTGAAATTTGCAGGTCTTCCTTTTCGAAAACGAAAGTGCCTAATGTGTAGCTCTACTCAATGCGAATGTGTGGATATGCTGAAATGCGAAAACAGACAACCTATGCTCACCGAATCACCAGATATAGCTTGTGGGTCGAGCTCTCAAATCCAGCTCGTACACACGCAATGTAGGTATTGGCGTGTAGCTCTCTTCGGGGGCAACACACTTCTCCGCACTCGATTCCAACCACCGGTGTGCGCGTAGCGTCAAGATAAAACTCTCACTCTCTCTCGTACACAGAGTACGCTCACTCACACATATAAAACTTAAAAATGACAAAGGTTTTTCTCATTAAGGTCAAAAGTGGTATAAATAGCTTACAATCTCAAACCCTAATGTTCCAATTTAACCATTCACTCAGTCTAAATGTCAAAAATGGAATACAATTTGGAAACTTTTGCAAGGCCAACTATTTACAAAGGTGAAATGACGGTTTTTCTCAGTTAAAGAATAATTACAAAAAATAATATCCTGTCGGGCAATCATCCCCTGTTCGGTGTGTCCAGTCGCTAACACTCCGCCCCTCCTAGTACAAGGATGTCCCCGACATGGCAGTAGAGCTGCTTCTTTAGTGTAGGCTTTCACGTATCTTCAGAAGAGACTCATATCGCACATGCTAAGCCAGTAATGTTGGGCCGAATATTTCTGTATTGATGCCAGAAGAAACCGGTGTAGAAAGCTTCTTCAAAGGCCTAGAGGTGATACAAAGGCAAAAACATGATTCTGATAAAGGGCATGTATCACCTCATGAGAAGGCTGAGCAGACAGATCATATGCACATCTATACGTGTCTTGGAAGAAGAAGATGTTGTTTGTTGCTTGTCCTGGTTTAATGGTTTCAAAAACCGCCAGAAGGGTTTTACAGATTTTTCTAAGCATGATGCAAGAGAGGTCAGGCGAGCCAGTGAGCAATTTAATGGTGCCCATTAGGATTTTCACCATGTATTGCTCACTCATTCTCTCGCCTGCCTTCAAACCTGGCAGCTTTGGGTAGTTAAGCCATGTGGGTTGCAGCTCTTGGGCTTTCCAGGTCTGCATCGTTGGTAGAGGGCAGAAGATAAGGTTGTCTCTGACTCTTTTAGGCGCCTCTACCAGATGAACTAAATACTGCGGGTATTTGGTTAGCCAGGCCTTTCTCCACTTTGGCTGAGAGTCCACAATAAGCTTAACTCCTTCTGGTTTGGAGATATCTGCTTTGTATAGTGGCACTATTGGCTCCTCTTTAATCCGTTTGTTTATTGTAGCAGCTTCATACTTTAGAAGAGGATATGGGAGAGAAGGTTGTAGCCATTCATTCTGAATGATATTGGCATCTAACTTCTGAATGGTCATAGGCTTAAATACTCTCTGCTCCCACTCCATTGCTTCTTTGGCCGTGTCATTTATTGACGCTTCTATTGCCTCTTTTAGATTTTCTTCTTCTTCTTGTGTCAGATCCTGGGGTTCTTGTGATGGTCCCACAAGGATGTCCTCTTGCATATGGTGTCCACTAGATCTGACACATTTTCTATGTCAATGCCTTCCATTGTTGTTGGCCTTGTACTTAAGTGTTTCTCTTCAGTCTATTGTTGGCCTTTCAGCTCATCTATCTGCTTCTGATATGCCTTCTTTTCCTGTTCCGCTTGATCTCCCATGTTTACTAAGAGATCATTCAAATCTGCATTAGTTTTTTTAGCCTCTTCTAGCTTCCTCTTGGTGTCTTCATTGTTTGTTCGCAATCTCTTTAGTTCCTCGTCCATCTTCTTTTTCAAGGCTTCTAGCTCTTCTTTCATGGCCTTGTTCTCATCTTCCAGACGGTTTTGCATTACTAGAGATCCCTCAGCCAACATCAGTCTTTGTCTCTTCTCTAGTGTCAACTCCTTTTGGAGCTCCTTCATCTGTTCTTCATATAGATCATTCTATGAATTTGTGCCAGTCGAGGTAGCAGCTCTCACTCTGGCTGGAGATGCCCTTAGCCTTTGGATGGTCTAATCTTTCACTTTCATCTGATCTTTTAGCTCTATCACTTCATCTTGGATTGCCTCATGTTCTATCTCATCCTTTTCGTTAGTATTCCTCAAGGTTTCAACCTCTTTGGACTCATCAGCAAGCTGCAGTGTCAAATTGTCCCTCTCTTTCTCCGCATCTGTCAGTGACTTGCTGATTTTTTTGCATTCCTCCTCTGCTCTTTGAAGCTTTTGTTCTACTATCTGATTATGTTGTTCCATCTCTTGGCATCTTTGTAGTGTTGCGTCTAGATCCGCTTGTAGCTTGGTTTGTTTCTCTATGTTTTCTTGGCCCTGTTTTTGCAGTGAGTCCACTTCGGCTTTGATATGAACTTCATTTGTTTTGAGATTGTCAATTTCAATCTCAATGCATGGCCATTGATCTTGCTCTGAGCCCGGTTAGTTTTTGCATTACTACATCCCAATCATTGGTTGGTGGCTGTAGATCCACTAGATCTGTTGCCGTCTCCTTCAACTCCACTAACCGAAGGCTCTGCATATATTCCTTGGGTCTTGTGCTTGACAACTCAAAAGCTGCATTAGCTGCCTCTTCTCGAGAGTACCCAATAGCTAGGAGATCAAGAATTATTTTATAATTTCTTTCTTCTGGATATGGCTTCTCATTTTTTGGCTCCGCTTCTGCATTCTGCTCTTCCTCTTTGTTCTTCTCTTGCTTGGAATCTCTTTGTTCATCAGGTCTGTTCACCTCCTCTTTTTGTTGGGTTTGGGGAGGATTAAGAGGAGGTGGTGATGGTGGCGGACTGGATTCTCGGCTAGATGGTGGAGTTGGTTGCTTCTTCTTGAAATCACGATCCGCCTTTGTTTTTCTCTCTCTTTATTGGCCTTCCTGCTCTTCTAGCAGCTACCGTCTCACTTCGTCCATCTCTTCTTCTATAAACAGTATGTTTGGGATATTCTCCGCTGTAGCATCTAAGATCTCAAAGTTCTTGATATAATCTTCAAACCGATCCCTATGAATCCTTTGGGATGATCCAGACATAGCCTCAAGGGATGGCTTCCATAACTCGCTCAGATCCCCTTTTAGTGCTCTCTCGGCTCTGAAACTTTCCATTAGTCTTTCTAGCCGCGCCGCTTTCTATGACTTTGTTTCCTTGATTGGCACCTGTAGAGTTTCTTTCTTTCCCTTCTTTGGCTCTGGCGGCTCTTCTAGCACGATCTCTAACTAGCGCTTCAACCTTGTGGCTACCCTGGGCGCCTTAGGAGGTTCTTCTTCTTTGTATTCCTTTAGCTTTAGCCAATCATTTTGTGAGGGAGCTAGAGGCCAGTTTCCCTTGGCATGCAATGCTCCATAGACAACCTTTGTTATCAACTCACCAGGTACAATATAGGTGGGATTTTTGGTCCCCATCTTCACAAGATTGTCGTGGATGTAAGTGGCATAATTTATCTCTTTTGGTTTGCTCTTTTGCATTGCCCAAGTGAAAGTGGTGGCAATAGCTCCAGGTGGCATCATGTATTTCTGTGGCCACTTGGTACACATGTGGAAGTATTGATTGTATAGTTGGCTCATGATAGCCACATTCGGGTTTGCAATATCTTCAAATGTGTAGTTATTCTTCTTTTCTGAGTAGACCTTAATGTCATCTCGCCTCTTTGTCACACTGTCTCCTTTGTTAGAGATATCAAGTGCTACTGCCACCACCTTGTCTGTGATGACAATCATTGTATCAGGCTGGCCTTGCAGATCTGTAACTCGGGCTTTGCCATCCTCTTTGACTGTGGTGACAAATTCCCACACTCTTTTAACATCAATCCCTGCTGGCAAGGCTTCAAAGTAGTTGTGGAGATCCAGTTTGTCCAAGTAATCCCCCATCTTGCTCCTGACAAATTAATTTATCTCTCGAGGTATCATGGGTAGCTCCACTGCATTTCCCTCCGGATCTTTAAAGACTCCTTGGTAGATTCTCAGATCATTGGTCTCTAGCAGGTCATCCTGAATCCATGTGCTTGTGGGCTTCAGGGTTCCCTCTGGGAAAAAAAAGGCTCCACTTCTTCTAAGTATTCCTTGATTGTCATCCTCTTCTTCTTTGCAGGTGATTTTGTGGCTGCCATGGATCCTGTTGCACTCAGTAGTCCAAAGTTAGCATTTTTTACATATTAGCTAATAAACTGAGTTTTGAGTATCCAAATGACTTGAAAATTGAAATAAGAACTCAAAAGGAACTAGGGAAACCCTGCATGTGCCCACAGTAGATTTTTGTCTTAAAAATAATCATGTAGACATCCTACGCGTAGGATGTCTACCTTCTCTATTTTTGTGAAACTTGACAGGCTTGTGGCCCTTGACCTGTGCAACATGGCTATGTAATTGGAATTGGGTTTGGGCATCAAAAAGTGCAACTTTGAGCATATTTTAGGCTTTTGGTTCACAAATTGGGTAGGATGTGCTAAACAGGTGGAAAATGATATTCAATTGGGTGGAAATTTGATATACAGACTTCTTATACCATGTAAATGGCTCCCTTGAAGTGAATTTCTGCATAGAAGGTTAATATGACACTTGAGACATCCTATGCTGTCAGGAGTTTTTTGGAGCAAGGGATTGCGCATATGTACATACACATGCATGGTGCATCAAATAAAGAATTGCCCATTTTCAAGAGCCAAGTGGTTACGTGGGGCCCACATGTGTACAGGTAGGACAGGGTGTTGTACATAGTGCATCGATTTTCACTATTACCAGTACCACTGTGTTTTTTCTATAATAAAGAGGAGTTGTTAGCGCGTAAAAATTCTCGAGGAAGCTATCCGCGGGCCGACGACATGAGGTAAGCAGGTGTGTCAGATGGCATCTAGTGGCGTCAGGACGTCGAATGGGGTCAGTACTTGCACGCGGAGGAGTACGGACACGACGTGGGTGTTTTCTTGTGATACTTATGCAGAAAGGTCATCATGAGGACCACTTTTTGGGGCTACTTCATGTGGTTTCGGGATGCATTATTGGGAAAAGCTGAGTGCCAGGTGTGCGGATGATGCAAAAAGGTGACAACTATGCACTGCGAGGTCAGTTTTTGGCCTGTTCGGGGTCCGTTTGAGGTCATCTAAAAGGCCAAGGGTGCCCAACTAATAAAGATAATTGTGGGAACTGAAAAAATAGAGAGAAGACCAGAAAAAACGTGGAGAAGAGAGGAGGAACAGCCACAACTGTGTTTTTGGGGTTTTTGGAGCCTGTTTTGACCGTAAACTGCACATCCGAGGTCAGATTTGAGCACTTTGACATTGTAGACTGGGGTTTTGGGCCGTTCCGGATGTGATGGCGCTGTCCATTTTGCCAAATTATTCACTCTTTTTCTGTGTTTTGGCTGTGTAAGTTTCTTTCTCCTATGAGCGAAGCTTCTTCTCCAATTTGTGATTGTATCTGGTACATTTTACCCATATTGTGTGAGCTGTTTGCCCCATTGGTGTTGGCCCAAGCTCATTTGTATCTAATCATCAGAAGTTCTCCTCTTTTGAGCTGAGTTTTTTGGGTGTGTGTGTGTGTGTGTGTCTTTGTGTGGAGTGGGCAAGTGGATAGTTTCTCTCCTCTCACTCCATAGGTGTGTTTCCTGTCTCGGCCAGGTGTGTTGTGTAAGCCGAGTGGTGAACCCTAGTGTGTGTGTGTATATTTCCAAGAGTGTGTGTCGGGTCGTTATAGAGGCGTTCTGTGTGTTTCCATCCCGCTCACATTCTTTTGGCGCCCCCACGGAGGATCTTCTTCGAGTACCTTCTTCTTCGAGCTTCGGGATTGCAGGTTGCAGATTACAGGTTACAGGTTACAGGTTACAGGGACAAGTACAGGTACAGGTGATTCACACAGGTACAGGTAGCTGGAGTACAGTGATATACTAGCATTGGTGTCACTTGCAGTTGTTGTGGGTATGCATTACTTGGCGCCTATTTGAGCGCATTGTCTGTTGGATTGTACGTTACTTGTGGAAACTGCCATTGTACGCCTTTGTGGAGCCATACTTGGGTTTTATTTGGCAGTCCCAGCCATTTTTGAGACTTGGTCTGGAAGATAGTCATTTCTAAGGCTTGACAATACGCGATTTGCATTAGCTTTCGTGTGAGGGTGGATAGCGTGAGGTTTTATTGAGCTGGGGGATTCTCAAATGTCGAGATCCTTTCGGTGATACAGGTAGCTGGAGCACCCTTTTCGTGACCTCGCCATAGGCTATGTACTAGTGAGTCCTATTTGATGCTCGGGTTCTATTGTTGACAGTTTATGCATACATATACTGTCTATATTTTGAGTTCCTACTACTCTACTTCTAGGGAAACTCTGTCAAAAATTTTTCCAAGTTATGATGGCTGGTTTTTTGGTCTTTTGAGCCATTTATGCTGTTATGCTGCTGAAATTTTGGCAAAATCAGAGGATAAGACAAGTGTTCCTTCTTGGGAGCTGCATGGTTGACTTTAATGGATGATCAAAATGGACCTCAGTTCACTCCTTTTCATTTAACTCAAAGAATCCAGATTAATGTTCATGTGTCCAAGAAGATTTTTTTCCAGTAGCGTATAGTCTTTATGTTCGGGCCAAGAAGATTAAGGGAGATCTTGGAATGTCCTTTGCCTGCTGTAATTCCGATGATCAACTATGAAAACTCATTTGATGTGCATGTGTTTGTCCTTATCTAAAGCTGAGCTCCATTGAAGTTTCTGGGGATTGGGTAGTGAAAAGTTTTGGGTTCTTGCACGTGTGTTCGAAGGGGTTCTCAAAGCATTAAACTTGGGTAGCCATGGCTTTCTCTTATCCGGAATTTCATGGAAGAAGTGGTGAAGATGCGGAAGACTTTCTAGAGTAAGTCGAGGTGGCATGCATAAGCAACAATATGTGTGATGAGGACAAGATTTTGAGGCTATTTGGATTGCTTTTGAAAGATCAGGCCCGTGTTTGGTTCATGGATTTGGAAGCTAAAGAAGCAGTGGATTCTTCTTATGGTTTGAGTCTTGACAAGTTTATAGAAGCTTTTTTAGAGCGTTTCCAGGTTTTTGAAGATGCAAATGCAGTATGGAATGAGCTCAATGCTCTTAAGCAAGGTTCTTGTCAAGGTGTTGATGCCTATGTACAAGTTTTTACAGATTTATGGACTCGTTGGTGTGTTGCTCTTAAGGATGAGACCTCCCCTTATTCATTGACGAAAAGTTTTTTTGTTGATGGTTTGTCACCTTGGTTGCGGTTCGAGGTTGAGTTGAAGAGGCCCGAGTCTTTTGAAGATGCGGTATGCATTGCAAAGCACAAGGAATGGAAGTTTAAGCATCTTGAGGAACATGGTATCAGTAGAGGTATGCATGTGCAAAATGGATTTGACATGGAAGATGAAGTTAAGCAGAAGCAGGTGAAAAGTAGCCTATCCTATGATGTTTCTCGTTTCTTCCCAAGGTCTATTGTGAAGCGTAAAGAGGTCTTGCAGGTTGACAGGTTTATGGAAGAGCCTAAAGAGGTGAGTAATGCTTTGGATACAGGATTGACAATTCTTGAAGAGGATGCATTGGCTACTTGTGTACCTTGTGATTCTGGGTGTGAGTGTGAGGTTGAGGTTATTGATGATGAGCACGTATCTTTGGATACTAGTTCCTTGGAAATTAGGGAAGAGGGCAAGGTTGAGAGCCATTTTGTGGATTTGTTGGATGTGGAGCCTGTTTTGAAGCCATATTTTGATGTATGTGCAGTGATTGAACCGATTTGTGAGCATGATTGTGGTTTAGAGCAGGGATCTATATTCTTGGAGATTGATGAACCCATGCTAGAAGCTATGGATAGTGGTGCTAGCCATGATAACTATTTACTTGGTGGCTCACCCTGTTAGCTTCGTTGGCATCATGGATTTGCTTCCACAGGTCATCTAGACCGTTACAATCCTTACCCATTTCTACCAATGTTTTAGGCTGGAAACCATCAATTGTCTCATCTGTTGTATTTGTCACTATGATAGGTTCTCTCCTATACTCAGAGGCAGTTGTGAGTCTCTCCTTCGTGTCTACTTGTTTCTCTAAGGTTGGTTTGATAGGGGTTGGAGCTGGTACCTCGTGCCAATTTGCAGGTTTACCAAGCGGGTTTTCTATCAAGGATTGGGCTGTTTCAATCATCTTTCAACACATTTCCAACCTCTGTTTTTCTATTTCTACATATGGATAAGTCATCCATATTTGCTCTTGAGTTTGGTTGTTTTTTAGTCTGGCTTTGTATGCTTTTAAAAGTGCATCTAACTGCTCATTTACTTTTTCTGCCAACATTGATCGTCCTGATCCTGCACTTTTGGGTTCTACTATTTCCTTGGGCCCTATGGTTGCCGCAGTCTGTGAGCTTAGACTAGTTAGATCCTCTAACCTCTCTAATCTATCCTTTGTGTGTTTTAACTCCTCGGATAGAGCCGTTTTCTCTCGTTCTCTCCTGGATTTCATACACGCCTTTCTAGCTTTCCAAGTGCTTCTCTGATTTTTCATCTCTGCACTTGGGGCATCCGTTTTTGGCTCTTCAATTATGGGATCATTTGTCACTCTTTGAGCTTGGGCTTGTGTCACTGCCTGAATAGGTATTACTGTCTCGTTTTCTGACCCTCTACTGGAAGGCACTGCTTCCAGCATGTTCAAGGTAGTTTTTGCTCCTTTGCTCAGGTTCTTAGGGCAATCGGGAATCAAATGAGTAATTCCACACTCGGTGCAATATGCATTGACTCTAATGATCTCATCATGAGGATAGTCTCTTAGCCAATGGTCTCCACCACACTTGTAGTAGGGTCCCTTAGGCTGTTGAGGTGCTCCTTGAGCTTCTCTTTGTTGGTATGCATGCCTCTACCCGCTCATGCCTCTGTTGGCTATGAACAATAGTATTCATTCGTCCAAGCTATATCTTCCTTCTCCTGCTGCCTGTGCAGCTCTTGGTGGTCCTGTACTTCCCATCATGCTCCAAGGTTCTGATGGTGGGGGTTCTTCCGGTGGATAATAGACAGGATTTTCAGCATATCCATTGGAATCTTCGTAATATGCATGCATAGGTACCAAAGCCTTCTCTTGTGGTTCGTTTATTGTTGGTGTGTATCTTATGCCGACTGGTCGTAATCCTGGTAGGGGTGGTTGTTGTCCCAATACTGGTTGTGGTCTTTCTACACCTACAGGTCCTCGTAGGTTGCCTTCTTGATACCTAGGCATCGGTGGAAGTTGAGGAGATGCTACCTGAGCTTGGGGAGCATAAGGTCGCTCTCTCACATATCCCTTGTTATAATAACATTCCTCCGTCACATAGTTTGTTCATTTTTGTTCAATAGCAAACCACTTTGGCTGCTTAGCCTGAGGCTTGGCATACATATTAATCTTTTTTAGTACTTCTTCTACAAGCTGCTCCTGGCTTACAGCTATCTGCTTCTCCTTTCGGTGTTGTCTTAGCGGACTTGCTTCCACTTTGTTGTGAGGATGACTCGTCATCAAGATCCTTGAATTCACCCTCTTTGTAGACCGAACAATTGTCTACAAGGTAAAGAGCCTCCTTAGTTAACTCATTTAACGTCGTGCTCCTCTTCATATGTAAGTCCTTCTGGAGATCTGCGTTCCTTAGTCCTTGAATAAATATAAGCATAAGTTTGGACTGAGTTGGAAGTTCTTCCACAGGGCAGAACTTCACATATCTTTTTAGTCGTAGGGCTACCTTTTGCACAGATTTCCCTTCTTTCTGTTTGAATTTATGGATTTTTGAGACTGTATTATGAGCTATCCCCCTTTGTGAGAATTCCTCAATAAACTCATCAAACACCTCCTCCATAGACTCAAAGTATCTACGCTCCACAGAGTCAAATCAAGTAGCATCCTCCTCCTCTAGGGTAAGTCCAAACCCTGCAAATTGGGTAGGTAAGTCTAGCACCTCTTCAGCTCCAATTACACGCACAAAGGCTGCTACATGTTCCCTAGGATCTCTGTTTCTCGTGTATTTTTTATTTACCCATTTTTGCACATGAGAAGGTCTAATTCTACGATGGTCTACAAATCTCATCATTGGTTCTCCTCGTCCTACTCGATACACCTCCTCTGGCCTTCGGTAGTGGGAGGGTTCCTCTCTCAAAGGTGCCCCTAAGACATAATTTCTGATGGTTTTTGCAAGAGGTGGTTCATCTCTTCGAACTCGTTCTATGGGTTGTCTTCCAGGCTCTGTCAACTCTTGAGTTTTTGGCTTACTCTCGCCTTGATACTGTGAATAGAGTGGTGGTTCTTGTAAATCCCTTAGCCCTCGTGCGGCTGGATAACCATCTCAATTTTGGTCTTGTTCTAATGTTGCGCTTTGTCGAAGCCATGCCTGCAATGATGGTTGGGTTGCTTGTTGGTTCTGGTAGTTGAATGTCTGTTGTCGGTTAGAATGTGAGGTCGCGTTGTACTCTTCTGAAAATGGATTTGTCGACTTGCTAGGGGTATAGGTGAACCTTGGCACTTCTTCGGGGGCATATGTTAATGTTTCTGGAACTGTTTCCTTTTCTACCTCCTCTGGGAGAATACGTTTGTATTCCCGTCCGTACCTATCAACAAAACTGATATCCTTCCCCATAGCAATTTCATAAGAGAATAAGTAAAGAACATTGTCTTTGCTTAATTAGTTTGGGTAGGGTTCTTTGCATCAAAAATAAGAGACTACTCCCACGCTCTCATGCTTGTAAATTCCCACATTCTCATTATAGGTATAGACCCTGGTTGTTTTTTTATCATACATAAAAAGAGCTCCAGGTCTATCAATTTTTGAAGCCGGTTCTTGAGTTTCTGAAACCATTTTTCCTTTTGCCACGTTATCTCCATATCTGTTGTAATCCTCAAGGTTCCTAACTATCAGATAGTAGTTCCCCTTTTCGTCTCAGAATCTATCCCATCATCATAGACTTGAATTATCTCCAGTCTCTGAGCAGATCTTTCTTCAATACAAATACACTTGCGTCCTCGATAGTCAGAATAAACTAGGGCTCCCCTAGATTTTGTTCCTTCTAAGAAGATTATAGCATTAGGCAAAATTTGGACTCACAAAGGGGCCCTTTAAGGAGTTTGACTTTACCTCTCTCTACCAAAACGGGCGCATGGATAAATTTTTGCAAACAAACTCCAAAGTAGGCAGAGGTTTGACAGTTAGAATGTCCTCTTCAAGCTCTATCTACTGATATATAGCATGCCATGAGATTACTCATATTTTAGAAGATTATTTTTTTGATTCACTTAGATTCCGACAGAGTTGTCACATCATAGGCGAATCAAAAAAAGAATCTTCTAAAATATGAGGAATCTCATGGCATGCTATATATCAGTAGATAGAGCTTGAAGAGGACATTCTAGCTGTCAAACCCTCGCCAAATTTGGAGTTTGATTGCAAAAATTTATCCATACATCCGTTTTGGTAGAGAGAGGTAGAGTCAAACTCCTTAAAGGGACCCTTTGTGAGTCCAAATTCTGCCTAATGTCAACTTGGCATCGTTCAAAGGGTTTTGGGAGGTACTTCCTCCTAGCATTGGTCCTTCATCGGAGAAACCTCCCAGCTATTGACTACCTATCATGATGATGGACTTATCTGATGAAGTGTTAGTATCACTACCCTCCTCAATAATCGGTCTAGCCTTGCCTGAGTTACACTCTCCTCGGTGGACACTAAGCTACCTTGATTACCTGCCACTTTTTGATCTCTAGGAATGTGTCTTCCTGATCTTAAATTCATCAAACTTAGCAATGCAATTTATCACAATCCAACCACTCACCTGGCAAAGGATCAGTTTCCGCACAACTTCTTGCCTTGCCGTTGAATATACGTGTACACAAGCGTTTAATTTAGGCAATCGAATCAAAGCATTTAACCGCTAGAGGTGGTCTTAGTAATGATTGGTATAACTGGAGGGTTAACCTCAACCACTACTGTATTTTATACACTTCGGATGTTCTTGATTAGGTCTGCTAATCTGGAACTGTACTTCACTCGAATGTTGGTCAGTTTACGGGGAAAGTCTTAATTCAGTCTTTGCTCCATCAAAAGGTCAAACAAGGTCCAATTTCACTTCTGAAAGAAGTTTTGGAACTCTTAGGTCAATTGGAACATCACTCTATGTCCACAGTCAGTTTTTCTCTTCACTAAGCCTCTATAGACATCCTACGCGTAGGATGTCTACCTGCTCTGTTTTGCTTCGATTTTGCACTGTAGATTCCCCTTGATGTGTTGAGTCCACAACTGTTTTTAATTTTTGATTTGGACACCTCTAAGCTGGTCAATTGATCAGAAATCTGCTCCAGCAGCCTGATGTTGGTCTGATCAGTCAAATCAACTCCAATTTGTACCAAAATTGACTAGGAGGCTTGCCTCAGGCTATACAACACCCTGCTATGCCTACAATCAGTTTTTGACTTCAATCTCATGTAGTAGACATCCTACACGTAGCATGTCTAACTGCTCAAAATGGCTTCAAATTCCAACCACAGACTCCTCTTAAGGTGCTGATCACTTTGGTATGCTCAAAGTTGGATTTGGAGTGCTAAATCACACCTACGTGTAGGATGTCTATATGATCTGTTTGACCCCAAAATTGAGCCACAACTTCCCCTTGATATCAAAAACCTAGTGCTATGCTTAGATTTTAGTTTGGATTTCAAAAGACCCCAATTTTAGCTATCCTAGCCCTTTTCAGTCAAAAATGCTAAAGTGTGCTTAAAACCCAATTTTCTCACCCAATTGAGATGAAACCTTTCTCATGCACTCAATAAATTCTGTAGATCATGCTCATGCAGCCATCCTATGGTTTATGGTTTTTTCTGGCAATTTTCTTTCTTTTGGCTTTATCTTGTCAAGATATGGTCAAACTTCCACTTTCCAAGTGAAAATAGGGTAAAACCTACCTTCTAAACACACTTGTCAACTCAGATTTTCAAAATTCATACCAGAACACCTTGTAGACATCCTACGCGTAGCATGTCTATTGGCCTAAAATTAAATTTTTTTCAGACAAAAGTACTCCCTATGCTCTGTAGCTCTCTCAAAAATACTCACAGAAACTTTTAAACTTCACTTCAGCTTCTAGACACTCTTTTCCGTCTTTTACAACCCTTTGATGAGCCTAACAGAAAATATAACATGCATGAAGTGCTCCAGATCATAAATCATGATGTCCTACTTACCCTACTCCTACTCATCATGTGAGATGTTGATATTGGTGTCTCGGTTGCTTCCTGGCCTCTCTGGACTCTCAAGCTCTCCTTTCACCGCCTCTACCACTCCAACTCCTACTCTCTACACCACAACTTAACTAATACCTAAAACTATCTAAGTCTACTTGAGTCTACCTAAGTCGAAGGATCTAGGCCAGACACTTGCTCCCTAGACTCCTCCTAAGACCTAGAGAGTCCTCCACCCTCTGCTTCTATCTAGATGTAAAACAAGACTATAGCAAGCCAGAGAATCCCTATCCTCAAGGACTAGTCTCGGTCACCTACCTAGGGTTTTCGTCCCCGGCAGCAGCGCCAATGTTGGCGGATACGCCGCGATGGACGTCAGCACAGCGAGAACTCACCTAACAAGATTTGTCAACTATGGACGAAGCTCGACCCGCAGGCACGTGGAAGCAAGCATAGGGTGTCAACCTACACTCGACCGACTCTCGACTACTTCCTACAGAGGTCTCTACCCAATGTCTAAGCTACAGCCTTCAGGAGTGCATAAGAGGAGATTTCCTAAAACGCTTTCAAGAGCCAAATACCCATCAAACGTTCTTGAAACGATACGGAACTTGAAGGAAACCCTATTAACACCAATAGGTCGCTCTCCTTAAGGTCCATGAACCAAAACCCCAATCCTAAACACCCGGTGCAAACTCACGTAGGATGTCTGGTCAAAATTTGCAGGTCGTCTTTTCCAAAACTAAAGTTCCTAATGTGTAGCTCTACTCAATGCGAACACGTGGATATGCTGAAATGCGAAAACAAACAACATGTGCTCACCGAATCACCAGATATAGCTCGTGGGTCGAGCTCGCAAAGCCAAGTCGTACACACGCAATGTAGGTATTGGCGCGTAGCTCTCTTCGGAGGCAACATAGTGCACTTCTCCGCACTCGATTCCGACCACCGATGCGCGCGTAGCATCAAGATAAAACTCTCACTCTCTCTTGTACACAAAGTACGCTCACTCACTCAGACAAAACTTAAAAATGACAAAGGTTTTTCTCATTAAGGTCAAAAGTGGTATAAATAGCTTACAATCTCAAACCCTAATGTTCCAATTTAACCATTCACTCAGTCTAAATGTCAAAAATGGGATACAATCTAGAAACTTCTGCAAGCCCCACTATTTACAAAGGTGAAATGACGGTTTTTCTCAATTAAAGAATAATTGCAAAAAATAATATCCTGCCGGGCAATCATCCTCCATTGGGTGTGTCCATCCGCTAACAAGTGGGTAAGGACCCCCTATCAAGCCTATATAAAGAGGCATCCGCTTAGCACAAAAAAAAGGCATACATACGGAAGAGGAGACACCCAAGAGAGAACACTCAAGTGTAGGAGGAGGATACTAGCTCCATGCACTCTACATTGTAAGCACCACTAAGCACGTAGTGCACCCATGCTTTAGAGCTAATGGCATCATGTTTTGTTGCAAGCTTTGGGCATTTTAGCATTAGCAACATCACCATTCCTCCCCAAGATTCACCACACCATGTCGAGTCACTAATCACGACCACTCTATGCACATGAAGTAGTCGCTACTCTCAACCAAGCAACATGAGCACGCTTGGATTGAAGGAATCGCTCCCAATGTTGGTGATTGACATCGTCGATGGATGCATCGTCTTGCTATTTTCCCTCAACTAACGCTCCCGCTAGCTCAAAACCTCGCCATGCACCATATGGCCCTCGTATTCCATGTGACATTCCTAATGCAAAGAGCCAGGTTTGTAGTCGTCAAGACCATCACTTGTAAGTATCTCCATTGCCAATAAAGGGTGTAGTGTTGTCTTGATCTTTTGAGTCCATTCTCGATTTTGGTTTCCTAGAATTACGGGATATTTCTGTTCTTGTACATCACCCTACTTGTGCTCTATCATGTGCAATCTCTCCCACCAGTCAGTGTGCCTTGTTCCGAGCTCTTCACGTACCTCTCTTGTGCACACACTAATGATTAATGATTAGGAATCTTTTCTACACGTGAACGGTTATCACAACACCATTTCATGGTGATTACCTAGAGGGAATTTCACGTTTGCTACCGTAGGCCATGTATGTTTGCGTCCTAGCCGCATTTATGCTAGGTGGTGCGCCTTCCTATCCATAGGATCACTCCCACCTTGAGATGATGCTTGGGGATGTTCAGGTTGTATGTGGTGTAGAGGCCACCCCATATGGCATGTCATTTCCGGCCATCAATGGGTAAGGCTAAAAGTCAAGAAGAAATGGTTGCTACCCTTAGCATCCAAAATCATGAAGAGAAAGTGAAGTTTCAGGTGGTCTTCAAAGGAAATACTTGCAGATGTCATCACGGACATCAGTGGTTAGACCAACACAAGGCCTGCAAAGAAGATCTAATGCTGATACTCTCGTTTCCAAGAGGTAGCCCACAACATTTAAAGGTACAATATATGCTAGATTCAGAGTTGCAGAAGTCACAAGAGTCAACAACAAATCTTGCAGACAAAGGTAAATCCAAAGTGGATCTCCCACTGACTAGCAAGGAAGGTGTGACATCATATGCCTCTACATCAAAGAACCCTCATGGATTAACTTCTTCAAGCAAGTCACACTTTCAAAATTTCAAGTCAATTGCTAACCCAACTAAAACCTCTAAGAAGACACCTAGAAAAGGAAAGATATTTTAGCCAAAGTACTCAAGAAAGAAAAAGAAAGTCAAGCAAGTGTTTGTTCCGAGCATTTTAGTCAAAGTCAACGATCTCGTTTGGGAAATCAACACAAAGAGACAAGCACATGGGATGGATAGCATCACAATGGAGCTTAAAGGAACATGAGTACTATAGAGGTAACAAACAATAGGGGTACCAAAAGCGCATGTTAGAGCATATGAAGCGACGTAAAGTCCTTCCCAGGAAAGAAGGCCCAGAAGTCCCCTTATCACCAAGCCATGGATGCCCCTTTTCTAGCCATCCTCCCCCTTTGAAGCATCGCCTGCAGCTCCTTTCAACCCTTCTAGCTTCGGCCGTAGTCACCCCTGCAATTGGCGAGCCCCTTTAGCAGACCTATGTGGCACTCTCCTGCCTTGGCCACCTTTAGGTAGTGCTGGCTGCTCTTAGCCGTAGCCTGCTACAGTCACCCGCCTGCTGGTCACCTCTAGGAGGCCCTCCTGCAAACGGCACCCTCACCTAAAACCAACATGCCACTCCTTGGTGAGTACTCTCTCTCCTGCAGTTCTCTGCCCTTGAACTTGTGGCCTCTATCGATAGTGCTCCCCCATGGCCTTCCAAATCCTCCTTTTTCATGCAGTCGGCAGACCCACCCTGGTGGCTCTTCTCCATATGTTACGAGCCCCTCTTTGTACTCCCCAATGCATGGCGCCACTTGGCCCTGTATAACCAACTGCAGCTCACCATCCTCGTGGCATGCCTGCCAACTGGTCTTGTTTCCTGACGATCTTACCTCATGCAGTGCCACATATTTTGCCATGCAACTCATCCCTAGCTTCATCTCCAAGCTTTTTCCACTCACTTGGCATGGCCCCAACACTCGTTGATAGCACCACCTCATGCTTTCTCCAATCACCTCTGCTCGCTTAGTTTAGCATGGCGATCAACTTTCAAAAAAAAACTTTTTTTTTTTTTTTTGGTTCACCTTTTGTGACTTGGGTTGCTCTCCCATGCTAAGGCTTGGATGCGATTGTGTTGAGATTTGCCTTCGAGAGATATTCTTGCCCAAAAAAACTATGATGCCATGACCTTTGAGCCACTCTCTCCTCCGCGATCCAACCGAGTAGTAGATAAACACCTTCCCTTTATCACATGACAGGCGTTAACTAAGCCGACCTTGATGCCCAATTTGGCATAAACACCAGTAGAAGCATCACCCTTTCCGAGGCTAGCAAGCCCAAAAAATCATTATAGACCTTCAAAATGCCTTGTCCCGCATACACACCCAATGGTACCTTGTTACAATTGGCACTTAGCACATGAACAAGCATTCTTCTACCTCACTGTCTGCTGCCATATGCCTACTGGTGACACGATCATGGGTCAAACACAAACCAGTTGCACCAACGTGTACAATCCAAGATTTGTTGTCTTAGGAACATATTTCAAAAGTTTGGCATATCTTAAGAAACAGCCAGCAATGTGTTTACTAATGTGCCTTTCTTCTGTTGGCATTGCAACATGTGAGATGAAAGAGGAAGACATGGAATCACAAATTCTTTTCTGGTAGTACATAAATGAATTTATGGAGGGTCATGGATGTGAGAGAGAAGATTTTCATGGATTCATGGTGGATGAAACTCAAGCCAATTGGAATGCAGTCGTGCCCAGTGTTCAATGGTGGCAAAGACAATGTTCTATAACATCAAGACCGATCTTTCCTTTTTCATTGGAAACAAAGCATGGTGGCACCAAAAATTACATTGTCTCTTCATCTCAACAAGCCCAAAAAGACATGTGCAAAAAGTGGCATCTAGCCTCCTCTAAAGAGGCAGCTGCAACTGAGTCTCGTCTACTTTGACAATGGTGGCGAAATGGAAACTGCATGGATAAAAACATCCCTGCAATGGACCCTTGGTTGAGTTGGTGGGAGGGGCATATTGTACATTGGGGGAGCATCATGTCAGCAATAGAGAGAAGTGTTGATGGGGCAAACACTCCAAGAACCAACTTGGTGGAGAGCAAGCATGATAGCTCGCTTGCAGACAAAGGGTTCAAAAGAAAAATCTCATTGTATGATGCATGTACTTCAGATATGGAAAATGCAATACTACAAAGCACAAAGGCAATTTCTTACTCTCAAGGTAAGCATATTGGAAAGGGTCCTTCACTAGAGAGGCTAAAGGAAATAGTTTCCTCTAGTCCAGCACAAGTGATAAGAGTAGTAAATGAGGCAACATCCGGAACACCCATGTATAAGGCTCGTACCCTACTTGAAGGATACAAAGAAACCGTTTGGCAAAATCGAGGCTCATTGATTGTGATTGATGTTGAGGTGAATCAATACATAGGCCAGAGTACAATGCAAAAACACGAGACCGCACAACACACGGAAGGCCAAGGAAGATCATTTTCACGGAAGATTCAAGGGTAGTAGATGGGAGTGAGAATTTCAAAGAGAAGACAAAGTTTTGTGTTTTAGAACAAAAGGTCAATGAAGCTACGTGGGCAATCAAAAGAACCCCGATCAATAGTTGTGTGACATGAAGTGGCACCCCCAGTGGTGGAAAAAGATGTGGACAAAATACTATGGCGTGTAGTAAAGGGACTCCTGCACCATCCTTTGAGGGGTATAGAAAACATCCAAATGGGCTACTCAGACAATGGTTCTAGTTTTGTCCTTGACATGTTATTCATTGCTATGTGGTGGATCATAATATAGAACCAAGGCCAGCTCCTCCTCCAACAACTTGGCCGGTTGATCTAGGAACAAATATCACAGATGAAGAAGTTGAGGTACTACTTGAAGGAGGATTTCAAGTGGATACAATTGGAAGAGATCGAGAGAGTGCAACAACCATGTGAACTCCTCCTACGGGTGGAGGTGATTCCTCTTCCGCTTCAACAAAATAAAGTAGCAATGGTTCAATACTAAGAAACGACATAAGAGTCAAGTTTGGGACTTCCATTTCAGAGGATCCAGGTAAGAAAATTGGGCTCGCTCTTTGTTTAAAGGCAAAGGTGATTGAAGAGAAATGCATTGGAGACAAAGCACATGAAGTCTTCAAGGTTGAGCATCACACAATAGATGGACATGTGGTGCTGTATGCGGTGCACATCAAGGATGAACCCTATTGCACATGTCTTGATTTCACGGATAGGGAGGCTAAGAAAAATTCATCTTTGGCTTGCAAGCACTTGTACTTCATTTTCTTGAGAGTTCTTGGATTGAGCCAAAATGAAAACATGTTCATACATCAACCCGTGCTAAGAAAAGTACATGTCTACAATGCTCTTAGCCGTGAACGCACATATCCCAAATTAGAGTGAAGCCGATGATTGTGACACATTTTTTCATGTATTGTAGCTGGCAAAGTTGATATATATTGGGTAACAATTGGACCTTTAACAAAGATTTTTTGGATTATCTTAGGTTACACAACTTTTAATCTCTCTTTTGGTTGGTAGTCATCTTGATGTAAATTGATTTAGGTGTATACTTCTGTGTGTGTGTGTGTGTGTGAGAGAGAGAGAGAGGGGGGGGGGCAAGGGAGAGAAAAAATGAGAAAAGCGGTGGTGATGACAATGTGGGATTGAGGTGTATTTACCAAGGAAAAAAATCTAAGACAAAGAGAGAGAGAGAGAGAGAACAAAGATGAGAAAAAAAAGGGAGAAAGAATCTTTTTGAAATCTTCTCTCCGGATTCCAAAAAAAGTGCTCGCCCAAAAATATCCCCCATGGGAGAGTGGTTTGCATGGCAACAAATTTGAGCACAGAAGAAGAAGAGATGCTCATCCAACTCCTCAAGGAGTATAGAGATGTTTTTTGCATGGTCATATAAGGACCCAAAAGGAGTAGATCCATCAATTATCAACATACGATTTCCTTAAAGCCTGCCAAACCCTGTAGACAACGTCCTTATACCTATAATGATACATTTGCCAATGAATGAACGAGGAGATCGACAAGCTTAAAGAGGTGGAGTTAATTTATGAGATTGAACACACACACTAGGTGTCACCCATTGTGGTTGTCCCTAAGAAAAATGGAAAATTACATGTGTACAAATCTCTAAAATATGAATACTCCAACAATAAGGATAACTATCCCTTACTAATCATGGAGCATGTGCTCAAGCAAATGGCTGGCAAGCAAGCCTACTCCTTACACAGATTATTAGGCTATAACCAATTAGCTATCACAGTAGAAGATTGATACAAGATAGACTTCACTACAAAATGGGGGATATATGCTTATGGGGTGATGTGTAATAAAATATAATATCTAACTTACCAAATGATTTTCCCATATTAAATTGATCATTTAATATGGGAAGATAAAAGGGGAATAAGAGTTAGGATATAGATATGTGCTTCTAGACCTATCTCAATAGGGGAACAAAGGAGGAATGGTTGCATCTCAATAGGGGTCCAAAAGGACATGGTCTACCAAAGAGCAATGTGCAATAAGTGCTTCTAGATTTACCTCAGCAAGGGACCAAGAGGACAGATGGTTACAACTCAATAGGGGTCCAAAAGGAGGTAGTCTATCAAAGACCAAGAGGACAGATGGTTACAGCTCAATAGGGGTCCAAAAGGAGGTAGTCTATCAAAGAGCAACGTGCATCTATTGGATGTCCATAGAGTGGGACCAATGTAAATTAGGCTAGAGTACATTTACTTTAATTCATTTTAAAATACTTGATAAAAGAACCAATAGAAATTAAGCTCTCTAGAAGACTATTGGATAGTCTCCCACGGGGTCCAATGAGCATTCAGCAGCCCAATGGCTTGCCTGATTCCTATTGGCCACAAGAAAAAGGGGTCCAATGAGAGTTTAATTGCATTAATTAAATACGTAAATCTCTCACAAAAGGGGAAAGGGGGACACATGTCAAAAGCCTATCACTTATGCTTCTCAATTATCATTGGCTAAGCTTGCAGGGTCCAATGGGGTGCCAGCATGAGTAAAATGCAAGAGGGGTCCACTAAGAGAGAGAGGGGGCTAATTTTGGAAATGCATTATCACAAACACACTCACACAATCTCATGTGTGAAGCAAAGAAGACTCTCTCTCCTTATCAAGCTTTAATGGAAAGCTGATCATCTACTCCAAGCATGTGAGAAGCCTAGGCCTACACCAATAACTCTTGTCTTTGTGATGCAAATCCAACCAAGATCCAAGCTTCAATGCATGCTCATCTCCTCTACCATTCTAATTACTAAGCTATGCTAAGCTTTTATGAGTGATTATGTGAGGATATATACTTCTTCCTCGTAAGACTACTCCTTCTTCCTCTCAATCTACTCTCATACCCCGCTACCTCTCACCATCTTCAAAGGTGTGTGAGGTCTTGGGTCTGAGACCGTGAGGGAATTGATGTTGTGTTTTATAAGAGTGCATGGTCCTTGAATTTTCCATCTTTAGTGTACCAACAAGTTACTGAAGGAACACAAAGTATTGTATCATAAAATGTCTCCCTTGATGGGGGAAACCTATAATACAAAGCCTCTTGGAGGGGGGATTGGTTCCATGTACATCCGGTCCTCAACTATTGTCAATAGATTAATCTTTCTCTCTTTTGAAGTATTGTTCATGCCTATCTAACTAGGTGTTATTCTTTTTTTTTCTCTCACCATCCAATGACTCTTGCTATGCTCATTAGGAATCTAAAGGTTTCTCTTTTCTTGATCAAGAAGGGACGTCCTCAAGCTAGCTATAAATGGTTGGTATTATTAATTGCAATTAAGTAGAATAGTGATTTTTCAGCCTTGCAATGCGCCTGCTTTGTGCAGATAATGGATCATCACTGTCAAGAGCTATGGTCTTAATAGTGGAGTCCTATGGGGCTTGTCTACGGCTTAACCACTATTGAGATATTAGAAGCTTGACAGGAGCCGGTATTGTTTTGGTGTTGAAACACCCTCTCTTCTATTCCTTACAATTTATGATATTCAAACCATGGATACATGAGCATGAGTGCTTTTATAAAGAGGTAAAGAGGAGTAGCAACTAGGGCTTGAAGTGCCAAAGTACACCTAGAAGTTGTTAGAATGACTGACAATAGTATAGAGAGTGAAATTAATGTTGATAGCTTTGATTTTGCTAATGAGAAGGCTACTAATGATGCCCCTATGCTTGTTAACTATCTTGTTTCTAGGCTTCAACAAGCCATCGGCAATCCATCCCTCCAAAGTGAAGTGCAATGGTAGCTTCTTGCTCATGGGATTCTCCAAACTCCCCACCAAGAAGAGAGAGTACCTAGGAAGCCTCCTTGTGAGACTTCCAAAATAGGCCTCTCCCCGATTTGGGAAGAAAAAGAGGATCCGTACAAAGGGATCTAAAATCTACTACTTGAAGACGCATCTCCTTCCCAAATGAGAACTCAAGAGACCCCACCAAAAGAACGAGAAAGAAGTGAGTCTCCTGCCACCTCGACGGAGATGGCTCCACAAAGACGATGGGAAAAACGCTCTCCATCACCTCCTAAAGGGAGAATTTTTACGGGGAGAAGACCTATTTGATAAGCTGCAAGGGTCGACCTAGTTCAGTAGGATTGACCTAAAATGTGGCTACCATCAAATAAGGATAGTTGATCAAGACATTGAAGAGACCGCATTTTGCACTATGTTTGGTCTTTACGAATATATTGTCATGCCTTTTGGCTTGACCAATGAACCAGCCACATTTAATTGCTTGATGGAGAAGCTATTCAGGCCTCACCAAACTTTTACTGGAGTGTTCTTTGATGATATTATCATCTACTCTAATTCATTAGATGAACACAAGAAACACCTCCACATAATATTTCAAGTCTTACGAGAGAATAAACTTTATATTAATAGAAAGAAAAGTGAGTTTTTCTTACAAGAGATTCAATATTTAGGTCACATTATCTCTCAAGATGGCATCCAAATGGATCCATCAAGGCTAGAGGTAATAAAAGGATGGCCTAATCCAAGGAATCTTCATGAACTAAGAAGCTTTATAGGTATGTGTGCATACTATACACGCTTCATAGAAAAATTCTCACAATTCGCAGGACCATTGCTTCACCTAACAAAGAAAAAAGTTAGGTATACATGGTTTTCCAAGGAGAACAATGCTTTCAAAAAGCTTAATATCTCTCAACCTGTGCTTACACTGCCGGATCTCTCAAAGCCATTCGAGGTCCAATGTGACGCTTGTGGTGATTGCCTTGGAGCTCTTTTGCTTCAAGAAGGGCACACCATAGCCTATGAAAGACGAAGGCTCGACCCGGTTGTGCAAGCTCTAGGCATATCTGAAAAGGAACTCCTCACAGTTCTACATGCCTTAGACTCGTGCAGGCACTATTTACTGGGGACTCCTTTCATTCTACAAACGGTTCACCAAAGTCTTAAGTACTTCATGACGCAGACCAAGCTCTCCGACAAACAAATGAGGTTGGACAATTTCCTTTCGCAATTTCATTTTCATATTGGTCACATTGCCAGCAAGCATAATCAAGTAGCCGATGCACTCTCAAGACGGCCGAGAGTGAATGCGGTTTCCATAGCAACCCACAATGATCTATCTTCTATGATAGATGAGTACGCTATTGATTTCAATTTTAGAGATGTGATTTCAGACCTTGCACTAGGGAAGCAAGAGGAACCATTTACCTTACAAGATTGTTGTCTTCTCTATGGCAATAGACTATGTGTTACTAACTCACTACATGAGAAAGTAATGTATGAATCTCTACCCATAGTTGAGGAGGACTATGATTTCAAAAGAGAGGTAATGTCATAATAACTAATATCTAATTCTCATAAATGATTTTCTCATGCTAAACTGATCATTTAATATGGGGAAGTACCAGGGGAGAAAAAGCTAGATTATTGGTAAGGCTATCAGAGTGGTCACAATAGGGATCCAAAGGAGGGAAAATAGGGATCCAAAGGGGGATGATCTGCAGAAGAGAAATGTGCAAGCAATGGGCTTCAAAGACCTAAGGTTCAGCCCACTAAGACTTCCAAAATGCTAAGGTTCCAAAATTCAAAGGTTAAGTGTCAAAGGTCATTGCTTACGAAAATTGGATGCTTCGTATGTACGCAAAGTCTTCAAAGACTCCTAAAGAGGAGGGGGTGAGCCCTTTTAGTAGGGGATGAGAGAGAAACACACACAAAAACTCACAGGCTCCCTTTACACAAAGGGAATATGGGACACATGTCAGCTCCCTAGCTCAGTTTCCCCCAAGGTGCATTCAAATCCTATTGGATGGCCATAGAGGTGACCAATGAGAATTAGTCTAGAGTGCATTTAGTTTAATTTATTTTTAAACACTCAATAAAAGAATCAATAGAAATTAAGCTCTCTAGAAGACTATTGGACAGTCTCCCAAGAGGTCCAATGAGCATTTTGCAGCCCAATGGCTTGCCTGATTCCTATTGGCTAGAAGACAAAGGGGTCCAATGAGAGTTTAATTGCATTAATTAAATACCTAAATCTCTCACAAAAGAGGAAAGGGGGACACATGTCAAAATCCTATCACTTATGCTTCTCAATTATCATTGGCTAAGCTTTGCAGGGTCTAGCATGAGTAAAATGCAAGAGGGGTCGACCAAGAGAGAGAGAGGGGGCTGATTTTGGCAAGGCATTATCACACACACACTCACAAAATCTCATGTGTGAAGCAAAGAAGACTCTCTCTCCTTCTCAAGCTTTAATGAAAAGCTCATCATCTACTCCAAGCTTGTGAGAAGGGAGGCCTACACCAACAACTCTTGGCTTTGTGATGCAAATCCAACCAAGAGCCAAGCTTCAATGCATGCTCATCTCCTCTAGCATGCTAATTACTAATATATGATAAGCATTTACGAGTGATTATGTGAGGATATATACTTCTTTCTCCCAAGACTACTCCTTCTTCCTCTCGATCTACTCTCATACCCCTCTAGCTCTCACCATCTTCGAAGGTGTGTGAGGTCTTGGGTCTGAGACCGTGAGGGAATTGATGCTGTGTTTTATAAGTGTGTGCATGGTGCTTGAAGTTTCCATCTTCATTGCACCAGCAAGTTATTGAAGAAACAAAAAGTATTGTATTGTAAAATTTCTCCCTTGATGGGGGAAACCTATAATACAAAGCCTTTTGGAGGGGGGACCGGTTCCATGTAAATCCGGTCCCTCAACTATTGTCAATAGCTTAATCTCTCTCTCTCTTTTGAAGTATTAATAGTTCATGCCTATCTAACTAGGTGTTATTCTTTCGGTTGCTCTCTCTATCCAAGAACTCTTGTTATGCTCATTAGGGATCTATTCTAATGAAAATATCACTATGTTTACGCTGTTTTCCGCTACACACAAGTTACTAGGCCATTAAATGTTATAGGTGTGATTTGCTCGTGCAGAAAAAAGTAGCCACGACATATTTTTGCAAACACAACAAACTTGAAAAATTTAGATGCGCAAAAAATGCATGCCAAATTTTAGCATTTGGAATAGCCTTTGAATCCACAATTTCATTTAGAAAATTCTTCCTACACTTGTCATAGAGAGTGACCTTATACAAGTTATCACGCAAAATGTTAGATACAGTAATTTCATCACCAAAATTGAGATCATAAATTGCACATCTGTCATCCACAAATTTGACAAACAAGACCAAAATTTCCAAGTTCAAATATAGACAAAAGGTTCTTTTTTGATATGGTATGTAAAGTATAAAGAGATTCCATTTTTAGCAATTAGCACAATCTTTCCAAATTCTTTGATCGGATAAACAACATGTTGGCACAAGTGACCGTATTCTCGTGAAGGATAGCCTCTAGAGAGGAAAACAAGTCATGATGCAAATTAATGTGCTTTATAGCACCACTATCAAAGTACCAATCATGTGATTCTATAGAAACTAATGTACATGCATCATGACAAAAGGAGCATAGGTACACCATAAACTCTGCACTAAATGCCCACATTGCTTATACATCAAGATCACAATATCCACTAACACAAGATTCTACAATAGCTACACTATTAGTGGATCCACCCTCTTTCTTCTTGGACTCTTTTGGATTCAAATTAGGACATTTATTTATCAAGTGATCAGTAGCTGTCATTAAATCTAATATCTAGCCAACCCAAATAATTTTCTCATATTAATCATTTAGTGTGGGATAATAAATGGGAACATGGGTTAGAATATAGACTTGTGCTTACGGATCTATCTCAACACAGGGCCAATGGTAAAGGGACCCAAATGAGAGATGGTTTGTCAAAGAGAAAGGTTAACTAATGGAGATTAAAATACCTTAGGGTTAGGTTCATTAAAGACCTCCAATGGTTAGTGTTAAAAGTCCTTTGACCTCAGGCAAGCTAGGGTTGAGCTTGAGGTGGGAACCCGACCTCAACTGGCCTTTGACCTTAGGCAAGCTAGGATTGAGCTTCAGGTGGGAACCCGACCTGAACTTGCCTTGACCTTAGGCAAGCTAGGGTTGAGCTTGAGGTGGGAGCTCCACCTAAGGTGCTTGTCATGCTTGATGACTAAGGTACTTGAGGTACTTGTCATATTTAATGAGGAAGGTGCTTGAGAAGCTTCCCATGCATGGGGGGTAAGGTGCTTGAGTCAAGAAGAGACCCTACAAACTTAATAAGGAAGGTGCTTGAGAAGCTTCCTATGCATGAAAGTCCCAAAGTTAGGAAAATATTTGACCTAACCTTCGACTCACCCAAAGGTCACATGGGACACATGTCAGATTCTCCTTAAGCTTAACCACATGGTGTGCTTGAATGCTATCGGTTGGTCTAAAGAGGGGTTCAATGAACTTCTAGTTCTATCAAACAAATATCTAGATATTTTCAAGTTCTCTCTGTCTAAGGGGTAAGGAGGACACTTGTCAAAAGACTACCCATGTACTTGAATGCATGTTGCATGTGATTGGCTAGGGGGAGAGGGGTCCAATGAGCTTGTTGCATGTGGAAAAGTCACAACTCGCCCCAAGAAAGCAAGGGGGGTTCTAGGGGGATATACACCACACACACACTCATTTTGTGGATCAATTCTCACGTGGAAACAGTTGAGGAACTCCACCTCCTTCTCCAAGCTTGTGAGAAGTGAGAGCCTACACCAACACTCTTGGCTATGGAATGCAAATCCAACCAAGAGACATGCTTCAATGCTTAAGCTTGTCATCTTCTCCATCTTCATTACTATGCTATTATGTATGCTAGCAAGAAGAGTATTGATAAGTGAGGAATTATTTCTTTCTCCTATGGAATGTTTCTTCTTCCTCCTCCCTGTCCTCATTCCCCGCTAGCTCTCTCCACCTTCAAAGGTGTTTGAGGCCTTGGGACTGAGGCTTGTGATAGTTAATGCTTTCTACAAATTTTATGTTATGCTTGTGATGCATGAAGCTTTCCATCTTCATTGCATCACCTAGGTCACAAGGAACACAAAGATTGTATTGTACCAAGTCTCTCTTGATGGGAGAAACTATAATACAAATGCCTATTGGAGGGGGGACCGGCTCCGTATGAATCCGGTCCTCAACTATTGTCATGTTCTCTAAACTCTCTCTCTCTCTCTTGCAAAAGTATTTTTCATGCCAAGTTAACTAAGTACAAGTTCACCCGCTATGCTCACAAAGTAACCTCACAAAAGTGCTTCATATAATTTTCTAAATCCCCTACTCTCAAAATTCATAGGCCATTTTCATTACATTGGTATCAGAGCATTTGGTTTCTCTTTTCTTGATTAAGAAGAGAGGTCCTTAAGTAGCCTGTTTGATGGTTGATTTTGTTGATTGTATTAGGGTAAGTGGGACTGGGATCTATTATCCCACTATGTGGGATATGGTGCACACCTCGGGAGTTTTGATCTTTATAATGGAGTCTTTTTAGACTTGCCTACATCTTTACCATTATTGAGCCATAAGAAGTCCAAAGGGAGCTATCCCTTGGCAACTTCCCTATATGAGACTCACTCCACTACTCTCTAAAATTAACCAATTTGAGCTATGGGTGTAGATACTTAAGTACCTATTTTCAAAGGCTAAGAGGAGTAGCAACTAAGGTTTTGAATTGCCTAAGCATACACTAAGTAAACACATAAGTTTAATTAACATGGTTGACAATAACCAAGAGAGTAGAAAGAACATTGATAAATTTGATTTTGCACATGAAGGTGCCAATGATGATGCCCCCATGTTTGTTAATTATCTTGTCACTAGGTTGCAACAAGCTATGGGCAACCCCACTTTGCAAGCCGAAATTACTCAACAACTTCGTGCTTATGGGATTTCCTTTCCTCTCTAAGAGGAGAGAGAGCTTATGAGGCCTCTTGATGAGACCCCCAAAACAAGACTCTCTCCCATACAAGAGGAGGAATCCAAAGATCAAGAAACAATGAATTCCTAAATTCCTCCAAAGATGTGGCTCCACAAAGAAGGCAGACTAAACAATCGCCAACTCCTCCCAAGAGGAAACGGTTAACCCATAGTCCTTCTCCTCGTCACTCCAAAAGGGAAGAGACAAAACCAATGAAGAAAAGGGCAAGAAAGAGGTCACCATCTTCTCCTTCTTCTTCACCTTCCTCCTCTACGGATGAAAGCTATGGCTATTCTCCTAGAAAATATAAGAAGGGAGGACATCTCATATCTTACCCTGCATGGCAAAGGTCACAAAAGCTCAAGAAGTTCAAAGAGGGAGGAAAGAGTATCTCTTTTCTTACCTATGATGGCACCTTTGGTGCTAGCAACAAAGTATTGGCCTTCATCCAAAAATTTGATGCGGTCTTTGGGGACGAGGGCTTCACAGAGTCCTCCAAGCTACACCATGTAGCTATGCACTTCCAAAAATATCGGCTCGTCAATGGTGGGCTAGCCTTCATGGCAATGGTGAAGCCCCAAAGACATGGAAAATTCTACGAGTTTCCATCATGAAGCAATTCCTTGCAAGAGATACAAAGAACAAAGTGCTCACCAAATGGTAGAGTTTGAGGCTTCTCTCTCATAAGTCTATCCACAAATATGTGGACAAGTTTTGGGATTTACATCTCAAGGCTATTGTCTTTCAAAAGATAGATTTTGCTGAGCAAAAGCAACAATTCCATGCGGGATTACCTAAAGAGATGGCTTAGTATGTCAACTCTCACCGGCCTGGTTTATTAGCGAAGTAATCCACCATACCATGGTTTCTTCTCGCATCAATTTCCAACATGGGCTTAGATGGAATGTCAAGCCCATGGAAAATAAAGAAAAAAGTGATGCAAAGGGAAAAATTAATGCCCAAAATTTTTCCCAAGGCCATTCCAACAACAACAACAACAATCGGTCCAAGCAGAAAGGAGTTTACAAAGGTAAAAATAAACTCTCTCCTGAAGAGCTTGAAACTTTTTGCAAGGATCACAAATGTTCTGTGTGGGGAGCAAGGACATGGTTATCATTATTTCCCCAAAAGAAATGCTCGCAATGAGACTTCTAGAGCTTCCACTATCGGAGCTCCAAAAGAGGATGCTCATTGTAGAGGATCACTTCTCTCCTATGCTTGGGGAAAGGTAAGGGAGCATGATGCCTTCATCTTGTTTGACCCTGGTTCTACTCACAACTTCATATCAATGGAGTTGGCCACCAAGTTGGGCATTCAAGCTTTTGAGATGGGAGATGCTATAACTACCGATGCCACTTTCAAGGGACAACAAGATTCCGTTACTCCCTTGAATGGGAAGTTGAGGCTTCATGTACAAAGCTATGTCGACAAAGAAAGACTTCTTTATCTCTCCTCTCCAACATGAGGATGCTATCTTAGGGGTACCATGGTTCAACCGCATGGTTGCCAACATGAAGTTCCCTGAAATGAGAATCTAATTTACCTACAGGGGAAGAATATAAATGCTAATAAGTCTGTTCATACTATACCACTTGTAAATCCTCTTGCTCTTGATAAATCAATGAAGAGCTCAGTTTCTGTGTACATGATTTTTGTCAAAGAATCCCCAAATGCCCTAATGTTTCATCAAAGGTGAATGGTAGGAATCAAGAAGAGTTAGACTTGTCTAACTTTCTAAAATGATTCCAAGGTGTGTTCATCGATGATATCCATATGGACTTACCTCCAAAACGAGGGATGATGACCATCAAATTGGTTTCCTATCAGGAAGCTCAGCGCCTAATAAACCTCCTTATCGAGTTTCACAAGCTCAACACGAGGAGATCATGAGGCAAGCACAAGAATTGTTACACAAAGGGATGGTGAGGCCTAGCTCCTCGCCCTTTTGTTCTCCAGTCCTTTTACAGGCAAAAGAAAGATGGTACATACCACATGTGTGTGGAGTATCACACACTAAACCATATCACTATCAAAAATAGATTTCTCATACCTCGGGTAGAAGATATGTTTGATAAGCTACAAGTCTCTACCTACTTCATTAGGATTGACCTTCAAAGTGGCTACCATCAAATAAGGAAAGTGAATGAAGATATCCATTTTGTACAACATTTTGCCTATATGAATATCTAGTCATTCCTTTTGGCTTGACTAATGCACCGGATACAATCAATCAATTAATGAAGAAAATTTTTAGACCCTACTACAAATTCACTGGAGTGTTCTTTGATGATATCATCATCTACTCCAATTCCTTGGAGGAACACAAGCAACATCTCCAAGTGAGTTTTCAAGCATTAAGGGAGAATAAGATTTTTCTCAATCAAAAGAAAAGCGAATTTTTCCTTCAAAAGATTCAATACTTATATCATATTATCTCTCGAGATGGTATGCGTATAAATCCATCAAAGTTGGAGGTAATAAAAGCATGTCCTAATCCAAGGAATCTGCAGGAGCTAAGAAACTTTATTGGTATGTGTGCATACTATAGACTTAACAAAGAGAGACGTTAAGTATTCTTGGACTGCTAAGAAGAAAAGTGCTTTTGACAAGCTCAAAGAAAATCTTACCTCGCAACCAATCGTTATGCTTCCGGATCTCTCAAAGCCATTTGAGGTCCAATGTGATTCTTGTGGTGATTGCCTTGGAGCAGTATTGCTTCAAGAAGGGCATGCCATAGCATATGAGAGCCAAAGGCTCAACACAAATGAACGGGTCTTAGGCATTTATGAGAAAGAACTGATAGCTGTTATACATCCCCTAGACACATGGAAGCACTATCTATTGGGGACTCCATTCATTTTACGAACAAACCATCAAAGTATCAAGTACTTAATGACGCAAACAAATCTTTCCAACTAACAAATGAGGTGGGAAAATTTTATTTCGCAATTTAACTTACACATTGCTCACATTGCTGGTAAGCATAATCAAGTGGTGATGCACTTTCACAATGACCAAAAGTTAATGCTGTGTCAATAGCGACTCACGATGATTTGTCTTCTATTATAGATGAGTACGCTAATGACCCTGAATTTAAAGACATAATGTCAGCCCTTGCTTTGGGGAAGAAAGAGGAACCATTCACCTTGCAGAATGGTTATCTTGTCCATGGAGACAGGCTATGTGTTACCCACTCCCTTCTTGAGAAAGTCATGTATGAATCCCATGCTCCTCCCTATGCGGGGCATAGAGGCATTAAACCTACTCTTCGAGGAGTAGAGACGTACTTTTATTGGCCTACCATGAAAGTGGACATACAAGAGTATGTTTCAAAAGGTGTGGTATGCCAAAATACCAAGTACAATAGAGGGAAGCAACCTGGATTACTTCAGCCAATTGCCAATTTCTAATTCACCATGGGAAAGTATATCCATGGATTTTATCTTTGGATTACCCAAGTCTATACGGGAATATGGACAATAGTCAACAGGTTTAGCAAGCACACATTATCCCTGTGAATAAGACTATTAAGTTACACCAAATGGCAACTCTCTTCATATCCCATATTTTCAAACACCATGGATTGCCAACATCCATCGTGTCAGATAGACATCCTAGAATGACCATTAATTTTTGGAAAGGTCTCTTTAAAAATCTAGGTACAAGATTGAATTTCTCTTCGGTCTATCACCCACAAACGGATGGCCAAAGTGAGATAGCTAATCTTACGATTCTTGATCTACTAAAGACCTATGTTACCAAAGTATATCAACGCTTACAATGGTAAAAGTACTTACCTCTTGTAGAGTATGCGTATAATTATACTATCCATACTTCTACGGGAAAAATGCATTTTGAAATCATAGAGGGAAGACCTAAAAGTCCCTTGCTACTTAAAGTACATGGGAAGATCTTCGCTGCCGATGAGTATAGCCGTGACCTGCAAGCATCTTTTCAAAAGATTAAAGAGGCTATATCCATCTCCCAATTAAGGCAAAAAGCTGTTGCTGACAAGCATAGAAGGGCCTTAACATTCAAAGAAAATGATTGGGTCTTACTTAAGTTTCCTAAGGCTCGATTGAGGCAAATGACGGGCAAAAATCATACAGGACATCAAAATTATTATGCTAAACTAGCAAAAAGATACTATGGTCCTTTTCAAATTTTGAAGCCAATCAATGAGGTGGCTTATCCACTCAAGTTTCCTAACCACTGGCTCATACACAATGCTTTGCATGTGAGCCTACTCAAGCCCTACAAAGGAGAGCCTCCAAATGAACCAATTATTGAAGACCCTCCCAAAATCAAAGATCAAGAAGAGGTACTACAACCCGAAGCTATCCTTCGGCATGAAGACAAGGTACTACGACATGGTAAGATTATCCGACGGTATCATATGAAGTTCAAAAATTATCCTTTTGAAGATGCTAGATGGATGCAACGAATCGAGCTTAACACTAGACTTGTAATGAGCCACAAAAATGCCTCACATCAGGATTCTAGTAAATGAAACATAACTTATCTATATGACATCAAAATTTCATGAAACTTCTTATTTATGGGTTCAAGATATAAAAACATTTCAAATACAAAATTTACATAAAAAGCTCAAAATTAAAAAATTTACTTTTCTAAAACTAGCAAATTTTACATAAAACTTCACTATTTAACTTGGAGAAGTAAAAAAAATGTTGACGGTTTTTGTATATGGGTTAAAAAAGCTTGGTACATATATCATATACCCATTGAGGGATTTTTCAAAGAAGTATGGGCCTACTTAACAATGATTTGATTTACTTTCAAAAGAAAATAGAAATTATTTTTCCATCTGCACGAATTAGTTGTAGAAGATGGCAATGGAAAAACACCTTTAGACCTTCATTTAGCTCTATACTATTTTTTATCAACTCATATTGAGTGTTGGTCATAATTACCTGAAACCATTTTTGATGTAGATAACTAAAATAGTGCTCGAAAATTTTCCACAAAAGTCTCAAAAAGCCACAAAAGTGGGTGATTTTTTACAGGATTAGTGTTAAGGATAGTATGAACCTTGTCAACACTTACATTGCTACATTAGAGTAAGCAAATGTACATGTTTCTTTTAAATGATCAATGTTTTTGTCTTATAAAACTAATTCTTTCTTTATTGTGCACAAATATAAGTAGAATGCATACTAAGAATCATGTTTGGGATGACGACGTCTCTCAAACACCATGTAGAATTTGTCACTCTACTTGGGAAGATGAAATGTACTAAAGAGCAAACATTCTTGCAGCAGCTATGTCTCCCAAGCACCAAATTGATTAGTCATCCATCTTGGAATGCTGTCATAGGGTAAAAAGGGATCCTCTATCCGCTAAGACAAATTGACTAATGACTATGGCTTTATCTCTTTTCCCTCATAGTCGAAGACGACTATGATTTCAAGAGAGAGGTAATGTCATTAAATCTAATATCTAGCCAACCCAAATGATTTTTTCATATTAAACTGATCATTTAATGTTGGATAATAAACAGGAACAAGGGTTAGAATATAGACATGTTCTTACGCATCTATCTCAACACCGGGCCAATGGTAAAGGGGCCCAAATGAGAGATGTTCTGTCAAAAAGAAAGGTTAGATAAAGGAGCTTAAAAGACCTTACAGTTAGCTTCATTAAAGACCTCTAATGTTAGTGTTAAAAGTCCTTTGACCTTAAGCAAGCTAGGGTTGAGCTTGAGGTGGGAACCCGACTTTAACTTGCCTTTGACCTTAGGCAAGCTAGGGTTGGGCTTGAGGTGGGAACCCGACCTAAACATGCCTTTGATCTTAGGCAAGCTAGGACTGATCTTGAGGTGGGAACTCCACCTAAGGGGCTTGTCATGCTTGATGACTAAGGTACTTGAGGTACTTGTCATATTTAATGAGGAAGGTGATTGGGAAGATTCCCATGCATGGGGGATAAGGTCCTTGAGTCAAGAAGAGACCCTACAAACTTAATGAGGAAGGTGCTTGAGAAGCTTCCTATGCATGAAAGTCCCAAAGTTAGCGGAATCTTTGACCTAACCTTCGATGCTATTGGTTGGTCGAAAGAGGGGTCCAATGAGTGTATAGTTCCATCCAACAAATATCTAGATATTTTCAAGTTCTCTCTCTCTAAGGGGTAAGGAGGACACTTGTTAAAAGACTACCCATGTGCTTGAATGCATGTTGCATGTGATTGTCTACGGGGAGAGGGGTCCAATGAGCTTGCAGCATGTGGAAAAATCACAACTCGCCCCAATCAAGCAAGGGGGGTGCTAGGGGGATGTACACCACACACACACACTCACTTTGTGGATCCATTCTCACTTGGAAACAATCGAGGAACTCCACCTCCTTCTCCAAGCTTGTGAGAAGTGAGAGCCTACACCAATACTCTTGGCTATGGAATGCAAATCCAACCAAGAGACATGCTTCAATGCTTAAGCTTGCCATCTTTCCCAAATGCTTTAGCAAAAGAAAATAAAAGCAACCAAAAGTAATTAGAGTTATCCAATTTTCTCAAGGGGTTTCAAGATGTTTTTATTGACGACATCCCTTGTGAGCTACCTCCTAAACGAGGTAATGATGACCATGCAATTGAACTTCTTCCAGGAAGTTCACCGCCTAACAAACCTCCTTATAGAGTTTCTCAAGATCAACAAGAGGAGATTATGAGGCAAGTGCATGATTTAGTTGAGAAGGGTATGGTTAGACCAAGCTCATCTCCATTTTGCTCACCTGTGCTATTAGTGCAAAAGAAAGACGACACATATCGTATGTGTGTCGACTATAGAGCACTAAATAGGATCACTATCAAGAATAGGTTTCCCGTTCCACGGGTAGAAGACCTATTTGATAAGCTACAAGGATCGACCTACTTCAGTAGGATTGACCTAAAAAGTGGCTATCATCAAATAAGGATAGTTGATCAAGACATTGTAAAGACCGCATTTCGCACCACATTTGGTCTTTACGAATACATTGTCATGCCTTTTGGCTTGACCAATGCACCATCCACATTCAACCGCTTGATGGAGAAGCTGTTCAGGCCTCATCGAACCTTCACTGGAGTGTTCTTTGATGATATTATCATCTACTCTAATTCATTGGAGGAACACAAGCAACACCTCCAGGTAATATTTCAAGTTTTAAGAGAGAATAAACTTTATGGAAATCAAAAGAAAAGTGAATTTTTCTTGCAAGAGATTTAGTATTTAGGTCATATTATCTCTCAAGATGGCATCTAAATGGATCCATCTAAGTTAGAGGTAATAAAAGGATGGCCTAAACCAAGGAATCTTCATGAACTAAGAAGCTTTATAGGTATGTGTGCATACTATAGACGCTTCATAGAAAAGTTCTCACAAATTGCGGGACCATTACATGACCTAACAAAGAAAAGCGTTAGGTATACACGGTCTGCTAAGGAGAACAATGCTTTCGAAAAGCTTATCTCTCAACCTGTGCTTACACTACCGGATCTCTCAAAACCATTTGAGGTCCAATGTGATGCTTGTGTTGATTGCCATGGAGCTGTTTACTCCAAGAAGGGCATGCCATAGGCTATGAGAGTCGAAGGCTCGACCCTGTTGAGCAAGATCTAGGCATATATGAAAAGGAACTCCTTGCAGTTCTGCATGCCTTAGACTCATGGAAGCACTATTTATTGGGGACTCCTTTCATTTTGCGAACGGATCACCAAAGTCTTAAGTACTTCATGACGCAGACCAAGCTCTCCGACAAACAAATGAGGTGGGAAAATTTCCTTTCGCAATTTAATTTTCATATTTCTCACATTGCTGGTAAGCATAATCAAGTAGTGGATGCACTCTCAAGACGGCCGAGAGTGAATGCGGTTTCCATAGCAACTCACAATGATCTATCTTCAATGACAGATGAGTACGCTATTGATCCCAATTTTAGAGATGTGTTTTCAGCCCTTGCATTAGGGAAGAAAGAAGAACCATTTACCTTACAAGATGGTTATCTTCTCTATGGCAATAGACTATGCATTACTAACTCACTACGTGAGAAAGTAATGTATGAATCTCATGCTCCACCGTATGCCGGGCATAGAGGGATTCAGTCTACCTTAAAGGGAATTGAAACATATTTCTATTGGCCTACCATGAAAGTGAACATACACAAGTATGTTTCTAAATGTGTGGTTTGCCAAAAGACAAAATTTGATAGAGGTAAGCAACTTGGATTGCTTCAACCCTTGCCAATCCCTAATTCACCATGGGAGAGCATATCCATGGATTTTATCTTTGGATTGCCTAAGTCTATCCATGGGAATACGGGAATATGGACGATAGTAGACCGGTTCAGTAAACAAGCTCATTTTATACCTGCCAAAAAGACTATCAAAGCCCATCAAATGGCAACCCTCTTCATTTCACAAATTTTCAAGTACCATGGCTTGCCAATGCTCATATTGTCGGATAGAGATCCTAGAATGACCAGTAATTTTTGGAAGAGTCTCTTTGAGAATTTAGGGACAAGGCTAAACTTCTCTTCGGCCTATCATCCACAAACGGATGGCCAAAGTGAAATAGCTAACCTAACCATTCTCGATCTACTAAAAGCCTATGTAACGGAAGTAGATCAAAGATCCCAATGGGAGAAGTACTTACCCTTAGTGGAGTATGCTTACAATAACACTGTACATACTTCCACGGGAAAAGCACCTTTCGAGGTAATTGAGGGAAGATCAAAAAGTCCCTTGCTACTTAAGATACATGGGAAGATCTTCGCTGCATATGAGTATAGCCGAGACCTACAAGAATCTTTCCAAAAGATTAAGGATGCTATCTCTATCTCACAGCAAAGGCAAAAGGCTGCTGCTGAGAAGCACAGAAGAGCCCAAGCCTTTAAAGAAAACGATTGGGTCTTGTTAAAGTTTCCCAAGGCTCGATTAAGGCACACGACGGGCAAGAATACTACGGGCCACCAAAAGTACTATGCTAAACTAGCAAAAAGGTACTATGGTCCCTTTCAAATTCTTAGGCCAATCAATGAGATGGCCTATCAACTCAAGTTGCCCAATCATTGACTCATAAACAATGCTTTCCATGTGAGCCTATTAAAGCCTTACAAAGGAGATCCACCTCAAGAATCAACTATTGAAGACCCACCGGAGATCGAGGACCAAGAGGAGGTGCTGCAACCCGAGTCCATTCTTTGACATGAAGACGAGGTACTAAGAGGCGTTGAGACTATCCGACGATATCTTATTAAGTTTAAGAATTATCCTTTTGAAGATGCTAGATGGATGCAAGGCATACAATTAAAGGATAACCTAAACCTTGTCAATGCTTACAATGCTTCCAAATGAGTAAGCAAATGTACAAAATGTTAAAAATGAACAAATTTTTTGTCTTATAAGACTTTCTTTTTCTTTATTGTGCACAAAAATGAAGTGGTATGCATTCTTAGATCAAGTTTGCGGCGACGAAGTCTCCCAAACACCAAGTAGAGCTTGTCACTCTATTATGGAAGACTGATAGGACTAATGTGCAGACATGCTTGCGGCAGCCTAAGGCTCTCAAGCTCCAAATGGACTAGTCATCCATTGTGGAATGATGTCGTAGGGTAACATAGGGATCCTCTACCCGCTAAGAAAAGGACTCATGAATATGCTTTATCTTCTCTACACCATAGTCGAGGACGACTATGATTTTAAGAGAGAGGGAATGTCATAATAATCAATATCTAATTCTCCTAAATGATTTTTTCATATTAAACTGATCATTTAATGTGGGGAAGTGCCAGGGGAGAAAAGGCTAGAATATTGGTTAAGCTAGTAGACCGGCCACAATAGGGATCCAAAGGAGGTAAAATAGGGATCCAAAGGGGGGGCCATCTGCAAAAGATCCATGTGAAACAATGGGCTAAAAAGACCTTAAGTTTCAGCCCATTAAAACTTCCAAAATGCTAAGGTTCCAAAATTCAAAGCTTGTGTCCAAAGGGTTAAAGCTTAGGGGGAATTGGATGCTTTGTGTGCTCTCCAAAGTCAACACATATCCTACATGGGAGGGGACGAGCCCTTCTTCTAGGGGATGAGAGAGAAAGCCACACACACACACACACACATAGGCTCCCTTTACACAAAGGGAATGAGGGACACATGTCATCTCCCTAGGCCAGATGACCACAAGGTGTGCCCAGTTTCTATTGGATGACCCTTGAAGTGGAACAATGAGAATTAAGCTAGAGTAAATCTAGTTTAATTAATTTAAAAACATTTAATAAAAGAAACCAATGAGAATTAAGTCTCCTAGAAGACTATTGGGCAGTCTCACAAGGGGTCCAATGAGCATTCAGGAGCCCAATGGCTTGCCTGATTCCTATTGGCCAGGAGGAAAAGGGGTCCAATGAGAGTTTAGTTTAATTATTTAATTACCTAAAGCTCTCACAAAAGGGGAAAGGGGGACACATGCCAGAAGGCTATCACTTATGCTGCTTAATAGTCATTGGCTTGACTTGGGGAGAGCCAATGAGGACTCAGCAAGAGCAAATAGCAAGAGTGCTCGCCCAAGAGAGAGAGTGGGATGATTTTTGCAAGGCATTATCACACACACACACTCACACACAATCTCATGTGTGAAGAAAGAGAAGACTATCTCTTCCCAAGCTTTAATGGAGAGCTCATCACCTACTCCAAGCTTGTGAGATAGAAGCCTACATCAACACACTCTTGGCATGTGGATGCAAATCCAACCAAGAGCCAAGCTTCAATGCATGATCAGCTCCTCTACCAAGCTAATTACTAAGCTAAGCTATGCTAATATGAGTGATTATGTGAGGAGATGTATATCTTTCTCGTAAGATACTCCTTCTTCCTCTCAATCTACTCTCATACCCTGCTAGCTGTCACCATCTTCGAAGGTGTGTGAGGTCTTGGGTCTGAGAACGGGGATAATTCAAGTTGTGTTTGCTAAGTGTTTTGCTTAGTGCATGAAGCTTTCATCTTCATTGCACTAGCTAGTCTTGAAGGAACACAAAGAATTGTATTGTACAATGTCTCTCTTGATGTGAGAAACCATAATACAAAGCCTTTTGGAGGGGGGACCGGCTCCATGCAAATCCGGTCCTCAATTGTTGTCAATAGCTTAATTTCTTTCTCTTTTCAAAGTATTGTTGATGCTATCTAACTAGGTGTTATGCTTTTTGTTGCTCTCTCCACCCAAGCACTCTTGTAATTCTCATTAGGAATCTATTCTAATGAAATGCCCACTATGTTCATACTAATTTCCGCTACACACAAGTTATTAGACCATTAAATGTTACATCTGGCAATGCATTGAGAATAGTTTGCACAGTTGAACCGTTAGAATTAACATTATTGAAACAGGTTTTTCATTGATTATCTTTGATACCAGCAAGAAAAGTATATATGTTGTCTATCTCTTGCATAGTCTTCAACTCCATCTCTTTACGCAATAATGCATGTTTTCCCTCAATATTACAACTTGCATACAGTCCAGTCAAAGTATCCCAAGCCTATTTTATTTATTAAGTTTGAATTGAATGTGAGAAGTATTAGTGTGCTTCATAGATAATGCAATCAATGCGTGAACATATGCATCTCCAACATACCAACAATATTGTTCAACTATGAGCAAACAACTGTAGCAGCAACAAACCCGCTAAAACTTGTAGCATCCTCAATAAATCTTGTATCCACAAAAGGTAATGTACATCAATGCCCTACACATTATTCCATATTCCTTGTTGTGACACAAGAACATGCATCATCATGTAAGTCCACATTGGGTAATAATCCCCATTCAATATGTCCTATAATAGCAATGTGCACAATGAATCAAAGTTGAGAGCTTGAGAATTTTACTGGATCCCAAGTCTCCATATACTAGCAAAAGTCTAATAAGAGTCAAGCAATGCATCGAGAATAGTTTCAACAATTGAAGCTATAGAAATAACAATGTAGAAACAAACTGTTTATCATTGATTATCCTTGATACCAGCAAGAAAAGTATCCACGTTGTCTATCTCTTGCATAATCTTCAAATCCGGCTCTTTACACAACAATGCATTTTTTGCCTCTATATTACAACTTACATAAAGACCAGCAAGAGTATCCCAAGCCTATTTTATTTATCTTTTTGATTGAATGTGAGAAGTAATATTGTACTTCATAGATAATACAATCAATGCACGAGCCTATGCATCTCCGACATACCAACAAGATTGTCCAACTATAAGCAAACAACTTTAGCAGCAACAAACCTACTAAAACTGGTAGCATCCACAATAAAGCATGTATCCACAAAAGACAGACGTACATCAATGCCCTACACATTATTCCATATTCCCTATGACATAAGAACATGCATCATCATGTAAATCTACATTGGGTAATTATCCCCATCCAAGGTGTCCTTAGCAGCAACATCTTGAAAAAATCTATGTTATTGTGAGCCATGGTAAGTGACCACCTGATATGAAAACTCCTCCAAAAGAGGAAAAGAAAAGGAGGACTAATAAGTGCTATATAGCACAACACAGAGAGGATTGTAAGAGACATAATCTGCAACAAATTGCAATAATATATCTTCTACAAAAAGGAGAAAATAGCCTACACTGAGTAGCCTATAGTGGAAACAGAGGCCGAAATGAGTCCAAATCAAAATTAGCTCAGCAAAGCTCACCTAAATTGTAGAAAGTGAACACGGGGGTGTTGACAACACTCACAACTATGCACGAGAGGATGCAACCTCCTTTGATACCAATTGTTGGAATTAGGGTTGCAAGCATATACACACAATTTGGACAAGATGAAGACGCTCAATTCACACAACGAAGAGTGTATCCCTCAGTGCACAAATAGAAAGCACGAAGGTAAAAACCTTCTAGTGAGAGAAAAAGTACCCTGGCAGTCCCAAGTGTGTTCACATACATCATTACCACATATATGGTAGCACTAAAATCTTTGATTAGTTCCGATCTCTCTCTCTCTCTCTCTCTCTCTCTCTCTCTCTCTCTCTCTCTCTCTCTCTCTCTCTCTCTGCCAATCATCCTTGGGTATAATCTCTCTTCCATCATCCTTTTTTTCACTTTTATTCCAAGTCTCTCTTGATGGGAGAATCTATAATACAAACGCCTTTTGGAGGGGGGACTGGCTCCAAGTACATCCGATCCTCAACTATTGTCATGTTCTCTAATACTCTCTCTTTGAAAAGCATTGTTCATGCCAAGCTAGCTAAGTACTATGTTTATGTTGATACCATTAGTTAAGTTCACCCTCTATATTCTCAAAGTAATCTCACAAAAATGCTCACTCTAATTCTCTTAATTCCGCTATTTTCAAAGTTCATAGGCCATTTCCATTACACTATGGACTCATGCATGCCTTATAATCAAAAAATTTGTGCACTGAGTAGTCTCGCCAAATGATCTGACTCGATCGTCTCGTTTACTAGAGTAAAGTGAGCTTGCTTGGTAAATGTGTCAATAACTCTCCAAATGCCATCATGCCAAAATTGAGTCTTGGGAAGATAAAAAATGAAGTCCATAGCAATGCTCTCTCTCTCTCTCTCTCTCTCTCTCTCTCTCTCTCTCTCTCTCTCTCTCTCTCGTGTGCGAAAAACTTGAACTACATTTGGAGTTGGCATGTGGATGGATTAACTTTTACATAAGCAAGTGACTCCCCCTCTATTCGTAGAAACATACTCAACCTTCACGTTTTCCTAGGTATCTCTCTCTGTATGTGTGCGTACACACTCTCATCATAACAATCAACAACTCTGTTGGGGAGGGGAGGGGGGTAACATAATTGGTCGTGACATGTGGAGGTGTCAAATTTTCAAAAACTTTAAGAAAGAGAGTAGGAGTGCGTCTTTAGAGTAATTTTTTAAAATTTTAAAATATAAAACTATACAATTTGTTAAAAAAATATCAATATCGGTCTTGAAAAAATTCCCTTTATAAAAAAATCAAATATATCTTCAAAAGCCAACTTTGCATTGAAGAGCAAAATCCCCCTCAAATTTATCTTTTTTCTATGATTTACCCTAGTAGAGTAGAAAGTCTTTTGTGAAAAAAGAAAAGTAATTTTTTTAACTTCTCATTGTCAAAAGGCTTTTCATTCATACATTTTATCCTTTACTTATATACATACATACATAAATAAATAAATATATATATATATATATACGTATATAATGTATACATATATATGGATATATTTAAAGAGATAGAGAGTCTTTGCAAAGTGTGGTTTTGGTGGAACGCACTATCTGTCAAGGCTGTTGTCATTCTCTCTCCATTTAGCTACCATGGCAAATTTTACTATCTTTAGGAGAGGTTTTTCTTATAGTTTTTGGTTTTCCTAATTTACACATGGAGCTAGTTGTACTTGGTTCTCACAGTTCCAATTTGTTGCTTTAGTTCTCTCAAATTTGTCATCAACTGAGCATTCTCAAAGATTTTTCAAGTAATACAAATAAGCCTCTTTTGAGAGAGAGAGAGCAGTTAAAGATTTCCTTTTATCGCCTACATGTAGTAGATTGATTATCCAAATTCCCTTCTAAGGAACAAATTTAGAATCCTAGATTTATTGGAGGTAGAACTAATTTTCTTCTTCTTCCTCCTCTCTCTCTATCTTTTACTAAAAACTAAGTATACTTTTATATGAGTAGCTGTTGAAAATCAACGTCTCTATAATCTCTCTCTCTCTCTCTCTCTCTCTCTCTCTCTCTCACACACACACACACACACACACACATGCATGCTCATGCGTTGGTAGTGGTTTACCCATAAACTTAGAAGTAGATTGACACAAAAAAATGCTTTCTTGTTCAATCTGACAATGGTCTTTCCACAAACCTCCTCTCTTTGCCAAGTCTCTCTCTCTCTCTCTCTCTCTCTCTCTCTCTCTCTCTCTCTGGTGATGAGCTTGAACTACATTCGGAGCTGGCATGTGACTGGATTAACATTGTGATAAGCAAGTGAATCCCCCTCTATGCATAGAAACATAGTCAACCTTTGAGTTTTCCTCCCTCCCTCTCTCTCTCTCTCTCTCTCTCTCTCTCTCTCTCTCTCTCGCGTGCGTACACATACTCATCAGAGCAATCAGTAACTCGGTGGGAGAGGGGACGAGGTAGCACATTTTCTCATGAAATGTGGAGGTGTCAATTTTTCAAGAATGTTAAGAAAGAGTATAGGAGTGCCTCTCTAAAATAATTTTTTAAAAGTTTTAAATACAAAATTACACAATATCAATATTAGTCTTGAAAAAATCCCCTTGAAAAAAAATTCCAAATATATCTTCCAATTCAAAAGTCAAATTTGCATTGAGGAGTAAAATTCCCTTGCAATTTACCTATTTTGAGGTATATTTAACATGATACATTTACCGTATGTAGAGTGAAAAGTCTTTTGGCTAAAGAAAGACAAATAAGAGTCTTTTGACTTTTTATTGGCAAAAGGGTTGCCAAAAGGTCATTCCAACAGGCTTACGCCTTCAATTTTGCACTTTAGATTATATGTTTTGTAAAAGCAAAATTGAAGTGAACCAACGAGTGCCAAGTGGAGACCCTCTCCTTCCTTAAAACTTTTCAGCTGCATTATATGTAGTATAGATAGAATACATAGGAGCCACCCAAAGCATAGATATCTGAAAGCTTGGGGTTGCCACCAAGAAGAGAGTCATATCACAATGGCCTCTTTGATCGTCAAGCCATTGCAAGGGAATATAACACCGAAAAGGAAACCAACACTAGTAATCAAGTCCTAGCTAGATCAAGGAGCCAGTAATCCATATAGAGGCTTGCTATAACATCAGGAGATTACTTTTTCTTTTTCTTCTTTTTTGTTAGACCATTATTGGCCGAAGAAATTAAGATAGTAACAAATTGATTGATGAGGTCCAGCTTCTGGTATTGAATGCCTTTGACATTAGTGTTGGAGTGAGGGGTTTCATTAGTCATCAAAGCGTCTTTTGAGGGTCCGACAAGCATATTCGATTTCTCTTACATCTCTTCCTCCTGTTTTTTTAATGTTGAAGGGTGAGTGTCCCCCATGGCTGTATCCTCAATCACAGGTTTTCTATCCATCATGTCTTTAGTCATAATCATAGTGATCTCTTTCTCTTGTTTTTTTGTTGTTAGAGGACTGATGTCCTCCATGGATATAGCCATAGACACAGAATTGTCATACTCTTGCCTAGTAGGCATGTTGAGCTACCCAACATGGGGCTGCTTGAGGTATGTGTCCAATCTCTTCCACATGGATCTTACCATTAATGTGATGACAATCCCAGCCATGGTGCAGTTTCTAGCAAAGTGACTAATTCTACAACCCAAATTTATATTAAGACACAAAAAAACAATGACATGTAATTGTCGGCACCCTTTCAACCTACTCAACCATAACAAAAGAATACTTTGCATCAAATGACGTTGAACTCCCTTCTTCACTAAGGCTTTTTTCCAAAAAAGGCCAATGATAAATCAACAAGGTCGGGAGGCACGAAGGCTGGCTAAGTTAAAGAGGCGGGGGGGGGGGGGGGGGGGTAAAGGAGAGTAAATTTCAATAAAAAGATACATTAAAAATTAAAGCAAATAAATATTTTAATATATTCTTATAAGAAAATATAGATTTAATAAGCATTAAAATAATAAACAATTTAATAAAATGAAAATTTTGAAGTCCTTAAATGAAAGGGCCCTTTATCAATATCCTGACTTTCATGATCTGTTACTAGGCAACTGCAAAGGAATGGATATCCCTTTATGGAATATTTGGAGAGGATTGATAATTTGATATATTTGGATCAATAAAAAACCTGCTATATTCAATCACACTTCTTCCTACCCTTATGAACTGTTATAATATAATTTAGTGCATCATGCTAATAAGTTATGTCATGAGATGAGAGATACTCCCATTGATGGAGTCAATGTAACCTCTCTTTAGGAATCTGTCAGATGGCAATAGTGGAGAACAAAGATTCCTAAGCTCTACTCCTCTATTAGAGTTAGACTGAGATACTTGATCTCATGATGTACTAGTTTATGCTTGGGGCTTCTCATCCTGTACTTGTGGGACTTTGTACTTTTCCTGTTTGTTTAGTTTAATTCATCCTCTAGCCAAAAAAAAATCACATCATGGGATCAAACTCCTATGAATATATTTTTATATATTTTATTCATTTGTTTTCTAAAGCCATTTGCACCTTTGGACCTTTGCAAAATCTATACTATATATAATTGAATTTAAAATCTTTAAGGAAGGAGAGGGCATCCATGATCCATGTGTCACTCTCTCCTTTATTTCAAGAACCTTGAGAAACATTTTGTTTGAAATGTAAAAATGCAAGGTAAGTAAAAAGTCATTTGGTTTGAAATGTAAAAATGAAGAGAAAGTAGTAAGTACTACAATGGTAGAAAATGAAAATACTTAGTTTTGACTTTTCGTTTCTAAAAAAAAAAAAAGTCACAATACTTAGTACTATATATATATATTTATATTATTTAAACTCTTTAGCAAGGCCATGGAGTTTCACTCCGGCCTTCAATTTTGAAGGGTGATTACTTTTGTTTTTGTAAAGTGTGGCTTTACTTAGTAGCTTGAGAAAATAACAAGCAACGAGTTGTGCCATGCGTCGATAACTTGGTCCACCTCGAGCGTATGTGTGTGTAAGACTGAGAGAGAGAGAGAGAGAGAGAGAGAGAGAGAGAGAGAGAGAGAGATGTGGCACGATCGCAGGTCTGAGAGAGAGAGAGAGAGATCAGGTTTCATTTTCTACGGCATCGTGGTGTGTGTCGTAGGAGAGAGAGAGAGAGAGAGAGAGAGAGAGAGAGAGACGTCTTTGTTATTTGTTGTAGCTGTGTGTGTGTGTGTGTGTGTGTGTGTGTGTGAGAGAGAGAGAGAGAGAGAGAGAGAGAGAGAGAGCCAATACCATTTAGTCTTGCTGAGGAGTGTGTGTGTCTATTTTTGTTCGAAAGAGAGAGAGTGCCATTGATTGACCTTGGTGCTTGAGAGATAATACCCCCCCCCCCCAAAAAAAATCGATTGTCTGTTGCTGTAGTGCTCACGGAAACGACCATGCAAGACAGGTCTTCGATTTGGTGTTCGGGAAAAATGTGTCTCAGCTTAATATCATGCCGTTTTCAATTTCAAAAATTTGGGTTGAGGGAAGGGGAAAAGAAAAAATTCCACCCAAAATAGAGAATAATAGTGTAAACACCTGCAAAATAAACTTAATGTTCTAAATTTTCTCTTGGAAAATTAAAGGAAAGCAATTTTGTATGTTTGAAAAAATGATTTTTCCAGAACACTGATGTGATTGCATTGGAGGATGATCATTGCCAATTGAGGGTATTGGCCTTGGTCTTGAAGTGGGCAATCCTTTGCTCATTTGGATCCTCCTTGTTGTTGCATACCTAATTAATGTAGGCCCTTTGCCTCGCCCTAGAAATGATGACTACGGTCTCTTATTGTAGGGCTGCCTCCATGCATGTGTCTCCCATTGTAGGAATGCCTCCATGTCATTTTGCTTACATTTAGAGCCTGGTCACTTTGGAACGGCTAGATAGCCTTCCAACTTTGTTTGCAAGTCAAGAAAATCGGTGTCTTTGAAGATAAATTCTTGATTTGATTTAGTAATGAGATAGATCTTGAGCAGGTTCCTGCTAACTGAGAGGGTCTCAAAAGTCAACCATGTGAAAGGCTATGCCCGTTTTGAGGCTCTTAACTACCACGATTAGATAGGTAGAGAGAGAAGAGCCGGCTCGTGACTGGGCAAAAAGCAAGCTCGTTGGTACACACGACCAGGATCTTAGCATTTCACATGCTTCATTTTAATGCTACAAACTAGAAGTGCAGCCTGAGAGAGAGAGAGAGAGAGAGAGAGAGAGAGAGAGAGATGTTTTTTGTCCTACTGACGTGGTTTGAGACCCGTTAATCTTGAGACCGACTAATCTCAACTCTTAGCTATTAAGTTTAGACAAACCTTATCCAATCCAAACATTGTTTGCAACAAGTTGTCATGTTGCATAGCAAGTTAGGAGAGAGAGAGAGAGAGAGAGAGAGAGAGAGAGAGAGAGAGAGAGAGAGAGAGGAAGAAGAAGAAGAAGAAGATCACAAGAGACCTAAATTTTTTAGCGGATGAATGTTGATTCTTGAACTCAAGGGCTTGCATGCTCACATACTTATACAAGGAGAGGGGGACATAGCTTTTAATATCATAGAAACAATCATAGTGACCTCAAAGGTTAGAGAGAGAGAGAGAGAGAGAGAGATCATCCTTAAAGGTCAGACCTATGTGACCAAGTACATCATGTAACATGCTTGAAGACTATGGATATAAGGGTGGCCACTAACAAGTTGAATCCATGAGATGGCTAGGAGAGAAAGGTATGTAGGCCATGGTATGGGCTAAAATGTGGGTAAAGCAAGTTTGATGTGATCAAAAGCTAAGAACTCATGTAAGGTATCATGATCACACTAGGAACATAATTCACGTACAAAGAGTCTCTCCTCCATGTAGTGCCTCAATGCTCTGTCTCACATTTAAGGGAGTGGGAGGGGGGAAGGGACAAACTTGCCATGATTAGGAGGAGTATGTTGGAGCTTGGCGTGACCAACTAGAAGGAGATTTTTCCTTGGTCAATCCACAAGAATGTGGAGAGTAACTACACTTCATTAGTTGTTCGATCTTACACTCGAAAAGGTAGACATAGTGTTGATCCAAAAGATAGATTTGTGCTTGGTTGATGTGAATGTGGAGAGCACTTAGACCCTGTGTGTTGTCATACATTGGCATCTAGAAAGTAGTTATAGTGGTGGTTGATGCACAAGTTTATTAAAGAGCTATACAAGCTCACATAAGAATCATAGGCATTTGCCCACATTTGCCCTCCCTGTGAAGAGAAGGAGAACAATGGTTGCTTCAATTGACCCACATGGAGCCGCAGCAATGCGCAGGTCACATACTAGTAGCATTTAAAATCTATGATTTCTTTCTATTCATTCACAATACTTTAAAACCCCATAGGGCACTTGTCCTACAATAAAATTTGAACGACATGCACCCTTTGGGTACTAAGACCTTTAGCATGATGTAAGACGATGAAATGAGGACCTTAAATATCAGTAAAGACTTCAATGTTTCTATGAAAAGGTTTTTTCAATAAGAATAGAAAATTTGGCTTCTAATCACGTCATTTTTGTTTTGTGTGTGTGTGTGTGTGTGTGTGTGTGTGTGTGTGTGTGTGTGTGTGTGTGTGTGAGAGAGAGAGAGAGAGAGAGAGAGAGAGAGAGAGATAGATAGATAGATTTTATTATCGTCCTCGGAGGTCAAATATGACCTATGGGACCAAAGTTACATGTGATGTAGTATGTGTATGGATGATGAGTGACTCTCGATGCTCCAAAATTGTAGTGATGAGAGTCGCAATGGAGAGCCCACACTTTGGCTGGGAGAGGAAAGTGTGTAGGTCTAAGTTATGGCTGAAAATGTGAGAGAAGCAAGTTCGGATGTGATCAAAAGCTGAGCACTCTAGTAGTGTGTGGTACTCAGACTCTCGAACTTGCAGTGAGCATAATGTGCAGAGACAGAGAGAGAGAGAGAGAGAGAGAGAGAGAGCTAAAATTAAAACAAAATGAAAATTAAACAAAGTAATGTTAGCAAGCTTGATGGCTCCATATGACAAAAGATTTAAAACACAATGAATATAACTCTTTAAGAGTTAATATAACTTCTCTACTCACAATTGTGAGCATGGAGAAAAAACAATAAAAGATTTTAAACACTTCTTAATATGATCCATCTTCATTAATTTATTTGTCTAGAAGATACCACGAAACCTTTGAATCCAAAGCAAAAATCACAGCCATCTGTTTGTAGAGTCCCTAACCGACCATCAATGTCTCCATGCAAAGTTAGGAAATCTCTCTCTCTCTCTCTCTCTCTCTCTCTCTCTCTCCCACCAACGTGCACCAATGTCATTCAATTTATGCGCCCATGCAGAGGGAACCTTTCTTATCCTTCTTGATTCTCTCTTTCTCTCAATAGATTAGGAGTTTGATTGTTGGACTGTAATTGCTTTCCGAGCTCAAGAATCCTTTTGATTACATGCATTGAGAAAAATGAAAAGCCAACTCTCTTTTCCCCTTCCCCTCATACCCCTCCCCCTCGCCTCATTGTGCATCCATCTCCACCCTGGTACACTAGGGATGCCCACATTCTCACCTCTACATGGACTGCATCCCCTTCCATTGCAGCCTGCACACTCCGTTTATGCCTCCATGTTGACGATCATATTCTGAGTCTATCTTCCCTTCAAAAGAAACCACTTCAGACATACCGCTATGCAAGGACACCGAAAAAACAATTCTCCCTCTCTCTCCCTTCTCTCTCTGGCAGTGCGTTGTGACACAGCCCTGGCAACAAAAAAAATCCATGCGTGCCTTTCTACTTGTTGACTCTCTCTCTCTCTCTCTCTCTCTCTCTCTCTCTCTCTCTCTCTCTCTCTCTCTGTGCAACTTCCACGTGCCATCTCTCCTCTTTTTCCTCCTCACACCCATCATAGAATCTTACAAGATTCCCTCTAATAAAGAACCTCAAAAAAGATTGACCAGACATATTTGATGTTTTAGGTGCTCTATTGTAAATCAATTTATGATTAAGTTGCTTGCCCACTCAAATTGGATTGATTGCTTTTAAAAAAACATTTTTTATGCCTACCTCTCGATAGATTCCGCCTCCCATTGCACTCTATCCATGCAGTTCTTTTCAAGAATCTTCTCTCTCAAAAACTTACCCATCTCCATTGCAGTACCAAAATATAACTTTGACATTATTGAAAAAATCCCTTGACATGGCTAGACAAAATAGCTACAACAAGAACTTCCCTTTTCTAATTTGCATCTCTTGCTAACTACAACTAATCTAATCTCCCTTAACTTTAGGAAGCCATCACAGGTCCTTACCTTATTTCTGAGTGAGAGAGAGAGAGAGAGAGAGAGAGAGAGAGAGAGAGAGAGAGAGAGAGAGAGAGAGAGAGAGAGAGTCTTGGGGAACAAGTGCAAGTAGAAGTGCATGTAGAAACCTTTGTGGGTGAAGACCACCAAATGAGAGATGCAACCGGATATGGCAGTTCTACTACACACAAAGCTGGTGGACTCAGAAGTTATTAGATGTATGGGTATCAGGAATGAGCTTGAAGCATAATATTTTTATGTGGAGAATTCTCACAAGAGCTCTGTCCATAGGGGAACTGTTAGCAAGTAACAATATGTCAAATGGGAAATGCCCTAGATGTGGTGAGTTGGAAACCATTAAGCATTTATTTTGGAGCTGTCCCATAGTTCACTCATGGTGGTTATGTTTGTATAATACATGCACGATGCATTGGAATGTAAAGATACAGCCTGACCTTTGGGGTAACTGTTGATGAGAGATTGGACTTATGTATTGTCTCACTTAGAGTGTGGATGCTCTCATTGTTGTGGAATGCCAGAAACTCTACATTGTTTGATTCTAACACTTTTCAGAGTTTCACTTTTCCTTGACTATGATTAAAGCTAGATTGATGAACAACTGTCTAGCTATGTTTGATCACAAGTAGGCTAACATGATGGAGTTCATCATTCTCATGTAAAAGATGTAACAAATGTATCAAAATGTAATTTAAAAAAAAAGATTTCCACTATATATATATATATATATATATATATATATAGAGAGAGAGAGAGAGAGAAGGGGGGGGGGGGGGGGGGGGGGGGTGAGGAGGACATATTGAGGGGGGGGGGGGGGGGGGGCTAGTTTTAATGTGACACACCCTTGTTTCTCTAAACCTTTTGGAATTTAGATTCTCCTCAATCTACATTGTTGGAATTTAGATCCTCTTGGTCTACGTTATTTTTTATAGTAACACCCTCCAAATAGAGAGAGTTAGATATATTAAAAGAAAAGCAACCAACAGGGAACCATAAAGAGTTTCCAAGGGTTAAGGGTTAAGTGGCGAAAGGCCCCCCCCCCCCCCCCCCCCCCAAAAAAAAACACACACACACACACACCAAAAAAAAAACAAGGTGAAGACGCACTAAGGCTTGTTAAGGTAAGGGGGATAAAATGAAAGAATTCAAATTAAAAAATAAATTAAAAGTTAAAACAAAAGAATATATTACTACTTTCATTAAAAAAGATAGATTTAATAAGTTCAAAAAATAATAAATCAATTGACTAATTTAATAAAGTGAATCTTTGTGTCTTTAAATAAAAGGAATGTTTACTAGTGAGAGTATTAAAAAAAAAATATTGAATTAATTCCGATTAATTTACAAAGCCATTAATTTCTCCATGGGATTCTTGGAAATCTTCCAGCTTCAAAGCAAAAGAAAATTTGTCGTCATCATCCCTCACAGCCCCTGCCATGCTGTTTATGCAGAGAGTTCCCCTCACACCAGCCATGGCGTCTCCCTCTTTCTCTACGCATCACTCCCTCTGCATTCACTTGTACCTTGCAGCCTAGCTCGTTTGTGTCGCTCTCCTACCTCATCCACATGTGGTGCTCCCATAATATAACATACATGGAGTCCCTCCCTCTGTCTCTCTCTCTCTCTCTCTCTCTCTCTCTCTCTCTCTCTCTCTCTCTCTCTCTCAGCTCGGATGTTTTTTCATCCCTATGTAGTCATGTCTATCCATTTCTATGCCTTCACCCACAGCTGACTTCTCTCTCTCTCTCTCTCTCTCTCTCTCTCTCTCTTATCACCTTCCGAACTTCACCTTCCAAAGGATCAGTGGGCCCAAACCATGTCTATCTTTCTCTCTCTCCACCAAAAAATATATGTTTTTAATCTCTCTCTTTCATCACGCTTTCGGAGCAGCCTTGGCTCTTTGTGTCCCCCCTCCACAAAGTAGCATCGTCACGTCCCCCCGTCAATGCTGATAGCATTGAGACCACCACTACATGAAACAAATCCTCTATCTATGGTCGCCTTCAATTTAACTCACGACAATGCAGCCCTCTCTCGTGCGATTTGCTCCCATTTTTTCCTCAAAGCCCTCACATCTTTGTGGATTCATATCAAAACTAATGAATCCATAATTGATCGGACCTACTGTCTCCAAGAATCCCCCCCGGGGCTCTTTATACGCCATTGCCATCTGTGCAGGACCATGAGGGTAGAGAGAGAGAGAGAAAGAGAGAGAAAAGGGGACGAACCCATAGCTCCGAGGCCGCTGCCTTCGCAAGCTCACCTTGCCGGCTACAGTACGCAAGATGCACACACCTGCGAACTCAAATCATCACCTTGCTCTGTAACCTAGGGTGCACTACGGTAGATGAAGAGAAACTCATTCACCCTTGGTTTGCCAGTGCTCAAAGTTAACACACAAAAGTGCACACACAAAGCCCTGCTCGACGGTGCAAAAACGATCATCTATTTCTTTCTCTCTCTCCTTCCCCTCAACACATGGCCTCTCTCTCTCTCTCTCTCTCCCCCCCCCCCCCCCCCCCCCCCCCCCCCCCCCCCCCCCCAACATGCCCTGCTGTCCCTTTTTGCTCTCAAACAATGGGAGGATCTTTTGTGATTCCTCTTAATAAGCCCCAAGCCAAAAATTGGCAAGACCTATTTGGATACTCTTTACTCTTTTGTTCGGAAAAAGACTATGGAGCATACTCCTATGAGTACTCTTTAATTGTTTGTTCTTCAAAGTCTCTTTCAGCATGCCCAAAAAAAAAAATGAAAGCATCTTTTGGGACATAGCATTTGAAAAGAAATGTTTCTTTCCCTTCAATTTTTAAAGGGACACATGTCAAGCAAACAAATTCAATACTGTTCAATTTTTAAAAGGACATTTTTAAAGGGACACATGTCAAGCACACAAATTCAAGGCTGTTCTCCGGTAACACACACTAGCTCTACAATGCCCACATGTACAAAAGGGACACATGTCAAGAAAACCCATATGGATACTAAGGTCTTTAGCATGCCAGAAAACAAGAAGAACAAGGTGAAAATTCACTATGGCCTACATAAGGCTATTGAGAAGAGTTTCATAATAAAGACGTCTTTGTGAGAGAAAAGAATAGAAAGTGACACCAATATTTGAAAGGGGGCATTACCAAAATACCCCTCTAATTTGTGGAAATTCCCAAAATACTCCTCAAATTTCTAAAAAATTGAGATCTGTTTAGCACGTAATTTATCACAAATTACATAGAAAAAAATAATAATTATGTCTTAAACAATGATGCAATTCATCTTCAAACCCATACAACCAACTCAAATTCTACTTATAACATCTTGTATTGATAGACAATCAGTCTTCTTATGATCAACTACAACTTTTTTAAGTTTTGGATATTTTGGGAGTTTTGAAAAATTTGAAAGGTATTTTGGGAATTTATGACAAAAAATTGGGAGTACTTTGAGAATTTTTTAAAATTTGAAGGGTATTTTGGGAATTTCCATAAATTAGAGGGGTATTTTGGTAATTTTCCCTATTTGAAAACATGCAGTATCACAATAAAAGCTTTAGTTTTTTGAAAAAAAGTGTGACAACAATCAACTATTTAGTTTACAATACATTACAAAAGCATAGAAAATAATGTTGACAATGCCCCTCTTTAAAGAGAGGTACACAAATATCAACACGCTCTCACAAATGCTTAAAAGAAATAATTTAAAATAAAGTTTATTATCATTAACTTGCCATGTGGCATTAATTGGCAAGCTTTCTCGAATGGTCCAATTTGCATCCAAAAATCCACCCTTCACTAAGCACTACTTATGTAGTTCAAAAATCTCCATCTTTCCATGTTCTTCACTTCTGTTTATTGTTACTTAATGGGCCTCCCTGGGTTTGATACCTTTTGAAATTGACCTAACCTAATCTGTTCTATTCACTTTCCTTTTAGACCAGAAAGAGATATTCCAACCAATCCACATACTTTTGATTTGTTCTACTCTTCCGTTTTCTTTTACAACCAAAAAGGGATACTCCCACCTCCACACACACACACACACACACAAGAATACTTTTCCTTAAAGACATGATGATTTTGAGATGTAACCTATTCTTAATTCAGAAAATTGTCACTATTAAAGAAGTTGAAATCTCTCTTTTTATTTTATTTGTGGGCTTTTGATTTTCCATTTAAGGTTTTTTTTTTTTTTTTTTGCCTACTAGAAGCCTTAGTACCCATACATTGAAGGTTGTTCAATTCTAATTAATGGACATGTGACCCTCTAAGGGATCTTAAAAGCCTTAAAAGTCTTGAATAACAAGGTGAGAGTTCACTATGGCTTATATAAAGCTAGCTGTTGAGAGGGATTTTAATATTTACAAGAGGGTTCTTTGTAAGAGAAAAAGAAGAAAAAGACAAAAAGTGACACTACCATTTTAATACATTTGTAGTCACACTAAAGTATTAGATTATTGAAAAGAAATGCAACAATGAACCATTTAGATTATAGTATATTCCAAAAGATTGAAAACTGACGGATAGAAAAGCACTTGGCAACATCACGTGAGAAATTTGAAAAAAGTTAAAGTGAAATTAGATGGGAAAGATTGTAGGTGGTCCGTTTTGGCATTCTAAAAGCCTTAGTATCCATATGGGTGAAGGTCATTCAAATTTATTTGTTTGACATGTGTCTCTTTAAAAGTTCAGAGAAAGAAAGCATTTCCTTTCAAATGCTATTTCCCAATGAAAGCAGTAGGCCCGGTCAATTTTCGTAGGCCTGGCCAATTTTCGTTTTGGGTTGGATTAGAGGGTATCTCAAGTAGATGCTCTTATAGGTTTGAGAGAAAAAAAGAACGCGATAAAAAAAAAGGGTAGGGTGGCACGTGGAGAGAGACAAGGGGGGGAGAGTGATCTCCGAACGAACGATGAGAGAGAGAGAGAGAGAGAGAGAGAGATTTTGTTCGTAGCTACGCTTTCGAGGTCTGCGAGGAGGAGGTGCAATTAGCAAAGACTCCATCTCTCACAGCGGACGAGCGGAGAGCTGTTGTGGCCGAGCGCCAAGAGACATATAGACACTACAAGAGGCTATTCATATTAGCGACGCTCACACAGTGACGCTCAAAAAAAAAATTCTCGACGTCGCTATGAGCGTCGCTATGAGTGTCACAAGTTTCTTTGTAAATTTGCGACGCTCATAGCGACGCCGACTGGGCTAAAAAAATAACAGAGAGCGCCCAAAAACTCAGATCTCAGATCTGAGTTTTTTGGCGCCCTCAAGTAAGGAGCAGGTAACGCTCTCTCTCTCTCTCTCTCTCTCTCTCTCTCTCTCTCTCTCTTTCTTCTCCACACACACACAAACACACACACACACACACAAGAGGAGAGGAAGGAGAGCCAGGTATGCTCCTTCCGTCTCCTCACTCTCATGTTCCCTTCCCCTCTTTCTCTCTCCCTCTCTCTCTCTCTCTCACACACACATACACACACACATTAGTGTTTTTGAGAGAGAGAGAGAGAGAGAGAGAGAGAGAGAGTACAAATATAAACAAAAACGCACACACACATACATAAACAAAGAATGCACACACACATTGAGAGAGGAAAAGAGAGAGAGAGAGCATGCATAAACAAAAAACGCACACATTGAGAGAGGAAAAGAGAGAGAGAACATGCATAAACAAAAAACGCACACATTGAGAGAGGAAAAGAGAGAGAAAACATGCATAAACAAAAAAACGCACACATTGAGAGAGAAAGAGAGAGAAACTAATTTAACGTCGTAGGAAACTAATTAAAATTAAAAGACCTAAAGATCTAGCCGACGAGGAGTTGAACTCAAGACCTATTATTCAAGAGGGAAATGGCATAACCAATCTATCATACTTGGCATGGGTGATAGAAAGGTTATACCATTTATCTCTTTTTATTGGCACACACATCCACACACGCGCACACACACAAGAAGAAGAGAGTTATAACGTCGTAGGAAACTATCCTAAAAGACGTTAAAGATTAGGTTAGATGTAGACTTATGTTAAATTAGATTTAGGTTTATTTAAGTTAAATTAGATTAGATTTAGGTTTATTTTTAATTAGATTTACGTTTATTTACGCTAGATTTAGATTTACGTTATATTAGATTAGATTTAGGTCTCCATAGACTGCGATGCCTGCATGAAGCGGGTGAAGAAAGCCCTCAGTGGAATATAGGGTATTGCTACCTTCACTCATGGTGGGCTCCGTCCATCCAAAAGTACTGGTGAAATGTCTTCAGAAGATAGGGAAGAAGGTGGATCTTCAGGGCGGCAAGAGTCACTACATCCCCGACACAATGACCATCTAGACAACCTCTAGTCATTCAACAGCAACTTCAAAGTTCGTAACAAGAGCAAGAACGGTCTAAAGGACCAATTGCTGTCGTCAGATGTGGATGGAGATGAGGCAGCGTCATCGCCGGAAGTTAACTCTCACATCTTTAGTGATGAGAATGCCAACTGTTGTCGAGTTATGTGAAAAATTATGTGTTAAATCAGTTTTAAGGTTCATATAATCCCTGTTAGTTTAGTTCTTTGTTTTTAATATAACATAATTTACGTTAGATTTAGATTTATGTTATATTAGATTAGACTTAGGTTTATTTAGGTTTACCCCCACACACACACACACACACACACACAAGAAGAAGAGAGTTTTAACGTCGTAGGAAACTATTCCAAAAGACGTTAAAGATTAGGTTAGATGTAGACTTACGTTAAATTAGATTTAGGTTTATTTTTAGTTAGATTTACGTTTATTTAGATTTACGCTTATTTACATTAGATCGAGTCCACGCAAGAATTACTTACGGTTTAGGGTTTAGAGTTAGACGAACAGTGAAAAGATGCTAAGATGCTGTGAAGTGCTACAGCTAGAGAAGAGGCAAAGGGGTTTTGTCCACTACATGCAGTATCATGTAGACGTGGGTCTGTAGATTTCTTGTACCCACAAATATAGGTATTGACCAATAAAGACGAGATTATAACCCGGTGATTCCGAAAGATATCAAGTAGATCTCCACGGGACAAAAATTCCACAAAAGGTTTTGCGACATTTTCCTCTGCTTCCTCACATCAAGCATTTCTTCGAATGTAAGTCCATGGCTGCCCTAGCATCATGGCATGAGGAGAATAAATCTTCGGATGGTGTGCTACGAATTCTTGCAGATTGCGCAGCCTGGAAACATATAGATGGAACATGGTCGGATTTTGCCAAGGAAGCTCGAAATTTGCGCTTAGGCCTGGCTATGGATGGCGTAAATCCATTTGGTCAAAGATCAACATCTTACAGTGTATGGCCCGTTGTCATCGTCAACTACAACATTCCCCCGTGGTTGACTACGAAGAAGGGGCACCTATGGCTAAGCTTGATTGTGCCAGGGCGATATAAAGTGGGGAATATGGATGTGTATCTTCGTCCACTATTGGAAGAGTTACAACAATTGTGGATTGGCATAGAGGTGGTGGATATGAGCCGACACAGAGGAAGACGGAATGCTTTGATCAGAGGCATTCTAATGTGGACCATGCATGATTATCCTGGGCTAACAGAATGCTCAGGTGATCTATTGACACTCCTCACTCAGACACTGTAAATCTTGTTTTTTCCCATAGTTGATCTATTATCATGTGTATACATGCAGGGCTTCAAACAAGCGGATACAGAGCATGTGTCACATGTGGATCTAGACTGAATGCACGTAGGGCGCCCTCACTGAAGAAGCAAATCTACGAAGGTCATCAAGTGTATCTTCCAAAGAATCATGTGTTACGCGACGGCTTTTTGGGAAGAGAGCTACCAAGGATGTCTGCACAAGCATGGTTAGAGCAGAAGGAGATGTGCGATGACGGATTGCCTCGAGGGATGAAGAGACTATCTCTATGGTACGAGTTACCATACTGGCCCCGACTCATGATCAATCACTTGCTCGATCCAATGCACATATTCAAGAATGTGGGTAATCTACTATGGGACCATCTGACCGGTAAGAAAGATACTTTGGGAGCCAGAGTTGACCTTAGAAATGTGGATCGTATGGAGCAATATTGGCCGCAAACAGCGTCTGATGGATCCATAAAACTCCTTAAAGCACCATGGATTTTCACAGGAGCCCAAGAACGCAAAGTAAAAGAGACCATTCGATCTTTGCGGACCCCCACTGGCGTAATGCACTCGCTCCGAACGTGTTTTACTAAAGAAGGAAACCTTACCGGTTTGAAGTCACACGATTGGCATAAAATGTGTCAGGTACGTTCATAGTGGACTTTAATATCATTGCATAAAATGTGGACTTTAATATCATTGCTGCACATACTTTACAGTTTATTTTACCGGTTGCCATTGAGGGATGTTTGTCTCTCGACATCCATAACACAATCTACAAACTTGCAAAGCTGGTGCAATGGATTTCACAAAAGGAGATCAACGTAGACTCCATACCATTCGCCAAACTAAATGTTGCGGAGCTTGTGTGCATGTTTGAGAAACATTTTCCTACTACCATGCTAACCATTCAGGTGCATCTTCTTGTTCACATAGTTGATGAGGTGGAAATAGCTGGCACAGTTCATTCCAGATGGATGTTCTTCTTAGAACGTTTCATGAAAACGCTTAAGGGATATGTGCGTCAAAAGGCACGTCCGGAGGGTAGCATGGCAGAAGGTTGGTTGGTATCAGAGTCCGTAGTGTACATTGGAGAGTGGCTAGACAGATTTGATAAAGCCCGGGACACGCTATGGCGAACCATAGATGATGAGCGCATATCTGGGATTGTCATGTGCAATCTCGGTGTTGAGAAGAAGATGACGGAAGATCTGGAGGCTAAAATCAACCGATTTTTCATGCTTCACAATCCAGTGATGCAAAAGTGGATTTCACAATATGAGGATGCAAAGCAAGAGCGACAAAGGGCACGAATCGAGTGGAGACGGAGAAGACGACCACTGATGCACTATCTGACGGTTCTGGAGAGCCTACCAACCTTCATGAGCTTAAGATGGTTGCACAACCAATTGAAAAGCGCACAACAATGCGGTGACGAAGTGACTGAGGAAGAGTGGGAGTACTCTCGGGGTTGCGCGACCAAGGTAAGTTTGCAATGTACGACTAGCTAGTGACTTTATTTCTAAACGTTTGAATGGCCACTCATAATCTTTGTTCGTTGTAGTATAAGTCATACGCGGCAGCATGGTGTAAAGGTCGACATTTTAGGGTGGAACGAATCGACAAAAAGCGTTTTACTCAAGATTGTGGAGGCTACCATGTTCCATGTGCCAATCACAACGGCATCAATGGAGGAGATCAGAGAAGATGCTCAATCAGAAGCCGCTGCGGTGGTGCCAGACGAGCATCAAGATGCTACTACTCTATATGGGGTGCATGCAGAGGAGCTACAAAATGAAACAGAGGATATGTGTTTAAACGGAGAGCTCTATATAGATATAGGAAGTTATGCTGAGTTATGCGAGGATGAGAGAGAGATCTCTTAAAGCCACAAATATTGTATTTGAACAATTTTGCTCCGTGTTGTAAAATCTCTGGCTCTCTAAGTACCTTCCATGGTGTATAACGCTCTTTTCTACTCGCGCTCACATCTTTTAATTGAAAATTCTGAGTTTTCGACTTGCCTCTTCTATCACTCAATTCATTGCGTCATTGTATTTATATGGGTCATTACGTCATTGTATTTAATGGTCTTTGCGTCATTGTCTACTCTATTCATTCAATATTAAGTTTAAATATTCGTGTGTTTAATGCAGGTATGGATGATGAGGAGTTTCTTTCTTCTTTGTCACCGCAGCAGAGACAGTGGTACGTGGAGCGTCATCGCTCTGGCGCATCATCGCGCGTTCCTACTCCATCCGCATCTCCCTCTATTTCGGAGCATTCGGCGCGCTCCGAAGCTTCGGCGTTGACGAGACGAGCTTCACACTCGTCTAGACACCGGCGCTCTAGTGGTGGCGGTGGCGGTTGTTGTGGGGATTCCGCCACCGATGCCTCCACACCGCCTCGTGTTCGACGAGGCTCTTTACCCTCCCCTTCTTTGCCCGCCCCCACACCAGCCACAGCATCGCCATCTATGCCAGGTTTTGCACGGTTGACTGTTCCTAGCAGCTACACACCTCTACCTACTCCGCCAGGGGCCACCCCACTCGACACTCCTCGCTTGGGGCCCAGACGTCGGTGGAGACACCTGACGTCCGTACCCCCATCGACACGCCGCTAGAGACCCCTACTGGGACACCCAGGTTCACGTGTCACCGGCCAGAGGGCTTGCCTTACTCCGTCGACTTCAGCAGCGGCATCATCATGGATGATGACGGCAAGAAGGTGATCTCGCGCATGCGTGGTCTTTGCTCTCAGCTATTTAGACACTACATACTAAACAAATGGAGTGAAGTACCAAGTGATTTAAAAAACAGAGTCATCAACATACTTCATGATGAGTTTCCCGTTCCAACACGGGATCAGCGCTTCAATGAAGACCTGATGAAGATTCGAATGCGTGAATACTACAAACACAAGCGTTCCGAAGTGCAAAAAGCAATCAAGCATGGGTGGAACAGGCCAAATTGGCTGGCCAAAGAAGATTGGAAGAATGCGAAGAAAGCAGCGCGCGAGAATCCCGACAAGTGGAAGCAACAAAAGGATGCAGCCAGAGCGCGAGTAGAGGCAGGGAGCTCGCACCACTTGGGGAGCGGTGGATGGGCATCATTTGAGGCCGATTTTGTAAGTGTTTTCGCATTGCTCTTTATGTTCGATAGTTTAGGGTTTATGAGTTTTTTAATTCTAACATAATGAATTCTTTGTATGTTTTGACAGTGGTCGATGACAGGACATGATCCCACACCGTACGAGCGCGAGTACGTAGGCAGGAAGGGCTTAAACGCCCTGATGGACATTCTCAGTTCTCGCGACGGCATGGTTAGTATTAGGGTTTACTCTTTTCTATTTTTTGTATTGTTTAATAAATGTCGTTATATGTTTATACTTACTGAAAGCTGTCTTATTGTCTTTTTTTGCAGAATCCGACAGATACGCCGCTTGGACGCGATGAGACGTCTGACTAGACGACGTCAGTTTAGTCGTAGCTAGATAGCATTAGTTTAGGGTTTCTCATAGCTTATGTATCATGAGACGGATTTTATACGTCTTTTTGAACCATGTATATTATTACATTTGTCACCGCATTTCATTTTGCCAATCAATTATTTATGCCTATGATGTTGTACAATTGTCATTATTACATTTGCCAATCAATTCATTTTGCCTATGATGTGTACAATTGTCAATTTTACGCTTGTCAATTTTGCAAACAATGCGTCTTGTGGGTGACTATTTTGGGTCTATTATCTACCCTTGTACTTTTTTTAAAAAGTGAATCAAGTACAATATGGTTGATGGGTGGCAGGGCATTCAATGTCCTATCACCAAAAAAAAAAATCTCTCGGGCGTCGCTATAACCGTCGCTATTTATGGCTCTGTAGCGTCGCTATGAGCGTTGCTATAGACTTCTGTGTAAACGTCGCTATAACCGTCGCTATGACCGTCGCTATGAGCGTCTCTATATAGCGACGGTTATAGCGACGCTCTCGTAGCGATGCTATTAGCGACGGTTTTAGCGACACCGGGGGTTATAAAAACCCAATGTATTTCCATCGCTAATAGCGTCACAAGAGCACACAACCTCTTGTAGAGAGAGAGAGAGAGAGAGAGAGAGAGAGAGAGAGAGAGAGAGAGAGAGAGAGAGAGAGAGAGAGAGAGAGAGAGAGAGAGCCTTGGCCTCAACCTTAGACGTTTGTGTGTGAGGCAGATGGCCAAGCATCGGATGAGGATGACCTGATGTCATGGGCCTTTACCTACCATGCATGAAGGCCTTATTTCCCGTGGGGAGAACTCAAAGGAGGGGGATGATATTTACGCAGAGCGACAGCAGGGGCCGCAATAGGTTGTATGTCAAGGGAAGAGACACAGAAAAGAGGCTGGTCTTGGCAAAGTGAGGAATGCGAAGTTTGTTGAGATGCAGATAGAAGGACGCATCTTCTGTTAGAGGAGAATAGGGAGAATGGAAGCAGATCAGGGAGACGGTAAGGCTTCAGGTACTTGCGGTACAGACATCGAACGGTTTGTGCCAATCATGCGATGCAAGAGCCGCACATTATTTTCCTTTCAAATTTCCATAGGGACTTTATCTATTTTTTGAAGCTCGGACCAAGTAGACGTCGTCAGTATTGATGGACGACGAGATGGGTTGGGAGTACATAGCCCACAGAGAAAGGCAAGAGATAGAGCTCGTTTTGCCGAGACCATGCAAATTGAGGTCTGGGAATGCACAAAAGAAAGGGAAACGCGGAAAGAATTGTAGAGAGGCAACAAGATGGAGTTATGCGCAGAGGCAACAAGGAGGAGGAGTGTACGAGGGTTTGCACACAGGAAGGGGGGGGGGGGGAGAGAGAGAGAGAGACAGAGAGAGAGAGAGAGGGACTATCTGTCTGAGCGCGAGGGGGCATTTGCAGAGGCGGTCATGGCGATGAACGAGGCATGGGCCGAGTAGACAAATGATGGCGACAACGGATTTTTTTTGCTTTGGAATTCACAGGGTTCCAGGCGAATCTGCGAATCTTGCAAACTAATTAATAGCTTTTTTGAAGAATAGACTGAGTAGGAGAAAGCATTAGGTCTCCCCAATCTCGAAAAAATAAAAATTCTTTCAAAACATCTTAAGTGTATAAGTGAAGGGTGAGTTTTAAAAATGAAAAGAAATATGAAGGTGGAAAGTCAAAAGACATACCAAGGTGGAAAATCAAAAGACTTTTTGTGTTCATATAAATAGGTGGTCGACTTTCCATTGATCCATTTGTGTTTCTCTTCTCTTTCATTTTTCTTTTAGCGTTTTCTTCTCTTTAAGTGTCCCCTCTCTCTCTCTCTCTCTCTCTCTCTCTCTCACTCATGCAATGCTATATCCTTCCTTCTCACGTCCAACCGATACCGTTGCACATCTATGTGCTTCGTCATTGTGCCTGCTCTGTTGCATGCTATAGGTAAGCAAATAGTTTTTATTGTTTTTGAAAGAATCTTTAAATTAAGAGTACCTTTTAATTTTTTTACAAGCCATTAGTAATACCTTTTAATTTTTTGAAAGCAGCATGTGTCTCTTTAAGAATTGAAAAGAAAGAAAGCATTTCCTTTCAATTTCAAATGCTATTTCCCAATGTTGCTTAAATTCTTTTTAGTGTGTTTTAAAATAAAATTATATTATTCATTAAAAATATATAAACACAAATGGTTTATATATTAAACAAGGTGAAGAATCACCGTGGCCTGCTAAGGAAATATAATACAAAAGTAGATGAGAGGTGAAAAAGAACATTTACATTATAGAAGGAAGATAATATTTATGTAACCTTCCTTTTCAATCAAAGAGGACTTTGTCCACCATCAAAAACCTCTATATCAATGGTTCAAAAGATGCACATTTTCTCAACCTTCTCCTATGGCTTTTTGTTGGCTAAAAAAGATTTATTATTACATTGACTTCTCTAAGCTTTCATCACCTCACACCATGCTAACTTATCTAATCTATTTAATCAAGTTTGGTAGCATTTCTAGACCAAGATAGACCAAAAGCAAGACTCTCTCTCTCTCTCTCTCTCTACCCCAATAGAGGTAGAGTACTCCTAAGTTTGTTGAACAAGGGCTAGCACCTCATGAAAAATATCTCTATTAAAAAATTCCAAGTTTAGTATCAAAGAGTGCTTTGGAGTATCTTACATATATTTATGTTTGTTAGAATATATCAAGCGGTTATGTCATGCATCATTTTTAAAAATGCAATAATAGGAAGAGACCTATTGATAGTGTTCCACTTGGAAAAGAAGGTAGCCCTACAAGAATAGAGGCAATGTTTCTTTGGCCGCAACAATGTGTGGGTCATATATTAGTACATATTGAAAAGCCAAAAACTTTCAAATGCTCATAGACAAATCCTCCACATTGTGCATTTGTTTAGTTAGTGAATGGATCCTTCATTAAATGAATTACCTTGACAATATGTAATATTGTTATAAAATGTATAAAGTACCTTTAGTATTTTTTTAGTTTTTTTTAATGAGATAAGTATTGACATAGACATATTATATAGTAGATAGACAAAAACCTTGAAATGTTCACAAATACATCCCTCAATGTTAAACATGAGAGTAAATTCCAATGAGATTATCATCATGATTTTTCACTTTCAATCAAAAAGTTTAAGCAAGGTGAAAATTAACTATGGCCTAGTAAGGCTATTGATGGGTATTCCATAATAAGGGGCTTCTTTGTGAGAGAGAAGAATAGAAAGTGACACTAATATTTTAAAACATGTGGTATCACAATAAAATACTATATTATCTGGAAATAAATGTAACAATGAATCAATTAAATTACAATATATTCCAAAGCATAAATAAAGTATATCCAATTAACCATAAATAAAGCATCAGTGTACAACTGTCACAAAAGTGTAGATTTATGAGCATTAGCTTGTATTAAATCTTGAAATTGACACCAAGTTCGTTCTTAGCCATGGCATATTCTTGAAACAATGAAACCTTACTAGCACAACATTGTGATACTTACGGTAGCAATTATTTCATCATGATTTAGAAAGCAACAACGAGAAATAGAATCCTCAGCTCTAGCATATATTTAAACCTAGTTAGAAAAGAACACTCGAGGCTTGCCAAAGTTCTGTGATTAAGCCATGTGTGGCACGAAAAATAAATTGTAGAGCTGTCACGGCACCTATCATTGTTGATCCTTCTTGGTTTTGTAACAATATTGTAGGAGAGCTATTAGGAGCTATATGGCGGAAAGTTTGAGAAAAATGCGACTGAAGGCAGAGTCCTCATTTGAAAAATGGGATTTCCGAAAGAATTTGTGGAAGAGATATTGAGGTACATACAAAGCTTGGTATTGTATTTGGTCACTCAGTGCTGAGAGACTTGTTGGCTCCTCGTCCCTCTTCGCATGCACAAAAGAGGGTCACATTTTTTTTTGATGTAACCCTTTCTGGATGCACAAAAGAGGGTCCGATCGTAGTTCAAACTGTGCATCCTTACATTCTGACCACTCTGCAAGGTTTCTAGATATCAAATAATGGCAACACAAAACATATGCTTCTTGTTGATAACAAAGACTATGCACAAGATTCATTTTCTAGACAACCAATCCAACATGTGTTATGCAGATGCCAGTTGTGGTGGTGTTTTGAGAGACTTACTCATTGCTATTGTGCATGCATGCATACAACCACTTGTAAAGCACTGGCAATGTCCTCTACTGAATAATTTTTGTGCGCGCATGTGTGTGTGCACGTGTGGGTGAATCTGCAAGCTTGTGCTGTAAAGAATTGAGGTACAATACCATTACTTGCAAATCAACAACTTTCTGTGAGGATGCACTGCGTCAAGAATCTGAAGAAGGAGGAGTGCATCTTCCCTTAAATCATTTGTACTGAAGTCTCGCACCTTTCTATTTGAAAGCTCAAGACTCGCCACCTTATGATGCTTCTTCCATGTCTCTCCATCTGAGCTAAGGATGCCATCCCCAAGTAAATCGTACATTGCACGACACTCTCTCTCTCCCTTCCATCACCAGATTTCAATAACAAAAATTAAATTTCAAGTAAAATCTAAAGCAGTATTTGACTAGAACACAGGATGCCGAAAGAAAGAGGCTCAGATGGATGCACAAGGGAAAAGGAGGAGAAAGAAGAAAGCAGATACGAGTACCTTGGGATATTTGGGGAATACAGACATAGAAAAAGGAAGAGGAAGAAGAAAAGAGAGAGGAGTACCTTGGGGTAGTTGTAGAAGTTGCCCTTGAGGATTTGCTCCACATTGCGAGGATCCACATTGAAGAATAAGGTTGTGGAAGAGATGAGGGAGAGCTTGACGGTATGGTGGAGATCGTTGAAGAAGGAGAGAAGCCAGTCATGCAAATAGTGGAAGTTGAGCAAAGTTTCCAGTTGCGCGCCTACAAGAGGCCATGTCTTGGGATCGGGGCTATGACATTGGCAAAATCTATGCAGGCTAACCCATATCACAACCAGGCTAGCTACCATCGCCACTCCCACCACCCAACTCATTCTCTCTCTATATATAAATATTAGTATATTTCTAATGTTTTTTCAAAGCTCCCTCTCAATTACCCAACTTGTGGCAACCAGCATTTGAAGGAAGAGATATCGATTTATTGAAATTGCTTGGTTGAGTGGAGTCTTTGTGGATTCCATGTAGGAGAAAATGTGGTGAAACTCTTTTCTGAGGTCTACGCTTCCTATGCATATCCCTCTTGAATAACAAGTCTTGAACTCTCCTCGTGCGATAGATCTTTAAGGTCTCTTGGGATAGTTTTCTACAATGTAAAAAATCCTCTTCTTCTTCTTCTCTCTATATATCTCTATCACTGAGGCAATAGGTGGAAGGTAGCACCTAGGGCTATGGTGGATTGTTGGCGCCCACAAGAAGAGAGTGCTAGCTTCGCAGCGGATGGCTTGGCGCATCTACTCTCATGATCTTTATCTCTTTCTCTCTCACAGTCTCAAGGTCTCTCTCTCTCTCCCACTTTCTTGTCAGCAAAGGCACGCATCCCACGATTGGCAACGTTTATTCCACTCTATGAACTTGAGGAAGGTTGAGCAAAGAGCTATTGTCATATAGGGGAAGGCACGGATGAGCGGCACAAAGAGGATCCCCACACCAGAGGGGATCGTTTTCAATGACCCCCATCAAGAGTGAAAGAAATGGACCCTCAAAGCCATTTGCGCCTCACAACCACACGTTGAAAGAAAGAAACGTAAGCCTTTAAAGTGAGAGAGAGTGAAAGGGATATAGTTCTCAAAAGATGTGCAACATAAGATTTGGCTGATAAATAAGAGGTTCAATTGATTAGGATATTAAATGCTTTTATGATATGGAGCCCATGCTCTTAAATGAAAGAACTGTTTTACAAACTAAAATAGCAAAAAACAGGTGAATAAACAAACTAAAATAGCAAAAAAAAGGTGAAAGAGGACGAAAAAGATGTGTGTGACCAAATTTTTAATGGTCCTCTTTAAAGAAAGGGGTACACAATTGTCAACACCTTTCACAAAACTTTAAAAAAATATTAAAACACAAGCAAATTGTACATGTGTCCTCCATCCGATCGACTTCCATCCACGATCCAATGTTTGCACCAAAAATCCACCCACCCCACTATGGCCTTCTATAGGCCAAAAAGACCCCATTTAAATAATAAGGTAAAAGATGCACATTGCAATGTATCATTTGAAAACAAATAAATTAAAAAAATATAAAATATATATTTTATATTATTCATTATACATACACAAGTTATATTCACAATCGTCGACGACAAAAACCTTGGACTCTTTCTTCCACCTCTCTCTTCTTTCACAAGGGACGGAGGTAAGGATTGCAAAACAAATTATTTATTATTTTATATGCTTATCAAGTCTACTTCTTTTAATAAAAACCATTAAAATATTATTTTCTTTTGTTTTTTTTTCAAGAAACTTATTGAAAAGACTAACAAAAATTTAAAGAGTATCTTTTTTTTTTTTGCCAAACTCACAATTGTGGGTAGATGTATTGTATTAAACATCAAAAAATGTACAGTAGCGTCAAGATTATATCGAGCCTTGAGGAGCCATTTGAGACATAACAAGGCTACAACGAGCCATTACCCATGGACCATTGCTCGTTGCAAGGGGTGATGACCGTTAGAGATGCCTGGGTCCACTCATCAACATTCTTTTTTTTTCCCATGGCAATAATTAATTTATTACTCTCGTAGATAATTTCCTTGAAGATAGCTGCCATGGTGTCATTCTAAGAAATCCAACGGTTCCTAGCTTTCCACAAGTGTTGAAAATAGCAAAATCTGATAGTTTGAGTACATATCAACATCGCTTAGCTTTCAATTGTAAGTGAGAGAATGAGTTTTTATCTTTTTAAAATAAATTTTTAACTCTTATGACCCTTCAATAGTCACTTTTTCTCCTTGTGAAGACCCCGTGAAAACCTCAGCTTGTTTTTCTTTATAATGCTTTTGCGTTGTAACTTGGTCCCTTCATTTAAACTCGCTAGATTTTCCTTCTTATTGTTTTCGTTTAGTTTATAAATGGGTCTCTTATTTAAAGACCTAATATTTTTTTGGTGTTAAATATACTTAAAATGTCAGCATTCATCACCTTGTTACTTTGATCCAACTCACCTTAAGGTGGCATTGAGATGTTTGAAAATTTTGGCAAGAGGATCTTTCTCCTTTTGAGGAAGCTTGTGCTCATGAAGGCATGAAAAAAATCCATTCCTTGTTACAAAATGTATACTTAGTGAGGATAATTGGATCATGAAATGAAGAAATAATAGAATATGAAGAATTTTTGGACAATTAAAGATCATACATTATTATGATCACCCAAGCTCAATACTTTGACCCTTTATCTATTTGAAAAATGATGAGCTTCTCTACTTTTGGCCCTAGATTTTGTCTCCATCGACAATCATAATAAATTTATGTGAAGTAACATATACAATGCCCGTTGAAGTAATACAAACTCTTTCCATGAGATTGTCCATTTGCGACATTGATTGCAAGTGATAGCAAAAGAAAGTGGCTATCAATTGTGAGAGGCCACCACACACTGAATTTGAGAAGGTCATAAATAAGGAAAAAAAGCACACACACAATAATTTTGCAAATAGGCTTACGATATTCTATTTTAAGCACTCTTTGTTCTTAGCAAGCCTACGTTAATCTTTACCTTGTTAAAGAGGGAGGTAAACAAATTTATGCACCCTCTTACAAATCACCATGGTCCTTCGATTGCACTCCATTGATCGCGCTCCACCGCCTAGGTCCTTCAATTGTGCTCCCAACTTATTGATCGTGATGCTTCACCGAATCCATCGATCACAATCCGTAACCTCTGCTTATCGATCACGCTCCTACCCTTGGAAGGTTTTTGGCTTTCTAAAAGAAGAGAGTGGAGTTAGCATACTTTCAATGTTTTAAGTGATGATTGAGACTTACGTTAAGTTTATTTTTGTTTTAAAATATTAAATAGATCTTTTTATTTCACTTTTCACTTCACATCCTCACATGGCTTGACTTCTCTTACATTCTATTCTTTTAGAATGCTAAATTGAAGCCTCACCTTGTATAATTCTAGTAAACTCTATGCCCATATGTGTGTGTGTGTGTGTGTATATATATATATATATATATATATATATATATATATATACACACACACACACACACACACACACACACACACACATGTATGAACGCACGCACACACACACACACACACAAACATACACACACGCGCACACACACACACACACACACACACACACACACACACATATATATACATATGAGCAAACCATGGTAAAGGGAAGAAAAACCGATGAAATATGTGAGAACTTAGTTCAAAAATCTTGCAAATTTCAAAAAAATTGCTAGTACTCCGGTTTGCTTCTTTGCAAGGAGGAAACTCTGTCGCTTAATAAAAGAGACATTCTTAAACAATGCTTTACCTTATATAATTCTAGTTGAACTCAACCTAATGATTTTATCATTTTCTTATTGTTTTAGAAAGCCATCGTGACCCTTTTTATTGTTATTAATAGCATCCCTCCTTGTGTGGCGTTCTTGCAGATTGAGTATGGTGCTTTGGAGCGTGTTAACGACTCAATGGATGTGCCTATGAAGGATGATGGCAGATCACTCTCACCCCGTTTAGGGGGAAAATTGCAACTCTTACCAAACTGCAATATCTTCGTTGTGAAGACTCTAAAGGTAGGGAAGCTGCAATTTAAAATTATAACAAGTGGAAATAAGGAGTTGGACAACACCTCAACTCTTTGTCTAGGCGTCTCGTTTGCAAACATAGTACAAGGGAATAGCACTGAGGAAATTGCTAAAGATACTACATTTGAAAGAGCACAAGGTGAGAGCTATAGTAAGCTAAAGGATGAAAAGGATCACTTAGAACAAGAGCAAAAAGAGTTCAACAGGTAGCTTGAGAAAAGCTATGTTGGGAATAGAAGAACCAGTTCAAAATCCAAGAATGGTGTGAAGATAGAGGATTTGCTGGTAGATCAAGCCTATGCTAAAATAAAGAAGTCTCTTCCTTAGCAGGTGCAGGTGTTATATGCTATCATGGTCGCTATTCTGCCAGCACTTATTAAGAAACAACTTGCCATGCAAGCTAATCTTATGCTTGTATTTGGGTTCAGTAGGAGAATCCCAAATCGTTTTGAGTTAATTCAATGGATCTAGGGTCCTCAGATTCTAGGGCATGGGGGAGCAATTGAAAGTACTTCCTACCTAGCAAGGGGATTTTGCTCGGTAAGATTCAAGGAAGAATTAGACGTCTTTAAGATCCTTGAAAAAGGTCCCTTGGCATATAGCAAAAAAACTGTATGTGTGATTCCTTGGAGACTAATATTTGAGTGCAAGTCCTAGGGTTGAAAAGAGCTAAGCGGGTGAAAGCTACAGCTAGAAAGACTTGGATGGAAGAGATAGCTTTTGCCTTCAAAGATAAGAGCCCCTCATCATGCCAATCATCTTTTAAAGGGAGTACTACTGTGATCCCTCTGCACAATCCCTTCGAGGTTCTGAATGAAAAAAAGACCCCGGACTCCGAAGATCCTCAGATTCTCTAGTGACTAAGAGTGTGGAGTGTGTACAATCATGATGTCCAAACTCCAAATATTGTCCTGGAATGTGAAAGCCTAAAGGTATAAGATCAAGAGAGAAGCAAGAAAAGTTGTGGCATCATATGAAGAGGAGAAAAGATGTAAATTGTTGGTGTTTGCAGGAAGACACCTCGATGAACCAATGCCGAAAAAGCAGTCATTAGGTGAGTTTTTCTTCTTTTATGGCTTTGCTCCTGATGGTTTTAGTGGAGTGATGATAGGGGCCCACAAGGATCTTGAGCCAACATTTATTTTTCGACACCCGTTTGGGAGGGCACTAGGGATGTCTATTAAGAAACATGATAATCACTTACTATTGTCAACATCTATGCTCCTAATGACTCCAAAGGCAGAAGTTACTCTGGAATCACCTCTCACAATTACTAATAGAGGGGAGTTCTGCTTGGTGGGAGACATGGTCAATTCCAAGCAAGATAGGTAGGGTCCTTCTCGCATTTCGAGAGGAGGGGATCAAAAGAATTAGGATACCTTGGAAGATTGATCCATGGAAGGATGATGCAGGTTTCACTTACCACAGATATCAATACGCCTAATTTTCTTTCTGAATCGATAGGCTATAGTTCTCCCATAATGGCGAGTGGGTGCCTTCTTCTCTGTTTATGCAGGTCCTGGTCAATGAAGATTTCTTGTATCATTTTCCTCTTCTTGGTTCCTTGGAATCTACTTTTGAAGAAAAACATCAACCGCAGGGAGCCAAGAAACTCCTCATCACTTATCCAAATCCGTTTAAAGATACCCACTTTAAGGCACTTGTAACTTGGACCGCGGAAGAACTGAGCTAGGAAATTACCATGGAAAGGTTAGATTCGTGGAAAATATTTAGCAAGAAAATTCAAACTGCCATCAAGAGAGTTGGACCAATATTGAACAAGAAAGACCATCAAGCAGCTTTTAACTCAATGCCAAATTTGAGGAGCCAGGGTAGAAGAAAATGCATGGTAAAGCTTCTGACCAAGATCTCAGGTTATGGATGAAGATCAAACAGACCTTGCATGAAAGAGACGTGGCAGAGATTCATCTCCTCGGGCTGCGCTAAAGAGAGGAATATCAAGAGTGAGGAGGCCAACAAAAACTCTTTGCTCAGGTCCATCAAGGTTCAAAAAAGACAAGCCACCATTTCTTCTTTGACCGATAACCATGGAGTCCAAATCTCCAACCCTTATTAGATGGGTAAAATGATTTTAGACCACCTTAGCCACATCATTGGAAGGAGGATTTTCCTTCTACCACGATTAGTAAGGAAAGGGCTAAGATTTTACTACCATCGATGCATTGGTGGACTCAAACCATGCATGGTATTTGGAAAGGCCCTTCACTTTGGATGAATGTTGGATTACTTTCAAAAAGTTGGGAAAAGAGAAGTCTCCAGGGTGGGATGGGATCACAATCGAGTTTTGTCAAGAGTTTTGGAACTCTTGGGCTCGTCTTTCTTACTTATGGTCAACGAAGAATTTACCAAAGGCGTGCTCAATTCAGATCTAAAGAAAGGGCTCATCAAACTTATCCCAAAGCAAGTAGCATGCTCTCGGATTAAACACCGAAGACCTATTACAATGTTGAGAATTGTTTATAAGGTACTAGCAAAGCTTATTACTGAAAGAATGGCCCTTGTGCTGGCAGATATTATCTCTCTCCACCAACATGGATTTATTAAAGGGAGATCCTTCTATGATGACATCCTGCGAGCTTTGATTGGTATGTATTATGCCACCTTCAAGAAACAAGATAGTATTTTGCTGCAGCTTGATCTTGATAAAGCATATGCTAGAATAAGCTGGTCATTCATGCATAAGACGTTGCAAAGACTGGGATTCAGTCCACAAACTTGTCAAGCGGTTCAAAATCTTGCTGAAGGTTTCTTTTTAATTTAAGAATAGCTGGTCGCTTTGATGTGAGAGATCCATTTGATAAGGATGCCCCTTAGTGCCCCTCTAGTTCGTAGCATGCACCCATCCTTTAATAGCTTTGCTAGAGAAAGCGGTTGCAACAGGAGAGATAAAGGGGCTACAAACCCAGAATGGTAATCAATTGTTGATTAAAATGTTTGCTGATAACTCCTTGATTTTTCTCCCTGGAAAGAAAGGGAGAATGAAAGAAAGGCCTTGGAGGTAGGTCAGGTGTTTTCCATAGCATTGGGGTCACAATGTAACATAGAAAAGTCAATACTTGTCCCTTTATTATAAGAATACAATTTGGATTCCTCAGGATGGACCGGAGAAATAGTTAAGAGAGGACACATCTTCTGACACTTGGGGGTACCTATTATAGAAGGAACTACTTATAAACAAGCTTTTGATTGGGTTCAAGATAGAATCAAGAGGAAAATGAAGCGCTGGAAGTTCATCCTCACTTTATCCCCTACATTACCTTCACTTCCCCTTTCTTGCAACTTTCCGGGAAGAGCTGGAATGCCTTTCTCAAACCAATCAAAGAGTTCTTGTGAAGAAATAATTCGACTTCAAGCAATGACTTCAGGCAAACCATGGCAATCGGGAAACTGGTCTACAATTGCTACACCTAAGGAACTGGGGGGTCTTGGAATCCTTGACCTTGTCACTCATGGTTTGGCATTATGCCCCAAAATGCTCTACACCTTGGCTAATTCAGAAGAAATTTGGGCATGTATGGCAAGGGAAATGATTATGGAGTTTGACATGGAGTCTAAAAGTGGGCCTTTGCATGACTCAGCTAACAAAAGAGGCTTCTCCCGTCCATCTGTGTGAAGGATAAAATAGGAGGATTTACGGGAAAATTTATTGACAAATGTTGTCAAGCTGTTTCCTCACTCAGCTAGAAGGAAGAAACAAGGTACTAGAAGGGAACGTTAAGATACTGGTCTCCTTGGGACCCCATGGTGAAAGACCTAGGTGTGGATCAGCATTAGATTGAAATTTCTAGGAATCTCAACAACAAGGGCTTTAGCTCCATAGAGGCTTTTTGGGATTATTAGAAAGGGGATTGGTACCCCCTAGAACATCTAAGATTGATATGCAAACTTTATATCCAGGAGGAGATCCTCATCAAAAGAGTTCTAGAAAAAATCTCAAGCCTAACCCTCCCTCCCTGTGGCTTCACACCGATCAGTTGGAAAGCTTGGAAGTGGCCTAGGGAAGACCTTTCCATTCACCCAGTACTCAAGCTATTTATGAGCAGATGCGTATCTCTGATGACTAGGGTCCAGGCACCTCAACAGAATCTGGGTTAAAAAGTGGATTTTGAACAAATGGATGAAGGTAGTTGGCAACGTTTGGAAGGCAAAATGTGACGAAAGGGATAAGGTGTTCCTTTGGAAGGTGTCTTTGGGAGTCATGCTTACAGGGGAGAAGGACAAACCAAGAGGCTTAGGAGAAGGTTTTTCTGTAAATGGGTATATTCCCCGTTGGCCACTTCTTTCTTTAGATACAACCTGTCTATGGGCTCTAGAAACAAAAACAAAAATAAAAGCGAATTTGTAGAGAATAAACGTGTCAATAATTTGAATAACATTGATCACGAACAAAGGCAAAAAAGTGCCTATTGGACAAGAGAGATTATATAACACATAGCAAGAGAACGCTCTTCTTCTTTTTTTGTTTTTGCCAAACTCATAAATGTGAGTGCTAGATGGAATAATATTACCTTAATTGGACTTTGAGTATTCTATTGGGCCTTGGGAAGCTAGGTGATCTATGGTAGGGACTATCTAGTTGGTGGCAACCTTGGCTTTTATTCTATTGTCGGCATTTATGGGTTGTGTATGCTATTGGGTTAGGAATCCCTCCCTGTAAAAGCCCGAGACCATGGTTTGGTGGTTGATGTTTTGTGGTATCCCTAGCCCGGTTTGAGCAGGGTAGTCTTGTATATACTTTTTGTGGTTAATATATATCTCCAGTCATTGTTGTGAGTTTGACACAAAATAAAAAAACTAGTTTAGACTTAAAATGTAAAAACTCACTTGGGTGTTAGAGTGGGGGGAAGAAACCAGGTAGTTCAAGAACTCCATCTTTTTGCACTCTTCCCCCTGGTTCTCAAAAGTTGCAAGAATACCACAAATCCCCTATTGGATGGAAACTGCCAGGAAAATGAATAATACGGGTCTGAATCGGCTAGCTCACTTCTGGGACGGTAACAATAAGAGATGGAAAATTATTGACCTCCTAGCAATCTAGTATCAACTAGATGGTTATGAGATATTGCTAGTCAACAAAGTGATAAAAGAGCTAGACAATGTTGTAATGCCAATCTATGAATCCGGGTTTGAGTGGAATGCCTAGAGGTGGCCCCCAAGTAGTCTTTTTGTGGAAACCCCATTAGGCACATGTAGTGCAATTATATGCGAGAATAGTTGGTCTAGCCCCCTCAACAAAATATGGAAGAGACAATAGCGGTGGGAGCAGGTCATGGAGAACAAATGGAAGCCAAAGTGGCCGCATTTCATGAAGGTATTTCTATGGAAGGTAATGTGGGTGCTCTACCGATGGGCGTTAAGATCCTAAAGAGAGGGATTGTGTCAGATTGATGATTGGGGTGCAAGATAACTAGTGAGGATCTAGCCCACCTATTCATGGAATGCTAGGCAATCAAAGACCTGGTGGGAAAGATCTTCAAGTGGGTCCAAAGGACATGGCAGATTAGATCAGATTCTCCTGGGTGACAGGAAGTTGGGAAGTCCTGCCCTTCTCATCTACACTCAAGCTGTCAGGTACTTCTTTTTTTGTCATGTATAACAGGCAAGGAACCGTTCTGTATTTGAAGGAATTCTTGATGTGGAAAGCTTCTCAAATATTACATAAGAAAGCAGAGTGGTGATATGTACGCTCGGATGCAAGCAAGACTCACATGACTGGTTTTGGGCTACCCATGCCATGTTGTCAACATGTGATAAGTAAAGCGTAGAACTATAGTGCACCTAATTTGTTAAATTGATGATGATAAGCCTCGATGAGAGGCGGTAGACATCCATCTTGAAATCCTTAGCACCTCAAGGCTCAGTCTCAGATTGAGGTTGTTTTGTGATTTTATGGTGTGATTAATACAATTCACTCACAAATTGTGGGTTTTGCAAAAAAAAAAAAAAACTCACTTGGGTTCAAATGAAGAATAGCTTTTTGTTTTCAAAAATCCTAATACGTGAGTGAATTGTATTAAGAACATCATAAAATTACAAACCAACCTCAAGCTCACACTGAGCCTTGAGGTGTTGAAGATAGCAATCTAGATGCCTAACGCCTCTCATCAAGTCACATCATCATCGGCCTAACATAGAAGGTGAACTATAGCTTTAGGCTATACTTATTGCATGGATAGCCCTAGACCAGACTTAATTTGCGTAATGTATTTACGATGTTGAGACCATTGGAGATGCTTTTGTTGGAAAGGAAATGGAAAGTGAATGGGATGTGTGCAAATCTTGAGGCCAAAAGAACGGCGACAAAGGAATGCAAACACGAGGGAGCAGGTGGTAGGTGTCGCATGACAAGGAAGGGCTAAAAAATTGTGCTTTTTTATGCAACAACTTGTGGATAGGTGGCAACAGACTAGGATTGCTTGCAGATCAAGAGACGAGAAGGGGGTGGTCCAGGCGATGACACAGGAAGGCGAGAGCCTACGGGTGGAGATTTTCGAGGAGAATCTCTCTCTCTCTCTCTCTCTCTCAGGCGACCGGGGCAATTTGTCAGGCCAAAGAACGTAGGCCGCGAGCCAGACACGCCTTGAGTGAAGGGAGTAGGCCGGAGACCACAAACATAGGTGAAGGAAGCAGGCCAGAGACAAAGCAAGGTGTGAGTGTGACGAGGGGGAGCACCATACAGCTCAGGGGCGTTGCAATGAGGGGATCTCACATGGACAAACCAAGGCAAGTGAAGGAGATGCAATGAGTGGGCAAAGCAAGGGTGCGTGTGTACACATGACGAGGGGCATGGGAACGCCATGCAGGTGAGAGCGGTCAAGGTTGGCAAAGGCAAGATGAGGGAATCACGGGAGATTCCTACTAGAAAATGTAGATAGAGCCAGCAGCAGGCCGTGCCAATTTTGCCTTTGGGCTTTATTAGAGGGTATCTCGGGGGATACCCCTTGGAAAAGTGAAGAAAAAAAGGGGAGAAGGCATAGGCTACGTACGTGGAGGGGAGAGAAAGGGGGGAGATATATATTTTGGAACCGGCCCAAGTCAATGCGGGAGGACGGGTGCAGGCTCGCTTGCGCAATTCTCTATGGGAGCCTCATGGCAACCTATGTGCTCTCTCTCTCTCTCTCTCTCTCTCTCTCTCTCTCTCTCTACGAGCGTGGACAGGAGGTCGGTGCTCATACGTTCCCTTGCCGTAGTGTAATCCCTCGCAATTGGTGGAGGCACGTGCATGGTGATGGAGTCTCCCACTTGAAGTTTTTTGGGAAGAGAGCAGGAACGCAAGGGGGAGGAGGGCCATGGCGTACAGGATGGCTAACAGAACAAGAGCACGAGGGGAAGTGAACAGCACGGAAGGGGCGGACGCTATAGGGCAGCTCTCTAGAGGCCGTTGTAGGGAACGAGCAATGCACAACAGGGAAACATTGCCGAAGGCGGTGTAGAGCAGGGGAGAGGCCATCTGTGTGCGATGCGGTGCATATTGAGTGGTGATGCATTGAAAGGGGAGGCGCAGGAGGACCACACGAACAGACAAGGAGGCAAGGGGAGGAGTTCGCATGGGAACGGGGCTGCCATGTCACCTTTAGTTGGTTTTGTGGCATGGGGGGAATATGCCCCATTAATTAATGGAGAGCCAGAAATAGACCCAAAAGAAGCCAGTCGGTAGCCAAAACAACTTTTTCAGAAACGCATTAATTAGTTTTGGATTCCCTCAAAACTATTGAGTCCAAATAAGAGACCCCAATTTTGGACTCATTAGTTTTGAGGGAATCCAAGGAGATGCCTTTGCTTCAAGGGACTATAGTAAAAGGTAAATGTTTTAGGGCCAGGTGGAAGAAGGAGAAGAAGAGAGTTGTAACGTCGTAGGAAACTATGCAAGAGACCTTAAAGATCTAGCCGATGAGGAGAGTTGAACTCAAGAGCTGTTATGAGAGAGAGACATCTGCGTTGCTGTTAGGAAAAGACGGACCATGCGTCAGGAGAAGCCAAATAGGTCCCGAAAACGACCTTTTCATTTCTTTTGTATAGAATCTAGAGAGATGCTTTGTGCCTTGCCAAAGGCAAAAACAAAAAGTTAAGTTTTGTTTCCATCTTAAGTTAGAAGACTAGGATATTTTTATCTTTAGTCTCAAGGGAAAAAGCCAGGGCATGGCACGTGGCCAGCAAGAGGGGCGATAATCCTAGGCCAAGGGGAAGAGGACCAAGAGCAGTTCGTTCGTCTGCAAGTGACGGGCAGCCGAGGAAGTCGCACAAGAGGAAATGGCGCCTCTGTGTGTGTGTGTGTGTGTGTGTGTGTGTGTGTGTGTGTGTGTGTGTGTGTGTGTGTGTGTGTGTGTGTGTGTGTGTGTGTGTGCGCGCGCGCGCGTTTGTCCGCAAGGGGACGCGCAACTGCACAGGAGGTGATGGCGCCTTGGAGGCATGTGCTGCGGGATGCGGGCATTGCTGAGAGGTCAGACGTGGGCGATGCAGACCCGCCTCAAATTGAGGTTGTGCGAAGGGTAGTCGATCGCAGGTAGGGGGGAAAGGGGTAAGGGTAGGGATGGTGGACGCAAGCCTGCGGGCATGGAAGAGCAAGGGGGCGTGCTTCTCTTCGATGAGCAGTTAAGCCAGTCACGGCTTGGATGAGAGTAGTAGCTGCGCACAGGTTCTACGCCATGCTAGGCTGCATTGCATGGAAGGGATCCATCGAGAAGATGTAGAAGAGGCCATTGTGCGTGGGAACAACAGCGAGGGGGGACTTTGCCTTCGAAATTGGGGAAAGGGAAGGAATCTCTTGGATTAATTAATTAATGACTTGAGAATAGACCAGTCGGTAGCCAAATTTTTTTTTTCAGAAACGCATTAATTAGTTTTTGGAGGGGGGGGGGAGAAGAAAGGAAAAGGGAAGGATGGGAAAAAAAAGAGAAAGGAGAAAGAGAGGGGGGGGGGGGGGGGGGTTGTATTGTTTTTTTTAATGGCTCAAAGGGAGCTCAAGGACCAGCACAGGCATATAGCCTAGTGGTTAAGGTTGAGTTTCATACTATGTATGTGATGTGTTCAAATCCTACTCATCAAGAGTGGTTTTAAATGGTGACGTGCATGAACATGCTAATTAGAGATGCTAAAGCATCTTGGGGAGATTCTATGTAATGAGAAACATAAGTAGAGCCAGTAGTGTAGTAGTGTATGATAGAGACATTGTATGTATCATACCATAATTATCATATTTTGAACAGAATTTAGAGGCAACAAAATCTATCATAGAGGGAGGCAACAAAATGTCTATTGGCCTAGGAGAATTACATATGAAAACTCATAGTAAGACAAAGTTCTTTTGGCAAAAACACCTAGCTCAACAAGAAATTATTATAGAAAAAATTTAGAAATATAATCTTTTTTTTTCAAAACTCACAATTGTGAGTGAATAGTATTAAGAATAGAAATATACACCAATCCTCGAGCTTAGACCGAGCCTTGAGGGCCAAAGGATTACAAGTTCTCTGCTTGGCAGAGAAACCATTCCTACTCCTCGGCTTTACTTATTACAAGATGTTATGTATTGTTCTAGACCAATCCTCTGAGGCTTGTTTGCATCCGATCATGTGGATCATCAATCTGCTCTCTTGCGTGATTTCACAAAATCTTGCCACAGCTAGATCCCCCTCAAACATGCAACGGTTCCTTGGTTGCCAAATATGGTGGAAGAAGTAGTACCTGATGATTTGAGTGCAGACGAGAAGAGCAGGACTCCCCATCCTGTTACTACCAAAGGACAGATCATTCTTGAAGAATTTAATTTTCCATGTCCTTTGAATCCACTTGCATATTTTCCTAGCCATGCCCCTGATTGCCTAACATCCCATGAAAAGGTGGGCTAGGTCTTCACTGGCTATTCTGCACCCCGAGCAACGATCGGACCCGATGCCTCTTTCTTGTATCTGTCGGCAGAGCACCCCACATGACTTTCCACAGAAATATCTTCATATACTGAGTCCATCTTGGCTTCCAAATGTTCTCCACGACTCCCTCCCACCGTTTTTCCGTCCACTGCCTCTTCCATAATTTGTTGAGGGGGCTACACCAATCAGCCTTGTGCATTAGTGCATGGTAAATGACTTTAGAGTGTGGTTTCCAAAAGAGGCTACTCTCGGGCCATCTCCCAGCGTCCCATTCAAAGTTGGATTCACAAATTGGCATCACCACCTTATCAAGCTCTTTAATCACCCTATAGACTAGTAAGATCTCAAAGCCATCCAGTTGAAATTGGTTGGCTAAAGAGTTAGCATTTTTCCAGCACTTACTGTTGCCACCCTAGAATTTCTCTAGTCGAACGAGCCCCTTATTATTCACCTTCCTGGCCATTTTTATCCAGTAGGGGCTTTGCGACGGCCCCACTATTTTAGAGAGCCAAGGGGACCAGTGCAATATGGAGTTCTTAAAGTATCTGGTTACTTCTCCCCATTCCAAAACCTCAGCAGCACTTTTGTACTTCCTCATCAGCTCCCCTAAGAGTCTACCAGATCTAAGATAAGACCACTTCGGGACGAGAAGTTTTTTGTGCATCACAAACTCCTTCCACTTTCCCCCTTTCGATCCCAGTTTTGCTCCATCAATCATTTCCTTGTTTATGATAGCCCAAGCTTGGTCTTGTTTAGCCAATGAGACCATAAATTTGGCACAAAGGGCCTCAATATGAGATACAGGGTTAAGCATGCCGAGCCCTCCTTGGTCTACCAGGCGAGCAACTACCTCCCATCTAGCCCACTGTCATGGCCGGGAGGTTTTCGTGTTCTTCTTCCAAAGAAACCTTTTCACTGGTTTTAAGAATTCTTTCCAATTACACTTAGCCATCTTGAGCACGGGGCTGAGGAAAGCAATATACGGGATCATAAAAGCATTGATCACTCTGATCCGGCTTTGGAAGGGTAGGAGAACAAACTCCCACCTTCTCATTTTGGTGCTTATTTTTTCCATGACCCATTGAAATCCTTGACTGTGGGTTACTTCCACCCCTACGGGGGCTCCTAGGTGTCTAAATATACTCCCTTTTGAGATAATCTCTCCTGTCCAGACTACAGGGTCAAAAGAGTCGTTCTCCGATAGGGAAATTAGTCTTGACTTCTCTATATTGCACTTGGATCCCGAGGCCGCGGAAAATGTTTGCACAATCTCCAGAGCTCTCATGACAACTTGAGGGCACGCCTTCAAGAATAGGAGCGAATCATCTGCGAACATTTTGGCTAGTAGCTGGTCGTTGCCCGGCAATGCCAGACCTTGAATCTCTCCCCACCCAGCACTGGCTTCGAGCATTGTAATGAGAGGATGCGACCCGATGGCTAACAACAAGGGGGCCAGAGGACATCCTTGCTTAATAGAACTTTTAACCTCAAAAGATCCCACAATTCTGTCATTAAACAGGAGCTCTGATTGGCTGCCACCACCTAGTGTGCGTAGGAGGTGACAAAGGCGAGGCCCAAAGCCCAGAGCTCCCATGACTTCTACTATATAGGACCATTCTATCCTATCATAGGCTTTGTCGAGGTCTAGCTTCAGCAAGATGCACTCTTGCTTGGAGAAGGATGCATACTCTATTCCTACCATTGCTGTCAAGATATTGTCATATATAGATCTCCCTTTAATGAACCCGTGCTAATGGGGAGAGATGATCCGACTCAGGAGGGGGGCAAGACTGAGAGCTATCGCCTTGGCAAAAAATTTGTATGCTAATGACATCATCGTAATGGGACGCCAATGTTAAAGTTGAGAGCAGCAAATCTGTTTGGGGATGGGCTTGATAATCCCTCTCTTAACACTTGCATCCAACGACTCTTCGAAAATAGCTAGATTGGCCATCCGTGTGACTGGACCCTTGAGATCATCCCAAAATTCACTGAAGAATTCAGCCGTCAGTCCCATCCCATCCGGGGGACTTTTCATTGCCAAGAGCTTTTAGTGCCGCTGAGCATTCTTCCTCAGAGAAGGCCTTTTCCATGCGGTTGGCTTCCTCATGGGGAACCTTCTTTTCAACACTTCCAAGTAAAGACGCCTAGGCTTCTTCCACTTCCTGAAATTGGGTCTCTGGCTAGCCGATAATCTGGCTAAGATGCTTGAGCATAAGTGTAGCCATCTCATCTTGGTTTTGAATTGTATTCCCATTCTCATCATCGAGCACTTGCACGCGGCCTCGACTTTTCTAAAAAAATGTGCTTGGTTAGAAGTCTCTAGTTGTAGGAAAGTTTCCCTAGATAGCAATCTCGCTTTCTTGATTTCCTCCAGCTGTTCGTTGGCCAGGTGAGCTTTAACTTCAAGCCATCGCTTGTGCTCATCTTCGGTAGCCAGACCGACAGCCTTCCTAGAGGCTAATTGCGGTACCTCCTCTGTGAGATGTTTGATATGTGCCTCATTGGCTTTTTTTACCGGAGGAACCGAAGTTTTAATAGCTTTTTGTACACTCCGAACAAATACATTCCAAGCACTAGGTTTATTCATCCCCACATATTTCTTGAGCTTTCCCAATGCCTTCTTGGTAATGCTTCTGAAGAGAGGGTCTTTGAACAGGTGTGTCCGTGTAACAAGCAGCTTTTTCTCCCCTCTTGGGGATTGCCCCCCCCCCCCCCCCCCCCCCCCCCCCTCCCCTTCTTCTTTCTTGAGTTGTAAGTGTAATGGTATGTGATCGGAGAGGCTTTTTGTTGAGATTACCTTCATCTCTAACGTTGATGAGATCCAGTCAGCTTGAAGAGAGAAGTAGCATCTATCCAGCCAGGAGGCAGTGCGGGCATATTGAAGGCTTGCGTAGGTGAATCCAGGCATGTTGTTCCATGGGCCCACTTCCCACACGTCAATCATAGCCCACTTCTCACATAAGCTCAGCCATTTAGACTTTTCTGAGCCAGCCAGTAGACTGGCGGAGCCTATTTTTCTTGAACATATTGAAATCTCCAACCATCATCCACGCCCCTTCGATCGGAGTATCCCTGAGATGCATCCACAATTTAGTTCTATCCTTTGCATTGCAGGGGCCGTAAACATTTACAATGGTGATAGATTGATTGCCCCATCCGATTCTAACACCAAGGACTCTTCCAAAGCGGTGGTTAAGAACCACCTTTGGCTCCAAATCTCTGTCAGCAATGAACAAGACACCATTGAAACCATCGCTTCCTTCCCCATAAAAGATAAGCTTTTTTCCTACAGTCTGTTTTCTCTTGCACCGGGCATCCAAATGGTGTTCTTGGATGGCCCAACAATTGACTGCCTTCTCTTTCTTCACTTCCTCCCAGAAGATAACAAATTACATCAAAAGTTACAAGCTAGTCTTCAAGGGAGCTAAATGCATGTCTTGGGAATCTGGGATCTTTGCATCATCACGCCACAAGGAAATCTCTTTATGAAAATTAAATTCATCCAATGGAGGTTCCTCGAGAGGAATTCTCATCAAAGTACACATGCTCTTAGTAGTAAGATAATTTGTTAGATTTGATTATATGTTGGATACTAACGCCATCCATCTCAGAAATAGTTATATCTGAGCGAACAATAGTAATGATGCATACTTTTTCCTCAAAACTTCATTGCTACCAACGTAGCTCCATGCGTTTTTTAACCTTCCACTCATTTTATGCTTAATATTTAAAAGTTTGAAATCGTTTCTCAACCTAAAAGGATCAATTAAACACTCCAAAACTTCCCCCTCTTTCAACTACGTTCGGTCATTTATCTCCAAACGATCAAGAAGGGAGATTTTAGTCTCATTTTCTTTCATGCAAGAAACAAAGGCAGTCATGTGTTCCTCTATTGAAATGTCTATTGAGTCATCTACTAGGACTCCAAAGAACAAAGATTTTAAAACTTGTGCCTAGTACTCTACTTAAATTATTGAGACGTAGACAGAAAGAGAGAGTGAGAGCGAGAGAGATGAGACAAGAGACACACCATGTACGCTCCCAAAAACTGATTCATATTGAGGACAAGATACATATATATAGGTGAGATCAAGTTGACGAGAGTGAGCCATATATAGCTTCAACACCCTCACTCAAACAAAAGTCTCTAGCTTTGAATGAAAAAGCCCTTGGGAGTTTAAGGGAAAAACCCAAGCCCCTATATAAATGTAAAAACATGAACTAGTAATAATGATGTGAAAGTGCATTGTGTATCTATGTACAAATATACAAGTGACCAAGAGGTCGCAGTGTGCTAGTGTGGAGTGTGCACAATGCATGTTACTTATATGATTACGATGTCATATGTACAAAGCTACCATAATAGCAGAGAGGCTAATCTAAAAAGACTGAGGCCGAAGCAACTCCAAGCTCGGAGCGCAAGAGGATGAAGCATGACTCGTTGAGGCCTTTGGTAAGAATTTCTGCAAAATCATCTAGTCACTTGGATAGTGTTCAATCACGAAAGTGCCTTTGCATACTTCGTACCGAACATAATGATAATGCACGTCAATATGCTTTGACTTGTTATGCTGAACATAGTCTTTTGCAAGACTAATAGCACTCTGGTTATCACACTGCAAGGCTGTGCTAGAAAGAGGAGAATGACCAATATCAACCAGCATTTGTCGAAGCCAAATCAGCTCATGAACTTCAAGTGATGTAGCAACATCTTTAGACTTAGTCGTAGAAACCGCAACACAGTGTGGTTTCTTATTGGTCCAAGAAACAAGACAACCATTTATAAAGAAGCAAATATTATGTTGTTCTTGACGTTGAGAGTATTCAATTAAAAATATGCAGGTTTGGTCAAAATCAAGACCATCCTTGTTAAAAAGGAATGGTAATAATGCTATCATAGGAAGAGTCCTTCATAGTATCAAGGAGAACTGTAATCAAGTGTGTTTGGAGAATAGGATCACCGATAGCAAGCAAGCTAATCAATAATAGATTTGAAAGATTCAAAATGTTCCATCGTAGCAGTACCTGCTTCTTATTGTATCTTGGTAAGAAAACCTCTCAAATCAAGTATCTATGTGGCATATTTGTTTTGAAAGTTTGCAATAAGGTACTTCCATACGTAGTGGGAAGTGTTGGAGCTATATATGGCTCACTCTACTGAACTTGGTCTCACCTATATATTTGTATCTTGTCCTCAATATGAATCAGTCTTTGGGAGCGTATATGGTGTGTCTCTTGTCTCGTCTCTCTCTCTCTTTCTCTCTACATCTCAACATCTCGTCTCTCTCTCTTTCTCTCTACATCTCAACATGGTATTAGAGCGGTAACGATCACGCACCGATTCAATTCATGGTGACACAACAGTATGTGTATGCGATTCGCATGTAAGATTCAAAATTGCTACAAATTTTATTTTTGAGCGTTGATTCTTGTTAATTGTGGTTGTTTTGTATTAAGAAGAATATGATTAGTGTTTTATGTGGTGTTTATTTATAATCAATCTAATCGTTGATTACGTTTTCTTGTTGATGACACCCTGAACTTCATCTCAATTTTTCTTGCTGTTCTGCTCAAAATTTGGAGAAACGGGAAAAGCGTAATGGAGCGTAGAACAATGGAACTTTTCATCCAAAACTTGTTCGTCTCCTCGAGCTCTTCGATTTGAGTTCTAGGTTTGCGTCAATCGGAGTTCGCAGCAGAAAGTTATGCTGTTTTTACTGCAATTAAGCTTGACGCAGCTTTCTTCGTCCTACTTCTTCGTGAAGCATCCGCGATCGTTTTTCTTATTTTGGCGTTAACTTTTTCGAGAAGATTTAGCTTTTTGATATTCGTATTGTGGCCGTCAATCTTGTGTCTCACGCCACTCTATTTTGAGGACTCGTTTATTATTAACGTCTCCTTTACCCTGCCTTTTTTGGGTGATGTCTCTCACATCTTTGGACGTTCCTTGAGCATCCTTCTTACGTTTATTGTTGATAGAACGCAGTACTCATATCTCTCTCATTCTCAATTGCGGCCTTCACCATATATGGTGTGCAGATTCTGCAATCTTATCTTATACGTCTTCTCGCAACAAGATATGGCTATAAATATTCTCGTCAACGGCTTTCCTTCTGGCCAACGTTCTGTTCCTCCTTTCCAAGGTCAAGGATTTCCAGGCTGGAAAGCAAAGATGTTGTTAATTCTTGAAGGCGATGAACTCTCTGATGTTGTTCTTGGAAATCGTGTTTGTCCGCCTCAGCTTGTTGATACGAATAATGATAACGTGCTTATCACTGAAGGACCTATATTTGAAGATTGGAATGTTGCCTATACGGATTGGCAACGACGTGATAAAGCAGCTCGTCGGTATATTCTTTTTGCTCTTACTGATTCCCTTTTGCTTGATATGTATGAACTGCCTACTTCCCACGACGTATGGAAGTACCTTATTGCAAACTTTCAGAAGAAATCTGTTACAAAAATACTTTATTTGAAAGGGTTGCTTAACAAGTTACAATATGAAGTTGGTACTGCCATGAGGGGACATATTGAATCTTTCAAATCTATTATTAATCAACTTGCTGCTGCCGGTGATCCTGTTCCACAAAAGCAACTGATTACACTTCTCCTTGATATGGTGAAGGACTCTTCTTATGATAACATTGTTACTATTCTCTCTAATAAAGATGGTCTTGATTTCGACCAAGCCTGCATGTCTTTAATTAAATACTCTCAACGTCAAGAACGTTGGAATGCTGGTCACGATACAGCCATGATTTCACAAGAGGAGACTGAGTCACAACATATGGAACGTGCTTTTTATGCTCGAAGGCATCCATTTCAACGAGGAAACCGCAGAGGTGGCCGTCGCGGTAATATTTTCTCTCGTCTCAAATTTCCTAATAAGCAATGTTCTTACTGCAATAGAAATGGCCATACTGAAGATGATTGTTGGGCACGTCAATATGATGAAGAACACAATATTACCACAAAACAACCACATTTATCTAGAGACTCTTCTTCTTCGTCTTGTGAATATTGTGGACGATCTGATCATCCCACTCATATGTGCTATAAGCGTCGATTCGACACAGATCGGAATAGAGCATATGCTATTGAACATCGAAACAACATTGTACGAGAAACAAGCTGCGTCGTATGTTCAGTTGCTCCAGACAGAATACTTCATGTACGTGATGGATCACTTTTTATTGTCGATTTTGGTGCTACAGGAAATATGACATATCAGTCTAAGTGGCTCCATAACTATCATCCACTGCCAGTTCAACGTGTTGTTTATCTTGCTGATGATACTACTTGTCAAGTAAAGGGTATTGGAGACTTATATCTTGGTACCTTATCTTCTTCCACTCGAATTTTGCGAGGAGTATTACATGTACCAGATCTTCAACGTAATCTTATTTCAGTTGCTAGACTTGTTGATCTTGGTCTGTTTGTTGGATTTGATCATACCAAATACCGAATTGAGAAAGATGGACAGACTATAGCCACTGCTTCTCGAAACGGTAATTTGTGTGAACTCTCTCTTAACGATGGTGTAGCAAATATTGTCACTGCTCTAGGTGATCATGATTGCAAAGTATGGCATCACCATTTTGTTCATGCTGATTTCTCAAAACTCCTTGATCTTCAACGTCGTGATCTTGTCTATGGCATGGATCTTAAAGCCCATCCCCATATGGGAATTTGTGAATTTTGTGCTCTTGGGAAACACAATCGTAAACCCTTTCCTCTTTCAAATACAACTCATTCTCATGACATGTTGGATCTTGTTCATACTGATATATGTGGACCTCTACCTTCTTCGAGATCACAATATCGCTACTTCATTACTTTCATTGATGATTTCTCAAGGTATACGACTGTATTTCTACTTAGACAAAAATCTGAAGCCTTATTTGTTTTCAAACAATTCCACAAGGCTGCAGAACTTCAAACTGGTCGTCGCCTTAAGAAGCTTCGTAGTGACATGCAATGGAGGCGAATATGTTTCTCGAGAGTTTGTGAGTTACTGTGCTGACAGTGGAATTCATCATGAACACACTATTCCATATTCGCTTCAACAGAACGGTGTTGCTGAACGAAAGAATCGCACTATTCTCAATGCTGTAAGATGTATGCTGATTCATTCTGGCTTATCTTGTGTTTTCTGGGCTGAAGCTACTTTGACAGCAGCATTTATTCAGAATCATCTTCCTACTACTGCACCCTCTGGTAAGATACCCATCATAGCATGGACATGTGACATTCCTTCTGTATCTCATTTTCGAACATTTGGATGTATGGCTTATATTCATGTTCCCAAAGAAACACGAACAAAGCTTGATGCTCCTGGTCTTAAAGTTATTTTTATTGGATATTCTGACACTTCCAAAGGCTACAAATTCTATGAACCTTCCTCCAAGAAAGTAATTGTGAATCGTGATGCTACTTTTAACGAACAGCTTATGGGAGGCTCATGGTCCATGGATGATTCTGATGATACTAAATCATTGCTTCAGGCTTTTCCATTTCTTTCAAAAGATGAAACTCTTCCTATAGAGCAACTTTCCTCTTCACAATTGTTTATGATGATGATATTGTTGATAATGCTTTTTCTACTTATGAAGATCCCGTTACTTATGATGAAGCTATCTCTTCACCACAAAAGGATCAATGGCAAGAGGCTATGGAAGCAGAGTATGATTCTCTTATCTCTAAAGGTACATGGATACTAACTGAATTACCTCTTAGTCGTACAGCTATTAAATGTAAGTGGGTGTATAAGAAAAAAGTAAAAGCAGATGGATCTTTTGACAAGTTCAAGGCGCGTTTAGTTGCAAAAGGTTACTCCTAAGTAGCTGGTGTTGATTATCAAGAGACTTTTTCACCAGTTGTTCACATTACAAGTGTTCGAGTTTTATTGGCATTTGCTGTTCAATTTGATTTAGAAGCTCATCAAATGGATGTGCAAACTGATTTTCTTAATGGTGACTTGGAAGAGGAAATTTATATGGAACAACCAGAAGGGTTTGTTATTCCAGGTAAAGAAGACCTTGTTGCTCAACTCCATAAGGCACTATATGGTCTCAAACAAGCTTCGCGAGCCTGGTATACAAAATTTGATCTTTTTCTCACCTCTAAAGGCTTCATCTCTTGCTCGTTAGACCCCAACTTATACATAAAACGCCAAGGTATCAGTTTTGTGATTCTTGCTCTTTATGTGGATGATACGATCCTTGTTTCCAATGATTTGGGATTTCTTCAGCAAGTGAAAAAGTTATTGTCTTCTGCATTTGATATGGTGGATCTTGGAGAGATTCACTCTTGTCTTGGCATTCAAATCCAACGGAACCGTACAAAAGGTATTTTATTCCTTCGACAGTCAAAGTTTATTGCAGATAATATTCAAAAATTTGGTATGGAATCTGCACATTCATCCAACACACCTTGTCTTGCGAGCTCTACGAAGAACACTTCTGACAATGGCGGTCAACTTGTCACAAATCAACCTTATGCTAACTTGATTGGATGTCTTCAGTTTGTTGGCATGAACACTCGTCCTGATATTCTATTTGCTGCTAATTATCTTGGACAACATCTTGCATGTCCTTCTTTTAAGCATTGGTCTGCTGCAAAGCGTGTATTGAAATACTTGAAAGGCACTACAGATTTTGGTTTAGTCTATCGACGACAACTCACATCGGATTCTATGCAATCTATTTCTCTTTTGGGTTACACAAATGCAGACTGGGCAAGCTCACATTTATCTATGTGATCTACTAGTGGAAATTGCTTCTTTATAAATGGTTGTCTTGTTTCTTGGACCAGCAAGAAACAACGTTGTGTTGCAGTTTCTACGACTGAGTCAGAATATGTTGCGGAATCACTTGCAGCTCGTGAGTTGATTTGGCTTCGACAAATGCTTGTTGATATTGGTCACTCTCCTCTTTCTAGCACACCCTTGCGGTGTGACAACCAAAGTGCTATTAGTCTTGCAAAAGACTATGTTCAGCATAACAAGTCAAAGCATATTGACGTACATTATCATTATGTTCGGTACGAAGTATGCAAAGGCACTTTCGTGATTGAACACTATCCAAGTGACTAGATGATTTTGCAGAAATTCTTAGCAAAGGCCTCAATGAGTCACGTTTCATCCTCTTGCGCTCGGAGCTTGGAGTTGCTTCGGCCTTACTCTTTCTAAATTAGCTTCTTTGCTATTGTAATAGCTTTGTACATATGACATTGTAATCTTTTAGGTATCATGCACTACACAGACTCCACATGCACATTGTGATATCTAAGTCACTTTAATATTTTTACATAGATGCACAATTCACTTTCACATCATCACCGCGCTGGTTCATATTTTCACATTGTATAGGGGCTTGGGTTTGTCCCTTGAACTCCCCAAGGGTTTTTTCATCCAAAGCTAGAGACCTTTGTTTGAGTGGGGGTGTTGGAGCTATATATGGCTCACTCTACTGAACTTGGTCTCACCGATATATTTGTATCTTGTCCTCAATATGAATCAGTCTTTGGGAGCGTATATGGTGTGTCTCTTGTCTCGTCTCTCTCTCTTTCTCTCTACATCTCACCAGGAAGTAGAAAGTTCATACACATCAAGCATAAGAGAATTAGTAAGAGCAAAAAAATTGTACCCACAAGCTGCTTTATCACATCACTTCCAATCTATATACGCAAGAGGCCACTCTTCAAATAGAGGTCCTTCAGTGACAAGAACATTATCATGATGTGGATCAATAGGCCAAGATGGGCATAGATTATTTCCAAGAACAATATTAGAGAGTTCACACCTTCAAAAATTAAGAGCATCTTTGCTTTCCAACCAGGAAATCCTTGGCCTTGAAAAAGAGGAATAACACGCTGGCCAGAAGGAAAACTATTGATGAGAATAGTCATAGCCATATCCGATTGCAAGAAGACATATTAGATAAGATTACAAAATATGCACACCATATATGGTGAAGGCCACGACTAAGAAAGAAATAATAATATCACAGGCGTGCTTTTTCAATCTTCAAAAGTTCAAAGATGACAAGAGAGGGCACCTAAAAAATAGGTGAAAGAAGACGTCAATAATAAAAGAGTTCTCATAATAGAGTGACGTGAGACACAAAATTGATGAAAATAGAGTGACGTGAGATACAAGATTGACGGCCATAATATGAATAGTTGAACGCTAAATTTGATCCAAAAAGTTGATGCTAAAAATAGCAAAACAAGCACAGACGCTTCACAAATACAAAACCTACTACAACTCAATTATAGTAAAAACAACATAACTTTTTTTTGCAAACTCCCTTTGCTATTAACTTAGACTCAAATCCAAGAGCACAAGTAGACGAATGAGTAATGGAAAAAACCTCAAGTCCAAATTTTGAGCAAAAGACCCTAAAAATTTGAGACAAAGTTGACGGTGTCAAAATACAAATCAACAAGTAAATGTAATCAGCGATTCACCACATCGATTAGCAATAACCACTACAACAAACACTAATCATATTCTTCTTTACAAAATAATCATGGTTAACAAGAATCAATGTTCATAAATAAAATTTGAAGAAATTATGAATCTTACAAGCAAACCGCAAACACATAATTTTTTTCATCATCATGAGTTGAATTGCCACATGATTGTTCCTACTATGATACCATGTTGAGATGTAGACAGAAAGAGAGAGTGAGAGGGAGAGAGACTAGACAAGAGACACACAATGTATGCTTCCAAAGAGTTATTGAGGACAAGATACATATGTATAGGTGAGACCAAGTTGAGTAGAGTGAGCCATATAAAGCTCCAACACAAGCCCCTTCCCAAGGTAGTGCACAAAAGAAGCACATGCTTTATCATTTTTTTAAGGATATTTGGACTGTTACATTCTATAATCAATTCAAGTGTGGAAACATATTTAGTGTATGATCAAAGGTCATTTTTGGCAACAAAATAAGAAACCCAAAACAAGTTTTTCATAATATCCTTGATATCTTCAAAATGCTTCGTAACACCAACATTAAAGCTTTTCATCCCAAAATGCAATGTGTCACTACAAGAGAGCACTTAGATTTCGACATCAGATTACCGACATCAATGGCGGCCATCGGTATATGTGTTGATAAATCTAGAGAGAGATCAAGTTTTTTTAAAAATTGATTTTTTAATTTTTTTACACGTATATCAGTGCAAATATGGATGTGTAAATTGGAGCTTATTTCAGTGTCTGTATCAGCAAATTCTATAAAAATAGAACCCACGGGTTTATCCTGTGCATTTTGCTCCTTTCTTCTCTTCCTCTCTTGCCCTCCTTCTCCTCGCTTGTTGCAAATCTACTACCTCATGCCTTGTCGGACTTGATATTTTCACTCATAAGCTGCTCCCATCAACAAGGTAAACTTCTTTTCCAGTTTCCTAGTAAATTTGTTCACTTTTGTGTGTGTGTGTGTGAGAGAGAGTAACATAGTGTGTGTGTGTCTTTTTGCGATTTGAGGATATTTTTTCAATTGTTTCTTGCTCAAATAGGACGCATGTGAGTGCTCTATCATTCTCTTTTGTTGTATACACACATACACACACACATTCACATAAACATATATGC